>NC_141240.1:20355298-21555298 GCF_054856555.1 Leptonotus elevatus
TAATAATGCATATGTATAGAAGATAATAAAATTATGTATATTCACTCAATTGAATTTATGTCTAACCTTAGTGGATTAACAAAAAAATATATAAATACATTTAACGCGATTATTTGATGGACTAATCGATAGGGTAATCCCTTTTACAAAGATTCAGTATTGACAGCACTAACTCTAGTGTTTATACATGTGAAACCAGTTAGTAGCAGGTTATTTTTGAAAGGTTATTCCTGTGTTCATATAAAAGTGCACATTTGTCTTCCTCATTGGTCAACGTGTTTTGTAATTGTGTGCCTGTTTGTATGTGCAGGTGCCGCAGACCAAAATCCCAACAACCGTCAGTGGTGCTGCTGTGGGACCACCTCCTCCTGGTGGCCGGAGTGTGCAACGACATCATCCAGTATCCTCAATAGCTGAGACTGAGCACTATAAACAAAATCCCACTCTTCTTTATCCGTGTTCTCAGAGGGTTTTATCCTTGACTGCACTGAACATTCCCACTAGAAAGTCGTTGCGTTTGTGTTGGTGAGCAGGATGGCGTTAGAGTCATCGGTTCAACCAATCAGGAGCTGCTGCAGGAAGTTCCTCTCGTCTGTCAGGACATCTTCAAAATCGCTTCCATGGCACCCGGAGCGTTGCTGCTGGAGGCCCACCGCGAGTATGAGGTAGTGTTGTATGTTTCCCTCACCGCTGGCTTATTAATCCAAAAGTAACATCCTTGCATGTGTTGTGTTGTGTGCATGTGTGAGTCTAGAAGTCCAGTCAAAAGGCTGATGAGTACCTGCGGGAAATCAAGGAGCAAGGCATGCTGGGAGAGGCGGTTAGACAGTGCGTGGAGGCGGCAGGACATGAATATGACTCCAACACACAAAAGTCTCTACTCCGGGTGACAACTCATACTATATATAGGCTTTTTCACCATGACGTCATATAGGTAGTACATCTGATTAATCGGCCGATATTACCTCTTTTAAAGCTGGCACCAAAAAAAAAAATCAGCTTATTTTTTTTTTTTTTTCAAACATGAGACCAAAAAATCTGCCAAAAAATGGCAATTTTTCTCTCTCTGTTGTAAAGTTAAACAAACGCTAAATGTCAACGCTATGCTTTTACTGTTGTGTTAAGTGACCAAAAAAAAGAAGTTTCTTTATTCATTATATATATGTTTAGATTGATCTGTTATCATTTCTGTATTTCATTCTGCCAAACAACCAAATCAACATTGGCGTAAAAAAAAATATATATATCCATATTCGGTCGGGCCTGTTTTCATTCTAATGTGTTTTTTGTGTCCGTGCACTCACCAGGCGGCATCCTTCGGTAAATGTTTCCTGACAGACTTCAGTCCAGAGCACTTTGTGTCCACCTGTCGAGAGCTACGCGTCTTGAATGCCGTCAGAGAGTGCAGTGTGGGTCTGCCGCTCACGCACACGCAGTATCCTTACGCTCACAGTGGCGGTCTTGGTTTGAACGCTGTGCGAGACCCCCCTTTTTGGAGGCTCATAAACTTTAGTTTTTGTTTCCCAGCATGCTGGCTTTCTTTTATGTCAATTAAGGATTTGATTGTTTTGTATCTTTTTTAGAGAGTGCGAGTCCACTAGGGAAATCAAATTCCCCATACAAACGCCAATGAGTGACGTACAGGAGTGTGGAACTGCCACTGTGGAGTAAACATTTTTGACTGGCAAATGCATTCTAACATATTTGTAAAAAAAAAAAAAAAAAAAAAGGAAACCTATTGGCAAGCACGTTTGAACATATTTAAATATGTTTGTACATTTTTGCGAATACGTTTAAATGTATTTTACATAATAATAAATCATCAAAATTATGAATAAAAAATGTTTACTCACTTAATTTTCCATCATATTGGTATAATGTAGGCCAAATGCTAATTTAAAATGATAATAATAGTTTTTAGCATTATGGGAAAAACTGCTAAGTTTTTAGCTTTTAGCCTTCAAGTACATTTGAATGTACTTTCAAATAAGTTGAAACTTAAGTATTTTAAAATAAGTTTAAACATATTTGCAAGTATGTTCGAATGGACTTGTAGGCTAAATGCTAAAAACTTAGCAGTTTTTTCCATAATGCTAAAAATGTTTGAAGAATGCAAATTTTTTTTTGCATTTGGCCTACATTATACCAAATAAGTTTGAAAATTAAGTAAGTAAACATTGTTTGTTCATAATTTCGCTGATTGTTATTATGTATATGCTATTGACTTGCGCAAGCTAATACCCATAGGAACCATGCACTAAAGCCATAATAACAAATCATCACAATTACAAATAAACAATTTTTACGTTGTTTTTTTTTTTGTGTAACGTAGGCCAAATTCAAAAAAAAAAAATGCTTTCCCCCCCACACTTTACAGGTTGTTGTTTTTAACTTACGTATGCGCATGTCAATACCCCGTGGCATTACAAGTTTTTAGCATTTAGCCTGCTAAAAAATGTACTAAAAAAACAACTTTCTAATGTACTTGTACGTAATTGCCAGTCAAAAATGTTTACTCCAAATTGGCAATTCCACGCTTCTATAAGTGTTGTGTTTACACACAACAGGACGCTTCCATAATTGTTGTGTTATTATCAGTACATGTTAGGAAACTAGCAAATGTTTTCATTTTAGGGCCGCACATTTATGTGCTTGCCAGAAACCGCCACTGCACACTCGGCAACATACGCACGCATATATTCTTCATGATTTCCTTGACATTTGATAAAAGATTCAAACAGATGACCCTGCAGGTGCTGATTGACAGGTAAAGTCAACTTGACTTCCATCTCGGCGTTTTCGTCAACATGACTACAATTTTGTGTACGTGTAGGTTGGTGTACCGTCAATTGTATCAGTTGGCCATAGAAATCTGCCGTTACCTGAAGATTCCAGATTATCAGGGAGTCAGCAAGGTTCTCAAACATTGGGCTGCATGTAAAGTAAGTTGACTCCTCACTTCTTTGCATCATACAGTGCTATCTTTTAACCGATGGAACTGTCTTGTATGTTTGTCTCGATGTGCGCGTGCCCAGGTCCAGCAGAAGGAACTGTCGGATGAGGCCATAGCCAGAGCTGTGTGCCTGAAGGTGGGAGATTCACTGGGTGTGTCGTACTCGCACATCGCTGCTAAAGCTTATGAGTGTGGACGAACAGAGCTCGCCATTAAGGTAGAAATACTCATCTCCGTTTTTGGTTACTTTGCATGTTTGGCTGTTATTCTTAGACTCGTACATAGTTTGGTGTCTGATTTGTTTGCGTGCGTCGCAGCTGTTGGACTCGGAGGCCCGGTCGGGGGAGCAAGTTCCTCTTCTACTGAAGATGAAGAGGAGTCAGCTTGCTCTCAGTAAAGCCGTAGAGAGCGGAGACACGGACTTGGGTATGTCGAACAGCCGTGTCCACCTGCCAAATATGGAACAGTTGAGATGGCGGACCTTAAAGCTATGTAGTTATGTGGTCGTAATTATTCACTCTAAAAATGGTTGGGTCAGAAATAACCCAAATTGGGTGAAATATGGGCTTTTTCAGTTATTAAACAAATTCAATGAATACAATCATTTAAAAAAATTAATCCACAAAACAACTTTTTTTTGTTTTTTGTGCTTGTTTTGCGGGTTATTCATTTGACCAAATTTTTTGGGTTAATTTAATATCCCAACTGAATTTGGTCAAAAATAAACTGACCCAACTTTTTGAGTTATTTAATCCAAAACGTTTGGTCAAATTAAATAATAACCCACAAAGCAACCCAATTTGTTGTTGTTTTTCTGGGTTGATATTCTATTTGACCCAACTTTTTGGGTAAATTGAATAACCCAAATGAATTGTGTGAAAAATGAACCGACTCAACTCTGATTTATTTAGCCCAAAAAGTTGGGTAAAATTAAATTAATAACCTACAAAGCAACCCAATTTGTTGTTGTTGTTGTTTTCTGGGTTGATATTTTATTTGACCCAACTTTTTGAGTAAATTGAATAACCCAAATGAATTGTGTGAAAAATGAACCGACCCAACTGATTTATTTAGCCCAAAAAGTTGGGTTAAATTAATAACCCAAAAAGCAACCCAATTTTTGGGTTATTTTGTGGGTTATTCATTTGACCCATTGTTTCATTTTGGATTAATCGAAAAACCCAAAAGTTGAGTTGGTCCCTTTTTGACCCAATTTGGGTTATTTTTGACCCAACTGTTTTTTGAGTGTTATGTTTAGTTTGACGGTAAGCTCCAGTTGGGAGTGGAAATTAACATCTTGAAGTCTCTTGTGATTGGCAGACCACAAGTTCAAAAATAAATGTAAACCTTTTGTGGGAGGAATCAATTTCTTCCAACCTGTTGACTGAAATTTTGTGTGTACACGTGTGTCAGTTTACATGGTTGTTGATCACCTGAAGAACGAGATGAATAGAGGAGATTTCTTCATGACTCTAAGAAACCAGCCTGTCGCTCTCAGTCTCTACAGACAAGTGAGAACTTTTCCTCCTCATCTTCATTCTTGGGATTTTCCTCTCGTCATGCGACTCCGGGGTCGTTCAACTTGTGCGTCTCGTGTTTTAGTTTTGTAAACTGCAGGAACAAGAAACTCTGCGGGATCTTTATAATCAGGATGACGACCATCAGGAGCTGGCCAACTATTATGTTGCCAGTAGTTACAGGGAGAAGGTCTGACCTGCAGATATATATTTTTATTATAAACACTTATTCTATTGTCACTAAAACTGACATGTTTGATTTGTGTGCGTAGAGGTTAGACAGCCGTCTGTCTCACCTGCAAAGTGCCGTGGACGAATACAACAAAGCTAAAAATGAGTTTGCTTCTAAGGTAAGAACAAGCTGACGAAACGATGACGATACCAAATCACCGTTGACGATGAACCACCGTTTATTTTTGCAGGCCACCGAAGATGAGATGCGTCTCCTCCGTTTCCAAAAGAAACTCGATGATGAGAAGGGGGCGGGGCTTCTGGGTTTGTCACTGCAGGTATATCAAAGTTTGGAGCAACTGAGGCCGTCTGCGTAGAAATGAAGTGATATTATTCCTGTGATGTCACTTCCTGTGCAGGCAACCATGGAGACGTTGCTTATGTTGGGACTTTATAAGCAGACGGATCAACTTTACAGAGACTTCAAAGTACCTGACAAGAGGTATGTCGAGGAAGTGATTCTGTTGTGCTGTTTATTTAACTCGGGGTGCCAAACAATTCAATGAACTCAAATTCTGTCTGTTTACCCGTCCAGGTATTGGTGGTTGAAACTGAAATCTTTAGCAGAGAAAGAGGAATGGGAAGAGTTGGAGAAGTTCTCAAAGAGTAAAAAGTCTCCCATAGGTTATCTGGTAGGTGGAAGTGGACCCCAATCGTCCTTGTAACTTTTTAAAAATTAACTTTTGTTTTGTGTCCTCCTCAGGCCTTTGTAGATGTCTGCATCAAGAAAAATAACAAGTATGAGGCAAAGAAGTACGTTTCCAGAGTGACGCCTGATCAAAAGGTGAAAGCTCACCTGTGCGTCGGGTAAGATGTCGCTGCAAGTCCCTTCCCTATGACCACAGGTGTTGTTAATTGTTTGCTCAAAAAGGGAAACTCTTCTCTTCTTCTCAGGGACCTCGAAGGGGCCGCAGACGTAGCGATTGAACGCCGGAACGAAGCCGAAATTTCAGCGGTCCTCGCAAGATGCTCCACCTCGGATCGCTTGTTGACCGAAAGGTTAAATCGAGCCAAATTGTCCACTGCCAAAAAGTGATCTTACAGTCAGTTCCTATGCAGTTTTAATTATATTGTTATAATTGGTCTAAATAACCCCATTAATGCATTGCCAGGCAAAGGTTAGATTTGCGTCCTTGAAAGTTATGAAATATTACGGATGCAGAATCCTGAGTGTCAAACTCAAGGCTCGGCGGCTGGTCAGATTTGTTCTTTTCAGTTTGGCAGAAAATGTGTAACCGAAATTGCAATTTGTCTGACTGTGGTGACATAGTACAAACAAATTGTTTCCTCATCAAATCCCTTCTTAACGTCAATTGAACAGTACTGCCTACCTATTTGCTTGCCATAATTATATCTCATGTCAAATTTGTTTTAAACATACACAATCATCTGATATACAATTGTGCACGTTATACTGTATGTAACTAGATGACACAGATGGTTTTTAGTCATAACGGAAAGAAATGATAATAAAGTAGTAGTTGACTTTCTATTTGCATAATTTGTTCGAGCAAGTTTTAGTCGGAAGCGCTACAGGATGTAACCCGCACATTTTGCCAGGCTTGGGACTGACACTGGAGAACTCATCATGATAATAAAGCATATAACTGGCTGTCACAATGTCAAATTAGTTCATGTTTAATGCCTGTAATGCTCAAGTCCTCTGTGAATAATGTATATGATAAAAGAAAAGTGTCTGTTTGATCATGCTGGTTGTCATTATTGCATGAGGTCAGATTTAGTGAATGCTCCTTGATGCGCTTTTAAGACAATTAAGATCCTACCTACTCAACTTGGCGAGGACGGTTACCTTACCAATAATTTCAATCAGCTTTGACAAGAGCACATATTATGGCAGCGTATTTTAATGTAGTGACTGATTTCCAACAACTGTGTCGTAAGAAATTATCCTATTTCCCTTAATTAGTCTATAAATGATTTAATATCTATTACACAAATGTATTGTTATTCATTATGTCATATATATATATACAAAATCACTATTTCTGTGTATGCATGTTTCCAGAATTAGCACACAATTTGTGTCCCACCATCCCTTTGAAATTTAAATGAACCCATCTGCAAAATATAGAACCGTTAACTTGTGTAAATGATAGTTTTCCTAAGACAAAATAGCTGTAGTAAGTGATCCATAACTATTATTTGAAATGCCAAATAGCTCTTGATCACCCCCTAAAATGGCTTATTTTACTCTTCATTTTGATGACCAATTGACATGGATACTGAAATAGATATGAATATTTGACCCCAACCCCCATCCCCCCACCCCCCCGGGACATATGGCACTATTACAACATTTTGTTTTATCGCTGATATTTTAAATGCAGTAATATTATTTTTTGCAAAATGTGTCTCAACATACATGCCTGTTAATAAATAATTTCTACTAGCCATCTATAAGCAGGGATGGGAAACGAGGGGGTACTTGGAGGGATTAAAAACTAATAATTTACAACACCTCCCCCAAAAAAAATCTGGTAAAAAAATTTGTTTTTGTTGTTTTTTAAAATATGTGGCCGTAGACATGGAGGAAACAAATCCAGGGACAACTGAAAAGAAAAGATTAAAGACAAAAAAAACAAAAAACATATATATATATATATATATATCGAAGGGGGGAAAAGTCATGAATATGCAAATTTTTGGGTGCCGAATTATGAAGTTGTAATATCACTTCACCACTAGATAGCAGACATGCATTTACACTGGGTCTTATACTGCCCTGTACCACAACGTAAGTAGGCCTAATAAAAAAATTGCACATTAACAAAGTAAGTACCTCAATAATGTTGACATTTTGAATGAGTTCATTTTTGTGAAAATATGTTCAAAATGAATTTTTGCACTTAATATTGGTTTGCTGTTCAGCAGTTTTGTGGCATCCTTTAATTGTAATTTTTATGCGAGAGACCCCACTGGGGGGGGGGGGGGTCCTAGTATGTGGTTATTTTGTTGTTTGCTTCAAACCCTTGTTGTTGGGTTAGGATCATCTATTATACGCACATTGAGAAATGTATTATGAAAAATGAAATGCATATATGAATCAAATAATGGAGGATATTTTAATCAACGTGTTTTATTTATTTACACCAAATATAGACTCAACCACAGTAACAACAACAAAAACTGGAGAACCTACAAAATGTAGAAAACTTTGTGCTCTTTTGTGTTCATGTTTTGAATGGAAAGACGAAAAAGGGCAACATTGGGGTCTCTGATGGTTAAGAAACAAGCAGGCGGGAATCGGGTTGGTCTGAATGGGGGTTGTTGGAGGCTGCGGGGTGGCCTCCTTGGCCAAACCAAGAACCTGTTTGCATGTTTTGTGCCAGGTGAGTCAGAAAAGTTCCCGCCACAAGTCTCGCCTTTTCTCAGCCAAGAACGAAGCATTCGTTGCGGGATGTCTTTGTCGACGAGTCGGTTGATCATCTGGCCTACATTGGAGCGGAAAACTGGTCGTTTGGATTTGAAATGAACTTTTCTGACCCACATCGTAAGTGCAAGCAAGCAGAGCAGCCAGCTCGTAAGACTTGAGGTGACGAAACAGAGGATTGTTCATGATTCAATTACAATAAATTACAGATCTTTTTTTTCTTTCTTTTTTTTACGTTTGTTAACTGGATTTCATTTAATGAAACCTGAAGTGAAATTTGGTCGGTAATAGTTTAAATACAGTACAAACCAATAATAGAACCCTGTACGTGATCCACTTAACAAACCTCCTGAGTCCAACCAAAACTTTTACTACCACACTCATATATACTTGTCCAAAATTTGCTGGGACACATTTGGGGTCCGCAAGATGTCAGCATGTGCTTTTCGCTGCGCCACTCCATCAAAAATAATTGCGCAACCGCTCGTCTTCAGTTTATGAATATCTGCCAGAGACAGAAATCCGGTGCTTTGTTGATTGAGCAGCATACACGAGTGGATGAAGTCTCCACAATGTAATTTGTACAAGGAATCGGCTCCTCAGAAAGTCCGGTGTTCCAAAAAGAGTTTCAAGACTGGAGCGCAACATCTCGCTGACTGAACAATTGGATCGCATAGATAGCATGACGTCGTCGTGTTCCTCAATTAGAAATGTTCAAAGTGCTTGTTGTTGCCATTAATTCAAGGTGGGCGAGGCAACGTAGAGGATCTTCTTTGCCGTTTCAGAAGTGTTCTTCGGGGTGGGCGGGGTCGCAGAAGAATCGAGAGCTCCGTTTGGCCGACCGGGCTGTGAAGGGGCCCGTTTTCAGAGCTGAGGGGGGAATGGCCGTTAAAATAGCAAAGAAGACTGGATGGTTGGTGGATGGAGGGCCTTATTCTATGGTATTTATCTCTTTTTCTTTCTTTGCTGCATAACGTTTTTGACTCAGCATTTCGTCTTTTTTATTTACAGGTTGTAAATCAGCCTCAAAAGTCAATTTATTTATATATTTTCATTATCTTATATTGTTACTGTAGCACAGTCTTTCTAAAGTCAGCAGAGAGTTGCAACTTCTTCAATTGAAAAGTAATTCTTCTCCATGGTCAAAAGAGTGTTTTTGTTTTTTGTTGCTACATTAGATAAACCGATAAACGCTTCTGTGTTACATGAAATTACTCCATTGTCCAACAATCCACAAGTATGTATTCTAGTAAAATAAATAAATTAATTAAATTACGAAAATGTTCAAGTTTTGTCTAAAGTGTAACCCAATTAAACCAATTTCTTTTGGGTTGGTTTCCAAGAGCCAAACATGGCAAAAAAAATAGAGCCAAACTGTAGAATTTAGTCTGAACTTGACATTATTGTTGTAGTTTAAGAGCTAGTTTAGTCAATTACATACGCAGACAAAAATGTCCAGCGTAAAGCCCTGAGGGTTAAAGACGCACTCGAGTCTCCTAATTCCTCATGGCGTTCACCTGTGATGTCATGAGGTCAGAGGTCATTTACCTGTGATGATGTCCTCAATGGCGCCGTCCTTGCCCTCGTAAACATGGCGGCTGTCCTTTCCTTGTCGTCGCCTCAGCTCTGTCAGAAGCTCCTGCTGCTGCCGTTTGCCCTTGTGAGGCGACTGCGGGGAAAGGCAAGACGATGAAACGCTTCCAAAGCGGGCCCACTGTCACAAGGTCAAATTCAAACACCCCCACCGCGCCCCCATCGTCGTGACATGTCTTGTCCGCCTATCAGAGATCTTGGTCCTAACCTTGGTCTCTTCATCCTGCTGCTGCTGCTCCTCCTGTTCCAGTTTCTCCAGCATCATCTGCTCCTGACGCCGTCGCTGTTCGTTCTCCTCCTCAGCCAGCTGAACACACGCGCGGGTTAGCACGGCTCACAAAGACCACGCGACTTGTTGGGGTCACTCACCCGGTACGCTTTGATGAAACGAACAAAGATGGGGAAGAAGACGGACGGCGGCATTGTCTTGGAGCTCTCCCCAAAAAATTTCACCACATCTTCAAAGGCGTCCTTCAGAGAGTTCAAACGAACACGATGACCGTCAAGGTTTTGCATTGATGTGATTGGAAGACAGCCGAGGCACATCATTTTAGGAAACATCCCACAGATGGCCAAAAACGTATATACAGCCACGCCTTGAAATATGAGACCCGAGTCATGAGTTGTTTCACATGCGGCAGGAGTTTTTGTGTTGATTTGAATATTCTTTCACTGATACTGTTAAATCATTCACTGCCATTGACGGCTATAGACGTCAAAATTTCATTTGAACTATTTCTATGAGTTTCTTCCACTTTTGTTAACAAGAGTATGAAAACCTAGATTTTTTTATTGTACATATAGAACAGATATAACATTTGTGAATAATCGTGAGTTAATTATTGAAGTCATGCGATTAATTACAATAAAAAAAGAATTATCGTCTGACACCCCAAATTTTTTAATATTTTCCTTTCTTTTTTAATTAGAGGCATCAGACGATTACATTTTTTAATTGTAATTAATCACATAACTTCACTAGTTAATCAGAAATTTTATATCTGCTCTAAATGTACAAGACAGTTTTTTTCTAGGTTTTCATACTCTTCTTAACAAAAGTGGGGAAAAAAGGTGAAACTAATTTTAAATTTTTGACATCTAACATCGTCAATGGCAGTGGATGAGTTAAGGGTTCCAAATTAGGGTTACAGTTTTAAATTAGGGTTTCCAACAGGTTATGGTTTCCAATTAGAGTTTCAAACTGGCACAAGTAACGCTTAAGACTTGAAAAATGATAACATGATAAAATGATGTCCAATGCACTGTAACACTTAAAAATTAGGGGTTTTCAAAGTAGGGTTTCAAAATAAAAGGGACATTTAAAGTAAACGCAAAAACAAATTGAGATTCTGTGTGAAAAAGTAACACTGACACAAATTAACATCCAAATGTTAATTTAGGAGAGGTCTTGGTTTCAAACTAGAATTAGGGATTCAAAGTAGTGTTTAAAACTAGGGTTAAGGGTTTCAAAGAGCAGTTAGTATTTGAAAATGGGGTTTCAAAGCAGGATTTTAAATTATGGGTTAAATTAGGGTTTGGGTTTCAAAGAAGGGTTTCAACCCTGGGTTTAGGGTTTCAAACTAGGGTTAGGGTATGTGTGTGTTTACCTGAGCAATGCGTGCATCCTCTAGAAGTTTGTTGAGTCGCGATTCATGCCGGCTGATGAAATCTTTCAAGGTGGCGTTGTGCTGCACGCTGAATTCACGCCAGGTGAGTTCCATCCCTCGCTGCAGATCCTTTACGTCGCATAACACGTTCTCCAGACTCACTGGAACACACACACGCAGGGTTGGGAGAGTTTACTTTTAAAATGTAATCCATTCCAGTTACAAGTTACCTGCTAAAAAATGTAATAAGTAATGTAATCCAAGTATCATATTAAAGTAATTAAGTAATGTAACTGGATTACTTTTGGATTACTCCAATATTGAGTATGCTCATGAAGACAAAATACAAATAAATATCACCACAATATATATTCTATACAATGTGATAGGGACCCGGGCAGCCTACAAATAGCAAAAATCCACGCGTAATTAAAAAGCATGTAGGCTATTGATTGATTGAAGGCCATATGCTGTTTTCGAACTGTCACCGAAAGCAACCACACCTCATGGATGGATGGATGGATGATAGATGGATAGATGGATAGATAGTCATCCAATGAGGATTTTATCCCAGTCACAAGTTTAGCCGTGTATATGTTGTGTATGATGTTTAAATAGTAAATTGGTGGGAGGAAGATTTGTTTGGAAGGTGTAACTCACATTATGGTTGTAGGCTATAGCTAGAAGCTAGCAAGAAGCTACAGCGCGTAGCATGCCGCTGGACTCTTAGCTCAAACTTTCGCTCCGAGTAAATTCCAGTGAATACCGGTCGCCATTTCCTCCTCCCTTCCGTGAATCTTTTTCAAACTGCCCGCGTGTGGAGGACACGACTCGTCAGTTCGTTCGTTTCCACCTCCCCGACATGTAGCAACGGTCCCACTCGCGTGGGCGTGTACGCGCTCTCTCTAGCTCTGTCCTCTCTCTCTCTCTCATCATAGAAATTGTAATCTCTCGAAGTAATCCCCATTTTTAATAAATGTACCTGTAATCTGATTACACTAAAGGAATAGTTTAAAAAAAATTGCATTCTGATTACGTAACGGCGGTACATGTATTCCATTACTCCCCAAGCCTGCACACGTATGTTTTTGGTCGCATATGATGCAATGCTGGGGCAAGAGTCCACCTCTAACCTGCAGCCGCCTTGTCCACGTAGTGAAGTTCGTTGTAGAAGAGCGCCGCTGTGGCATATTTCTCTCTGACCACGTTGCTGATGTAGTGCAGCAACGTTTGTGTTCTGTCAGTTGACTTGGTCTCCAGGAGCTGAAAGTACGGCAACCGGCAACAGTCACGTCAGGTCGGGCGAAGTCAGCAGTTTTACGACTTCACTTGACTTTGGACTTGAACTACATGACTTGACTAATTTGTCTGTTTAAAAGTGTGCCTGTTGTTTTGTGTATCAAAGTTAGTCAGCCAACCCTGTGCGAGTGTGTGTGTGTGTGTGTGTTACCAGGTCTAAGCTCTGTAGTTTGAAGCCGTACACAGCACCTCTCTTACTGCTGTTCATGTAATTCCCAAGGGCTAAGATGATCTGCAAAAACAAAAGGACAATGAGTGAAAATGACAAGGACAGTGGTGAGCGCACAAAATAAACTGACCTCGAGTATCTTTTTCAGTTTTTGAGATGATTTTATGGAAACGGACGCCGCAATCATGGCGTGGAGTTGCTGCAAGGAAACGTGAGCTCGTTAGAAAAGATGTCACACCAGGCGCTTCTACGTTCCCACGCACGTGCGACCCACCGGTGTTAACAGCTGTACGTTGTCGCTGAAGTTTCCCATGAAGGTCATGATGGACATGCGCTGGTTGAGTCTTTCAATGCGACTGAACTGGATCATGAAGCTGTCTTCGTCACTCAGCGCCTCCAAAGGTTTTCGGTCTCTCTCGTACTGACGGAGAAGCTTGACCTCAGCTTCGGTCGGCAGGAAACGCATCAGACACTCCACAAAGTCCACCCGAATTGTTCGCAGGTCAAACCTAAGCAAGCACAATGAGCAGTGGCACTGTACTTAAAGGGATACTTGAGCCATTTTCTGCAGTAAAACGTTTGTATTTTGTCCAGAATGAATTGGATAATATCATTATTTTTCAAATACAATTAATACTTTTAAAAATAAAAGTATCCACTTGCTGCCGACTGAAGATGACATCACCTGTGCTGAGGAAGTAGGTAATGACCTCACCTGTTTTCTGGGTTTGGTCAGCAAACTGAGCCATGATTGGTCGTTACCTATTTCCTCAGCACAGGTGATGTCATCTTCAGTCGACAATAAGTGAATTTTTTTTTTTAAATGTATGTTTAATGTAAAGTTATCACATTAATTATAGACAACATATTATCTTCTCACTGTAGAAAATAGCTCAATGAGTCAACTATCCCTTAGAAAACACATTTTGCCACCTGCTGTCTACTGAAGATGACATCATGCGTGTTGAGGAGGAAACATGTAGCGACCAATCATGGCTCAACTTGCTAATGTCACATGACCAAACCTAGAAAAGAGATGAGCCGTGATTGGTTACATGTTTCCTAAGCACCTGTGATGTCATTTTCAGTTGACAGCACGCAGCAAAATGTGTTTTTACAGGTGTTAATCGTGCATGAAAAATAATGTTATCAAATTAATTATAGACAAAATATGAACTTTTTACGGCTGAAAATGGTTAAATTCAAGTGCATTCCTTTAAGTATATTTTTCAGGTTCTTTACCCAGATGTTGAGTAAAAGTTTTTTCTTTTACTCTACATTTGAAAAGAGGCTTATTAATTATGCCCACCCCCCATCTTCCATGTTTTAAACCTCAACTTAAAAACCTTGTCAAGGGAATTCATTGATTTGATTTTAAAAATATTATACGTGTTTGAAGATAATTTCTTCGTAATCAAATAAAGTGTATTTGCATATCCACTACAGTAGGTGGAAGTGGCCCACTCATTGACAGACAGTGAGCAAGGAGTATAAAAATAAAAATAAATAAAAAAATCGATAAGCACTCAGTTAACTCAATAGTTATGCCTTCACCCTTAAAATGCCTCTACCCTTCTATTATCCATTGGCTGCTTTAGAGTGCCTCGTTGTCAGTGGTGAGCACACACGTCACGCAGAGAAAAGTGCAATAGTGAGGGGAATTTTGACTACTTTAGAGTGCCTCGTTGTCCCGGCATGGAAAAAGCCCTGTGACGAACTGGAGGAACATATTTCAGCCACTGGAGTTGTAGTTATGTGGACGCATATGAAAGATGCTCGATGAAGTAGTATCCATTTTCGAGGTGCTGTTTGATTGACAGTTGAGTGGGGCGTAATTTCCGCACATTCACGTTTGAGGATTACGGCTTGATCTTTCAAAGTTTTAAAACCTTAATTTATATACTTGGTGATGTTTTTAATCATTCAATTTGGACAGGTATGTACTGGGACTTAAAGTACGGAGTAGTTTTGTCTCCTACGTGTGGATGGCACGGCAGATGACCTCTGGACCCTGACCCGCTTTTCTCAATGTAATGGCCAAGTTCTTGGCTCGGTTGGCATCTAGCAAAGAGACTCTGGATGGAGCTTTCTGGGGAAGTTTCTGCCTGGACAGCGTTAAGTCCATCGCTGGACCCTGAGCTTTTGTTTTGAAGAGTTCCTCAAAGCCCTCCACATCCAGATCCTGAACACAAACAAACTGGTAACAGCTGGATCCACGTTTACTGACACGACAGGTTGGTTGAACGGCTACCTGCAGGATGGCTTCATCGTCGATGTCATTAAAGACCGTGCCGTTGATTTGACTCGGCTTCAGGGCGACCCAGTTCAAAACTGGCATCCGGAACTTGGTCTGGATCGGTTTCTTTATCTTCACCGCTGCGCAAGTGAGCAAACGGATCGGTCAGGGTAACGCACATTGTACGTCGCGATTCTTTGTAAACAAGGTTTGGTGGTTCACGGACAACGTGTTGATTAGCTATGGTAAGATGGACGGGTGATTGGTGGAGGTGGATGACGGATAAAAGGGTCACACATGGACGATGGAGAGATGATTGACAGGTGACTGACAAGTGACGATTGCTTTAAATATGTGCGTAGCCATTAAACATACAGAATAACTTGAGTGGTCCCTCTGACAGCAGAATAAAAGAAAACAAACTTGTTAGTGACAATCAGTGAAGTAAGCACCACCTAAAACGATTCACAGCTCTCCAATTACCACCACCGTGAGCAACATTACGATGCAATTTCATTCCTAATAGATACAAGATAAGTGCAACTAACATTATAAACTGTTTGCAATTCAACACCGTGCTTAAATGTAGGACATTTTAAAAACGATACCTAAAGGAATGACTCCATTTAAATTCACCTGCCAGCCCAGAGTTGAAGATGACAGTGGGCGCACATCCTGAACCCGGAAGCGGGGGGGCCACTGGCGGAGGAGGAGGCGGCATCGGCAGGGTCGAGGAGAGCTCGCTGGTCCGACACGGAGGGGGAGGAGGCGGGGGAGGTGGCGGAGGAGCAGGCGGTGGAGAGGCAGGGTACAATCCGTTGGACACTTGAAAGAAGGAGAAGAAGACAATCCAGTGTTATTGCATGTTGGACAGGAAGCTCTTGGGAGTTTTTTAAAAAAAATAATAATTTTTACTCCAATTAGCAGAGGAGTGAGACGACTTGAAGTCGTCAATTTTGAAACTTGAGACTTGCTTGCATGACTGCACAAATCTTGCCTGTTTATGTGTGGAAATCAGCATTATTCAGGTAGATGTTTTTGAAAGCAACATTTTTTTTTTTAATTAAAAAAAATTAATTAGTGCATTGAAATCCCACATCCCCATGTTTGCAGTTCGGGTATTATATAACTGTATTAACATTAATATGCTGCATATTTTTTTTTCTTCACTGTTGTTTTTGTGCTTGGGCCAAAGCCATGTCTAACATGAAAGTATTCCTTTGGTGTCATCTGGTGGCATATTGGGGAGTAACTTCATTTAGTCAGGTCAGGAGTTCTAAAGTCCACAAAATCATTTTGTCTGGTAATTTACCGAACAATTAATCCAAACTAATCAGGAGAAGCTTCAACATAAAACAAGATAATGACCCAAAACACACCGCCAACACAACAAAGGACTTCACCAAGGGAAAAATGGAAGGTCTTAGATTCAAAAGGTCAATCAACTGATCTTAACCCAATAGAGCATACATCTTACCTCCTGAAGAAGAGACTGAAGGGAGAAACCTCCAGAATTAAATAAGAATTTAAAGAGGCTACAGCAAAGGCCTGGAAAAATATTTCAAAGCAAGACTGCAACAGTCGAGTGAAGTCAACGCGTCATTGCATTACAAGTACGGGTTATGCCACCAAATATTCAATGTTATTCACTTTAAGTTAATTAAATAATCAATGTAAATATTCATCTTTTTATCTGAAACCCAAACATCGTCAGCATACAACAAAAACAAAGGACGTGGTCTTGCTGTTCCAATGACTGAATGTTGTGAAACCTTGCTTGAAATTTATTAGAGACTACACTTCTTTTTTTCACACTAAACTGGGACTTGCTTGAAACTTGACGGCTAAGACATGAGACTTATTTCTGACTTATTCCCACCTCTGGTAATTAGTTTTTATTGGCGTTCACAATTACCTGAGCCTGGCATTGGTGGCGGGGGAGGCGGCGGGGGTGGGGCTGGCATATCTGAAGCACCGCCCATTCCTGGTCCCATGTTATGATAGGCCACTGTCTCTGGGCTGGATCATTGAAATAATAATAATAATAATAATAATAATTGTCTTTAATGTTTTTGTGTTACATGTAAACATGAACAGGAAGTTTTGAATACACTACCTGGGCGAGAGAGTGGCGCAAGGAGGAGGCGAGGGAGAGGCAGAATTGGCCACACCCCCATCGCCTTCTCCTCTTTGGGGCTGAGGAGCTCCGGGACCTCCTGCCTGTTGGGCCTCCTGGGCCTGTCGCTCCAGACGACTCTGACGGCGAATGGTCTGGTCCTTCTCCCGAACAATCCGCCTCAGTGTGTGCACTTGCGTGTTGGCGCTGGCGTACACGTCCTGCGCAACACAAAAACAGTGCTAGCGTAAAATGCTAGTTTTGCTAGTTTTGCTAGTTGTACATGTTCAAAAAGCGAAACAAAGAAGCTTTTTTGGGGGGGGGTTATCAATGAACATTACTGACCCGGATTTGGTCCAACTCTTTGTTTGTTTGCATGAGCTGTTTTTCCAGTTCCACAATCTTCAGCATTGCTTCATTTTCTACGTCCAACAGACGCTCCGACATCTGCGCAGAGAGTCACGTGTGTAGGAAATAAGTCGTCTGTGTTGCCATTATGTCTGGTCAGCCTTTTCTTACGGTACTCAGGTTCTCTTCCAGCTCTTCCACTCGTTCCAGAGCTGCAGTTTTAGTCTCTGCGTCTTCCAGCAGCGTCCCCACGTCAAACACATTGTCCAGGTATGCCTGGATTTGCACCTGCAACCTGTCACTCTCCGTGTGCTTCAGCCTCTGGCAGACGGCAGACAGGCACGAGGGTAATGATTCCGATTTGCTAGGTCAGATTATGTGACGGATGCCGACGGTGAGATTTCCTCAAGTGAGGCGCACGTTTTGCGAAACGTTACCTCGAGGTGGTCGTCCAGGTTGAGTTTGGTGAAGTCATACTGCAGATGGACTCGGAAGTTCATGTCTTCCACTGAGTGGACCACAATGTTGATGAACTGCATGCACGCCACCTGACGGACAATAACGAGAAGAAGAGGTGAGCAAAACAGCCAAGACGGAGGGTCGTCGCGGTTGTCGATCTTACCAAGAAGTCGATATTGTCGTCTTCATTTTTGAAATGTTCCATCAACTTTTCAAAGCGCATGGACTCTGAGCACACCTGGAAAAGATCAACCGACCAATCAACTCGAGAAGTAACGAAGGACCTAAAGTCATTTTGACGTCACGTGTTTACAGTTTTGAAGTTGTCAAAAGCCGACAAGATGATCTCATGTCCTCCTCGGACCAAACACACAGCCGCCAACAACTCCAACACCAGAGCCTTCGTCCTGAACGGGAAACATAAGTTTCAAGTTCCTCTTTTATGATGTTTATAATGTTTATAGTGAATGATTTGAGATGTTCTGATGTGCGCTAGCAACCTTGCGTTCCTGTTGTTGAGGCTCAGAGCAATTTCGTTGACTCCATGCGGATGAGACATGACCATGTTGAAACCGTACTGAGTAGGAGGTCAGAAGGACGCACGTATGATTTCCACGCTTGCCACAACTCATCATCATGATTTGAAACCGCATATTTTTGTCCCACCTGGTAGTTCATGATAGCTCGTAGACACATGATGCACACATGGACGTCGTCTTTCTTGCAGACCAGTCGGGAATTTTTTAGAGTGCGGCTACTGGGCAGCGTGTTGGAACGCGTTACCAAGGTGGAACTACTAACGAAAGAAAACCCGATCAGACATCTGACCTGCAAAGTGTTCTCTTTTGCTGTTTGTTACCTGATGGAGTGCCGCGCTGTTCTGGGTGCAGACGATGGGGACGGGAGACTGCAGTCGCCATGGAGATCCTCTATGGACCGACTCCATGGAGAGTCGATTGAAGCCGCGTCTCCTCCAGATTCTGACTGCTCGCCGTCAAACCTGCACAGGGAAAGTTGTGAACAGACACATCTGTCACTTTTCCACCCCGCCATGGAAAAAAAACACGGTAGGATGCAATTAGTAGATGACAAATCTCCAGACTTACGTGACAGCATACTGAGCGAAGGACAAATACTCAACCAGGACATCCAGCCCTCGGTTCTCCTCGTTTAGAAACTCTCGAACCCACCTGCACACAAATGGACGCGTCAGATATATACGGTACAGACAGTCGGGAGTTATAAAGCAACGGTCGGGTACCCGATGTGGTTTGTGCGAAGAGAAATCTCAAGTTCTCGGAGTGTCTGAGTCGACTCCTGGACCCTCCTCCTGAACTTCTGTACGCACAAAGACAAAAACAAAACAAAGGTAAGATTCACAATGTTCTTAGCTTGATCTTATATCCGATGACTGCTCCGCTGACTAATACCAAAAACGCTTCCTTCGGACTTAATGAATGTCATAGCAGCAAGTGAAGCGGTGTTCGGACTCGACACGCTTTTGTCGTTGTCTTGGACTCCTTGGCATTTGACGGACTTGTCTTGGACTCACAAAATATTTGTATTGCCAGGTCCACTGCAAACAAATCTTGGTTCAGGGTCTTGCTCAAGGGCACTTTGACATGGTCACCGACTCACCAGGGTGATGATCGAACCCACAATCTCACGGATGTGAGATGACCATTTTACCACTAAGCCATGCCGCCCCATGCTGACGGGAGTGACACCATTTTTCCTAATTTTGTGGTGGTGAAAATAGCATTTGTCTGTATTAAAGTTTACTCTTGATCTCTTCCGGGCTTGGACTCGGACCTTGTGGACTCGGACTTGACTTGGTCTCAGACCTTTTGACTCTGATTAGGTGGACTTATGAACAGGATAAGCGGCATCGAAAATGGATTGATAGATGTCTATCAATGTGTTCAGTTCAACTGATGTCTTTTCGTTACCACCAATCAATCATATAACAGCAAGCAGTTGTTCCGCTATTGAGATTTGACATCTTTTTCCCATCTCACCTTGCGTGTGACAGCCGGATCGAGGAATCCTCGCAGCTTTTGGATGTACGTGTGCGGCGGGTTTTTCACCTGGAACCTCTCCTACACCCCCAACATGATCATTTATGTGAAATGGCAAAGAAATGTCTTCAAAGTCAACTTTATGAAGAGCTCCTACCTGGTCACAGATGAGCTCCCACTTCTTCTCATTGTCATAGGAACGCAACAAACGCACCTTGTCTGGAGGCAGGTTCATGGAATTCTGAAAGAGAATTTTTACTTTGCATTTCCAAACGTTTGGTGACATCATCTTCCGTGGTTGTTTCCTTTCCAGGTCTGAGAGCTTGATTCGGCACCTGTCTTGCACCCCCCCCCTCGACGCCAGTAGCCTACATCAAGCTCCACCTCCAACATGTGTGTGATTTCTTTCCATATTTGTGTATTTACCAGTGCGATGGAGAACCTCTCCTCGAGCTCGGCGGCGTCGGGCATCGGGAGTCGGACCGGCGCGGCTCTGGACCGGATGACGGCCAACTGGCTCTCCATGCTCTCCGCGTTCCCCATCACAGACACACTTTGCACACGCTTCGAGCCAAACACACCCACCACACACACACACACACACAGCGCTCAGCACACGCACGGCAGCAGGAACATGTGGTCGGCCATAGCACACGAACGCGACTGGAGGTGATGAAGGCCGTGGGTCTGTCCCTCCTCCCGTCTGTCCCTCTTCCGTCCTTCTGTCTCCCTTTCCGTCCGCCAGTCAGTCTCCTCCGGTGTGCCTGTCTCTCTTCCCGTCTGTCTGTCTCTCCTCAGATGGTGATATGGTCCCAGTTGAGCACCTCACCGCTGTCTCACTCTTTGTCTCCCGCCTGCCACCGATGGTGATGCTGTCGATCCCGGTGATGCTGAGCAGTGTTTGGTTTGCCTATATAATGTGTGTGTGTGTGTGTGTGTGTGAGCGCGTGTTGCAGATCAGCCGGTTAATCCTCCCCCCTCTCCTCCCCCACATGAAGAACGAGAGTAGTCGCCGCCTCCTCTTTGTCTATGTCTCTCCACCGCTCGCCGTCTTTGTGTAGTTGCTGGCTCAACCCTCCCTCCCTCCCTCGCTCCTCCGCATCCTCAGACAATGAGGCCTCTGCTGCAATAAGCACCGCCCCCTAGCATGCTGACGCGCACACATCCCGTTCATTTTTAAAGCTTTTATTGGCTGTGTCTTGGCAGCACAAAGTAGAAAGTAGAGGTGGATGTGTTTTTATGAAGACATATATTCCTCTATTCCTACCTCAAAATATTCAACTCATTCATCTCCAGAACTACTCCCGAATTTTAAACGTAAATTATATTTTACACGTTTATCCATCGATTTACTTCTTACACTCAACATTACAAGTCATCGCATATCATTTCAGTTCGGCTTTTTCAGCATTCACACAGAAATTGCATTCATTAGTTTTAGCATGTTTTATTGACAGTCTCTTGGCCATAAAAATCAAGAAGAACAAGATTGGAATAGAAAAAAAAAAAGAAGTCTAGAAATGTAATCCTATGAATGTTTTAAACCTGAGTAAACTCAAAATATGTTTTTAATTAAGACACATTTTACATGATTCCCTTCTTCTTCCAAATATTTTGGACTAATTCAAATCATTCAAACTTTGAAATATTCAAGACATTCAGGACATTTAGGGAACTACTCACATTCCTCATCATTTCAAAATAAGATTCCCATATTGAGAGCTATTTTAGACATTTACCTACTCCGTCCACATTTCTCCATTGATTCCACATCAGCTTGTTCAACATTTACAATTTTTACAACATTTTTGTAGTAGACTTAGCCATAAAAAAAAGAACAAGAAGATTTTTTTTAAAGCCTAGAAATTTGTAATCTATGAATGTATGAATAAACTCAAACTCTTATTTTAAATGATTCCCTTCTCCCTCCACATTTTTTGACCAATTCAAACCAATCTAAGCCTGACATCCCACTTATCAATATTTTAAATCATTTCACAGCTTTCAGTTTCAATTCTGGTTTTAAGCAGTCACACACAGTTTCTACAGATATTGAATTCTCTAGTTTTAAATATTTGATGGGCTATTTCTTATTGAGTAAGTGGAACCAAATGTGGAACTATTGTTTAAAGTTATGTTGAAAATGTAGTCATTCAGATATAACAAATCTGAATAAAAAATATATATATTTCATGTAAAATAATTCAGAAATTGCCTACAATTTGATCACAAAAGTTTATTTGTATAGCACCATTCATACACAAGGCAAGTCCATAGTGCTTTACAGAGCCAAAGACAAGGCAAGTGAAAATTAAGATAAAATCCTACCACAAGTAGGATGAATGAAAACAGTAAATTGACATAACATGTAGCTTATCAAATTCAAATCACAAAATAAAATCAAGACGTGAAAAAACAAGAAATGTTTGATTTATTAAAAAGAAAAAAGACACAACCAATTTAAAAAGACAAAATAAAAAGTGTACAACGGATATAGCAATTGACCCAATATATTCCTCTGAGATATTCACAGCATTCTTAGAAATAGGCCCATTTGATGTTTTATTTTTATTTTTATATCAGTATTAATTTTTAACATGCATAAAGTGGATACAGTATGCATGGTGTTGGATTTTTGTCAGAAGTTTGGGGTGATGGAATGTCTGCAATTTCCTGGTGTAGTTGTCGACTGTGGTTAGTGTATCTGCCTTAAAGTCTATAGGTCCTGGGTTCGAATTTTGGTTCAGGATCTCCAGGGTGGATTTTCTCTCCTCTGCTAAAAAAAAAAAAATCATGCTTCTGATTGAAGACTCCAAATTCCAAAAGTCAACGCTTTTCTGTCAAGCTATTAATACAACGAGGGACCATTACAAGGAGGAATGCTACCAGGGATTTGGGGCCCCTTGAAAAAAAAAAAAAATCACAATAGACCCCCGCTCCGTCTTAAAAGAAATTAAACAATTTTCTACCCCTGTTAGTTACGGGCCCTTAGCATTGTCATCACATCCCTTTCGGGGCCCCTGATTACATGCAACAGTCATCATGCATAGTAATGTTAAACAGTGATAAGTGCATTGATTTGGCATGAAAAACTGGCAAGCCAGACAATGACGCAATTGGTCAGCTTTGGACGGAGGTTTGGAACAAATTCATCAAACCGTTTGATACCCCAAAAAAAAAAAAAAGAGGAAAACATTCTCAAGGTAAAAGGAAGTGAGTTTTCCCAATAGGCCGTTTCAGAAGGTTTGTAAATTAGGTGCTCGGGTACTTAACCCGTGGGCGTTATTTGTCCATTTTCTGGCTTTTTTCTGTTTTTCTGTTTTTTATCAAAGAAAAAGCATTTGAAAAAATTACACTAGGGACCTGACAATTTACCAGGATTGTTTAAAAATGTTGAAGTTCAAATTGGCGCCATGCTGTAATTTATAATTATTACCAAACAGGAGGGAGAGATTCACACTAAATTGTTGTAATAATGCCCGATTTTGGCTCATTGACTCCCATTATAAATCACAGTTTTTGATATGCTGTAAACCTGATGTGTTATAATGCATTTTCCGTGATTACTGATGCAATCGCTTCTTTGACGAGTCATAAACATGAAAATAGAGGAATTTGTGTGTTGAGAGTGTTAACACAAAAAGGCTAATAAATGAATACAAAATGCATGCATAAAAAAATTATATTGTTATGACTTATGGACTTGTTTGAGCCTCTAACTATGTCATATGAAATATTCAAATTATTATTTTATTTTATATATATATACAGCATAGTTAGTCTTGCTATTAGCATAATACTGCTATTGTTGTCCATAGGGGGCATTAAAAAAATAAAAAATAATAATAATTATATATGTGTAGATAGGTCTGATGCCACTGAACATTTTGAGCGGTTGAAAGTGAAAAAAATATTCATAAATGACTAAGTTATCTCACTTCAAAGGAAATGCCTGATTTTGGCAAAATTACAAGAGTTTTGTGCTATTCGGAAAACTGCCATTGTGTGAAAACTGGGCATGCAGAAAAAATTCTATTGTTATGACTTATGGACTTATTCAAGCCTCTAAATATGTCATATGAAATATTCAAATTAGTCTTTTATTTTATATATATATATATATATATATATATATATATATATATATATATATATATATATATATATATATATATAGCATAGTTAGTCTTGCTATTAGCATAATACCGCTATTATTGTCCATAGGGGGCATTAAAAAAATAAAATAAAAACTATACATGTATAGATAGGTCTGATGCCACTGAACATTTTGAGCGGTTGAAAGTGAAAAAATATTCATAAATGAGAGTTTTGTGCTATTCAGAAAAATGCCATTGTGAAAAACCGGGCATGCATAAAAAATTATATTGTTATGACTTATGGACTTATTCAAGCCTCTAAATATGTCATATGAAATATTCAAATTAGACCTTTATTTTACATATATACAGCATAGTTAATTTTGCTGTTAGCATAATACTGCTATTATTGTCCATAGAGGGCATTAAAAAAAACTATTTTTTTTAAAACTATATATGCATAGATAGGTCTGATGCCAGTGAACATTTTGAGCGGTTGAAAGTGAAAAAAATATTCATAAATGACTAAGTTATCACACTTCAAAGGAAATGCCAGATTTTGGCAACAATTACAATAATTTTATCCCCAAAAAAAAAACGCCCACGGGTTAAAGTGGGAGTCAAACATCCATCATCGGATTTGTGCAAGGCCTTTCCTCACAGGTATGTATAAAAGATTTGGTTCTAATGTCTTTGAGTAATCAGCTGATTTTTTGGGGTTGGTAGTCATGTGATTGTTATCACAAGATGTTTAAATCGTGCTTGTCGCTCTGATCTGCTTGACCTCTTCCTTAAGAGCGTCAATGGTCAAGATTGTTCTTGGCTTTCTCGAGGATGTGAGGACCTGCCGGTGGACATATGAATCGTTCTGTCTGCATCTCAGATTGAAGCCAGTGTGATTCCTGTCTGCGAGTATCCGTGATATCTTCTCTAAATCCCGCACCTTCATGTTGGTGTCCTTCCCAAGGTTTAAGGCGATATTTCGGTGTAGATTCTCATGAACTCATTCACTGCCATTGACGGCTATAGACGTCAAAAATTCATTTGAACTATTTCTATGAATTTAACATTTTTTCCCACCTTTGTTAACAAGAGTATGAAAACCTACAATTTTTTTATTGTACATTTAGAACAGATATAAAATTTGTGATTAATCGTGAGTTAACTATTGAAGTCATGCGATTAATTACAATTTAAAAATGTAATCGTCTGACACCCCTAATTTTTAATCTTAAAAAAAAAAAGACAAAAAAAAGCTTATTAAAAATTAAACACTTTTTTTTAAAGAAAATATTATTAAAAATTAGGGGCCTCAGGCGATTAAATTTTTTAATTGTAATTAATCGCATGACTTCACTAGTTAACTCACGATTAATCACGAATTTTATATATGTTCTAAATGTACAGTAAAAAAAAATCTAGGTTTTCATACTCTTGTTAACAAAAGTGGAAAAAAAATGTGAAACTAATAAATAGTTCAAATGCATTTTTGACGTCTATAGCCGTCAATGGCAGTGAATGAGTTAATAAGGACGGCTCTAAAGCGTCTTAAACGTTTGAGATTGTAAAAGAAAATGCAGACATTGACAGCAAAGTTTCATTTTCAGTATGATTGCAAGCTAAACCAGTGAGTAGTCTGTCCTTCCAAAGTTTGACCCACTTCGGATGCAATCGGTCAATCAACAGTGATCAAACTCTACAGAACTGTTTAAGAGCTAATGATTATTATTTCGTATTGTTGCAATTGTTCTTGGAACATCTGCTCCACTTATTTACAAATAGTTATTTTCTCTTTCACATTCAACCGGCATCTTAGGTAAGTCTCAATGACACAACCCTTCAAACCTCGGAGCAATCTCAGTAATAACATGAAGATTGACCCCAAAGTGACACTTTTCAAACCTTTTCGTTTCTGGATTTTAAAGCTCACCTTTCGAATGTCCTTAAACCCTGACAAACCTCACTCAGTGTTTCTGCTGTCTCTGCTTACGTCCGCGATTCCGAGTGATTGCTGTTTCACCAGCTTCGCCCAATCAGGTCGCCTTCGCCGCCTGCATGTGATCCGCGCACAGATTTGAGGAAGATGGGCCTAATCGGCGCCACGGATGACTGCGTGAGTGCAGCTCACCTGTTTCGCTGCCTCCAACAAAGCTTCAGCCTCAGCCGGGCCCAACTGCTGGACCAACCTGTACAGAGCACCATCTTTGTTCTGAAGGAGGTTAAAAGGGCGATCCAACTCTTGTATTCTACCCTCATCCAGCACCTGCAAGCAGGAAACATGGGTACGGGAAGCATCGTGTGCTGTATAGTGCTTTAATTCCGATCCTCTACTTGGGTGGATTTGACCCAACTTTGAGTCAAGAAATTGGCATTTCAGCATAAAACAACTCGTAAATATTGGTCAGATCCCCTTATTTGGGTCAAAAAATGGCGTCATTTTTGTATCAAACAAGCCAGAAAAATGGGTTAAGTTGATCCATAAAGTGAATGGGTCCATTTTTGATCCATAAATGGGTTACTTTTGACCCAACTGTTTTTAGAGTGTTAACTCATTCACTGCCATTGACGGTTAGAGATGTCAAATATTCATTTGAACTATTTCTATTAGTTGAACATTTTCTAACCTTTTTGTTAACCTACAATTTTTTAATTGTACTTTTAGAAAAGGTATAAAATTTGTGATTAATCGTGATTAATTAATTACGATTAAAAAATGTAATCGCCTGACGCTCCTAATTTTTAATCACCTTTTTTTTGAAATCGCATTAGGCGATTACATTTTTTAATTGTAATTAATCGCATGACTTCAATAGTTAACTCCCGATTAATCATAAATTTGATATCTGTTCTACATGTACAATAAAAAAATTCTAGGTTTTCATACTCTTGTTACCAAAGGTGGGAAAAAACATTAAACTAATAGAAACAGTTCAACTCAATTTTTGGCCTCAATAGCAGTCAACGGCAGTGAATGAGTTAAGAGGTGTGTCTCAATTCAATTGTTTAGCCAAGTGCTCACCAAGATGCGATCGCTGTCTATGATGGTGTTGAGTCTGTGCGCAATGGTGAACACGGTGCAATCTCTGAACTCCCGTCGGATGGTTAGTTGGATCAGCTCGTCTGTCCTGCAGCAGTGACCATATGACTGCAATTACACATCAGTACACAGAAGGGCTGAACAATTTGGAAAAATGGTCTATTATTTGCCTTTTTCCCCATCAATTTTACATTTTAATATGCGATTCTTTTTTCAAAGTCCTTTACATAAAAAAAAATTAAAAAAAGAGTTCCTAATGCGATTTGGTTAACCACGACCGGCACCTGGGGTCCACATTGGCCGTGGCCTCGTCGATGACGAGAACGCGGTTCTTCCTCAGGATGGCTCTGGCCAGGCACACCAGTTGCCTCTGACCAACGCTGAAATTGGAGCCACACTCCGCTAGAACCGTCTCCAACTTTGAGGGAAGCTCCATCACCATGCCCTTGAGCTGGACCTGTCGGTAGCGCCGGAACATGGTCAGGACAAAGAAAGAGTCCGCATCGACAGAGGACAAGACGGGTATTTGCCTGCTCCAGAGCCTTCCAGATGTTAGCATCTGTATGCTGGTTGAAGGGGTCCAGGTTCTTCCTCACAGTATCAGTAAACAAGACTGGATCCTGGTTTACAGGGCAAGACAAAAACTTTTTTTTTTAAACACTCCCTCAATTTCATGATGCATTTTTTGTTTACTTGATCATTTCCTTTTGTTTACTGATTATTGTGAATGGCAAGGTAAGTATCACCACCACACATGATCATACTCGTCTCGTGTGTTATTTAATTTAGCAATCAGGCTTTAGCTAATACTGTATCAAAAGCACAGGAGGGACCCCATTTCACTACCGCTTATTAAAATCGATTCCTATATGCAAAAATGAGTAGAGGTACAATGATTAATTAACAACTAATTAATTATCAAATTAATCCATAAATATTTGTGATTTACCGTGTTGAGACCTTAAATAAAAAATTGAAAAAATTCTCGGAATTTCAGCCTCTCAAATATACAAAAATATTCTTAGATTTCTGTAGTCCTCATGAAAGCAGACTTTTTATTGAATGAAGATAAAACATTTGAAAACATCTACTTTTATTTTGGAAATCAATGATCAACATTTTTGCCGATTTTATGATTTCATCAAACCAGTAACTGAATCATAACAAATTTGTTTGTGCATTTTCTGCACTGTCAATTTGAAATAATGTCCTGTTTTTTTTAAATAGTGCGAGAAATTAAAACATGTTTTTTAATCTGATTCATTGATTAATCACCAAAATAATAATCGACAGATGATTATTAGATCCAAAAATGACATTTGAGGTGATGCCCTCCATTCGTTTGCATTTTAATATGAAAGCAATGAATAATAGTTCATGACAAATTATGTTTAGTTAATATGTTTCACTTTTATCATTATCATAACTGCTGCTTGTTTTGAAGCGAGTTGTGTTTAACTCATTCACTGCCACTGACGGCTATAGACGTCAAAAAGTCATTTGAGCTATTTCTACTAGTTTAACATTTTTTTCCACTTTTGTTAACAAGAGTATGAAAACCTAAAAAAAATGTATTGTACATTTAGAACAGATATAAAATGTGTGATTAATCGTAAAAAAATAATAATCGCCTGACGCGACTTAAAGATAATAAAAAATTGGGGGCGTCAGGCGATTAAAAATTTTCATCGTAATTAATTGCATGACTTCACTAGTTAACTCACAATGAATCACTAATTTTATATCTGTTCTAAATGTACAATAAAAAGTTCCCTTCGAGTGGGTGCCTGTCAGCCACCTGAGGTATGATGGACATCTTCTGTCGCAAGTCGTGCAGGCCCAACTCCGATGTCAACACGCCATCAATGTAGATGTTCCCTTGTGGCTCCGCCAGCCGGAAGAGAGCCGCCACCAAAGAGCTTTTGCCAGCTCCCGTCCGACCCACAACGCCCACCTGACCAATGCAACACTAACAGTGTAACTTTCTCTTGGGATCTTATTGGAGTTGACACTTTTGGGAAATGTCTCACCTTCTCATTAGGGCAGAAGATGGCGTTGATGTCCTTGAGGATCAGAGGGCTGTCGACGCTGTACGACAAATGTACCCGGTCAAATGTAACCTGGCCTCCACTGGGCCAATCGAGAGGAGGCCGCTTCGGGGTTACCCAGGGTGCTTCGCTTTTTAACTCGGTGTACTCTACCACCCTCTCTACAGATGTCATCTAAGGACATGGCAAGGGATGTTAATTAAACATCGTCTGACAACAAAAAATTTATATGCATGTGTACTGGACAGCACATACCATGTTCTCTAACTCTGCACTTTGCCTCACAGTCCACTGGAAGTTTCCAATAAGCGTTACAGCGTACGTCAGCACAAGGCCCACCTCGCCGGCCTCCAGGCCTGACACAAAAATAAATAAACACAATTTGGGTTAAAACAACTTGAACCATTTCTTTGTCACCACATCATAGATGGGGGACTACGACAGTCGCATCACATGACTTGACTCACCAATTTTGGGACTTTGACGAGGGATTTTAAGACTTGAACTACATGACTTGTCAAGTGGTGCCATCTCAAAATCTGCATTTTTTTGAAGGTAACTTGACATTATTAACTCATTCAATGCCATTGACGGCTATAGACGTAAAAAAAAAAAATTGAACTATTTCTATTAGTTTAACATTTTTTTTACCTTTTTGTTAACAAGAGTATGAAAACCTACATTTTTTTAATTGTACTTTTAGAAAAGGTATAAAATTTGTGATTAATCGTGAGTTGACTCGCAATTAATTACGATTAAAAAATTTAATCGCCTGACGCTCCTCCTAATTTTTAACAATCTTTTTTTTAATCGCATTAGGCAATAGTTAACTCCCGATTAATTTTTTCCCACCTTTGTTAACAAGAGTATGAAAAATTTATTAATCGTGAGTTAACTAGTGAAATCATGCGATTAATTACGATTACAAATTCTAATCGCCTGACGCCCCTAATTTTTAATAATCTTTTTAAAAATATTTTCTTAAAAAAAAAAAAAAAGAAGAAGAAAAAGATTATTAAAAATTAGGCATCAATGGCAGTGAATGAGTTTTAAGATGATTATTTTTGTGTAGTGTAGTGTACACATCTGGAAACCCAACAGTAGGCTACAATACAGCCCGCAGAGACCAACTCATTACAAGTCCAAACTCAGCGCCTCAACTATGACTGATATACTAGTACAAAACATCAAAGTCAATTCATTACAATGTTTAACAGAATTACAGTGGTGCCTTGAGATACAAATGTAATTCATGATTTAACCATGCTCCGAACTAAAATTAATAGCATATTAAATCATCTTTTTCCAATGAAATGAATAGAAATGCCCTTTCATTTGTTCCAGCCTACTCAACACACACACAAAAACATGTCTATAATAATAAATCTACATCAACTCATTCACTGCCATTGACGGTTATAGACGTCATAAATTAATTTTAACTATTTTATTAGTTTAATATTTGTTCCCACTTTTGTTAACAAGAGTATGAAAACCTAGATTTTTTTTGTACATTTAGAAGAGATATAAAATTTGTGATTAATTGTGAGTTAACTAGTGGTCATGCGATTAATTACGATTAAAATCCTGACACCCCTAATTTTTAATAATCTTTTTTTATTTTTAGAAAAAATAATAAAATAATTGTATTTTGTTTTTTATAATCTTTTTTTTTTAAAGAAAAGATTAGCAAAAATTAGGGGCATCAGGCGATTACAATTTGTAATCATAATTAATCGCATGACTTCACTAGTTAACTCACGATTAATCACAAATTGTATACCTGTTCTAATACAATAAAAAAAAGTCTAGGTTTTCATAACTCTTGTTAACAAAAGTGGGAAAAATGTTAAACTAATAGAAATAGTTCAAATGCATTTTTGACGTCTATAGCAGTTAATGGCAGTGAATGAGTTAATAATACTATCATACATGAAATTTATAAGAACTTATAGTCACTCACTACTCATATACTGTAATTAAATAGAATGCATATTTAAATGTTTCTGGTTGCATCATAATGAATTCATCGCGACTCCTTGTGTGCCGGACTTGACCACCGTGGAGCAGTATAACACACTCATGTAGACACAAATGAAGAAGATTTTCACAGCTACTGTAAGGGACTCAATAAGCTGCTGTAATAGTTGTTTTTTGGACAGGATAAAGAACGTTTTATTGTCTGTCTACATACAGTACATCTGTTAGCCTGTCCATAGCATTTTGAATCGTTTGTTAGCAACAAGCTAAGCAGACTTTTTTTTTTTTAAAGCAACACTAATGAAAAGTTTCATCCCAATTTCTCTATAGAACCGTATCTACCACAAAGGTGCAGAAGAAGGTCTGATGTGTCCAAAATGATTCCCTATTCATGCTGTCTAAGCCACGCCCCCACACAGACCTAACCTAACCTAACTTAACCTATGTACCAGTGTTATCAGTATGTACGGTCTTAATTGGCACAAGGGTGCAGATACATAAGGAAAGGTGCAGATCATTAAGCTAAGAAAGATCATAGTGCTAAAACATCCTCGTTCGAGTCCCTATCAAGTTTTGTACCAAAGAGGCCTGAATCTAACATTAACTAGTTGTTTAAAATCCACAATGTGTACTTCTCTTTTTTTTATGTTTTAGCTCATTCACTCCCGGCGATTTTCACTGAAGCAATCCCCTTCGCTCCCGGCTGTTTTACTGGATTTTGACTGATTTTGCAAGGCCCACAGAATATTGTTTTCTATTGCTATAAAAACATGGAACGATTAGTCTCTTCTTTCATCAGGAAAAAAAAGTATATATTTTTTATCTGTTTGCGTTTTGCAGCAATTAGCATCAGAATCTGTATAGAACTGTGAGTAAATGAGCTTTTTTTCAACATGGCCCTAGTTCAGGGGTAGGCAAGTTTGGTCCTAGAGAGCCGCAGTCAATGCAATTGATGTCTCCCTCCTCGAACACAGCTGAGAGGCTCCTGCAGAACGTAATTATGAGCTGATGATTTGAAACACCTGGGTTGAGCGCAGGAGACACCGAAATCATGCAGGACGGCGGCTCTCTTGGAACAAACTTGCCTATTCCTGCCCTAGTTGATCTGTTTTGCTCCGCTGCCACCTGCTGGCCGTTTTTGTAATAACTACCATTTCCTCAACCGTTCTTTGCAGTTGAGAGGCTGCATCAAAGCCTTCTGTGTGCTCTAGCATAAAAACACATTAAAACTCATTCACTGCCATAAATTCATAAAAATAAAAAATAAAAGAATATTAAAAATTCGGAGCAACAGGCGATTCATTTTTTTTTGGTACGTTTACAATAGATATGTAATTTGTGATTAATCGTGAGTTAACTAGTGAAGTCATGCGATTAATTACAATTAAAAAAATATTATTTAAAAAAATAAAAATAATAATTTTAATAATTGTTTTATTTTTTAATAATCTTTTTAAGAAAAGATTATTAAAAACTAGGAGTGTCAGGCGATTACAATTTTTAATCGTAATTAATCACATGACTTCACTCATGAGTAATCACAAATTTTATATCTGTGCTAAATGAACAATAAAAAAAATCTAGGTTTTCATACTCTTGTTAACAAAAGTAGAAAAAAAATGTTTAACTAACAGAAATAGTTCAAATGAATTTTTGACGTTTATAGCCGTCAATGACAGTGAATGAGTTAAAAAAAAAAAAACGTCTTTGGGATACTTAAAACATTTAAAGAGCAAAAGAGTTAAACACGAAGCCGCTTTTTTGAATAATATTTGCATAGTGCACTGCCACTTAACTCAAAGCAAAAAACTAAACAAAAAGTTAGAACGACATCTTGTATCTTTAAATTACTGTAAGCCAGGTGACTCATAGGCACAACTGTTCGCTGACCAGAGAGGACAGTCTTTTAACATCCTCACCATCTCGGAGTAAAATGCACCCAAATGTTGCTACGGTGATAAAGACGAAGCAAATGCTGTCCAGACGGAGGGCAAACCAGCGGGAGGTCATCAGGAAGAGAAACCACGCTTCTGTGATCAACGACATAATTTGATCAAAAACACATTCTGCGTATCGTGCATGAGAAGACGCACGCGAGAGACCAACCTGAGTGTCGGTCCTGATGTGAGTCAAAAGCTTTTGTTAACCTCTCCTCTCCTCTGAAGGCTCGGATGCTGCACAGACCCTGGAGGGACGAGGAAAGATGCGAGAAGACCGGGCTGCGCGCTGCAAGGGAAGACGGAGCGTGTCACCGATCGCCGTGTGAACCGGCTCAGTTTTACAAAAAGGCATGGACGTACTGGTGGACTCCAGACGTTTGATGTCTCGTGACGTCGAGAGATAGTACCGCCGCAGGTACAGGAAGAGGAAGAGCAGGGGAGCGATGGAGACCAGGAGATAAGGGATGATGGAGGCTGCCACGGCCAGAACGCCCACGTTCTGTAAAAAAAGCTACAAAAGCCACGTTTTTTTTCATCAAACCACGACAACAAAATATTAGTGACCTCAGCCTAATCCAGTGAGTCCCAACCATTGTGCCTTTCACTTTATCTGGTGTGTTTTATTTCACTTAGTTGATCGAAAAATTATAATCTTTTACCATAAAATGTGATTACGCCCCTTTTATAACAGCGCAAATTTATTGTTCCCTCAAAATACAGCGAGCTAAACAAGGGGTGTGCCCAAAAATTGATTCTCATAAGAATCGCCATTCTCGTTTAGTACGATTCAAAATCGATTTTAAATGTCTCAAAATCGATTTTATTTAAATTATGTTATACTGTCTTCCCTTTGTTTGTGTGTGCCTTTATTGGGAGCGCTGTTCATGCTGTACCCAATTTGGCCACTAAGGGGCAGTGTGGTTCCACGCGGTCCGATACACTGTTAAATTGGAGCCACATTAGAGAGTAGAAGGAAAAAGTCACATTCAAGTTATTCCAATAAAAGTTTTTTTTTTTGCAGCGTGGAGCCGTTCTTTTGAGTGATAAAAGTGCCGCGAGTAGCGCGCTAATTAGCATTAGCGAGTCAGACTGGAGTAGATCATTACGATTTCTTGCACATCTATAAATTGAAGCAAAAATCATTGGCAATCAAATCATTTCGAATCAAAAATCGCTCCTAAGCGAAAATCAATTCCGAATCGAATCGCACACCCAAAAATCGGAATCGAATTGTGAGACATTCAAAGATTCCCACCCCTAAGCTAAACCCCTGGCAGCAAAAGTGAGTACACCCTAAGTGAAAAAGTCCAAATTGAGCTTCCTTGAATGTAAAATATATGCCTTGGCTCAATAAAGATCGGGAAACACTGTTCGAACCCGATGGCTCCTCACTTGATAGAAGTCCACAAATATGAGTGGTAACATGGAGTCCATCTGGCTGATATCCTTGGAAAAGCGGTTCAGGATTCTTCCTAACATACATGGAAACAAACAAACTTTGGGATCAGCGCAGAGAAACAACGGCATCATCAATGTGAGTGACGCCTCCTGCCGTACATGACATGAGCTGTCAACAAGCTACGTGTGATTTGCTTCACCTTGAAAGATTACATTTCCAACAATTAAGACGAGGCGTCGATGTTTCACCTATGGGGTTGACGTCAAAGAAGCGGACCGGGGTGCGGAGGACGGCGTTGAACATGCGGTTGTGCAGCGTCTGAGTGGATCGCACTAACCCATGGAAGATGACTAAGCTCCTGGCGTAGCCCAGGATGACGGCGGCGGCAGTCAAACCTGCAACACACAGAAAGCAGGGACAGGAATGGATATGAATTTTGCCGTTCTCATTTCATTATCCATACTGCGTACCAATCAAGGGAAATCATACTACGGACAGATAAGAGTATTGATGTAATTATCATTGTATATATAATGTGATAATACAAAAATATTTCTGCATAGTTCAGTTCTGTGGGAAATGGACAAACTGTTATACAGAGAAACTCTGAGATATGGAATAGTGAAGTGAACATCAAATAATTGACGTGAACATTAGATAATTAACTGCCATTAAAATTGCGTAATTTTTTTAAAATGAAAAAACAAAAACAATACACCGGGAAATACTGCCAATCAGTGTCTTCCATGATAACACAGGTTCGCCCACCATAAATATTTAATATTTTATTTTTTAAATATGTATCTATTCTAAATCTGCAAATAAGTGAAGTCTGTGCGTAACAAACCACAAATACGCAAACATCTGTTGCAATCCTTTTGAAAATATATACCGTATCCATATAAAAGTATTTTCTTAAAATTACATAAAATGAATGGCTTTTTTTTCTTTTATCTTTTCATCACGTTTTAAAATACATTTTATACAGAAAAACAATTTAATGGATAAAAAAAATGGTAGCAGTTACACTAAGTGCGGGTTGAGAGGTCGTGCCTGCGGTGCGAGAGAGTGAATGCTTCTGTCTTGACACCATGTTGGAAAAGTTTAGAACCAAAACACACTTCTTCCATGTGTAACATCCTCACTCATTTGCAACATAAGAAGAATCAATAAGCGGAATCGTCGAGCAAGAAGAATAATCATTCTAGGAATCAAAATGACCAAATATCCTTCATTTTTTGCGACTAGTCTATAGAGACATTTCCAAACAAAAAGAGAAAATAAGAATTTTTGGACTGACCAGAATAAATGCCCAGATAAAATGGTAGACTGTTGCCTTGGTGTAAGCCAGTCTCATTGGTGCTTTTCCCAACACTCACAATCGTGCTGGTGTTGTTGCGCTCATCTTTGGCCCTGTCGACGACAAAATCAACACAAGGTAACTTGATCAGATTCCGTTTGTATTTGTGTGCAGAATAGATACCGGTCCATTGACTCACCAGAACACAAGCCACCAGTCCTGAAGAATATATGCAGCCTAGGAAGTACAACAAAGATACATTAGCTATGCAAGTATGTCACAATCAGTCTGGGTATTCAACTGCTACTACAACGGCCTAGTTTTTTATCTATTAGTTTGAGACGTTAAAAAACCTTTACCTAATTTCCATTGTATTTTTTTTTTAAACATAATAACAGATCAGTACCAGTAAAATAGCTATATGAGCTTTGTAAAAAATAAATAAATGAAGTGTGACATCATGATCATGGCAGCGGGTGTTTTAGGGGTGTTCAGTGGAGACCATTTAATATAATTATATTTACTGTATCTTTCCTACAACCTCCAACAAAAGGTTCTGACTCACCTCGGCGACGACACTGAGCAGCAGAATAGCCAATAAGATCAGAGGATGACAGTGGGCGGTAAAATACTTGGCATAAATGTCCCTGCTGACATTTCCTTCAGCACGAGACTCCTCCTCTAAAGCGTGTGCAGTCTCAACCTGTAAAACAAATCAAGAATAAATAAATAAAAACTAGAACTGCTCATCATTGTTATCTTACTGTAAAAAAAATTAAAAACTATGCAATCTGGACTGGACCCCCCGCTTTTCATAGGAACTAATAGCAAAAGCCTGTGAGCAATTGACAACTCCTCTGTAAGGGGTTTGTAATTGCCTCTTGAGGCCAAAAGATGGCGGTAGAGCTTGTAAAACGGAGACTTATTTGGATTGATTGATTTAGTGTAGCAGGTGACACACAAAGACAAAGAATAATCATCAAAACATCAACACCATGCATATATTGTACACAATCATTTGACAGATACACGACTGGATTCAGTAGTTATTCAACACAAACAAATCGGCTTCACGTGAGGCTAATCAGCAGGTTTAGCTAGCATACTCGCTTATAGCACGCTAGCACAAAGTTAAATGTCACATATAGGCAAACACATACAAGCACTTTCACAATAGTAAAAGTCATTAAACTTAAATCTTGACATTTACACAATAAATGTTAGTGAAAAAAGGTCAGTTTTAACAGCAAAGAAGATGGGCTACTCGTAGCTGCATCAGGAAAGAAGCAAAAATGTGACCGTTCCATAGCATAAAGTGAATTCAAGAATGGCCATAAAACAGATTTAAATAAATAAAATCTAACATCACCAAGATGCCACAAGAAGGGGCCAAAGTAAGGTTAGTAAGTAGATTCCCCCCACAAAAAAATATGCCAATGCATGAATTTGTGAAATATGAATATGCGTGTAAAATGTGTAATTCTGTTGCTTACAGGGAGAATGTCAGGGATACTGCCCTCTGGTGGCAGGAGGGTGCTGTAGCGTGAAGTATTTGAACAATTTGTCTTCTTGCTGGAGATTGACGCCTTGTCACAGTTGGCTGACATATATGGATGTTCTTGCTCCTGCTGTTTTTTTACGAGAAAGCCAACATCAAGGCCGGAGTTCTGCAACTCGCTGTAGGTACCCTGGGCCATGATACGACCCTTAAAGTAAGCAAGAAATAAGCAAAAACAGTCAGTGTATCAAAATCGCATGGAAATGTGTGCAAATGTTCCACTCTGCAAAGACATGTTTTACAGTGCTAACAACGGTGCTCACTATTTAAATACAGTTTTTTTGTTTTTATTTGCCTTCATTTAAGTGCAGCGTTAACATTCAAACAGTCTCGCTTAAACTTTTGTTTTTAGCCATTGCAGTATTTTTAGCAAATAGGCATTTTCCAAATACTGTATAGTTGAATTGGGTTACAACCCCACCGGTCAACCATCTAATATATAGAGCCCATAATGTTTTTATTTTTGCTTGACTACGATACCTTTCCAAAATCATACTGAAAATGTTTCACCTCTACACAACCCTATTGATGACAGTCAAAGTTGCAACACCAACCTCCTTGACCACCACTATCTGATCAACTGTCCACAGATTCTGAAGTTGGTGAGTAACCAGGATGCGACATTTGTTCTTCAGCAGGCCACAGATGCACCTAATGAATTGACAAAAACACTCGACTCTTCAAGAGGACTGACAAAGGTCGTCAAAAGACACATACATGATTTTATCGGTCATGATCAGACATTAAGAATACATCTGAGGAGATAGTATGCTTCCATCATGGTGAGATCGATTAAAGTTAACAACAATTAATTGTTTAACACATTTAGCTGTAAATACCATGAAATAAAAGATAGAATTCTGAAATTTAGTCTCATAGTTATCTGTCCATCTAAAACCCGAATGTCTTCAGTATACAACAAAAACGAAACAATTGACCTTGTTGTTCCAATACTTTTGGAGGGGAGCCCAGGGACTGTACAGTATGTGAAAGTACATCTATGCTAATACAACCTTGTTACTGTAATTACAATAATATTCAAATGAAGTTAGTATTCAAATCTAAATGCAACTTTCTTCAAGTCATTGCGATTCAAGGATTTATTCGTCAACATTTTTCAAATAGTCTTTCTGGTGCCTGAGTATCTGTAACAGGGTTTTTCCAAACAGCAAAATATATGATAAGATAAATAAGGTATTTTAGAAAAATTCTACAGTTAGTGTGTGTGCCGGAGGTCTTGAAAACATAACACAAAAAAATGCACAGAATTGGTCCATTTTTCAAAAATGCTGTTTGCCTGTATCACTCTCAAATTCAGAAGTGACCCACAATGTGCGAGGTAAACTGAGGGATCGATTAACACTCACGCTTCAAAGAGAAATTTCCCAACTTCGGCATCCACGGCACTCAGAGGATCATCTAAGAGGTAGATATCTGCTTCCTCATACACTGCTCTGAGGACACACACACAATTATTCTCACTGAGCATGTTTCAGACTGCATATACAACAGAACATAGTCACACCTGGCCAGGTTGATGCGAGCTTTTTGCCCCCCGCTGAGGGTGCCCCCCTTGTCCCCGATGAGAGTCAGGTCGCCATCCGGGAGGAGCTCCAGGTCCTGCACTCCAATACATTGCACACAACACAATCTGCAGTGCAAGGCAATGTGATGATAGAAAAATAAATAGAAAATGTACTGGATTATTTTTAGTTCAAGTTAAATTCATAAAAAAAGAAAAGATTATTAAAAATTAGGGGTGACAGGTGATTTTTTAAAAAATTGTAATTAATCGCATGACTTCACCAGTTAACTCACGATTAATCACAAATGTTTTAAATGAACAATAAAAAAAATTCTAGGTTTTCATACTCTTGTTAACAAAAGTGGAAAAACATGTTGAACTAATAGAAATAGTTTATAGCCGTCAATGGCAGTGAATGAATTAAAAAAAAAAAAAGAAGAAGAAGAAAAGATGATTAAAAATTAGGAACTTCGGGCGATTAATTTTTTTTAATTTTAGCTGTCAATGGCAGTGAATGAGTTAAAAAATTAGGGGTGACAGGTGATTAACATTTGACGTTTTGACGATTGACGTTTATATCCGTCAATGGCAGTGAATGAGTTAAAACAAAAAACAAAATTAAGCCTTATTGAATTTAATTTAAAAAAATGTTTAAATTGTATTTCTTATTTATTTTACACTCCTTATCCTGCTTTTAAAATGAAAGGATCATGTTTTGTCATATTTGTTGAAACTGTCAGACTGACCCGACATCAGTAAAATGATCTGTGAAAAAAATATCAGTCCTGTCCATTTGCAATACCAACTCACCTTCTTGAGAGCGCAGGCCTCCAGTACGCGCTTATACTTGTGGGGATCCAGCACTCTCCCGAACAGGATGTTACTGCGGATGGTCCCCGGGAACACCCACGGCTGCTGGGATGCGTAATTGAGTTGACCTCTGACCGCCATCGTTCCGCTGTCCTGAGACAGCTCGCCCAGGATGGCGCTCAGCAGGGACGACTAGGAGAAGGGGGCGGAGTATAGGTGATGAGTGAAGTCGACATGGACCTTTTGTCAATGACCAGTGCATTGATCAACAGTGTATCCAAACCTGAACAATTATGCACACCACACTTTGAGAATCACTAACAAAGTTTTAATCTCACCTTCCCGGAGCCCACTGGTCCGATGACAGCCAGCAGCTGATGTGGCTTCACTGTGAGAGAGATGTTCTGCAGAGATGGCGAATCCAGAAACTGAAAACAAGAGATATAGTTGTCATCAGAAATGTTCCGTCCCTCCACGCGGCGGGGGGTGGGGTGGGCGCGGGTGCCCTCTCCGCTGTCCGGCCACTCTTCGGCGCCGATGCCTGGGTGCGGGGGTCCCCGGGGGCTGGGGGGCTGCCGGTTGGTCGTGGTGGGATGCGGGGGTTGGGGGGTTTGTCTGGGGGCTTGGAATTTAGATGTTTCTGGGGTTGGTGAAGAACTCTGGTTGGTGGCCCGGTCTGTGGTGTCTGGTCGATGCTGGATTTCACCTTCCTTTGTTTTCTTTGGTCCTTCCTCGGGTCTCCTGACGGCGGTGTTCGGTTTAGGTGAACGGTATGGGATTTTTAAAATAGGTTTTTGGTGAACTAACGAATACACACACACTCGCACGCACGCACGCACGCACATACACATACTCACCCACATACAAAAAAAAAAAAAGCGCAATGATGATGACATTACCGAATGAACAAAAAAAAACATGTATGTACGCTACATTGATAATGCCTTGAATGAGCTTTTGAAAAAAAAATAAAAAAGAATTAAGAGCGCAGGTTTGAATTCTTCTTCTTTTTGTAATCCACACGTGCAGGCTAAAATGACCACAGTGGTTGGCTAAATTGTGAGGAAAGGGTTGAAGAAAATAAAGGTAGAAAAACTTGTTTTGGGGATGAGGAGTCACGCAGGCTCAGAGAGACAAAATAAATGAATTGAAAATTCTGCTATGGATACCCATGACAGGTGGGGAGCAACATATTTGCTGGCCTAAACAGTAACTTGATATTTGAAGTATTTCAGCTAATTAATATATATATATATATATATATATATATATATATATATATATATATATATATATATATATATATATATATATATATAGTCAAATTAACCAGTGAAAGTTCAGTTGATCTATATTATAATTTTTTTTTCCATTTCCTGTTAACCCATTCAAGGAAATTTCTTGGAATTAGGTGAGTAATCTTTAACCTAAATGAAAGTGACCTCTCAGGTAAAAGAAGATAAGATATAGTGTGAATAATTTACATGTTGTCTATCAATTGTGGCATTATTTGTTCCATCCCACACAACAGTCGGTCACTTGTTAGGCTGTGTAAAATACAACGGGTTTATTTTCAAAATTTATGTCACTGTTCAAACTCTTATTTTCTAAACTTTCGGCGGAAGTTTATTTTGAAGGTATGCGGACAGGTAGAGGGACGTCGAGACGACAATTGATTGAGAGCGTTTAAAGAGGCAGAAACAGTTACACGCACGACAAATCCAACATTAAAGATACTTAGCCAGGTTGAAAGTGTCAACAAAGAAAAATAACTGAAAGATTTGGACTGACTTTGAATAGATTTGTGTTTACCTTTTGAGTTTAGTTGGCCTGACTTGATCTGTATAAGGAAATGCGAACGTGTCTGATTGACGGCGTCACGTTTGTTGCATTCTCTAGCTCTTACGGTGTAACAGGTTTGTTTATGAGACAAAGGAATGGAAAATTAAAAGTAAAGCGTCATTATTTCAACAGACGCTACAGGCTGTCTATATACGATTCAGGTCAAGTGAGGACGTTAGTGGCCACGTCATGAGTCCACCCTGTCACAGTAGTTAAACTATAATAGTATTTTTCGCTATGTGTGATGGTGCATTGTCAGCTGACGATGTTCTATTTGAAATTCCACAACAACAATTGGGTGAGCAAGTTTGAATTGAATTTTGGATTCTCTGTACTCTAAAAATGATATGTTTGTCCATGTGCGGAAATAAATGAAGAAATAAAAGCATCACTTGTCGACCAAACTAAATAGTTAACACAGTGTACTACAAAAGAGTATCTCTTATCGTCAACACAAAAGTCCCCTTCTATACCACACTCTCTAGTCTCCTCCCATATCAAGCTACTGAGAAGAGCAAAACAGATTTGTATTTTTTTTTAACTTGATGAATCCAACCCAAGTGAGCGTCTTGCAATCTTCGACACGAGCGCTTGCATTTGTTAAGGTTTCACTGCATGTAAGATAATAGGCTAGTCCGTTGAAATGGGTGGTTGCGGTTTTCAAACTTGGACTATGGACCTCACCTGCTCCCCCCCTGCATGATGACCAAGTTGCAAAACTATATAATTGTTTTAGTTTAAAAAAAAAATCTAAAATATGCATATACACCACCAATAACATTAGCATCACGTCACTTTCACTTTTTATAGCAACTGTCTAATCTTGCCTTCATTTGACCAATCTTCTTGGCAGAATTGGTTGACTCCATTTTTGCTTGTTGTTTCCCGGCACAGAGCCTTTTAAGTTGAGCACACAAATATTCTATCTTCCTTTTTAGATCTTGACTGAATTCCACGCACTTGCACACAGTCATCCCTCCCTACACGCAGATCACACACTGTGCGTAGGGCCCCATCCTCCGCGGTGGGCTCCATTTTGTGCAAGGGGTCGCATGTGAGGGAATGCTGTACTTGACATGTTGTACAGCAAAATTCCACCCCACCCGTCGATAAAAAAAAAAGGGGGGGGCATAAACTATGGCTGTTGGGGCCACAATTTGTTGCTGCTTACTCATTGTTGTGAATATGGTCGAATTAATGAGCGCTGTTATTAAGGCTTGATCTTGAAAAAAATATATATTCTAGAACATTCAGCAACACTTACTAAGATTCGTGTGAAAGTACTGGGTAGTCATGGTTTCAGACTCATTTCTTGACTTGGTCAGAACACAGTAGCCTCTAACTTAAAATAAGCACAACATTTACGTGACTAAGTTGCAAACTAAAAAAAAAACCCACTCATTTTCACTCCAGTATATAGACAGCCTATAAAGTCACAAGCCGTGACAGACGGTTGCATGTGATGGAGCAAAAAGTGTGACAATTGATACACAGAACACCCACAACATGTGAATGATTCACACCTATAGTGTCTTCTTTGACCCCGTAACACCAGAGAAACCACTTTACTTGAACGCGGGTTAAAGATTACTAACCTAATATGTGCATATCAAAGAATTTCCTGGAACGGTTGGTGGAAAATGTAACAAAATGCAAGATTTTAAGAAAAAACTCAACATTATTTAAAATTAAGCGGGATTAATTGACGATTAAAATAATGATCGATTAATCGCCGATCGCTCAGCTGCACTCATCAGATGGAGCAGCACAATGTCCATTGAATTGAAACAAAAAATGTGGAAAAGCATTTTAATTTCTGTACATTTTATTCAATACTGTGTACAGTACTTTTAGAAAGTTCTTCTTTGCCGTCACTTGTACCCTTTTGTGTTGGCATCACAAAAAAAAGCCTAATAAAAGGCATTGCAGAGTTAATCCTTTAATGCTCACTGAGCTGGAGTCTAATGATAAAATGACGTCACGCATGGTGGTGGGTCAACTTCTGGATTTTTGTCCCAAATATTTAGTTTGAATTTTAAATTGTACAACTACCTTGGAGGTCGAATGCTCACCTTATCCCAGTAGCATGTCAGCCTCGTCATCTCGATCATGTTGGGGTTCTTTTCCTCCCGTGTCAACTTCCTTCGATTCATTTCATCCAGCAGGAGGAAATTCTAGGTGGGGTTATAAACAAGAATGATCAGAAAAAAAAACAGCTCAAAAGAGTAAATAAAACAATATAGTTCTTAAAAGTTCAATAAAACTGAAGTTTACTTGAAAAGTCTACTCTCTCCACCAAAACGCTGTGACACAAAAATGAATGTTTTTCAAGGAGAGGTCAAAGGTGTGAGGTGAGAGCATTACCTTGATCCTGCGAATGCTGACGATGGTCTCGGACAGTTTTTCGATGGCCAGGGGGAAGAAGAGCGTGACGGTGAGCTTGATGGCGCCGTACAGCGACACGGTGACGAAGACTCGGCTGGCGCTGATGCTGTTGCCCAGCGCCACGTACACGGCGAAGGTGACAAACACCACAATCTTACTGCTGGCGAAGAACGACGCCATGTTGAGTCCTCGCAGGTAGGAGCTCTTCATGATCTGGTTTATTTCCTTTCTGAAGACAGAAATTTGTTTTCCCAATATTTCACAAGTGAAGTGTTTGAACTGAGAAAAACAATACTGTTTTGATAATGAATCTGCTGACGGATGGTGTTTCCTGCACAAAATGCGGCAAAACAAGAAATGTTTGGATATGAAATGCATTCAATCAATATACGGTACAATTTGCACTCAAACGCTAGCCTGACAATGTTGTCTTTCAGCGCCGTCACGCCGAAAGAGACATATGCCAACATGTCACGTGACACACTTTATCTCGAAGGGTTGCAGTCCGAGGTGCAACCCACAATTACCCGAAAGAAAAAACTTTTGCAACTGGAACACACATCAATCATTTATCGAGGGCAGGAATTTAGAACAAACTTTCCTAATCCCCTTTCAAGTCTGAACGTTGCTTTGCAGGCCACCACAACATAAGAAGGAGGTTTTCGTGGAACAAAGCACATAGCAAGAAGATTATTAATCGACAACTCTCACTGGCTGCCACATTAGGCACACATGTATGCAGTTTTGATTCAGACAGTCAGCTACATATTGATTTTGTTATAAAATGTGCAGCATGTATACTGAATGTAATACATGGAGAAGACTGTTGCAACTAAGCTGTACAATGTAAAACAAAAACTCCAAAGCAAACAACTTGCTTGTTTTGTTTTATCAAAGTTTGTTGCCTTGAAATCTTTAGTTGACCCAACTTTTTCTTTTGTTTTTAACACTGCAGTAATATCATTTTGTGCTCTGTGTGTTTATGCACCGTTTGTGTTCAAATATTAGTTGTTTAAATGTATACATTATAACCAATGTGATTGGGGGCACTATGTGTTAGCTAGCATTAAGCTAGCATACTTCCCGTAAGACAAAAAAAAAGGGATGTTGTTTGGTTAAATACACAAACGTGTAATTCTGTCAAGCCAAGTTAAACACAAAAGTCTCAAATTCTCAAAACCAGTTTTGCGGCACACAGAACCAATGTTTAGCCACTTTTCTTTTCTTTTAGTAATGGATGGAATAATTGATAGGAGAATCCATTCTGAAAAGATTTTTTGGTGACAAAATTAATGTTTAAATGAACAGTTTGAATATCTGCCATGATTTTCTTTAAAGGCAAAATTTCAGATCAAGCTCTTTCATTGGATTTGACAAGACTGTACTCCATCCAGGGCCGGACTGGCCATCTGGCATACAGGGCAGATGCCCGGTGGGCCAGTGCCTTTTAGGGCCCATGTGGTGCCAATCAATGATTCTATAGCTCCAGTTTACCCAGAGAGACCGGCCCACAATTTAGAGGGAGCAGCAGCCCATTGATCCATTTACAATATAGATAGCAAACATCAGTGGTAAAGCTGCGTAGTAGCCAAGGGTGGTCAGGAATTGGGCTGGCGGGCATAAGTCAAAATGCCAGGGTCAATTATTTGTGCCAGTCCAGCCCTGACTCCATCCAGCATATGTCCATTGAGTGTGCTGCGTGAGTTTCAGTCATTTGTATCCTGATACAATCAACAATGTCCTGCTTGAAATGCGATGCGTGTCAGTGAAAAAAACGGCTTCACTGCTACAAATAATCACATGTAACACAAGTCTATGGTACGAGTGCCACTCACTGGGATGGCATCAACAGGCCTCGCTGATCATGTCACAATATCCACCTCTACACTACTATGAAACCTTGACAGGGTAGGAAGTGCACGGCAGCTGATAAGAGGACTTCAAGGTCAACTTGGCCAGGGAATCGAACTCACTCACCGTCCTCCTGATAAATATTTTGTACTTGTTTACCCCACAATATTCTTCTACATCAACAGACACAGACATGCCAAGTCTAATGTGGCGTGGTCATTAACCCATAACAAAAAGCAAATTCCGAAGCCTGCACGTGAGGCCTTAGGGGAACTAACAGCTTCTTTTTTTTTATATATATAAAAAAAAAGAAAAAAAAAAAAGAAAGGCAGACGCCCACATTTTTGACTTCATTATTTTAAGCCCAATACACTAATAGAGCCACACATCGGAGAACAAACAAATGCACAAAGCTTGTGGATAATAAGGACTCAGGAATAAAAAACAAAAACTTGTTATGGATCTTGGTGTTTCTGGGTGCAAGAGAAAAATCCATTTGGGACGGTACCACTAGTAAACGAGCCTTTCTTGTCATTGTGTCACACATTGACACATGCTTGCGAACAAGAGAGCTGCTTCGATTGGCCGGGAATCAAGTCGGCTGTGTGCACCCGCACAAAATGACCAAAAAGAAAGAAAACTCCACCCAATTTGCAGACTTCATTGAACTGCACTTTGCGCTAGGACTTGCACTGCGCCTGCAGCACTAGGCCATCAAAGCAGTCTCGCAATCTTCACTGTAACTATTTTTGACAACCACCTGATTATTCCTTTACACCTCATTTAAATTCATTTCGACTTTTAAAAAGGTCAATGTAACTGAAAAACACCTGACCTTCTCGACTCTGTGACTAGAGCTGAGAAGGGGATTTCCCAAGCGTACATCTTGATGATTCGGATCCCAGACACCACTTCGTTCATGATGCGGATCCGACTGTCAGTTAGGACCGCTGTTTTGCTCCTGGGCACGCATAAAAAAAAATTTTTTTTTAAACATTCTTTGGAGAACACATGTTGCAACATGCACTGTGCTATTTTTTTTCCCCCAAACCCACATTTTTTGTTAGCCTACTCACCTGAAGATTCCAAACAGCTTTCCAAACCACGTCTGCACGGGCAACATGAAAACGAGGACAGCCACGCCCGCTAGACATGAGGGCCCAATCTCGTACCAGAGGAAAACTATGATCACAACCGCCTGTAGCGGACCCACCCACAGGTAGTGTAGATTGAGCGTAACCTGCACAATGAAATAATATTTGCTTCAAGGGTTAAGCTCGGTTCAAGCATGCACGCTAATAGCATATCATGCATACTAGTCCAGTCCACACAAAATAAGCAAAAGGGCCACATTTGTTAATGCATTGATTAATCAGAGGGTGAACAAATGAAGAAAATGTTTTTAAGTAAATCATTTGAAGCCATGTAAGGTACACATGATGTAAGTTGAATTCATTCCATGACCACATTTGTTACTCAAAATACTCGCATCTCAAATCACCTTTTCCCATTGAAATGAATGAAAATGCCCAAAAAAGGACATGTTTGTCATCTGATTTTGGTTTTGTTTGAACCATACACATTTCAAATGTGCCCTCCGGTGATATTTTTAGAAACAAGGCACACTTCAAAATACGGCAAATCATGATGGCAAAATGGTACTTGAAATGTTGCAGCACACCTGACCTCATCGAAACGGTTGATGTCATTTGAAAGCAGGTTTACAATTTGGCCTGTGGTGGTTTGCCCCATTGCTTGGCTGCTGAGACGAAGAGCCTGCAGAAAGCCAAAAAGACATTTGATCAGCGGTGGGAAGTCAGGAAGTGAAAATACAAGTACATTTTTCAGGTATCTATAATTTACTTCAGTATTTATTTTTCTGGTGCGTTTTTAATTTTAATCCCAACATTTGAAAGCACATATCTATACTTTCTGCTCTATGTTTTTTCCAACTTAGCGGTTGACAAAATGAAGATGTAAATTGAGTTAATTGAGTTAAAATATTCATTAAGATATTGGGGACTTATCAGGAAAAAAAAGAAAGCACAATAGTGATATGGAGGATAACGAACCAGGGAGCGCTCTGAAAAAACACATACAGGTGAGCTAAGGAACACATTGCCCAAGCAAGCTAGTTTTAAAGATTTTTTATTTTCTTATATACAACTCGGTCCCAAACGATTAATCGGCCGGGCGATATTAGCTTTTAAGATCTTGTAAAAATGTTTGCTTACATTAAACATAAAACAAAGATAATGACAAACAATAAAAAGAAGCAGATTTTTTGCTGATTTTTAATTTTGTTATAAAGTTAAACAAACTATAGAACTACTATATGATACTAGTATACTATAAGGGGACAAAGTACTGTAAAAAAGTCAACGGTTTTGTACATAATTCTTATCTTTATTTTTGTAAGAATTTTTGGACCAAAACAAATTCTTCAGAAGTTTTTTTATTCATTAAATATGTTTTAAATTAATCAACCAATTAATTGATTATCTGTTAAATCAAAATAAATTTAAAAAATGTGTGCTGAGACATTTTTTTTTCATTGGGCTAAATGAGCAAAATCTTTTTTACTTTCATTTACTTACATTTCAGTCTGTACATATTACTTTTACTTAAGTACAAGAGACAGGTACAGGTAAAGGACTACTATGGGATACTAGTATACAATAACAGGACAAAGTACTGCAAAACAGTCATATGTATTGTACATAATTCATGTTTATTTTGTAAGCGTTTTTGGACAAAAAAAGTTATTTAAAATGTATTTTATTCATTTATTGTTTTTTTATTAATTGAGCAATTAATCATTGTATGTTTAATAAAAAAATAATTTTAGAAAATGGTGTGCTCAGACATTTTTTTCATTGGGCTCAATGATCAAAATGAGTGTTGTATATTATTGACAGTAAATAAATACAATAAAAATCCTTTTGACTTTTGTACCTACATACATTTCAGTCCGTACTTTTTACTTGTACTTAAGTACAAGAGACAAGTACAGGTCTATTTACTTCTACTTAAGTTTAGTGCATGCTTTTGGATACAGTCATTGAAAAAGCATCTGCACCATCTTCACTGACCTTGCAATATATTACGTGGCACACGGCCACTCTCATCCTCATGCCCGTTCTTTGTCCAAAATAGTAGTGGAGATGTTGGAGGATGGTCAATCCAAATGTGGAGACGCACATGGCAGCAGCACAGCCGTATGCCATGCAAAGACTGCTCTTGTCATCTGCATCGGAATTCTCAAAGAACATTAGTATTCTTCTTAGAAGAAGCGGCTGGATGACTTTGACAGCCTCCTGTAAAAGAAAACAAGAATTGTCGCTCAGCAGTCAAAGGAAGTAAATCATTTTTGGTAGAGCACTTGAGTAACAGCACAGAGCTTCCAAAAAAGTGACATCAGCAGGATGCCATTATGTCATGCACCTCACTGCTCACTGGACCGGAAGCAGCAAAAATATGGCTGGTGTGCCAATTTAAATTGCTGCTCACCGCTCCCTCGGGGGACGGGTCAAATGCGGAGAAGGAATTTCGCCCCACTTAGGTTGGTGTGACAATCAGTGGTACTTTAACCTTAAATTTGCTTAGATTAGCAGACGGCCTTTCGAGTGCAGACGCCTGCTGGCATCTTGGACAGCCAGCAATTCAAAATGGCAATGAGGGACTTTCTAGTTTTTGGTCTTTCGGCTTGTCCGTCGCCAAAGCAAGTCGCCCGCATGATTTGTTTAGCACACTTTTTATGCAACCCACTCGTTTTTTGTCCACATTTGGGACTGGCAGCGGTTTGTGGTACTCGTGATAATTAAGTCGAGAACTCTACCAAAAGCGACAGACTAATCACTTAAGTTGGCAAAATCCAAAACAACATGTTGTCTTTCATTACCAGATCATTATGTTATTATTCGGAATGAGAACGTAAGGATAATAAGGAAGGAAGCCATGTTTCATTGCTTCTCAAATATGTGTTCAATTTGAGTTCAGGTCCTAATTAAAGTGTGGATCCAATGCTATCAAAACTCAACTTTAAATAGAACGTGAAAGAATGCCAATTACAAAAGCATAAAAATAAAAAATTCAAGCTTGGCCTCAAGGGGCAGTGTGGTGCTGTGCATGCATAAAGTACACACTAAGATTATGATAAAACAGTAGAAGAAGAAAGTTGAGATTAACTCATTCACTGCCATTGACAGCTAGACGTCAACAAATTATTTGAACTATTTCTTTTAGTTGAGCTTTTAGTTATTTTTCCAATTTTTTGTTAACAAGAGTATGAAACCATAGAAAACATTTTTTTATTGTACATTTAGAACAGATATAAAATGTGTGATTAATCATGAGTTAACTAATGAAGTCAAGCGATTAATTATAATTCAAACACTTAATCGCCTGACACCCCTATTTTTTTTAAATAATATTTTCTTTAAAAAATATATAAAAAGAAAAGATTATTAAAAATTAGGGGTGTAATTATTTTCGTAATTAATCGCATGATTTAACTAGTTAACTCACAATTAATCACAAATTTTATATATCTGTTCTAAACACAAAAAAAAAGTTCTAGGTTTTCATACTCTCTTTAACAAAAGTGGGAAAACTTATAGAAACAGTTCAAATGAACTTTTTACATCTATAGCCGTCAATGGCAGTGAATGAATTAATATAACTTATTTTTAGCGGCGAAGACTTCTGTATATACCTTTGATTATTACTTGTCTGGATGTATGTGTTACTAGACCGTTTGTGTATAAGTACCGGACCAAGTCCAATTGGGGTGTCATTAAACAGCATAAAGCACACATAGGAGGGAAAAATAACATTTGTCACATGCAACACAATGCATTCAGGGTGCTTTTACAACGTAGGAACTTACAAACACAATGCACCATTCGGCACATTTCAAATGTTTTCAACATCAACAAAAAAGAGCAGTTGCCTTGATGCAATCTTAGAAGAGATGCTATTCTTTTTTCTTTTTTTAATTATTTTTTTTCTTCCAAAGACACCATACAATGTTAATGTATAAAACTGACGAATTAGGATTCCTCATTGACTTTGGGTCACCTTAAATCTGCATAAAGCCAATTAGTGCATACCAAGAAAAAGGCAAAGATTCCTGCTACAGCGTAAGACTTCCCATAACACTTAACAAGGACTTTGGACAGTTTGGGCTTCCGAAGTTGTTTTGTAGCTTTTTTAACTTCAAGATCCCAGCACCTGCAAGACATGTGAACGCATATTGTGTTTGCACAGGCAGGCACAAATGGGAACATCCAACTTATATTTTTGTTGTGCAGGTGCTGTAAAAAATGAAAAGGCGCAATGAAGAAATGAAGGCACCTCTGTAGGTCTTGTCCCAATACTTCCGATTCATCTTCAGGACAAATTGTGTAGAGGTCACGTTCCTCTAGTCTTTTCTTGTGTCCGAGGTGTAGCAAGGGACTCAGCCAGCTGAAGCATAAACGTTAACATCAGAAGAGTTTGACTTTTCATTTTTTATATCCATAAGAAACTTTGCCTTTCTCGGAAGAGAAGACGGCTTCAACAAAAGGCTCCTGGCACATTTCCAATGACGAGTTGAATTCATGTGAAAAACCGCCACAGCTGATCAGGGTGGATGTCAATGCGGGCATACCAATTTGGACCCGAAGCTTTTAATGTTTGAGTGTGGGATTTAACGCTTCTTTGCTTCGGGTGCTACCATGCTGAGAATTGCTAACCACGGGATAAACTGTTGGCCAAAAATGAGCAAACAATTATTTGCCGACTCAGTCAGTAACTTTACTCACTCTACAACCATGAACCAGCATTCCCTAAAATATACAAAATGACTGCCATTCTATCCATATTTGAAACAAAAGTGTTCTTGTTGTTACTATGAAACTAAGCAGCTTGTTTTCATAAGTTCCTACTTACTAGATTATGGAATTGTTACATAAAGCATATAAAAACAAGCTTATAAAACAAACGCAATATGTGGTCATTTATCAACTCTAGGTGGGTTTCCATCACAAAATTCGCATACAAATTTCAAAACATTTGGATGGAAACCTGACGACTGACATCAACAGTTGTCAGCACTCTTTAAAAGGGTAACCACTTCCCCTGTTTAGAACCCCCTGATGAATATAGAAGTTTGCTTAATGCTGAAGGCGATTGATACTTCTTTCCGATCAAGGTAGTGTTGAAGTCTGCAGTCCAAGAAGACAAAGCACAGCCATCGGGTTGGAACTGAGGAGCACTTCAAAAACAATTCCAACCCCCAACGCATGGCACAAGGCATCTGGGCCTGATTATAAAGCCATCAACACTCACCCCCAAATCAGCGGAATCTCCTTAACAAGCTTTGACAAGGACAATGAGGAAGTGGCCCCCAGCCCGTCACACTCTCCCCCCGCTGTGCTGCACTGAGCAGGATTAAAGCCCACAAGACAGCTTGCCCTGACGGCATCTCGGACGCGTGCTCCGGACCTGTGCTGCTGTTTCCATGTGCTTCCACGCCACCTCCGTCATGCCGTGCCAATAACTTCTGTCCTGTTGCACTCAGCCCCACCATCATCAAGTACTACGCCTGCTGCCAAAATAGGAGCACGGAGGATGTTATCTCCATGGCGACCTTTTCTCATGTGGACAATTACACCTACTGCGCTCTACACTAACCTTTCACATTTCTCAGTCCGATAGTTCGCTGGTGTGAATGCTTCTGAGCGCCTCATTGTCCGCCATGAGTGCCCACACATCGCCAGGTGAAAATTATTATTTTAGCATGTAAATGAATTGTGGCTGAGTATAAACGGATCTAATAGTAGAGCATCGGCAGACAAGTCACAGGTACCAAAAGCGTCCCTTTGATGAGGTGGTGGCCAGATAGTGACAATGGGCTGCCATGGCCACCACGTAGCTCCGCCCCTCTACTTAAGTAGTGGAGTACTACAAGCGCTTGCCACCTCAGCATACTCGACTGCTACGCAAACCAGTTCATTGCGCATCGTTCGTAACAACGTATGGCGGGTCTGTCTAACAGGACCCCATGCTCACAGTTTTATATAAACCTATCCCCATGTGCTGTTGATATTTTTGGGCGATGAAAGAATGAAAAATACACAGCTAATTAAAGTATTGCATGAAGAACGGGTGACTTTACCTTCCACTATTAACTCGTTGATAATGACATACACAGTACAATGAATGCACTGAATGCAGTATTGCCCTAAACGCATGTTGGCATATTTCCTATCACGACACTCACTTACCACAAAAAAAGCTGTGAACAAAATCCCGCATTTGCCAGAGGATTGGGTTTGTCATTTTTTTTGTTCTCCGGGAACATTTTCCAATGCAGTCAAACTCTTGAGTGACTCTGCTATGCCGCGGCGTGCTACAACACCAGATACGCCAGAGTGGTGTGTAGTTTGATGACATCGTGTAAAACGGAGATTTTCTCAGTTTTTCGCTGGTTCTTTTTCTTTCTTTCTTTCTTATTTCATCTTGAGTCGTTTTCTTTAGCTTTTACACTTTCAAGTGAACTAAAATGACAAACACGACAAAGCGGAATTTTAGTTTCTTCCATTTGGGGTAGATCTTTGATTTTCTATTGTGAAATGACCGTAATCAAAAGCTATGATCGACATACGCAGTCGTGGTTTTGATGTCAACGGGTGCCGGGAAGGAGCACATGAAGGCAGCACGTTAGACACACTTTTCCCCGCAACTCAGTAATACTTTGATGTATTTTGCAGCTTCTCAGTGAATAAGCAAAGTAGTACATCTCAAAGTTTTTAATGAGATTTATCCAACTAAAGATTTTAAAAACAGCAATTTTTTGTGATGAGGAAGTTGAAAACCTCGACCACTTATTTTTTTTCTTTGTGATTCAGTACGTTTTTTTTAGTTGGAGATGCAGAGCTGGTTTAGTTCCAAACTAATTGAATTGCCATCTTCGAAAACGAAGACTTGGAACATCTTTTTTTTTGTCTTGTAATATAATTCAGCGGTTTTGGAAGGATTTTCAAGGTTGGTTGCAGCACATGGGTATTCAATTTCCTGTGCTGTCAATGAAAGGGATACAATTTGGAATGGAAATTAACAATAGGAAAATTGACTTTGGTGTCAATGTTCTTCTTGTAATGGGTAAGCAGTTTATTCACAAATCTTGTTATTTTTGCAAAATCTTGGAAGATTTATGGATCAGAAAAATGCCCATGCTTTAGTTGTTTTTTTTGGAATGACTTTGATTTAATTAAAACATATTTGTGGGCTCCTTTTCTTTTTGACAATTTGTAACAATGTCCCCTGTTCTGTGTTTGTTTGCTTCTTTTTTTTGTCTTTGTATGTATTTATATATATCTTGATGTTTTATGTAATTGACTTGATTGTAACATTATGCGATGCTTCAATTGTTTGTATTGTATTTGAGGTGTGTTAAATTAAAAAAAAAACGTTTTCAGAATTCCTTATGTGGGCCACATGACATGTCATGTGACCAGGTCACAAAATATTCGTTTTTATATGCTACCGCCACACCGTGGATGCAGAGGACAACAACAACAGAAACAATAATAATAATAATAATAATTATTATTATTATTATATCTTGACAAATCACCTCGGTTTTTATTACTGAAAAGAAAAAAAGTTGCAAAGAGGAGCAGTGTGGTTTTCGTCATGGCCGTGGAACAGTGGACCAGCTTTAGTCGAAGCGTTGAGGGGTTCCAGTTTGGTGGCCTTAGCATTGCATCTCTGCTTTTTGCAGATGATGTGGTGCTGTTGGCTTCATCAGGCTGTGATCTCCAACTCTCAGTGAAACGGTTCGCAGCCGAGTGTGAATCGGACTCTGTATCAGTCCATTGCGGTGAAGAAGGAGCTGAGTCGAAAGGCGAAGCTCTTGATTTACTGGTCGGTCTACATTCACAAAGAACAAGATCCTGGATACAAGCAACCGAAATGAGTTTCCTCCACAGGGTGTCCGGGCTCTCCCTTAGAGATCGAGTGAGAAGCTCGGTCATCCGGGAGGGACTCTGAGTAGAGCCGCAATTTCTTCATGTTGGCTCAGGCATCTGGTTCGGATGCCTCCTGGACGCCTCCCGGGACCATTCAAATATCAAATTATTCAGCTCATTCTGGACATCCAAGAAAGTATAACATTTCCAAATTTACAACACCTGGACAAATCAACTTAAATGATAATTTGTTATAGCATTTTTTTTCTTGGAAAAGTAAAGAATAAATTGTCAGTCTTTCAAATATGTTGGTTACTAAATTGTCCTCCAGTTCAGGTTTGCCCTATGATGTGACTGACTGGCAGTCAGTCCAAGGTGTAGTGCTTCCTCCTGTCTCCATCACATTGTAGTGGTCAACATCCTCCCACCTTTGCCTAGTTCTCAAAACCCAAGAGGTGAAAAACATTATAATCAATATGTTGAAGGAATTAGATTTAAGGATTCTGTTTAACTTTATTCACATGTAGGCAGAGCAAATATTGCAACACACAGAAGTAAAAAAAAAAAATCCACTGAATTCTGATGGTTTAAAAAACAGAAGTGATAATAGCTTCTTAGTTTTTTTTAAAATTATTATTAAACTTGCAGGAATGGGCTTCAATACTGTGAGCACCTGCTCACTTTTGATCATATTCAATCCACAGGTAAAAACAAAAACAAAAACAAATTCATAAAAAAGGTACTATCGCTGCTATTGTGCCATCCATTTCCTATCCCAGCTGTCTTCGGGCAGTAGGTGGCGTACACCTTGAACTGGTTGCCAGCCAGCTATTGTGCCTTCTCGTGTTATTTATAGTGGTGCCTTGACCCGACGTAGGAGTTTTTCAAGATCGAGGCATCACCCGACCAATTTTTGCTTTGATTCGCGAGGGCAAACTTGCGGTAAGAGCGCTGCATGGTGGCAGTAAACAAGTTAACTCACTTCACAATTAGCAGTAGTTTCTTTTTTTTTTTTTAATTAAGCAGTAGTTTGTCAAGTAGTGTAATAATAGTTTGCCAAACAATTTGGCTTTTCGAACAGCCCACTATCTTAACGCTAACATAACGGAAAATATAATTTCAATGCTAACAGTTAGCATCGATATTTACTGTTTTAAAGCTCTTTAACCAGTGGATATTTGAATACAGTGGAGCAACACATCAACAACATGACAGCTAATACAACAACACTCACAGGCATACTGCTACAAAAAAAAACTGACTAATATTACAGCATCTTACGAAGTTGCTTATAATGAGGGTAGAAATGCATGCTAGTCCATGTCTGCACGACTGTCTTATTGCTTGGGGGGCTGGAATGGATTAACGTCATTTCCACATTCATTTGAATGGGGAAAGATGATTTGAGCTACACGTGTTTTGAGTTACGAGCATGTACACAGCATGACTCAAACTTATCTCAAGGCACCACTGTAAAGTGTTCCGCTTTCCAATTTCTAGATGAGGGATCAAGTCCAAGTAAAAACCGAATTTCTACTCAGTGTTCTGTGAGATCACACTTTAAATGTCTGTCATTTATCTGGTAGCACCGTCATCGGCTGCTCGAGTCCTGCACCGAATCATTCTGCGGTAAACTGAGGAGCTCCTGGATCCTCTTCAAGTCCCGCTCCGTCTCTGCCTGTGAGCTCACATGCAGGTCGCCGATCAACTCATCTGTCAGTTCCAGTCGTGCCGTCCTGGTGATCGCCAAATGCAAAGTCAAAAATCGAGGCAATGTACAGCCATCTTTGTGACAGTTGGATTTCACTCACCACTCTGCAAGTTTCATCTCATAAATCTCCCTTCGCTCTCGCCGCCTTCTTTCTCGGACATTTTCTCCTGTCAGCGACTGCATGCTGATGATCAAAGCACCCGTAGGAATCCTAAAATGTATTTATACTTGGATCAGCTATACACTTTTTCTTGCAAAAATCGCTCATCCCTACAAGGTACACACAAGTCATCAAAGTTCTTATCAATTGTCCATACGGTTTATAAATTGTACCCAATTTAACTTTCCTGTCCGTTCAATGTCAACTACAGCACGGGACAAATGTGACACGGTATCTGGAGCGTGATGTAGAGCTTAACCTCCTTTCACTTCTGCTCTGCCTGCACCTGCCACAGGCCTTTGCACGTCAAGATCTCCAGGTGGCTGGTCACTCGGGCACACAATGAGGGAGGGGAGGGGAGGGGGCAGCGATGTCAGTGTGGTGCCAGTTGAACAGACAAGGAAGTACATCCTAAATTTGACCAACAGTTGTTATTCAATATGATCCCCACCCCAAAAAGATGGGTAGAATCGCACCTTGACTTAGAAGGGCACCACATTTTGAGTTTTTCTAGTTAAGAGCCAACACCTCATCTTTTATTGTTTTGTGTTGCAAGCAAAAACTGGACTTATAATAAAATGCCAGACAATCTGCCACTAGATGGTGGCAGAGGACTTCACAACATTTCGCCAGCATCATTTCATGTGATTACCTTGCAATGCAAGTACAGTGGACGGGACACCGCTATTTGCAACGATGGGGAACAGGCCAGCCTAGAAATATCAAAAATCGGTGTATAATTGAGGTCCATTATAAATGGGCAAATTCCCCAAAAATTCTAGACAAAAATGGTAAATTCTTACAATACAACCCCCCCCCCCTATATATATATAGATATACTCAAAAATGTGAGCTATTTTTAATGCAAATAAATTACACAATTTGGTAAACTTGATATTTTTTGGTTAGTCCATCTCCAAACTTGTGGGTGTTATTTTGACATTTGCCAATCTAAAGTGTTGGAAATGGCTTCCGCTCTTTGACAATGTAACGTTAATGGTTGAACAAACATGCTGTTTGTGGGGGGGGGGGGGGGGGGTTCTCCTGATTAGTGATGATTTTGGAGGTGCGATTCCGCCCAAAACCTGATATATTCTTTGCGTTTTGACCCTTTGTCTAAAACTGCTGTTTCCATTAAAACCCTACCCACTCCCTCCCTCGAATGGGGGGGCAAAACACACACACATACGAGTGGACATCAAATTGTTGACAATACGTTGACAATCCTACTTGTGCGTGCCAAGCTACAGGGAAAGATGAGGCAAATGAGCGCAAGTGAAGCATTAGTCCACATCAGGCCACGTTTGGCGGAGAGGAGCGGCTGGAACCGCAAAGACGGTAGAAAGAAGAGAGGCAGCTGCCGCTTTGGCCGGCCTCTCCGCTCGATTAGCCAAGCCACAGCACTACTCCATGCACATGAGCGCCTCTGGCAGCCAGCACAGGGTTGGGGACATGGGTTGGGGAGGGGGGGGGGAACTCAGCTGGGGCACAGAGGGTTGCTGGAAGGGCCGCAGCTGGCTGCCAGAGTGCACAACATGCACAACAAACATGAGAGCATAAACAACGCGCGAGCCGCGATCGGATACGAAAAGGACGACGGGCCGCTTACCCGAGCACTGCTCCGATGATGGTGCCTCCCACCAGGCCTCGCAGGCCCAGGTTCAGTCGGAAAAGACCTCCAGTCACAGCTAGACACGTCATGCACGCCGGGCACAAACACACACGCACATTTACTTTTGAAAGTTTTTCAATCACACAAATGCAAAAAAAGTCGGTTTTATTATTTATTATTGGCCACCCGCACACTACGATGATCCATGGCAAGGGCTGTGCGGATGCGCATCACTCCAATAAAAGACGATTCGATACGCATCTTGATACATGGGGTGCGATATGATACAAGGACGGTTCGATTTTAAAGTGGAACAATTTGATTCAGTGCAATTACGATTCGATTCATTACGGCTCCGTTCGAGAGTGTACGATGAAATGAGATTCTTGTCATTTTACATACAGTATGAATGAGCTCGTCAGAACTGCAAATGTGGCATATATCTCTATTCTCTACAATAAAAGACGATTCGATACATATCTACGTTTATATTTTAAAGGTAGAAAGATTTGATGGGCTGCCGCACATTGAGCAACGCGGAGGAGTTCTGCCACAAGCTTTCACGAGTAGCTGAGTCTTGGCCACTCGTTTTGCAGTGATTCCAAATTTGAATGGCAGGTACGCAATGTGGCAACGTTGCAAATTACAGCCAATCAAAATGCAAGGAAGCTTTCACACAGTCAAAAAATCTATTTCTGGGTTACAAGCCAGAGTCACAGCTGACCACCTCCAATGCCAAGTGACAGGAATACAATACATATTGTGTTATTTAACAATACTTAATCAAAGTCATAACTTCGCATGTACCTGTGGATGCAATAGCGAGGCTTGTGGTACAAATACATACGATCAGTCAACATACATTCAAAAGAATGGGCGTAAGCACCAACTTTCAAAATGTAATATGCCCATTCTCTTTATTCTCATCCATGTTCTCTTTCTGTAGCAATTTAGGTCTTCCTTGACTGACACGCCCATGTTCTTATGGATTTAAAGGGGAAGTCAACCTTAAACATTTCTTTACAATAATATGTTACATGTGACCTTTCTAGTCTAAACATGACATTGTGATTAATATCCCATTTGTTGAACATGAGTTATGCAGCAAAATCCAGCCGTTTTTATCCATCTCAGGGGGCGGCCATTTTGCCACTTGCTGTCAACTGAAGATGACATCACAGTTGCTCAGGGCTCAGGCAACGAGCAATCACAGCTCACCTGTTTTCTGAAGCTGAGCTGTGATTGGTTGTTATTTGAGATGATAATGGATTTATTGTATTTAAGATAAGTGGTTCCAGCAAACTAGTGTTAGGACGGGCACTGCTAAATTGTTTAACCAAAAGGATTTAACTCCACTAACAATATGAACGACCATTCGGTAACATTGAATGCACAAACTCACCTCCAGCCACAGCAAAATTGCTGAGGGTGTACTTGTCACGGTAAACTGAAAGGCCTGTGCTGACAGAACTGAAGGCAGGACAGAGAAACATATTAAGACAACAATAGCATCAAGTGCATAAATTGCAATCCTCTCAGAAGTTGCTGTGATGATGTTGCCAAGATGGATTGATGAAATGGAGAATGGGTGAATGCTCCTCAGACAAGAGTGTAACTCTACAGAATTGAGGACAATGTGTTTTGAGTCGCATCATTTTGAATGATAAATTTGAAAACATCTGTCAACTACTGACGAGGTATTGAGTAATGAGTTTGTCTTCAACACAGACATGAACATATTTTTGTTCTTACTTGAATAAAGAAACAAATACAGCAACTCTCCAGCTCCACCGAAGTCCATATCTCACGAAACCTCGGATAGCTGCGTTTTGGGCCAAACGCTGATTTGACAAAACACACAGAAAATAAATAAATGAATAACCCAACAATCGCCTGCCTTGTAATGGTCACATGAAATACATACGTGAAGAACTTTTTCACTACATGCTGGTTCAAGCTTTGTGTATTCCCTTCTCAATTGCAGCTTGCGCAAAGTATTCTTTACAAATCGTTGTCATCCTCATCATACAGCACAGCTGATTTATTTCTGTTTCGAATCCAACCAGCACTCATTCGCTACCATCAACACGATTTTAAACGGGGATTTTGGGTGGGAGTCCAAGCTCTACTGCTCTTGGTTTTTGAAAAATACATTTCCCATAAAAATGCAACTTATTGTCCCAAAAATATGGTACTACTTAAAAAAAAAAGATTATTTGTGTTTGTCCTAGAATGTGTGTGTGAAGGTAATTTTGGGCTTTAAATATTAAAAAATTAAAAAATACAATTTAAGAGTGGCGCAGATTGAAATACAACTACATCTTAGGTTTAAAAAATAATCGTCTTAATTCTAAGTCTAATTCTAAAACTAAAAACAGAAACAAAGCATTTAATTTTTTGTATTTTTTTTAAAATCTATTTGCAAAAATAAACTGCCCAAAAACTAATTAAAATGAACTAAATTTAGAACACTATAATGAAAATCCCCAACTATTATAACCCGGATACAGATCTTTGCAGCACTAACTCACCACTGCTTCGAAACGACTGTTGTAGAGTTCTGCCTGGCTCATCTGGATGAACCGCTGCTTAGCGTGGCGACCTGCTGGTAGGCCTCCATAGATGAAACCTGCCATCGAGGCAACAATCCCACTTTTTAGCACGCTGGTCACCTCCTCTGGGTAACTCTGGCCCGCACTGAAGGACGGCATACAATAGCATACATGTTTGATAACTCTCTCACTTGTTGACGGCAAGAGAGTGAAACAGGTGCTAAGGAGCAATTTGTGCATTTCAATATGTGCAAATGTTTTTGCAGCGTGTAAAAGTGTTAACATTTTTACCAAAATTCTCTCTGTAGCACAGTTTTTCACCTCCAGCAGGAATTCACTAACCTTTTCCTCTATTGTTTCATTGCATGAAATGAGACAGGAAAACTGCTAAATAAGAAGGCACAGACAAAAGCACTAACTCTTTCTGAAAGAGATCCTTAATGCGGTCCCAACCCGTGTCTGGGAATTCCGGCTTGCCTATGTTTTTTGGCAAGGCGCTGGCAGTGATGGGGTGTGGGGGAGCCGCACAGGTGGAGGAGGGAGACGAGGGCATCTGTGCAGGCTGTGCAGGCTGTGCAGAAGCCACGTCAGCTGCATGGACCCTAGGGAGCAGGAGACAGAAGCGAGGAGGTCTGTCGCTCTGGCTCAGGCCCTGCACTGGCCCGGTGCTCAACGTGCCCCGAGGGGCCGAATATGCCAGTCGTCTCCGAAGGGTGAAGCCTGCTGTGGGCTGCTCTGGATGCATCACGCTTCAGCTGGCGTCAGGCTGCGGCGCAGAGGCACAAACACACGGCTTAGCAGTTAACAGTTGCCGCTGCAGCTTCAACCGCACCCCCCTCCTCAAAACCAACAGCCCTAAGGCAGAAGAATCCCTGGCACAGGCTAGAGAGGCTGTCCAAATAAGCAGATGTCAAGTGGTGCAAGGTCTTTAAAAGCATGCATACTATCGCTACACTATCACTCTATAGTAGCTGCATGAGCTTCCATTTGAGAGGGTAATATACTATATGCGTTTGGCCTGCACAGCACTACAATATACCAATTAAATATGGCATGATGCATACATCCTTTTCTATACCGACCGCTTAATCAGTCGAGAAGTTATTGAAAAGAAAAATATGTATTCACTTAGGATAGGGAGTGTGTGGGTTCAATCCCTGGCCGGTCATACCAAAGACTACAAAAATGGGGCCTATTTGCCTCGAGCTTGATACTCATCACTAAGGGTTGGAATTGGGTGGGGGGCTGGGGCTAGATGAGTGCTGCTGCTCACCACTCTCTCAGGGGATGGGTCAAATGTGGAGAACAAATTTAACCCCACGTAGGTGTGTCACAATCAGTGGTACTTTAACTGTAATTACCAAGCGATGCCACTAGATGGCGCCAAATCGCAATTTAACGTGAGACATGACTTTGGGCTGAACAGTACATTGGCAAGTTTTTGCATGGGAGATAAGAGAGGAGATGATTATTGTTATTATTGCAAGCATTCCAATAATAGCAGTCATTTACCAATAATAGCAGTCATTTGAAAAACAAGAGAAAGATTAGCAAAGTTATAAGACTACAAAAAGGGTCACAACTAAAATCTCGACCCGCATTGTAGAAAATCGTTGCATTTTCACTCAGACATCCTCAATTTAGTTCTCTGTGATTCGATAAAAACATGCCAACTTGCCACAGAACAGTCTGCAACTGGATGATTGCTCGCCCTGACCGGGATTTCAACCCAGATGGTATCCACTGAGCCATCCCTACTGCATAACTTAACACTGTAAACAGTACTGTATTAAGTGACTATGTAGCACCCTTCGCTACTGTACGGCAGGCGGGAAAAAACCCGAGTAACGAGAAGAAATGTACGCTAAAATATAGATATGGGATGATTTACAGAATACAAAGAAATGCTGTGGCGCAAATATATTGCTAATGTAGGCAGTTGTGCACATACTGTGCAATGCACTTACGTTAAACAAACTTATCGTTTGAATTTCTTTTTTTTTTTTAGCGACAATGTCAAAACAGCCAAAACCGCGGTCGTTTACCTCCACTGTTTACCTCCCATTTTTTATTGAAGGTGTATTATAGCCCTTACTGTCCTGACTACCAGTGTCTTGTCATTGGATAGCGGTAGCCAGTTAAGAGTTAACGTCTTGGCAAGCTTCGAAAAATGAACTTACCTAGGATATGTTAAGACTCTAGTCTCTTGTGAAAAAATCAAAAACTCAGTTTAAAAAAAAGTTGGTGTTACTGACAATATCTCTTCGCGAACTTGTTTCGTTAGCATTGTCCTTGCTGCTTCATGACCTCTCAACTTTGCTTTCTTCTTCTGTTCACTGGCGCTCGACGAACCTCCTTCATAGTGCATTAGCGCCACCAATTGGATGGATGTAGACCGCGAATGTGCGAATGAGCAAAGGGAAAAACAGGGAGAGAAAAAACTTCAATACTTCATTGTACTGCAATTACATCCATGGAAAAAACTTTAATACTGTACTGTAATTACACCCATCTAGAGGTGACAAAAGTACCTGCTTCTGTACAAGACAAGTACAGATACTTGTGTAAAAACACTCTGGCAAAAGTTTTTCTGATTCAACTCAAGTAAAAGAAAATAATAATAATAAAGGAAATAGTACATGACTGAGTTGCACTCAAGTAAGAGTATCCACCCCCAACCCCCGATAATTATACGCAAAATCAATTTTGAAAATAATCACACTCTTTAACTTACATAGTTGTTGTATTAAGATACAGCATCATGTTGCATGTTGTTAAGACCTAGCTAATATTTAACCTTAATTTATCCATGTAGTGCAAATAAAGACTGATTCTCATTTGCAATGCCAACTTGACTGTAGACAGCAGAGTAAAATATAAGTTTTGGCTCAATTTTTATGCTATCAAAACATGTTCCCATAACTTTGCAAAAGTTGTGAACTGACAAAAAGAAAGAAAGAAGCTTCTTTAGTTAATAACTACGATTAACTTTTTTTTTGTGCTTCTCCTTATATCAGAATCTCCATATTGGTCAACATACTCTGCCCCCCCCCCTCTTTCCATTAGTACTTTGATGGGAAAAACAATTATTTTAATCTAAAAACCGCATGAGTATTTATATTAAAAATAAATAAATAAGACATTCAATTACATACCATCCAAGTAAAATATAGAAATAGCTACAGGATGCCAGGTCAAGTATGCATTAACTAAATTTTATTGTCAAGAAACAAACTTAAAAAAATAATAATAATAATAAAAAAAAGCTTGGATGTCCTTTACTTGGACTCGACACGTCATCACAGCTTTTTGGTCGAGTAAACATACTGTAGGATCATTAACACATTTGTTAACCAAATACAAACAGCGCACACTATAATGTGAATACTACAACATATTCAGTTGAATGTTTCCCTGTAATGTGGGCAATAGCTCCCCATGGGAATAAGAAAATTGCTTCGAGTATAAAAAATGCATTTAGGAAACATTGCTTGAGCAATTGTACCACTAACAACCATTGGTTTCCATTCACTACAGTTAACCAGGTTCTACACAGTGTCTTTATCATAGCTCAGTCTTGCGGGGCTTGTGCATTATCTGACTGTAGTTGTGCTTTCTTTTGGGTTGGTAGGTGAGAAGCTGACTAAAATCTGTGAGGAGTCGCTCCCAGTAGCAAGAAACATCGTGCATTTGCAGGTGCTCCAAGATGAACTCCATGCCTCTGTGCAGAGAAAATGAGAAATAATGCCACCGGTTAGTCGTAAATAATGTATTTGGAGAATCTTAAGTGCTTTTATAGATTACCTTATGGCAATTTCTTGTGCGATGGAATCATTATCTTTGACAAACTGTAGTAATTCTCTGTGAACACAACACATTTTCATCATGTTGAACCGATTACATGTACGTGTGGCTTGTGTGCATATTCATTTACTAAAATAATTTGTAATCGAGTTGAATCAAAGGCAAATGGTATCTCTAAACGCCTTAATGTTCATCAGTCCACGGTAAAACCGATTGTCTGTTGTGTCAATTCTGTAAAGATGATTGCAAAAGCAAATTGTAAAATCCTCAACAAGCTGACGAAGAATCCTAGAGTGTGCTTTTGAAAAGATTTGACTTCTTTTTGACATTGGTCTTAAGAAAGAAGGACAGTACCTGACATCAGAGAGATCCTGCTTCACCGGGATGAAGTGCACCCAGGGCTTGAGCTGCGGGTAGAAAAACTCTTGCCATTCGTCCCCCACGTGAAACACCAGCGAACCGCAAAGAAAGAGATGTTTGAAACGAAAGCTGGCCGCCACTCCTCGGAAGTTGAATAAATACCTGACGGAGGCAAAGTCAAAACACACGCCATACTTTCAGGAAGCAAAAGCTCATGCATTCTCATAGGAAACAAGCTATTCTAGGTCAACTAATGCAAGCACTCATCAGTCTCATCAACCCATACCTGTTGTCATGTATTTCTGTAAAAAGAAAAATCAGGCAGGAAATACGACTTACTTATATTTGCAATGGTCAACCAGTGGGATTTCTTTGGCTGGTGGTCTACCCAGAGTGTCCTAAAAGAAATAGCCCAACATTTCAAACATAAACCAGCCTTGCATTTGAAATTAAGTGTGTGTGTGGGGGGGGGGTATGAAGGATGATGAGACTCTGACCTTGTCAGACTTCCAGGCCTGGTTTTTTGTGTATTCTGCATCCACCAACTCTGGCATCTCTCGAGAAAGCAGGATCAGAGGATCCCGCTCTGGACTTGTTCTACCAGAGGAGAAAAAAAAGAGGGAAGATGAGTTCATTGCACGTTAAGACTGATTATTAACTCATTCACTGCCATTGACGGCTATAGAGGTCAAAACTTCATTTAAACTATTTCTAGTAGTTTATCATTTTTTCCACTTTTGTTAACAAGAGTATGAAAACCTAGAATATTTTTTATTGTACATTTTAAAATTGAAGTAATGCGATTAATTACAATAAAAAAATTAACTGCCTGACGCGATTAAAAAAAATTGTATTAAAAATTAGGGGCGTCGGGTGATTACAATTTTTAATCGTAATTAATTGCATGACTTCACTAGTTAACTCACAATTAATCACAAATTGTATATCTGTTCTAAATGTACAATAAAAAAATTCTAGGTTTTCATACTCTTGTTAACAAAAGTGGGAAAAAATGTTAAACTAATAGAAATAGATCAAATTAATTTTTGACATCTATAGCTGTCAATGGCAGTGAATGAGTTAAAAAATAATAATAACCAGGTTCTCAAATTTAACATTTATTATGGATTTTCTCAAACCTACCACAGGGGTCAAACATATTCATACATGCTCAGATATACTAGTCTATAACCATCAAATAAAGGCCCCAAAATATTCCCATCTGACTCCAACCTGACAACTGCTGACAGAAGGTTGCACACATGCGAAATAACGATAACAAAAATCATTATTACAAAAAATAAATGAATGACTAACCTTGATCCTCTGAAGAATCCTTTGGACTCTTTCTTCTGCCATGGCCACTGAGCCGCAGACCTAAAACATCATTCCACCATTATAACCTTGCTTCAAACGGTCAGCAAATGTACACAGAGACGAACCCGAGTCTTACATTTTAAGATCGTGCCTCATTAGATCCCATCTTCCGAGTCCAGTGGGATATATGGGCCACACAGCAGGGCCCCCCTCCCAAAACGTCCATGCAGGATACATGATGTCCTGGTAGTCTGAAGTCTACTCGTGCCACACGCACGTAATTCAGTACACAAGGTTGAAAGATTCAGTGAATTTTCAAAAGTGGAAACTTGACATGAAAATACATGCGATGAGGAAAAAGATGACTTTGTTTTCCTTGTCATGTTTTTTCCACTACTCGTGCCACTTTTGACTTACTGCGTCATGTTTCTTTTTAAAGCTTGGCTGACTCCCCCCCCCCCCCCCCAAATCCCTTTGCAAGCTTAGTTCATGCTAACACGAACCTTACTGAAGGAGAAAACGGGTACGGTTGGCTGCACCCAGTTGGGCACTTGAGGATAATCCCTGACATTAACCACCATCTCCAAATCAGGTAACTTGTCAATCAGCTCCAATATGAAATGCTCAACCCCACTGCACCTGAAAACAAAAAAAAAGGAAACTAAAGTTTAAAAAACAACAACACAATTGCGGCTCTGACTGCTTTGATTGGGTGTTAGTTGCTAGACAGAACTGACCTGGCTGGAAACATGCAGTTATGTTCCCTGTATAATTTATGTCCAATGATCTGGTAGTGGGTGCCAACCCCTCTTTGGATTGTTGAAGCCATGACATTCCCCGAAATTCCTCCATGAAAGGGAGCCAAGTCTTCCTGCAAGACCCTGAGTTCGGAAAAACATTTAGTCCGTGCTTTGAGAATTAAATTATATTAAATTTGTGAACGTAACATCCCAAAAAATCATACAGGCTATGCAGATCATTGTTTAAATGGTCGATTATCACACTCACTTTAGATGGCAACTACAGTTGGCAGAGTTACACCGAGTATATACTTTAACAGCTTCGGATATTGTGTCCTTTATTGCCTGTTTGCCTGGAGTAAGAGCAAAAGAGCAGCAAAAGAAATGCATGAAAGTAAACAACTATACCATAACATTACTATATATCAGTGATTCCCAACCATGACACATCATCCAATTTCTCTTGAAGGGGCTTGAAAAAAAGAATTATTTATTACAAATGATGTATTTTTTTTTCCATTTATCTATGCCAGTGATGTATAGTGACAGGAAGAACAAGTAAATGCATGAACCACTAGATTGCACAATTAACCTGTGTATCCATGAGCTGCTTTTTGTTTTTGTTTTTTAAAATAGAGTTATTATAAAATGTCTACACACCCCTACTCGACTGCCTTTTTTTGTCATATAAAACACATAGGATCAAGATACTCTAAATCAGGGGTGCTCAAGTTCGGGCCTCGAGAGGCTCTATCCAGCCTGTTTTCCATGTTTTTCTCCACTAGCACACCTGATTCATGATCAGGATCGTTATCAGGCTTCTGCAAGCTTGCTGATGAGCTGATCATTAGTTTCAGCTGTGCTGCAGGGTGGAAACATGGAAAACAGGCTGGATGGGGGCTCTCGAGGACCGAATTTGAGCACCCCGGCTCTAAATCACTTAAAAACTTTTCCCACCACGGTTACTGAAAAAATTCTACAAGTCGATCACATATTTAAAAAAATATATTATAATAATCCAGAGGAGGTAAAACTCTACAACTGAAATAATGTGATTGCAAAATTGTGCACACCGTCTTCTAACTGTGATGTGGTTAATTCACACTCCTGTTAAATAGGAGACAGCACACATTGGCCACCAGTGCCTCTAATTAACCCCTAATAAAGTTTAAAATGTTCAAAAAGGCTTTTCCTGACATTTTATTATCATTTATCATTTTACCCAAACATGAAGCTTCCGCCGTAATGCTCCACTTACCGTATGACGGTCAAAAAGTTCAACCTTGATTTTGTCGGACCTTGAACACATTTTCCACCTGTGGCATTGAGATTGATTTCCATTCTACAAGTTGTGTAATTGGCCAAACATTTGAAGCAGAACTCGCGTGTAAACAACGTCGCCGCAATCAATTAAACGAAGTGATCGACATTAGAACAACATTATTTTCTACAATTTGAAAAAGGCAAGAAAGCGAGCGAGCTAGCTAGCTAGCGAATGAATAATAGGCACAAACAGTTATCAAATTAGCAAAAACGAACCCTAATAGCTTTAAATAAATAAAAAAAGAAGTCACAATAGAGTACCTGCTTCACAAAGCGAGGATAAAATGCACACTTGAAGCACAAACACAATGACCCACAGATAGCAGCGCTCCATCTTTCCTCAATCTTCAAGTTTTGTCTAAGATTAGAGACGTGTGTTCATCTATCTGGAATCGACTACTTCTCTCTGAGAGAGGGAATTACGGTAATGTGCAGCACAAAACCTACCGTCTACCGTAAAGTTAGATAAATGAGCTCAAGCGGGTTTCATGGAAAATGTGACCACTTGGTTTAAATGTAGTATTTTTTTTTTTTTAAATAAATAGATAAATAAATAAATAAAGGACGAAAGAGAGAAATAATCTTCTTTCCAGAGCACGAAATAGATAGATAGATAGATAGATAGATAGATAGATAGATAGATAGATAGATAGATAGATAGATAGATAGATAGATAGATAGATAGATAGATAGATAGATAGATAGATAGATAGACAGGCAGAGTCATGAATGGCTGTCTTGTATGATGTGGGTGAGTAGGAGGAGGAAGAACAAAATGCCTCCTGTGAGACTTGGTGATGAAGAGAGAATGAGAGCAAGACCAGGTGGATAGAGAAAGTACAGAGCAAGTACAGAGAGAGGAGCACAAAGTGGAGCCATCGTGATACAATTTAAAAAAAAATTGAAATATTATTGCCAATTACAACAATGACAATGCTGGAAATGCGCCTGTCTCTGCTTTGCACCCTCTGCCTTCATTTCATTGTGCTATGTGCTGCAGAAGAAGGTCTGGAATTTCCCAACTTTGACGGCAGGGACAGAGTGTTGGATATCAACGAGCGCAGCTACAAGAAGGCTCTGAGGAGATTTGACCTGCTATGTCTGTTTTACCATGAACCGATGCCTGCCAACAAAGGCCTGCAGAAGCGCTTCCAGATGACAGAGCTGGTCCTGGAGGTGAGAAACATCTGAAACTAAATTGCGTCATCATGTGATGGAATTTGAATTGCTTAACTTTTGCCACACTAACTTGGAACTTGGTAAACATTTGAAGGTTAAGACTCAAGATTTACAGTACTTATGATTTAACACATATGTGACCTACTCTGACTTTTACAAATAGCCTATAGTTAACAGATTTAAGGAATAAAGACTCTCATGATGTGAACACCACTCAGCTGACAGCTCAGGTGCTGGAAAACAAAGACATTGGATTTGGGATGGTGGATGCTCAGAAAGATGCCAAAATAGCCAAGAAGCTAGGTAACCTATTTCACACGTACAGTATCTCTAGTGCACAGTGAAAATTCTCCTCTTATTAAAACATTCTTGGTCAGGCCTCGAAGAAGTAGGCAGCCTGTACATCTTCAAGGACGATCGCATCATTGAATTTGATGGAGAACTCTCAGCAGACACTCTTGTGGAATTCCTCCTGGATGTGAGTGTAACGGACTGTAAAGTAGATGTTTGCATTCCTTGCAGCTTGTTAGTGTTGCCCCCCCCCCCCTTTCTGCAGGTGCTGGAGGACCCAGTAGAAATAATCAACAACGCAATGGAGCTCCGAGCCTTCGAAAGGATAGAGGAAGACATTCGTCTCATTGGTTACTTCAAAGGAGAGGATTTATGTTAGTTTGTCATCATTTGCAGTAAAACAGGCAAAAAAAATGGTGTCCTCGAATAGCTCCATGCTGTGTCCCAGTAGAGCTTTTATGGGATCTCAATCTCTGCTCTCATGAGAGGCTTTAAATAGCATCTAGTTCACTAACTAATAGGTCAAACTGCAATTATGACAAGATGTGATCTGCTACATTAGTCTTGTGCAGCGATTCTCAAATTGGCATCCAAGAGTCACTATCAGTCTCTCGTGAAGAAGGAGTTTAGCAAGTTGATGTTCTCGTTTGGTGTTCCTAACGGTCTCTTCCCGCCTCTCAGACTACAAAGCTTTCCAGGAGGCCTCGGAGCGTTTTCAACCTTACATCAAGTTCTTTGCCACGTTTGATAAATCCGTAAGTGCGGTGCAAGTTGTCACATGTAACGCATGCGACGCGTGGGTTCTCGGAAGTATGTTGATGCATTTCAGGTGGCCAAACATCTCTCCCTCAAGATGAACGAGGTGAATTTTTACGAGCCCTTCATGGAGGAGCCCGTCGTCCTGCCAGGCAGGCCGCTGTCTGAGATGGACATTGTGGACTTTGTCAATCAACACAGGAGGTACTTTTTGCATATCTTGTTCCAAGGTGGGGTTGGATTTCAAATGTGGAGCGTTGTTTGCAGGGCCACTCTGAGGAAGCTGCGGGCAGAGAACATGTTTGAAACATGGGTAAATAGAATTGAGTTACTTGTGCTGTGATGAATGCAGAAATGGTGTTGAAAATCATGTTCCACCCTCCACTCGCCTCCAGGAGGATGACATGGACGGAATCCATATCGTTGCATTTGCAGAAGAGGAGGATCCAGGTCTGTCAATATCTTCTTCTCCCAAAAGGTGTTGACCTGCAAATGATCTCCCATCCGCCTCCTTTCACCACCCAGATGGCTATGAATTCTTGGAGATCTTAAAGGACGTGGCCAGAGACAACACCAACAACCCAGATCTCAGCATTGTCTGGATTGACCCTGATGACTTCCCTCTGGTTGGTCTTAATCCTTTGATTGGTATAGGCCGGGTACACACTTAAAAGGACGATGTCACAGACCGCAAAAAAACAAAAACACACTTTTTAAGATTTCACTACTTCACATGGCTTTAGACTAACTTAAGTCTAACTTGAAATTTAAGCCTTAAGACTTCCACGTACTGTATGTGACTTCCTCTCTCCTGCGGTAAACGCAATTGAGTATCTTTCCAATGTCAGCAGCATCTTGTCTCATATTTTCTAGCTCACCACTTACTGGGAAAAGACCTTCAAGTTGGACTTGTTCAGGCCTCAGATCGGCGTGGTCAACGTCACAGATGTAAGCCAAACTCTTCTCAGGTACATAAACTCTATCGAGACCTTAAAGAGATGTCTGTTGCGCATGCCAGGCGGACAGCGTGTGGCTTGACATGTCCGACGATGAGGATCTGCCTACAGCAGAGGAGTTAGAGGACTGGATCGAGGATGTCCTGTCCGGCAGAGTTAATACGGAGGACGATGATGACGACTTTGAAGACGACCACGAGGAATTTGACGAGGACTTGACAGAAGATGGCATGAATCTCGACCAAGATGATTGAGCATGTTAGCATCTTTATCATGTCTTTACTTCTCTTTTACATGTCCTCTTAGAGACTGTATGTACTAAGAAAACCACAGATGCAGGTAAGCTAGGTTAGCTTCCCAGTTTTGCTCACTGATAGCTAGTCAAAAATGAACTTAATGTCTACGTTGATTATGTGATTAATTGAGAAGAAAGCTGCTTTTTTTGTATTAGTAGAGCTAGCTAACAGAAGTACAGATACTGAATGCAAAGCAGCTAATGTGTGAATATTGTATAATGTGATTAAGAGATGACTTGCTTAAAACAGAGTAATGACTTGCTTGATTTTTGCTACAGTAACTCAAAGGGTTACGTATTGCTATTGACTAATAACTGCCCCCCCCCCCCCCAAAAAAAAACAAAAAACAAACAAGAAAAGTAAATGCAACAAACAAGAGTCTGGTTAGCAGGTCTAAACAAATAACCTTCAAAGTAGAAGGTCGAAGGAAGTTTTCCTCTTTCACTTACTCAAATACAGCTCATTAAAACAAAAGAGAGAACCATTCTTTGAGACTTCCAATGCAGACTGCATGTCGCATTTGATTTTTCTCACCCAGTGGCAATGAGACTAAATGAACTACCTGGCCCGAGTCGTTTTGACCATATAGTTTAGCCTGTGTGTCCATCAGCCAGGACACAACATTTGCTTGAAGATGAAGTCAACAGAGGAGACGACGCATCCATCTGCACATAACCACGTCATTACCAAACAAATAGGAGGAGGAAAAGCATTCCATTTAGATGCAAATGTTCCATTTTCTTCTTGGCCCATTCCCATCCTGCAAGGAAAAGACGGGTATGTATGGAAGAAGGGGAGGCGGGGATTAAGCCAACGACAGATGAGTTGCGACAGGCGGACCCAGACGCTGTATTTGCACAGGGACGATGCTATTCATTTTTAGCACCAGACATGAATATTCAGGCTTGACACACCAATTACGGAAAACTAGATGTATGATCTTTGTGCTGTAACCTAACATTTTAGGAACAGTAACGCATTTTGTATATTCGCAGTGGGGTTAATCTCAACATTCAACAGCAAACATTTTAAGACACAGCAGTTGTACAAACAGTCATAAAAATGATTTAATTTTGTTCCTCAATACAAAGGCCCGTGTCATGAGTTCTTGTAAAGCCGTTTGACAGAGGCATGGCAACATCGTGACAAATGGTAAAAAGGAGACATATGAGTGACATATCGTCACCTTCTTAAAATTATGCCCCAAGTCCTATTTTGACATTTTCTTGCCTTGAACATCTCCTCATGATGCAGGCCACCACTGCTAAAATTGGCTACATCCTTAGTTAAAGCAGGTTATTCAATTCTACCCCTGAAATGAAATGATTAATAATTAGTATTTGGTTCAGTTTTACATGAGAAAAATGACTTAGGCCATTATTTTAGGATGGTGGTGATATGAGTAAACATACTGTACATACATACAATTTGTGTCTACATAATTAGATACAGTGTATTGGCCTCCACAAAGCGTTCACCGCTCAGTAGTTATGTTCATTGCTCACCAGGTGGCAGTAGTGTACAACCCTGATCTGGAGCCATGAACACATGTTTCCAGTGAATACAAATACATATATATTTTTTTAAGCTCATTAACTAAAACGATCCAACTTTGATCTCAGGTGTGGTGGACAGGCGTGGAGGTATGTCTTTGTCCATAGTCCTGAAGATTAGGTTCTTGATTGAGACTCCAAAACGAGTCTTCTTTTATTTTGTTGTTGATTGAGGGAAGTTAGAAAATTCGAATCCAGTCCATCCAATGGACACAGACTTTTGTAACCATAAACAATCCCAACGTTGCCATCTAGTCTGATTCAGGCTTATCACAAGCAGAGCATACGCTGAAATAATTTTTGCTCCACACGTACAGGTCAGCAATTCATATTTTTGTCCAAAGGCAAAAATAAAAATAAAAATTCCTAAAACGTAAAAATAAAATAAAATAAAATATGTGTGCGATATACAGTTCCATAAAAACAACAAGTAAAAATACAAATAAGCTCCAAAAAGCCCTACACTGAGGTTTCTGATTGTAACCGCAGGACAAACTTGTGGGATTTTGGGTCAATGTACTCCTCTGACATGCGGATGTAGGGGATCTTCTTGACGGTCACCACCAGGCCGAAGTCCGCACATTTGAGGACAAAGACGGTACCGTCTCTAAGGCCGCTGGTGACTGACGCCTCGCTGACCAGCGCCCACTGACGCGCCAACCAGTGGTCCCGGCTGTACCGCAGAGTAGGGCCTGGCTTCAGGTAACTCTCCAGGAAGGCCTGGGGGGGGGGGGGGGGGGGGGGGGATACATATTGGATGAATGTGCGGGGGGCAAAATCAAATATTGAGGTGGAGGTCTGACCTTGGGTGACATGTTGTTGCTGATGCAGAAGGCCAGATGTTGTTGTATGCTCTCCATGCTGTGGCAGTGCTGCTGTTTGGTTGTCCTCAAGTATTTCTGCAGGGCCCGTGCCATGGATGGGAAGATGGCTTGTGCTGCCTCTCGCGGGTCCATCACATCTCCTGGAACTTTCTTCTGCTCCTCTTCCTTCATCTGCTTTATATGAGTGAATGCCTCTTCTACGGCAACCACCAGCCTGGCAGCAAAATGGAGTGCAAGGGGGGACATCATGGGTTCAGTGATATGACATGCCATATCTGGATATTACACCGACAGGAAGAGAAAACAGTTGAACTTGAAAATTGAGGTGCTATTTACACAATTGGAAGCAATTAAACTACAATTATCCTGCCGAAATTTTTCGGTGGCCAAACATTCGGTGCATCACTAAGCAGAAGTGTTTAGAGAGATAAGTTGAAGTAAATAAATGTGAACATTCTTCTTACTGGTGAGCTATTTTTAGAACAGACCCGAGGGCTACAGTAATTTCTGGACTATAAACCGCTACTTTTTTCACTTGCATTCGACCCTGCAGCTAATACAAAGGTGCGGCTTATCCATCAGATCACAATGAGGCGCACTAAAAAGGAAGCGCAAGAGGATCAGGCAGAGCAAAACAAACCAAGTGAGCCCAAATACAGTAGGAGAGACAGAATGAGTGTGAGACAATTTGTGCCATCATTAACCCGGTGCGGCTTATAGTCGGGTGCAGCTTATATGTGTAACAAACTCGAGTTATCCCCAAATTTAGCTAGCGCGGTTTATAGTCAGGTGAGCTTTATAATCCAGGAATTACTGTACTCATGTCCTTGGGGCTAACTAGAACTCACTGGCACTTTTTGTTTGTTTGTTTTTAGGACAAGGCACATTAATCAACAGAGTAAAAAGCCATCCATGTTTGCAGTGTGTTGCGTATGTGTTCACCCCTCCCCTCTCTGCTCACAGGAATGAGGAGAGAAAAAAATAGTAAATTGGAAGCAATTAACTTCAAAGAGGCAGCTCATTTACTTAACTCTGCAAGCAGCCAATCATATTCTGCCCTGCTTAGGAGTGCCCTCCAAAAAAGACAAGAAGTGCTCATGACTGGTAACAGCCAGTATTAGCTTTTCTGTGTAGAACACGTAGAAAGAGAAAATATTCTTTGTCTTCTGTGAACAACAAATACTTACTGTAGCTTACTGAGCACTGACATGTACAGTATATCTCTATGTCTGTATTATACTGCCCTCAGGTGGCCAAGAAGGAGCAGCAAAATGTCCATTGAATTGAAGCAAAAAGTGTGGCAATTTTTTTTATATTCTATTCAATTACATTATTGCCCTATGTTGTATTGCAGGGTGCTATTTTTCTTAAAAAAATTTTTTTGGGAGGGGCAAAACGTTATTTCCATTCATTTTAATAAGAAAAGATGATTTGAGATAGTGTTTTGAGTTACGAGCATGGTCACTGAACAGATTAAGCTTGTATCTCAGGGCACCACTTTATTGTTCGAAACTGTTACATTGATCATTAATCAGAAATGGCACATGGTAACAATTGAGTTTGAGAGTCAGTTGTGTAGTATTCCAGCAAGATGCAGCAAAAAAGAAGAAGCTGGAAGCGGTTTTTCAGCTAATTCAGTTCAAGTCCGGGGAACTTTGACTCATAAACGAGTCAACTACAATTGTGGCTGAATTTAAGAGATTCTGAGAATCCTGGTACAGATGAAGCCAAATAAATAAGATGTGCACGTTTTGCTGATGTCCGCCACTCACCGGGCTCTACGTTTGCGCACGCGTCTCTCGTGCTCAGCCTCCTCGTAGTAGAGTTCGTTGTGGCTGGAATCCCGGCAATGGGCGGCGGCTGCGATCATGGCTCTGGACTGGGAGTGTGCTAGTCCGGCGGCTGTGCTGTTCCCCGGACCTGTCACAGCACACGGAAATAAGGGATGAAGGATGGAAAGAATGACTCTGCCGATACATGCGCTGGGATGCCATTCAAAGACGGTACGTTTTAAAGTGGAACCGTTTGGATCTGTTCTTCTTTTCAATCAAATGCGATTTTCCGATTCAAATCCATTTTCGTTACACCCCTAGTAGGGATACCTTTATATCAACTTGCATAAACCTTGGACTTTTCTTTTTTTCATCCAGAAATATCTTGTAAAATTCAGAATGGTTGCAACATCCTTCCAAGCTACTGTTGTGTGGTCATAAAAGTGGATTCTCTCGCCTGATCCTGAAATGCAGGTTAAAAGATGGCAGCGCTAGTAAATTATTCATGTGGGCCAGAGGAGGCGCATGAATGGAATAATTCATGAAGGCAGCAGCGGGGAGTTTTTCGGCACATCCTGCTTAAGAATGACACTGCTTAGTTGTGATGTATGGATTATTACCTTCCAAACTGTTTACACATTTACAACTCCTCGGAAACAATACAAGCAAGCAATAGCTCGTCAGGCATCATCAAACGTCCCGACTTAAATGGGACGAGCAATTGAACTAGAGTGGGAAATAATAGCGCAGGCTTGTGAGGGGGTGATGAGTGAAAACAACGGAAGTGGTGCAAGGGGGAGAAACAATGTTGTCAGCCCTTTTCTTCCAACATGGAGACAAATGCAGGGGGAAAAAGTGAGCCAGGTTAGTGCACTTGAGGACAGGCGATAATTTAACAACAGCTGAGTGTTACATTTGGCAGCTAACTGCATATTTGACATTGACCCGTGGCATGCCTTAAGTGCGTGTGTATGTGTGTGGAGGGGATGGTAATAAGCATCAGCACGGAGTTGACTTACTGTTCAATAGATAGGCTCGGAGTTTAGCTTTAAAGACTTCAAGAGACGACACCAGGAGAGGAGACCGTCAACGACACACAATTTAGTGAGGCAGGCGGACAAAACGTGACAACACGCACCTTCAGCAGGGGCCGCCGGGAAGTCCCCGTCCACGTTGTAGACCTTGAGGCCAGCCAGGTGCTTGGCGGCGCGTGACTTGGAGGCGGAGAGCAAAGCCGGGTTATGGATGGCGAAGTCGCAATAGTAGTGCTCCAATATGGCCAGCGCTGCCCGCTGAATACTGCGCACACACATTCGTACTTGGTCATTTTCACAAATGTCAGCACATTACGGTTGACCAATCAGATTCAAATTGACAACGAAATGAAGGAGAATGCAATTTTAATCTTAATTTTGGTCGATTGGTTGTCTTTATACGTTATATAAATGCGTGTCTGGATAAGATCAGTGCTTAAGAAGTGCAGTCCACATGTATCAGTTTCATGAAAAGTTGAAGTGATATAGCCACAGATTGTTTGCATTATTGTTGTAATTTGACTTGATTGCACGACTTTTCTTACACCACACTTGTTTGGTATAATCATTTTGTTGTCATAGTGAACGCTTACAATCCTCAAAGTCAAAATGTTTAGTAGTTAACATCTCTAATCTTTCATACAGTATTAATTCATTGTTAATTTGCCTTTATTTTACCAAAGTATAATAATACTAGTAGACTAAAACCAGACGAAAAATCAATGTATAGTAGCAATTCTTATATAATTTATTGTAATACAGATTAATTTATTGCTTGAGTTTGAGTTGAGAAAAAAAAAATCACATGAAGAAAAAAGGATCACAATAAATTTTCAAAATTGTTAAACCCAAACATAAACTCACCAACTACAACACTTGCACTTTGCAGCACCAATTCGGAGTAATTATCGCTTAAAAACACAGAAAATTCACAAAACAAGACATTGTTGAGCGGCTGACCAACCCCCTTCCCACCCCCACCCCCACCACATTTAGTCAATTATTAAGCATAGCAAGCAGGGAATGTGTAGAGAGCCAGCAGTCCAACAGGTTGCTGTCTGTAACTCTTCCAGGCTGGGAGGAACGCATTCCTATCCAATTTGGAAGTTCTGACAGAAGGAACACCCAAAAAAGGCATTTTGGTGGGGAAAACAGACACAAAGAAATGTGCTGGCAGATGGATGCCAGACACACACACACACACACACACACTCCAGACAATTTATTCAATAAGAACAAATTGAAAGCTGTGCGACTGTCTGTCGTTTTCCTTCTCACGCTGCTTCAACAAGTACAAACACTTTTGTTGTGTTTATCATTTGTTGAAATTAAGCAATACACACAATACACAACACATAAACACACACAGACACATACTAATATAAACATGGAAAATTAAGTATAATGGCGAGTTTTGAATAATTGAAAAATTCAATTGCGGCCCTTTAAGATTTGCATATTGGTATGGAAGAGTATTCTCCAAGCCGTCCATCGCTTACGGTTTCTCTCACCTAAGTTGTCCTAAATTGTAGTGCCTGGTCTCTCCGTCTGTGGAACGTGTGACACACACAGAGTAGTAGGGCTGAAGCTGCCTTAACTCCAGCAACACGATGCCTAGGTAGTGAATGAAGAGGAGCGCGTCCACCAGTGACACCGCGTATTGCACGATACCCTGGTAGTCCTCATCCTAGAGGGCACAAACGTGAGGATAAAGCCACTGTTTGTCACAAGGTCTACAGAGACAAGCAACAAGCAGACACATGTAGGACAGGATGTAGAACACATGAATATTCAAATAGATTTCAAAGGACTGCAAGATGTGTGTATTTCCTTACAAAGCATGCTCACATTTTAAAATACCACGCACCACACTGGGGAAATCAAAGATGTCAGTCGTACCCTGATCTTGTTTTATCCCAAATTTAAAGCACTGGAATATATCATATTGGGTAAAAGTCTGTTTTCAGAGACTTTATAGAACATTTCTTGATTATAATTTCATAGGAATAATGTGTGGAATGCCCTCAAATGTGCATCTGGATGAATGAACTGGATAAAAATGGCCATTAATTGCAATCCTGTGGAGAAAGTCTAAAAAAGCTTAAGTTGCTACAGTCTAAAAAGACAGCGGACGTCCTAAGTTATAACATTTCTAGTTCAGGCCACATATCCAAATACTTTAGTCCACATCCTGATCTCACCTGCGAATCTAGTATCCTGACGCCATAGAACAACCAATAGGAGAGCACAAAGAGCAGCACCAGAACAGCCAGCAGTGCCCGGAAAACAAAGATCCGCGGGAGGCCGCCTCGCGGCGGCCGGAAGAAGAGGGCCCAGACGGCAAGCAGCAGGATGAGCAACTTGAAGGCCACAGAGATGAAGAGGCCCTCGCAGGCCGTGCCGCAGCTCTGCAGCTTCTCTGGCCAGAGCAGGTGGGGGAGGACCATGAAGGCCAGCGGTGAGAGGAAGACCAGGAGGCCCAGGATCACGGCGAGGGTGAGCGTAAAATAGCGGCGGCAGTCGAGCCCCACGCTGTCCTCCAGGTCCTTCGTGATGCGCACGATGTCTTCCTGGGAGAGACTGTGTTCAGACGTGCCGGTAACGGCCGTGGTGGTCTCACCCCAGTTGTCATCCTGTTTCAAGAAACATGAAATGTTTTTGTTTTTTTATATAATTGTTGACGAACAAAATACAAGCAAAATAACAAAACATACACAATACAAATTACCACTCAATGAGCAAGTCAACCATCTATTAAAACCCCACTATAATTCCAAATGAAAACCTTTACCCAAAATTTCAAAAGCTGCAACCCTTCAAAAGAGTCTTCTATAGTTCATTAAATTTGATTTCATTATACAGAATGACAGTAAATGAATGCATCACATAACCGGATTGACTTTTTTCTACAGCATGAATGAAAGAGGAGGTTGTCTAATCATGTGAGAAAGGAAGGGATCAAAAATGGAAAGCTGAGAAAGAAAACAGTGTGTGATGCCAACTGGGCTTGACTGACGTAAGGGTGAGACTGTATCCGCAGATAATGAAGGTCAGCCATGTTGGAGCGGAGCCCTTATAACAACAACGATAAGGACTCTTTGCACTGCAGTCACAACAAGGCGCCGGCAGTGGAGGAAACACCAGCCGTGGGGGCTTGGGGAGAGGGGTGGGCTTTCTTTGGGCATTGGTGGGGAATGGGTGGGGGGGGGGGTGCTTTGGGAATGGAACAAGCCTCTGGCCTTTGGATGAGAAGAGCACGACGAAGTATAACAATGGATGGTTTGAACTGGAAGTATGTACCTTGACATATTACTCACTGAATACACTGCCCTAAAACACACCAAGTGATCGCAAAAAAAAGCACACAGGGAGAGGCGGGGTTTTACTCAACCGGGCGTTTTACTTCCGCATTAGAAAACTAACCAGCAAAACACCTAACATTTCATTAAAAATGACATCACCATGGTGTCAAAGGTAAGATTGAATCATTATATGTTTATAGTTAACTGAGGAAGCGCTTAAAATACTGTGGTTTAATCCCTTTAAAACTGTCTCAGGAATGATATTACAAGTAGCAAAGCATACAATGATGGTATGTCTGTCTTAGATTCATATATAACAATTACAAACAACAACAACAACAAAAATCTACAAGAGGTCTACATCTTTCAATAGAAGTAAAATCAAAGCTCGTTTTGCGCATTAAAACCTGAGCAAAATGGTCATCAAATCGTTTAAGACTTCACACAGTGGGTTAATACGTCTGTAGTCTGTTCTGGACTGCCAGACTAAAAATAGACAGCAGTGACCTACATTTCTCCACAGGATAAAGCAATTAAAGACAACAGGTTCTGAGTTTCCTTCATCACATGAAAGTAGGTGAGAGAGAGGAAGTGGCAAGGAGCAGAACTCACAGCGCCACAGAACAGTTCAAGAACAAGACAACTATTCAAATTGAGGACAGGGAACGGGCCACAGTGAGGACTTTGCCTGACATCGTTACATTCAATTACTTACTTATTACTAATTACTATTTCAGTGAATAAAACGATTCATATTCTTAGGCAATGGTGGCTCGTCAATAGAGGATGCCCAGCTGAGTCATATTGAAAGGAAAAAAAAATGTAAATAAGAAAAATGAAAAGATGATAAAATACTTCAAATTTATATACAGTACTTAATATACATGGCAAAAACTCTGTCAGCCATCATTGTTTGCTAATTGCTAAGATCACATTTAAAGAGGTTTCTAAAAGACGACAATGGTGACCTGTGAGTGGAAATAAATATAGCCCACTATCTAGAGATCGTGCACTTTATGTCAGTTGCAACCAACTGAGTATTGTTGCTAGTAAAAATAACAGCTGGCGTTAATCAACTGTCCATTAAAAGCCTCTTTGTTGCTGTTTGCCAATCTGTGAGCTGCAAACAAAACATTGAACAAGTGCACTCTATTCACTCCAGGGAGGCAGTGTGTGTGCGTGTGTGTTAGTGCGCGCGTGTGTGTGTGTGTGTGTGTGTAAATTGTCAGGATAAGAAAGGCCACTCAAACACAGTCAAAGGTTTTCCTAAAGTGCAGCAATGCTTCAACCTCACAACCTACAGTTGAACTCCTGTGGAACAACCTCAATTATCCAACACCTTAAAGCGTGCAAAAGTTAAAACTACACTGAATGATGATGTAGACTGTTATGTTAGCTTGCTGCTAGTTACTAAAATACTCTGTGTTATGCTTTAATACCATATATTACTTGATGATTTCACTTTACACCTTAGTGACTTTGTTTGTCTTGTCACACATTTCACTTAAATGTACGCAGCCTGTAACACAAGCCATTTCAGTTCCAAAAACAAAACTGAATGACCATCTATTTTGCGGAGCATGATTTTCAATTATCTTTAGTGTCATCATCCGTGTTTACCTTAAAATATCTTCACTCACCTCACATGGCTCCTACCTGGAAGGTATGTCACACAGGTTAAATGGTATCGGCGTCATGGTATCGGAGCATTTTTATCAGCATGGGTATGAGCACAGATGTATAGTATTGGCATGAGTGCATCTCTACTTTAAATGTGAAACACAAACAGTAAATGCAGAAAACTATCCTGATAGAGTGGAGTGATCAAACAACAAGCCATCTGCAAAGCAAAAACAGAGATAATTGCCCACATGTACACATAAACACTATACACACACATGCATAATAACCACGTCAAAATGACACATTTGTATGTATGACTAAGCTTGCCCTGCAGATAAAACGAGTTGTCCGACCATAAATAGCGCAAATTTTGCCCTACCTGGCCTGATTTGTTCCCAGCTCCAGTGCTGACCAATGGAGGAAGATCAGAGTCATCTCCTATGGTTGTGACAATAACCTCCCCTTTCTCAACGACAGGTTCAGAGACCTCCAGAACCTGCAGAACTTCATCGCCCGTCTCTATCACACAAGACGCGAGCGTCCCAAAATCAAAATCGTCAGCCATCGTACTTTGCCCTCCACTGGTCCATCACAGTCGTCAGCGAGTTGGTGCAAGACCGATTTACCGCACAATGTGGATTTGAAGCCTCGTAATGCATTAGACCACTTTATATATACAATTTTCCCATCATGCCTGGGGAGGAATGCCACGTCACTTGCCTCTCCATGTGTGTTTGTGTGTGCCACAGTGGAGGGGGCGAGAGAGCGAAGGAAACGGGGAGAAAGTGATGAGACAATGTCATCCGAGAAAAGATGGAGGTGGGGATAAAAGGATGGGTAGATAAAAAGAAACAGGGGGTGGGGGGGAGTACACTAAACAAACATTGCTGCACACCATCCCGGCGGGCTAAGAATAAACAAAATAGCGATTAGAAGATGCACTTCTTCTTCTTCACTCTTCACCAATCCTTTTTGCTGTTACTCCCTTGAGGCATCCTCTCTCATTCTTTTCCTGTCGTTTGCCTCAGCGCCACTCTCCGCCCATTGCTTCTGACCCAGTGAACACTGATGAGTGTGCGCGCGCGTGCGTGTACTAAAAGGTAAAACAATATCAAAAAAGAAAATGTTGAAAAAGGGTGCAATTGTTAGCAGCAGCAACATCTTGCAGAATTATGAAAACAAAATTCCAAACGGAGTTCCTCGAAATTTTGTAAAGGTTTGGCGTTTGGGCCAAACCGAATATGTTAAGCTGAGGTTGTTGTTTTTTTGTAGTCGGATATAACGAGATGAAAGTGGAGTTGAAGTTTTTTTGCACTACGGAGCGGTTTTACGGATATACATCTACCAACAGGCATAAAAACAAATAATTAAAATACAACTCATAATTACGAGTCATATGCATGTTCCTTTTCAACAAACCTACTTTTTGGTAGGGGTGGGAATCTTTGAATGTCTCACGATTCGATTCGATTCCGATTTTTGTGCGCGCGATTCGATTCAAAATGATTTGATTGACAATGATTTTTGTTTCAATTTATAGATGTTCAAAGAATCGGAATGATCTACTCCAGTCCGACTCGCTAATGCTAATTAGTGCTCTACTCGCGGCACTTTTGTCACTCAAAAGAACGGCTCCATGCTGAAAAACAAAACAAACTTTTATTGGAATAACTTGATCGTGACTTTTCCCTTCTACTCGCTAATGTGGCTACAACTTAACAGTGTAGCAGACCGCGTGGAACCACACTGCCCCTAAGTGGCCAAATCGGGTACCTAATAAAGGCACACACAAACAAAGGGAAGACACTATCAAATAATTTAAATAAAATCGATTTGGGGACATTTAAAATCGATTCTGATTCGTACTAAATAAGAATCGCGATTCTTATAAGAATCGATTTTTTGGCACAGCCCTATTTTTTGGTAAAAGATTTCCACGCACTCGCTACTTACAGACCCGCGTAGACATAGATACAGCACTGCGTCACATTGTTGGCCGGACATTTCGCTGCACCGCAGAGCGCTATCATCTGGCTACAGCAGCACAACGGCGAGTCAAAAGTCCTCTGTAAATTGGCAGGTTGGAAGATGAAAATCCAAAAGCGTGCTTAATGAACGATGAGTCGATTTCAAGCATTAAATGTCAGTAAGACGACTCGTCGACTAAACGGTTCAATGCCTGCTGCGGTTAAAGAAATATATTTTCAGTTTTCCGTCACTATGGCATCTGACCCCCGAGAGTCATAAAAGGCATTGCTCGTCTGTTCGTCATCCTCCATGAACCACAAAGTATCCTCCAGATGTGCAAACAAACATAAATCACTTTTGTTAAGAGCTTGGCATTGGCGGATGCCTGCGCTCTACTTAACAGACATTCTATTTAATTATGGTCATCTTGGTATGCTAAAACATCTCGCATAATGGTTGCTTAAGTCTTGCAGGATGTTTGAGACTTTTGGCCTTTCTGCCTGGAGGTGCATGTTCACATTAAAAGGGTGACTTAGGGCAAGAGACGGCGTACGCCCGGCACCCAATACCTATGAGAGGAGTGGAGGACCTTTATAGTAAAAGCATTGTGTTGGCAACCTCCACAAGCACTTCAGTGTTTTGTTTAACAGTTACTGCATGCACGAGTATGATGATACTTTTCCAAGTAGACATTCGTTACATTTGTGTGTGAAAATAATCCTACTTTACTGTTCTTGTATGTAAAAGTTGCCACTGACATTGTTGACTTCTCTTCTTTTTTTTCTACTTTTTTTCCCCTTCTTTTTCTTTTTTCTTTTAAAAGATAAAAGATTCTTGACTTCTCTTGATGTTGAGAATTTTTTAGGCGTGTTAGAAAAAATCGATTCGGCAATATATCGCGATATTACAGCGCGCAGTTCTCGAATCAATTCGATATGCGGCCGAATTGATTTTTAAACAAAACGTCTTACTTAGGGTTAGGATTGACACATTAAGCATGGAAGAATGTTATATGAATGGAACATTAAGCCTTGATATTTCATTTCAGTGCTGTTCAGACATGAAACAGACTGCAACCTGTTTGTTAAATGCAGTGGCTCAGTTATAAGCCTGAATTTGAAGATAAATAAATACATTTTCATACAAATCTTACAGTGTACATGTACAAGTTTACTGATTAGTATTTTCTAAATTTGAGTAAAATAAATAAATACATCGGAACAATCAATTTATAGATTCATATCGGGATTAATCGGTATAGAATCGAATCGCGACCTATGAATCGTGATACGAATTGAATCGCCAGGTACAATTCACACCCCTAGTATGCGGATATAGTTAGCTCTGTTTCCGATCATTTACACCACCCTGTTGCCTTCTCATACTGCACACAAAGAAAATGTTAAAGCAAAGTGGTGTCTATACTGTTGTTTTCTTTGTAGTGCAAACCTACATTTTTCTAGAGCCAAGTGAGTCATTATGGGTGTGGCTACTATGAGTCCAACAGGGGATCTTTGTTTAGAGTCTTTCCCCATCTTTCATAGGTCTCAGTTAAGAGGGTCTCCCCCTCTCTGCTCAATGCTGCCTGCCATTTTTACACAGTAAAACGGTCAATGAGAATGAATTCTTTGCAATAAAGGAAGTGGAACTGGAAAAATAAATGTTTCCCCCCTAAAACAAGGACATTCATTTTCATGTTAAGGAGAACACAAAAAACACATTAACCCTTTTTTCTCTCTTTCCGTCATTCAGGCCTGTGGCATATCGAGCCAGGTGCTGGTGAGGCAATTGCATCAACAAAGATGAAGGAACACTGAAATCACAAATCTAGCACAAGAATCCACGCAGGTCATCAGAAGTTCATTTTTCTGCCAGTTCCTTCCTCTGAGATAAAGCAAATTGTCTCTTGTTTGACCCAGCGATCAAATTGGTTCAGCCAACGTCACCTGAATATCCACGTACACGCAACAATAGCAATGGGACAAAGTGATCATATTCATGTACGCAGTTGTGGCATCAAAGCTCTTACTCTTCTTTACATATGCGTCTCCAGAAGCGATGCCCCCTGCAGGCCACATCATCGAGTACAAACCCAAAGGAAGGCAGCAACTCCGTTAAAATTAGACACAAGCATAAACAAACACACAGGCAACGTTAACGAAGTGTTCCACAAGGGAAAAGTATACGGCAAGTAGGTCAGTAAAATTACAGCGGCGTTTGATTTAAGTTTTGTCTTTCTGCATCGCTGCGCCAGGCCACCGTGTGAGATGCTTGTTTGGCAACATGAAGCGTCCGATGTGTGACGATGGACGAGGTGACCAGACGAGGTCGCCTAACTCCATATGACCTTAAGGTAACAAGCTGTCATCAATGGACGTCAGTAACTCACTAGCTCATACTCGGGAGCTCAAATTCATGACCAAGGTAGAAAGAAGCCCTTTGATGCAACGTCGATAAGAAAGATGGCAGATGCACTTGATATGCTTTACACGGATACCATAAAATAAAAATTCTGTTTTTCTTACACAGCTCATATACTTGATCTCATTATCCAAGTAATCCGGAGCAATTTAGAGCGGATGATGGTATAAATGCAGCAAGACGTGCATCCTATAATATATACACTGTAATTGTCAGCAAAATAATGCTCGTCATCATGTAAATGCAATCCAGTGATAAGAAATAAGATGTGTTGAATAATTTCTTACCTTATACTTGTCATTTATAAAACAAGCCATCATATAATGCATCATGGGTTCATCTTCTATTGACATGCATGATGACTGGGCATACAATTGAAGTTGTGTCAACTAAGCAGCTTGGGCTGGTCCATTTGTGGCGGGGGCCAAAGCAGCATTTTCGACAAAATGACCGACTGCTCCCAAGGATTAACGTGTTTCTCTACAAAATGACAAGCCATCCATCGAGAGAGCAACTAGGCAGCCTGCTCCAATCTGCATATTTGTGCCAACATTTATCAACCCAAATGCAGCTGCGAGTGGACCAGTCCCCGCTAGTAAATAGCAGATGGGCCGCCGTAACGCCGATAAGCACATTTACCTCGTTTTCACTTGTGCTAAGTCTCTTGAGCGCCAAACCTTTTTCAAAATCAGATAATATTACTGCCACTGTTTGGACATGGAGCAGCAATGAACAGGAGTCTCGTATATTTCATTATGATGTCGTGGGATTTGTGATTGTCTGATTGGCCTACCTGGACCTGCTCGCCACGAACAGCGGCGTCACCCAGCAATGGCTCTGCAGGAGCAGGGTTAATAGTGACTGATTTTTCCGAGCGGCTTTCTTTGCTGCGAGACTTGTGGCGATCCCGGCTTCTCTCCCTGAAAAAAAAGAAAACATCAAAAAAATAATTTGCTGATTTGTCCGTTTTCTCTGTCGGGACAGCAAAAAATGTTTTGTTTTTATAAATGTTGTTGCATTCACAACGGAATAAGCATGATGAGCGCCTAAAATGCTCTGCTGGGAAGTGTGCACTGGTCAATTGTGACAATCGGTGACAGAGACAATCAATATTAATTTTCAAACACCGCTTGGTTTGTTACGAAATCTAATTCCCGATGACCCAAATACAACCCAAACATGCGCTCCAACATATGAGCTCCATTGACCCCATGCACTTACAACGCTAATCCTGTGTCAAATGTAACCAGCAGGAATCAGCATCCTGGGTCCAGCAGTACTGCGGCTACATGGCACTGTGCCCAATGTGGATCCATTACTACTGAGAAGCTGGCATGCATGGCCTCAGTTAATCCCTCATCTGTCTTCTTCCCATTTTGGCTGCGGCCATCTTGGATATGGAAATGACAATTCTTGAATTAAACTAGGTATACTGAGGTTATGTGCCACAAACGAGCAGTTTTAAATAGACATGTGTACTGTATTGAGAGCATTTACTCAACTGATTTATCAATCAAGGTTTGGGCCAAAGTCTTTCCAGGAGAGAGAAATCTGAGAAACTACCCTATATTTTCACTTCCTGTAAAAAACTTTTTCACACTACAAGTATTATTTATTATTCTGACATCCACTTATAACATATTGGGTGCATTCAAATGCCATGTTTTTGTGATATAAAAAAAAAAGTGATACCAAAATAAATCAATTCAAAACTTTCCCCACTGCACTAATAAATGGTGCGCTCAAACTTCCAAGTGGCCCCCACACAATATAACAATCCCCAACACTAAATTACAGGACATCCTGGTGCTGGGAGAAAAGGCGGAAACAGCCAATGAGTGACAGTGCTGGCTTTGCTACAGGCTAGTGATGGAGCAGTGTTTTGATTCGAGGGTGTGAACCACACTGCTTTCCGCTTCTATTCTTGCGTTTCCTTTTCAATGTGAACATTGACTGATAATGGCACACATGCAAGTGAAAACATGACCTCCTTCGCATACGTAATCACACTAGGAGAATAGGAGATTGCTGCATGGTCATTGACATGACCATGACTCGACTTCAAATTAGGGATAGACCGATTATCAGCCAGCCCGATTATCTGCGCCGATATTTAGCATTTTGACGAATGTCGGTATCGGGCATTTTGAAGAATCATATGGCCGATAAGACAGTAGATTCATTTTTTTTTTAAAGTGTTACTTTCAGGTAACTAATTACAGTTTTTAAATTTATTTTTCATTTTCAGAGATGCTGCTGACCCTGGGAGCACCTTCTGTTTTTGTTTGATATTAAAACTAAGATAAGTAAAAATGTTATACTTCAGATTTTTTGGAATACTTTATTTAGTGTAGAAAACAATAGTTTATTTTTTTTATCTAACTTTTGAAAACATGCTACTGCCCCTGGGAGATCACAGAACTTTTTGTTAGATTTTTAAAACAAAGGTGTCGATTGACTAAGATTTTTTAAACCCTAAAAGTTGCTCAGTAAAAATATGCTTTAAAATAAAATAAAATAAAAAGTGAGTATTTTTTCAAAATTTTGATGCCAATATTTTCCCTTTTAGTGAAAATGAATATCGGCTCCAAATATCGGTTATCGGCATCCTTAGCCGCGTTTCCACCGCAGGAACTTCGGGGTAAATTTGCGGGGCCAGGCCCGTATGTGCGCGTCTCCACTGCAGGAGCCTTCCCAACCGGGCCACATTTACAGGAACTTACGGGGACGAGCGGAGGTCCTACTCAAGGGTAGGTACTCCGCCAGCCCGATAAACTCGCAATCGAGCTTTTGTGCTGATTGGCTAAAAATGATTTAGTATAAAAAATGTTCTTACTTTCATGCGCGACGATGATGCATTCTTGGCTAAAGTCTCTTCCATCAAAACAATTCTCTTAATAATCCTTTGCCTATTTTCGTTCCACTCATCTCGACGCCGTCTCCTCTCACTCACACCATCCATCCACGGCAAGTACATTAAAAAAAGCAGAAAAAAACGGCAAACGCCACAAGTTTTTCTCTTTCCTCGTCGTTCTGATTTTTGCGGCGCCGTGCTTGGGTGACGTCACAGAATCCGTCGCAAGGCGATTACGTGTCGATCGGAACTCGTGACGTCGCGAAATGGGTCGTACTCCGCGAGTGGAGACACTGCCACAAGCGGGCCGGCTGAGAGGACGGTTCCTGTGAAAGTCCCTAACCCCCCTCCCCATACCCGAACGTCCTGCGGTGGAAACGCGGCTTTTGACTACTAATAATCGGTATCGGCCCTGAAAAATACATATCGGTGTATCTCTACTTCAAATAATATTATGTCATGGCTGCTCTTGTAGCAGTCGTTATAGTCAGTGATATAGGCAGCATTATGGAAAAGAAAATGAAAGTGAACATTATCCATCTAGTGTGCTGTGGGTTTGGCATCTTGGTGGTTTTCCTCATTTCATTTGGGTAAAAGCTAATACTAAGAGAAAACGGTAATGGGCTTCACCTATCTGTACATGTGAGTTATTGTGACAATACGCTATAGTCAGAAACATCAGGCGAGAGAACACGTGGCCCTCTTAGACTTCAAGTGTGCTAGAAAAAGACACAAAGGAGCCGACATATTTTAGAATCTACCATTGTGGAATTATGCAGGAGTGGATCTTTGAATACGTAGGAATCAACACACGAACTTCTCCCTCTCCCAACACAAACCTTCTCAATTACCTTCCCATAACTTGATTCTGCTTCATTAGCATGCATGCATCGACCTCATTGGTATTCCAAACCTGCACTATGCTATGATACTATGGTCTGATTAATGCAATTTGGTCTGCTGCATGGATCTCTCAAGTGGATACGGCTTCCTGCCTGCGATGGAGCCCACTGGAACGTTTGGCCATAGAAGAACACTTTCTCTTGACTTCAATCACCTGAGAATTGTACGATTGCGCGGGGGTAATTGTTATCCTCGCTTACACTTGGATGAGGCAAAAAACAAACAAACGTGCACACATGCAGACTAACACGTTTTGTTCAACTGACCAGTAGGGTTGGGTCTCATTTGAATTTGGATGATTCCGGTTCCGATTCCATTCTGGTTCCTAATGATTATCAATTACGATTCTTTGAAATGAAAATAAATAAATACATTTAAAAAAAAAAAAAAAAAAAAAAAGTTGCACAATTTAAATTAGGACACTAACCATTTTTTGTCGTTGCTACATTTATACAGTTTTTTTCATGAACCTTTTACCGTTTATCAACTTCACTATGAATTTCTCAAAGGGCTAATTTTGGCGGTATATATCAAACCAATAAACTTGCTTTATTTTTTTTTAAAACCTTGAGAAAATACAATACAGCAATGCAGCAGGTACTTAAAGTATGGTACTTGAACACCCATCGATGGGCTAAACGTGAACATTTGCGCATGACAAACTCAAAAGCCGCAGTGTGGTTGGTGACCCCTGGTCTAGAATGTGTTTAAATAACGTGGGAGGGTAATTAAGTTCAGATTAAAACAGAGGGGTGGCTCCAGTAAGACTTTCACTTTTCATTGCAGCTTTTGGAACATTACCACCTGAAAGAATGGGAATTACAGTAGATAATCAAAACCATACATCAATACTTAAAATAAAATAATAAAAATAACAGCCTACTCAGCGTTTGTTACGTAGGTTATATATACCACTAGCAACAGATGGATGATGAAATGTTCAGTGCAGTTACTTCGGTACACTTTGCAAAGAGAGAAATAAAACTAAATACAAATAAAACACTGAAACAACTGAAGACCTTTGCCAAAAAATGCAAATATCCCTTTTGAATTGTTTGTTTGCAAACAGAAACGGTCAAAACGTTGGACTCTACTTTTAAATGTTAAAAATACATTTGTGAAACCTCTCCAAATAAAGCTAAAAGTGCTGACTTCATATAAGATTGATAGATGACAAGAAAGGGCTTCTCCCTCATCTCAGACTCTCATCGTATCTGCAGCGCCATCAGAAATTAGGCCTCATCAGGCCCGTCAAGCAGAGCAGTGACACACTAATGAGTAGCCAGAGAAAGATGAGCAAGATAACCCGACAGCAGCTCCAATCGTGGCTCAACATTAAAGAGAAGGGGGAGTCAATCTTACCCATGCCGATGGGAACCCCGTGAGCGCCCTGAGTGGTAGGAATAGCCAGAGTAGGTTGATTCTGTGTCCATGGCAACAATGTGCTGCGATTCAACTGGACGTTGTCTGTCCTGTTCACAGAAAGGCAAAAGGGTAGCTGTCTTGCTCAGGCGGTCGGCTTGGAAATGAACCCCGAGGCAGGGAAACACCAACCTGGGTGGGGTGAACATAAAAAAAGACGTACATTTAGAATGTGACCAGATCAAGAAAGAGAATTTCAGCGGGTATTTGGCAACTTCAGTAAAGTACAACGACAGCATATGACTGTGAGCATTGATGCATGCTCACAGTCTTACAGCTCTGTTTGTCATAAGTATCAGTGGGTTCATAAATGCAGCAAGACCTATGTTCATTTCTGAGATAGAAAGATAGCAAGCCATTTGATACATTTTTAAATGGTCATAATTTGTAAATAAACTCAACTAAAATCAACTTAAATAAATAGATAAATAAATAACAGAACGATGTGGAGACTGGGGAGTCTCGGGACTGAGCAATAGTATAGATTTGAGAAAATATATAAAATTGACCAAATATGGACAAAGTTACCGCCCAAGAGTAACGGTAAATATACTGTATATTATGTAATTATTGTAGCCCTTATTGAGACACAGTGCAAGCATGACAAGTCTGACAACACTGAGTGTGAAAACAGAACCAGCGTTGCCAGTGCAAGATTTTTCCAATGTAGCACACATTTATTGGATGAGTCATGGATGAGGCATAACGAGAAATGACATCAGTTCAAACAAAAAAATACATATTTGCTCCAGTGTAGTATCTTTAAAACCACAAAGTGGTAAAGTCAGAAGCCCACGGTCCATGTGCAGGAAGACTGCAAATTGCTCACTTCTGTCGGCATGTGACTGATTCGTTATCTTCTCGTGGCCATTAAGTCACGACCCGCTATCACACAAAAGCACATTTATTTTTTTCAAATGCACTCTTTCAAAACACATGTATGCAATCTTGCTAAACCAATTTTCTGTCTGTTTCAGTGTTTGTCAAACTGATGTGCAACATGGCAAAGTAGGCCAACGTATAAAAGTGTAAACTATCAAACAAGTCCCACATTGTGCACATCAAATACTGGGCTTCATTCTCAAGGTAAAAAAAAGACTACATTTTAAAAATGGCCCTATTCAAGGTCCACCATCATTAGCATCACCCTGTAGTACAACTAATGTTCACAACTAATGCTTCATCATTTTCACATTTTCTTGCCTTTCAAAATTCAATTCTGTTGAACAATGAAAATAAAAGGCCAACATCGTCAGTTCATTTTCAAATCCCCGTTTTGGTTTTCCTTTGTGAAGTTTGCATGTTCTCTCTATATTTGTATGGGCTTTCTCCAGTAGGCCTGCACAATATATTGAAAAAATATCGATATCGCGATATTGGCCCATACAATATGCATATCACGAAGACATGCAATAAGTTTCTAATGGAATTTCATGCTTTTATCCGAATCTGACCAGTCAGACGTTAAATAAAATGTGCACCGCCATCCAATAGTTGATTATCGAGAGGTAATTACAATTAATTAACTAAGAATTGAGTTTATTTTGCCGCATGAAAAAAACGTCATTGTTTCAGTAGATAATAACTGTCATTTCTTTAGGTACATGTTAAATATCACAATAGTATTGATATCGCTATTTTCCGCAACTATATCGCATGTTTTCGTAATATCGTGCAGCCCTATTCTCCAGGTACTACGACTTCCATCCCCGTTCATAAAACTACCAACATGACAAGTGGGCACCATCTTTGTGGAATTTAATAATACTTGGAATTTCCGCCCATACGAGCTTATTGGTGGATATTTTTACCTGAAACGTGTCAGTCAATAGGACAAGGGGTTCCCCAAGAAGCAGACGAAACAAAATGGATGAAGAGAAATGCTGAGTTCCACGGAGTAACTCTAATTTGGAGGTATTTTTGGACCAGATTTTCTACAGGTGACAGTCCCCCAAAAAAGGATTTTCTCCAAAACCCATGATCCAATTTTCTAAATTCTTGGTGCGTTGTACTTAAGTGAAAGTGGCCATTCCAACCACACTCTGCATTTTGACAGACTATCATTTTTGGGAAATCTCGTCACGTTGCTACTAGGGTGTGAATGTGAATGGTTGTTTGTCTATACTTGCCTGGCTGGCACCAGCTCACTCGTGACATCAAATCAATGGATGGACAATTAGGATATGTTTACAACCCAACGAGAACGGCTTGCAGCAGAAGGTAAAAAGATGGTGTTTCCATCAGTGAATGCTAACTCTACCCTTCTGGTATACAGTAAAACCACAACTAACAGATATGAAGAGTCACAAGATAGTCAACTGTATTAAAAGGGAATGACCAATTGAAAAAAACGGCACACATGTAAACATTTAGCACACTTGAGCAGTGCACCTGCACACATACGACTCTTGAACTGCTCGAGGCAAGAATAAACATGTCAAAAGTAAAATACACAAGCAGGCAAAAATGCTACGCTAAATGAATTTTTGAGCGAAAATAAAATTCACATTCCAGCGCATGTACACGCTCACCTTGAACCTCTCCCCCTCCTCTTGATAGAAAACAGCTAAATACTAAGATGATAAAACAAACAATGTCTGATTATTAAAAGAAAGACAAGAATCAAGATTTGAATGAGTGTTTTTCTCACCGAGTCCCGACAAACTGCACTACTTTGCCACTGGAAACTTCCACTGAAACTCACTGGCCATGCTTCCAGCAGTATGCAAAGATTTATGGGGTATTTTGGCGGTGGCGGGGGTTGCCCTCAAGGTGCTTCGAAAGTGGGTGAGCATTTTCTCCCTACTGCATTCACAATTCGACTTTGCAATCACTCTGTACAAAAAAGTTCACAATGACCCATTTCTAAGACGCGTGGCATCAGGACAGCTGCGAGTGACTTCATGGGCGGTCTGTGGGTATGCCTGCTTGCATGACACTCATACAATGATGGGGGGGGGGTGGAACACAGCTCTTACTGGTTTGGTCAACTCGTGACTGGCAGTCCTTCAACTTGTTGTTCAATCTCAACTTGAATCAAAGGCTCCTGGAATCCTACTGGGCTGCTCAAGACGATTCCCCTTCCGCCATAAAGGCGTATTCAGGACAGTTCACAGCCCACAAGTCCAATTGACGTCTTGTTACTTCAACCTGGATGACTGACAATCTGTAGACATTGCTCAGCTGAGGTGCAGATTCCAGGGATTTTTTTTTTGTATATTCAAGTCTTCTGCCGCTCAAAAACAGCATTTACTTATTACCAGTCAGCTGAACTAAAAACAACAACAACAACAAAAACGACAAAAACAATTGTGGACATCAGTTTATTGAATTCCTGCCAGTGATTGCTGCCAGATGAATCAAACGTGTAATGGACTCTTGCACATAATTTCCCATGTTGCCAAAACACGGTTCAGTCTTTTTCCAGTTTAAAAAAATTGCCAGCTAACCATCACAGACCTACATGGTCTTTGTAAAGTAGGGCTGTGAATTGCCTAGTACCTGGCGATTCGAATCACGATTCGTAGGTCACGATTCGATTCGATACTGATTAATCCCGATACGGATATATAAATTGATTATTGCGATTTTTTAAAAACTCAAATAGAAAATACAAATCAGTAAACTTGTACATGTACACCGTAAGATTTGTATGAAAATGTATTCATTTATCTGAAAATTCAGTCTTATAACTGAGCCACTGCATTTAACAAACAGTCTGTTTCATGTTTGAACAGCACTGAAATAAAATATTAAGGCTTAATGTTGCATTAATATAACATTCTTCCATGCTTAATGTGTGAATCCTAACCCTAAGTAAGATGTTTTGTTGAATATTCCCCCCCAAAATTGATGTTTAAAAATCGATTCGGCCGCATATTGAATCGATTCGAGAATTGCGCGCTGTAATATCGCGATATATTGCCGAATTGATTTTTTTCTAACACCCTTATTGTAAAGTCTTTCTCCAAAACAGCAAGCAGCAAAAATGATAGAAAGGCTTAAATGTATGCTTCTTCTACACAAATATGACAGTATTTTTTTCTAGAGACACAGGTTATTCATATTTATATGGAAAAAAACTGGTTAGTGATATAATATGCACGTAGTAATGTTAGTAGGAACATTTCCAGTTATATAAGCAGAAAATATCCAACATTGTATTTCGTTTTGTATCATTAGTGACAAGACGGACACACAGACAGGAAAAGCGTCTGAGCCTTTTGCCTCTGATCCATGAAGAAGCACAAAAAAAACTGCAAATGTTGGGTTGCTTAAAGTTATGTGTATCTTACCTTCAAGGTTATACTTTCTATAGAATCCAATGTCATCATGGAGCCGGCAAATCTTTGTGATTCAAATGTAAATTATTTTTTAGTTCCCGGATCTCTTTTTTTATACGGGTCTATTTTTCTTTTTAATTTCATGTTTTCATGCATTGCGGTGTCCAGGAAATTTTGAGATTCTGGGACAGAGCAATACACGCAATCCTGAGTGAGCTCAACATCGCTGGGAAAGCCATGGTAGATTAAAACGGCGTTGATTTTGGATGGCAATGTGCACATTAGAACACAATATCCATGGTATTGTTTGTGCTGTTTCCGGGAAAAGAAAGATCTTTTTTTTTAAGACTCCTACTCGGCTGTTTATGCCAGACTATAAATACATGTTATATTGCGCAAAACCAGAACTCCGCAAGGCAAGGCAAAACTAAACACTATAATGTTTATTACGTTTGTTTACTTCCATATACACACTGACATTCACTATGGGTCATTAGAAGGAAGATGTAAATAGAAAATAATTTTGCGCCTGGGGCTGTTGGGAAAAGCCGCTGCTTCACAGGCCGCTGGGCCGACGTACATCGTTGCTTACTGACCCGAAACCGCTGGATACAGACAGTGACAACACGAACTGACGCTCGTAGATTTAGGTTTAGAGATGTTCCACTGAGCTGTTGCTAGAGACGACACTGGTTCTGATGCTGTGTTTAGTTCTAGATTGCTAAAACTATCATGAGAAGCAGACATACGCGCCGCCTAGAGGACAAAATGTTAGATCCTGATATTGGTCATTTCCAATTCCTATCCCGATAACAATTCATTTTGTAATAATTAGAGCTGTCAAACAATGACATTTTTAATCAGATTAATCGCATCTTAGAATTTTGATTAATCATGATTCATCGCTTAATTAAAAATTGCTTTCCCTCTCCACGGAGCACTTGCAGGGGAAGAAAAAGAAAGGAGCAACCAGCTTCTCGAATTTCAGTGGGCATGAAAAACCTTTACCAGAGGTGGTGCCACTAACCCGAGGGGGGCTGGGTCGAGTGCACTTTTTGACGTCACAAAGTCACGGAAGTTTAATCTGCCCGTTTGAAGCACACATTTTAGAAGGGAGGAGAATGCTAAAGAAGTCGCGGACGGACTTCTTTTCATACCTGGTTGGATTGTAGACAGGCCGGGGATGCATATTATTGATAGAAAACCCCACTAAAGTGCATTTTCATACTATGGGACCTTTAAAACTGTCACAATTGCCGATCACGATGGCATACGATTTATGTAACTGACCTCTAAAGCCCTTAAACTTGACATGAAATACAGTCTTGTGTTAAATAGTCTGAAGTCGCTGGATCTCATTTTAGTGACTAGCTTATAAGCTTTCAAAGACATGCTTACTGAATAGCACAAATGTAGTAAATGTGGAGCATCTCTTGGACAACAAAGGATGGTCTGTTGTGTGTCAAATTTTGAACTGGCTTTCAAGAAGGCCATTCATCTGTTTTTCATTTAGTGGAATAAGTACATCAAGTCTTTTTCCAGCATTACGTACAAGCAAACTTTAACCGTTGCCTCTAATATCACACAAAAAGTGTCTCGAGTGCAGAATAGTGACTTCCCTCGAGCAAACATGAAAGCTCCATTGCAGATGGAGTCACGAGACAAGCAGCAGCACGAGGAGAGTGAGCATATCGCGTCACATGTTTGCTGTGTTGATGTTCATGGCAGAGCAAATGAGGGTTATTACTGCTGTGGAATTCGATTGGCATCCCAGAATGTTACTGAATTCAACAAACAGTTAGGCAAAGAGTCAGACCATACGTCAGCCACATCTGGCTGCGATATTGGCAATATATGAGAGGTGCAACAAGCAGTCGGTTGACATATCAAATCAATTGTCAACTGTTTTGATGTTTTGTTTTTAGAGACATTGTTGAAATTAAAATTGTCCAAATCCTTGGAATTTCATCCTGTCAACACTAAATATTTTCCAATTTCATCAACACTAAATATTTTTCGATTTCAGTAGTCCTCTAAGAAAGAATTCTACACTTTTGCCCGTTTCCTGACAAGTGACAAGTTACGAACCAAACCGGTTACTGAATCATAATCAATTCATGTTTCTGCATTTTCTCCAATGTAAAGCTGAAATGATGTCCAGTTTTTTAATAAAGCGAAATGTTGTTACCAGATTAACTGATTAGGGAAATAAATCGACAGATTAATCAAATATTAAAATAATCATTCGTTTCACCTTACTCTATACTACAGCTGCCCCTTTCAGATCTAGTGATGTAATTTTCAACTAATTAGTATTGGTGAACAAGATAGTATTTTAAAATGTGTATTAATTATTAAAGACACAATGCAACAAAAATAATCCCCAGGGGAAAATATTTGAACAACAATAGTTAGTTTATGTTAAACAATTTTTTTTTAGACGAGTCCGTCTTCCTCAGAAGCACCGACAGCAAAGGCTGAAACTAGTAAAAAAAAAAAGGTAAACCTTGTCTTTAAAAAGAAAAAGTGAATGACCATTTTAACTAGAAGACAAGATGAACATTTTTGATGACATAACGGATTCCTCCATAGAGATGAAACAATATGAAGTCTAATATCACAATATTCACGATTAGAAAGTGTAAATAGAGGGAAGTTAAACTAATTTTGAAGAATGCAAATTGGACTTGACTTGATTTACGACTTGCTTAACACAAGTGCTGACTTGACTCGACTTGCTTGAATTTTAGTGGGTACTTGACTTACTTGATTTTGACCACAGTAACTTGGTTAAACTTGAAAGTCAACACTTAAGACAACACTTAAGACTTGCACCTACAGTATGTGACTTAAAGTTAAAAGTTAAAAGTACCATTGACTGTCACTGCTGCCACCTATGCCCCACTGTTACCTCACAGTCTAGTGGTCCAGAGAAGCAACCCAAAAATCAGATTCCCACAACAGTATATTTGTAGCACTAGAATCAGAAACTATACACATTTGCTAATTTAACGTGATCATTTAAGCGTTACTTTTTTACATTGCAGGACTCAGTGAACTTCACAGTCAGCTTGTGGGAGCACTGGAACAATTAATGATATCATGAGAGAAAGACACACATTTACAATATATGTAACCTGCATTCTTGGACATTCTGAGGCTTCCACTTGACTGAATAATGAATGAATTGATATTATTTCAACTAGTCTATCTTCTTAACATTTATTGAAGGCACTCCTCACTCAAGTTTGCTGTTTCCATGGTGAGTCATGACATGTCTCGAACCGAAATATACATTGTTACGCTACACTGGACTGTCAAACTTTCTTTTATTTTGACTCTGCTTGTTATTCATAGTTCCTTATAATTGTATATTGTTATTATTATTCGCATTGCACTGCTGCATAAAAAGTCTGCGGCAGGGCTACTAGGTTACAGAACATCTAGCAGATCACTCCGCTGGTCGCATTTCAGCACTAATAACTACTGCCGTGTATCCCTGCGCTGCTTAGACTTTAACGGCTGAGTCCCAAAGCCTGGAAATAAGATCACGTTCACCATACAACATTACGACAACCAAAGCCACTTCAGGGAAATACACACATTAAACAATGTGACATGTCAACACTGTGGAACAATATTAAGTACGCTGGACTCGGCTTTGGTTAGTGCGTCAGTCTCGTAAAAATCATACAGGTAGATGACAAAGGCGTGTCTTTTCCTTTAAACAAACAAGTAACTTTCTACATTTACACGAGTTCTTGAGCTAACACACACGCATATACATGTCGTCTACAGCAATGGTAGACAGTACATTAGACTCTAACACAGACCTTCACACACCACTGAGCTAACTTGCTAATTAATTAGCCCATCACATACGTGCATCACAGCGGTATTGAAGTGAAGCTCACCTGTTGTTGGGAACAATATCATTCCTGTGGTTGACTTGCCATCCAGAGGTTGTAAAACAGTTGGGCTACAGCAGGGAAGCAGCCCTTGCTAACAGTAGGGGGGTCACACCACCAGTTTGGAATGTTCAGCGGCAGTGGCTTGCAGCACTGGGGTGCAGTGAGGCGTTCGGCCGCTAGGAGGCGGTGGGTAGCTCAAATGAATCAAGAGGCGCATACTCTTGTCAGATTTCTCCAAGTAGATTTCTCTTCCTGGGGTGTCCAAACTTTTTACTTTCTTAAAAAAAAAAAAAAAAGTTCGCCAAAATGTAAGTTTAATCCTTGCCTAAGGAATATCTTCAACAAGACGTAAAATACAGAAAATGGCAAATGTTAAAATTAAACATTAATTCAATTAGATTATACTGCAAAAAAAAAAAAACATAACATGACACAGATATAATCTTTTATTAAAGGCTTAAAGACGCTAAATATGAAATTATCGTTGACATATAATACACATAGAGGTACAGAAAACAAACACACGCGCGCGCACACACACGCACAACGAAGCAACAGATGCCCCGAGCAATAAGGTGGCTGTGTATAAATCAATATTTTGTCTTCCTTTCAACCCAACACACACGTACTCATTCACACACATACACAGTCTTAGAATTCAAGCCCTCCAGAACACAATAGAGGTCATGACTTTTGCATGACCCCTCTCCATCCCCTTGGAGACAATAAAGCCAATACTCTGTCAATGATGGGGGTGTTGTATAATTGTAACACGTTCTTTTGCTCATTAAAAACTGATATTTACAAGATTTGAAAATGGTTTTGTACTCACATTGATACATACGCCACATTAAAAGAATCCCCAATCGAATGTATGTCATTCAAAAACATTTAGGATGATTGGTTTTGTCAAGAATGAGAAACCTATGTCGTCTCCCTTTTGTGTAAGATTAGGGTGCCATCATGTGGTTTAGTTTGACTATTACAACGTTGGGGATTTTACATGTCGCAATTTCTATAGTTGCACTGACGTGTATGATTACACGTTTTCAAGGAGCCCTTCCCGTTTGTGCTCAGAAAGTTTCACTGGGTCCATATGTATAATTTTTTGCTAATTTATAAAAAAAAATCTTCCTTTCTTCCTTCCATCTGTGCCTGTCAAATACTATTTTAAAATACTTTTTAAAAATTCCATTATTCACAGTACCTTTAGAAATGCTATTTTTTAAAAGTCTTTACATATTTTTGCCCATTTATTGTAAATATGTGCATTTAATTCCAATGTGTGTGTGTGTGCGTGTGTTGATCTGAAGCACGTGCTGCCACTTTTCGTGTTTATTCAAAGTGGGAAACGCGTGCAGATGGGCCAAGACCCTCAACCCCCACCACACTCCCAGATGAATTGAATTTGGTGTCCGGAAGATGGATGGATCCCTCCCCAAAGACACAGTTTATGAGTTTGGGCTTTTTGGTAAATAGGAAGAGAAAATGAAAGCTTGTAAAAAAAAAAGGAAGAGAAAGTGGGAAGAGAAGGCTTTATAAGACCACACACACATGATGAAGGTGCTTGTTCATGGCTAAAAGTTGCAGTCTTAAGTGTTATCTTTCATATTTATCATCAACTTTGCAATGGTATGAGTGAAGAATGACAACACATGAAATTGTTGGGATGCTCTTGATAATGGATTACCAGCACGAGTTTGTCAACAAAACACAACACGTATTCATATTAATACTCTTTACAGAACAGCAGTTTCAAAAAATGAACAAGTTGCAAATGCGTTGGCACATCTATGCAAATGAATATGCTGTTTCCTACATTATCAATTGATTTTGTCATGTTCATCAAAATGTGTTTTATGACCCTCTTGAATTGTCTCACACCCCACATTTTGGCATTGGTTCATCATATGAGTATTTACATGCAAAAAATAGTTGAACAATTTGTTACAGCACGCAAAGCATTTTTTAAATTACATTTCCATCAGACTTTTTCTCCCCCAGGTGTATCTGTAGGGAAATGTGTGAAACATTAGAAACCAATGATCAACAAGTTTTTCTGAAATAGCTCATAGCAATAGAAGATGTTCTTTGTAATGTATATGACAATTTGTGGCCCAAAAGTCGGGATCGTCAGGTGTAGCAGAGTGCACGCTAATTGCTACATCACTGAATGTACAGTTTTCCCTAATAAGACTATACTATGTTTACATTCCTGTTTGTTTTCTTACCCTCTTTTGTGCTATGCAATGCTGTCGTTTCCTATCTGTATTGCATGAGATTGTTCAGCACAAACAGTAAAAGCGTTGTGAATCTTGTCCACTCTTTTGCAATCAATATTCCACATGCACTGAGGCGTAACTTACAATTTAGAATAATGGTCATCATAACTTCAGCCACAGTTTACATTGGAAAGCAACATTATATTGACAACATGACTCAGCAATTTATTTTCTTATCCGTATACAATTACACAAGTATTTGTTATTCTGTTATTCTGATTTGTCCATTGACACCGATATTACTTTTGAGAGATGGGTTAGTTATAATAATAATAATAATAATAATAATAATAATAATAATAATAATAATAATAATAATAATAATAATAATAATGTTTTGCTATTCGTGCAAATTGTTTTGAAAAATGCACTTGCTGTTTAGCTAATTTTGAGGACGATTGAACTATGAAGTGCTTAATTCTTTATATTTCATGTAAAAAAAAAAAAATTTTTTTTTAAAAGTAGAATAGAGAATGCTCTTTTTCCTCTTAAAACCCCCCACTAACATTATTTTTTAAACACATTAATTCATGTCAATGGGTAAAATTTATTTGAGGTACTACAAATTTGCCAACGTCTACAACTTTATACGAGAATAGAATATGCTATGCAGAATTGTCAAACTTGCATAATGACACATCACAATCAAATTAGAGCTTTTAATTGGCTATAGGGAGGAATAATTGGTTTAGCATGTTTGTTTTTTTGGCACGCTGGTGCCTATATGTGGATAATGGTCCAAAAAGTGGGGCAACAAGGTGCTGAATAAAGTCACACTACAACAATTGGATTTCAAAGCTCTTAAGCAATGGAAATGTCATGATTGTAAGTGTCCAGATTGGGCTATGTGGTTCCGAGGCCTCTAATGTATGCACACACACCTTATGACAAGCCCCAGTACAGATGGTCCGAGCGTGAGTCTGAATGAGAAGGGAACCATCCGCGGCTGCTGACGCATTGTGTGTGTGTATATGTTGGGAGGGGTCTTCAATACAGCACTTAATGAGAACAGACTGGCCCTTTCTCAACCCCCTTCCCGTCCCTCGCCCCGACACCCCTCCAACCCCCCAGCCACCCAACACACACACTCTCGCTGTCTGATTCTCCATTTCTCCTCTTTCCCCATTCCCATCTGTTTGGAGACAAAGGGCCACGAGCCAGATCGGGCCTCGGGACCCGGCTGGTGAAGTAGGCCCGGATAATACGGCCCATCCCGTGGGCTGCATTTCAACACATGGACAAGGCTTTGTACTTTCTGTACCGATGCTGCTCAAGCCCTTTCCATCGGGGAAGTGGGGTGGAGGTTTGCGTCCTCCAAAACACACACCTCCATCAGGTGTTTGCGTGTGCGCTTTGAACATGAGCGCACATCGGTGGGGTGCGCAGCATAAAAGCCAGCGAGGAAAAATGACAGCTCTCCAATGTTGTGAACATATGGCTGTTTGTTGTCACACTGTCCCTGTCCAATTTGCACAAAGCGTGCCACTTCTCTGAATTAAACGGGTGTGAGTGGAACGCCACGTGCATGCTGGCAAGGAGCGACCCGAACACGCCCAAGTGATGAAGAGGATGATGATGATGATGATGATGACGATGGCGGCGGCTCTATACCGTCGATTGCAGTCTGCACACTTCCTGACATATGGTCGCGCCTCATCTTCTACCATTACATAAGCCTGCTGTGCTGTGTGTGTGAGTGTGTGAGTGAAATGTGACTCGCGTTCTCTCTCGCTCTCTCTCTCTCTCATTCTCTCTCTCTCTCTCTCCAAAACACACACACACACACACACACACACATGCCACACACACACCCACACACACACACACACACACACAGCAACAGCAGCCTCACTGTCAGCCAGGCTGTTCAGCGCCCTCAGCAGTTTGGGGGATGGAGGGAAGGGGTGTGGAGGGGGGGGTGGGGGCGTGTTCAGGGGGTAAGTGGTGGTGGGTATGGGGTAAGGAATAAATTGAAGGAAGCTGATGCTAGCACAGCTTTAGAGATGAGGATGGAAAAAAAAACAAATGGCCTTGTGGCACCTTAATGGAAGTGTACAGATGGACAAAGCCTTTCAGTGGACTCAAGCACAAGTCCAAGCAATGCCACAAGTTCACAGCTTGTTTTAGTTTTGGATAGAAGACCACAATCTGTCAATGTTTTATTTCTTTTTATTTTAGTTAAGGTATTGCAATGAGCCCTTTTTGAGTCATGTTACAGTGGAACTAAGGAGGTGGAACTAAATCCATTCCAGAACACTAGTTGACCTCTGGTGCATATGGTGGCAATGAATTAAAATGAACTCACTTTGCAACATGCAGCGGGTTTGCAGATCGTCAACAATTCTTTAAAAATGAGGCTTGAAGGTTACTGCAAAATAAACATAAATTAAAGAGAATTACACAGAGACGCACAAACAAATGGCACCAACGTTGCCATGTTGTAAGCATTTAAGCAACATGCTGACCACAAACATATGCAGGCAATACAATGATTCAGTCATATGGTATATTATTTATTATCTGTGAAAAATGACTATCATTCCCTATGAAACTCTTCTTTGTGTGTTTTTGCAAGTCAGTGTTATTGACCAAGTTGCACTCGAGAAGAAAGTTGGATTGGAACAGATTAATGACAATTCCAATAATTTCAATGGGGAAAAATGATTTAAGATGTGAGTGCTTTGAGTTACAAGCATTGCCACAGAGCTAATTCATTACCTACAGTATTGTACAAAAATGCTGTTATACAAAATGCAAGACACCTGCTCCCTGCACCTGAGACATTGTAACATGAGTCACATGACATCGGGGAGGGAAAAGGACTAACTGTGCTCACTTTGGACATTTTCACAGCTATTAACGGCTGTATTTTGAGTTATTTTGAGGGAACAATCCATTTAGACTGTTTATATGTTGTACATTGACTACTTTCCATTGTGCCTAAGTGTTGTGTTGTCCCATGATATAACTACATTTCTGCAGAAATGTGAGGCGTGTACTCACTTTTGTGAGATACTGTAAATCAAGGCACCATTAATGTACAGCAAATATTTTAAGTAACATTGGAGCAGGGACTTGTGCAAACTCTATGCCAATGATGGTTATTCACCCCATTTTCTATTATTGTGAGACAAATATTCACTCTAATCATGCCACTGCAACACATATTCTTCATGACCACTTGTTTATTGTTTAACAACAGTAACATTCTAAGGTGAACTATCATCTTTCTCTAAAGGAAAAATCATGGACAGAAAAGGATTTGTGTACTTGCATCTGGAAAATCATCCCACTTATGAAGCATCCAATCAGATCACTCTGATGCCATTCTGAAAGCCACGAGTGGGCAAATTTGCATATATCTGATGATTAGATATTAAACAGGGTTCCATTAGTGGCAGTGCCAGTGGCTCAAACTCGCCTGCTGGAGCCCTGTTAAGGTGAAACTGGATGGGAATTGGCACTATTATTATTATTATTATTTTTTTTAAAGCAACATTTCACTGATGAGCTTCTTTCAGAACAGGCCTGCGGGCTACTTATCTGATCCTTGGGGGCTACCTGACACTTGTAGACGCCATTTTGGTTACCACTGGTAACGTGTTCATCATGACATCATGCAAACTTCCGGGTTGGGTTGTTAACAAAAACAAACAAAAACTTATGTGGAACAGGGAAATGGCCTGAATGACTTTAGCCCTTTTCTCTACTGCCATAAACTGAATGTGTGACATGTCAGTTGAAAACAAAATGTTGAGGTAAATTGCTTCCAAAGAACTCGGAGCAGGATTTTTATTTCAACAGGTAGTTAAAATAAAAATAAAAATACCTCCTTAATGGTCATTAAGGAAGTGTTTAACCAATGTCTAATTAATTGACTTTTCTGTTGCTCGCATCAAAGGCACAGACCCAGGATTTCTCTTTGCTTGGGATGGAGGACATGACCAATACATAGAGGAGCTGAGAAAGGAATTTAGAAATATATTTTATTTAGGAAAATCTAATTATATGCTGGAGGGTGTAGCGCCATGCTTGTACAGATGTTCTCTTTTGCCTGTGAAATGGATAGCATGTTGCAACGCTAGTGTTAGCTATCAGGCATTTTTCTAGCCAAATACCAGCATAATGCTAGCTAACATTTTATATCGCTTATCCTAGCTAGCTAGTAGCTGCCATTATGTTTGGCTAAACTATTGAAACACAACCAATCATTGATCTATAAGAGAAAGTCTTCCACAAACATGATGAATGTTTGGCGTCTGTCCCTTTACAAGTGAATACTACGTCTTATGATCATCTCTGTACAACTATTTACAACATCCACTACATTTATCTTCCTCTCCCACGAGTTTGCTGGATTGAGTATGTTTTCTTTTAGGAAATGGAAAAAATTAAACCTTTCTGGGTATTGACAAGTCCGAGCATTGGCTACGTCACAAGTCGAAATGACGGTCAACTTGAGGAAAGGAAGCTCTTCGCTCATTGGAAAGCATGATTTTGGATTATTGTAATTTGATATGAGAGGATTGTTTTGACTTTGAAATGTGAAGTTGTTTGATGACTATGAGTCTATGACAGTCTGCTTGGTTTGTTTGCTAGTCACAAGCAAAAGCATAAAATAAGACACTTGTTTTCAACGTATAAAGGAAGCGTTTGCATTACGTTGCACATTGCGGAAATATCAGAAATGCCCAGATATTCAGAATTCTCAATATCTGGCGACACGTCCCCAAACTCAACAATTACGCCGTTGAAGTTAGTGGTAGGCAATCAGATAAATGGACGGTCTGACGGACAGATAGATAGATAGATAGATAGATAGATAGATAGATAGATAGATAGATAGATAGATAGATAGATAGATAGATAGATAGATAGATAGATAGATAGATAGATAGATAGATAGATAGATAGATAGCTGTGCCTCTATCACAAATGAATATCAATATTTTTGTATTTTTTTGCTCAAACCATTTGGCCATATTATACATCTCGGTGGTGAGCTGGCTCATACATTTCCATGTCTCCCATCCCATCCCTCCCTCCCGGCTTTCCCACGGGAGGTGCCAGACGGCCAGTAATTTGGTTGTCTTGGCTCGTCTGGAGTAACACCTGCCCCTTCTCTGGGGAGGGAGCGAGCCTTTCAGCCAGGAGCGCACACGAAGGAGCCTACCACTACTGCCTTTAGCTGCTGACCACTGACACTGTGTGCGTGTGTGTGCATGCAAGTGTGCGCGCGCATATGTTTTTGTGTGCGCAGCAAGCGCACTACGTTCACGTTTGTCTCCTCACACGCGTCCACGTGCACGAGGGTGAAGCAGAAGTCATCCTCTGTACCAGTGGTTCTCAAAATGTGGTATGAGTACAATTAGTATAGTACACAGCCTCCCTCTAGTGGGCCACAAAATAATCACTGAATCAAATGTTCAAACTGTATGTGCGTAATATTACAGTCGCTTTAACATTTTTTGTTGTATGTAGTAGTACATCTTGTTGAGTAGAGTTATATTTAACTTTTAAGTGCTGTATAATGCCATTTACAGTAATACTGTATTTTACTTTGTCAATCATTTATTTTGGTACAATTTTTATGTGCTGTACATTATATTTGAATCATTATTTAAATACCATTTTTTTTTCATTTTCCTATAGCCTATACAAGTTTAATGTGCAAACATAATGTTAGAGTGGCTTACCGTAATGTTACATATGCTATTTATGACAATATTAAACATATACAGACATTAACATCCACGTATTTTGAAATGTAAATGCAGTGTTGTAATGTAAGATAAAAATACAAACAACATTTCTTTTCAAATCTCTCCGTTTTTAATTGAAAATAACAGCGGAAAATATGAAAAGTTTGTCTTTTAGAAACCAGCAGTCACACAATATCTCTACTACAAAAGATGTGCATATAAGCAACAAGTAGTCTACACAACCCTGAAGAGACAAAAAAATCTTTGGATAGAGGATATGTTTTTTTTTCTCTTCACTAGAAAAAGCACATCATTAATTTCAAAATACAAAGCAGAGACAATTGAACAAATACCCCACCCCCACCCCACCTCAATAACATCAAAGTATTAAACATAATAAAGTCAGAGTACTTCTTGTAAATTATTTGTTTTTTTGGTCACAGCAAAAAAAAAGAGGTTGAATTTGATCAATCCCTTGGTGGTGGAAGCCGTTTGCCATAATCGTTTTTGAAATGAAAGTTAGGAGCGGTCCATTTCCAACCTCTTAACTATAAGGAAATAAATATTTTATATAGAGCCAAGTGCTCCATCTCGAAGTGCTTAACGTTAATTGATAGGCAATTACTAGACATCAAATGATGACAATAAGAATAATAAAAACATATCAGACTCACACGAAATAAATAACAGAAAGTGCAATTTTAAAGAGGACCACCACTTTCCAAGTTGAACTCCACAGTCTAAAATATCGAAGCGAAACCAATACACACACGCTCGAGGTAAACATAAATAAGTGTCTTAAATAGCAACACAATTAAATAAATAATTTGCACTTAGAAAAATAACAATTTAATGTCGCCGTTTTATACATCATAAGTGGCACTTACGCATTTTCTCATTCTTCCCAAGTGGAAAATAAACTGGCATCTCCAGTTTCCGCTTGGTTACTATCGTCCACTGGGCCGCCTATCGCATTTGGGTCTTTTATTGTGGACAGATCAATTCAATTAAAACGTGACTTAGCTATTCTCAAATTCCCGACTCACTTGGGGGATCCTCGTTACGTGACGTCACAGCGTGGCCTTAATGCCCCTGGGCCACGTTCCGGCCCCAGCCTCCATGAATCTGAAATAATGAGGCAGCAAATGCATCCGAGCCTGTTGCGTTATGTGAAGGGGACAAACATGTTTTGAAATCTTTGTTCACCCGCTTAACACTATATAAGCAAAGGGGAAGATTTGAAAATAAAAGATAAAACACTGTTCAAGAAAATCTCAAAGGCCAAATATGTGGTCTTTTTTCTTTTTTTCTTTTCTTTTTTAAACGTCCAGGACGTGGTTGAGATAGGAGATGTAGCAGATAGCAAGTCTGAGGATCTCAATTTTGGACAGTTTCTTGTCCGGTGGCAAAGTAGGCAGCAGTTTGCGGAGCTCGGCGAAGGCCACGTTGAACGCCTCCACCCGGATCCGCTCCCTGGTGGCGTGGGCCGAGCGATACTTGGCAGTGGCTCGCCTCCGTCGCCGCTTCTCCTCGCGGCTCAGAGGTTGATCCGACCGGCACTTGTTGGCCCGCTCGTCACCCTCCGCCAGCTCCTCGGACGAGCAGCCCGCCGACTTGAGGCCGCTCAGCATTGTCTCCGGGTCGGATAGAGTCCACGAGAGGTCCGCCTCGGCCTGGTCCGGACTGAGCATCATCTTTAATGTCCTTCGTTTGCACTGAAGTTCCAACACTAAAAGGAGGTGGTGTAAGACAACAACATTATTTAGCACTATCTTCTGTTCTTGTAATATATTCATGTGGGGGGGGGGGGGGGGGGGGGTGAATGTATGAACTTGATATAATTTCCGAGAAAAGAGGAAAATTACATCAATTGACTACATTTTAATAAACTGCAACCGACTTGTTCAAATAGAGACAATACAACCATTTTTAAAAGGGACATTTCTCAGTTGGAAATCAAACTAAATATACACTATTTTTAACGCATTCAGGATGACATTTAAACTCTATGAATTATGAATATCATCGATAGACCTTTAAAAGAGCAAGAGACTATCGAACAGTATTCCACTTTTTTTTAAATATTGAATGATAGGAACGCTTTTATTTTTAAATGCCATGCAAATCTATTTATGAGCGAATTAACACAATAAGACTCGGCCATCTGTAATAGTGATAAGACAACTGTTTGGCTGAATGTTACCAAAATATTATTGCTTAAAAAAAAAATATATATATATATATATTTAATACAAAAATAAAGCTTTTATCAATCAGAAATTCAACTTATTGATTTATCTACTTACATGTTACTATTCATCTGATGGAAAAGATTTCAAGCAGATTATTCATATTTCTTTCCAGATTTGAGACTCACCTTCTTGATACAATTGTCAGTTTTCTCTCTCTCTCTCAAATATCATCAAAAGATGCTCAACTCGAAGTCATATTCCAGCTTGGTGTTGCACATGCAACTTCAATGCCAACTTTTTCTTTTCCAACTTGCACACATGGGAGTGCGCGCTGTTGAAATATTTGGAGAGGAATTAGAAAAGACAGGTGATTTTGGCCGCCACCTTTTTGGGGTCGTCAGAAGGTTCGCTCCTCCACATGTGATGATGGAGAGACAATAGAAGCGGACCGCGCTGGCTACTCCTCCATCCGTGTGCAGGAAGGTAATGCTGATGCTGATGATGGAGATAAAAAGTCTTCAGGATGGGAAGTCACTTGACTTGATGTGCATATTAACACTTCCTTTTGCTCTCCCGCTATCGCGTGTGAGATAAGATCCAAACGTCTCCCGTCTAATAAAGGCTCACTTCACGGACGGAGGGGCTCGAATATATTTGAGGAGAGGTATTGTCTAACGCCCCCCCCCCCCTCTCTCTCTTTCTCTCTCTCTCTGCCGCCCCTTGAGCGGTTCTTCCATCCCAATGGAGGGGGTGGGGGTGGGGTGTGTGTGTGGTGGTGGTGGTGGGGGTGGGGGGTGGGGTGTAGATGCGCGTGTGCGATAATAAAGAAAGGGAAAAACATGACGCATGCTGGTGCACGTTTGTGGTTTTTGTGAATGACAGAAAATAAATACAATAAACTCATGATGGATGCTCTTAATTTATTCGAATATATTGGTTTTATTTATTTATTTGTTTGTGGGCAGGTGTACAATGTTTAATATGCATCTCTTTTTTTTTTGATGGATTGGAATTCTTGGATGCTAACAATTTTTGTAAGGATCCAATCATATAATGAGTCATCCAAAAAATTATGTATGATTTATTTGTTCCTTTTTATTTTATTTTATAGCAGCAATTTAAATTGAAGTTTAGCCTTGTCAGAGCTCACAGACGAATCGACAATTCCGAGTTTACTTCACAAGTAAAAATGGCGGCCAACTCTCCGGTCACTGAAAAGTATCGGACTTTGGATTGTTGTATATTGATTTATGATTATTTTATTTCAAAATGTGATCAAATGTCGTTTGTCTACTATACAATCTGCCTGGTTATGCTATAGTCACGTGCAGGCAAAAGCAATTCAATAGTCTATTTTGTTTGTTTACAGCGTGTAAAGGAAATATTAGCATTTTGTTGCATGGCGGCAATATCAGAGATAGGCTACCCGGATGTTCGGAATGGTCAATTAGTAATTTTCGGCATTTTAATGTCTAAAATAAGTTTTATTAATGTTTAGTTTAATCTGGATGCAAGGCAACAAAGTGAAACATAACAGGTGCATTACAGATTTTTGAATGTAGTTGTTTAAATATCTCCTTAATTGATTTCCCTTTGGTGTTCCCTGAGTCGACGTTTTTTTTTCATGGAGACATCGACTTGAAAAACAGCCTGAAAGCAGTAGCAGTGAAGCCTTGCGATAAGAATTTAATTCGTTCTGTGACCACACTTTAAGTTAACTTAACCCTAAAAAGCCTGAACCATGAAATATATGAGAGAAAATTCTAATTCTTTGTAAATAGAGAGATTATTGGTCCTTTTGAACAAACAACTTTTTTTTCTCACATATATCTTTTGATGTGTGTCATATTTGATACATTCAGTCACATTGCTTTAAATTCGTACATTTATAATTGTCAAAAATATAATAATAAACAGACATATCAAACATATTAGTGTTTCCAAAAATAAGAAATAACTTTTCCCACTATTAATAAGTATAGGTATTGCTCCTTGCTCAATTGGGCGATTTTGCCAGGTCGCTGGAAAAGCCATCAGCTTGGTGATACTGCCCGCTAATGGATTATCTGTGCAAAGCATGTGTCTGATCATATACGTCGGGGTTTTAATGGGGGTTTTAATATGACACGTTTGGGGTTAAAGGGTTAAAAAAAATATTGTATTCCATTGAAATGAATGGAAATGCTACTAACCCATACCAGAATCAGAAATGGAACAACAGAAAAATGTAATGTGCTTTTTAAAGATAAAATTAACAAAATGCATTATTTACATAATTAAGAAGACTAAAACAGCTTTTAGCACACTTTCTGCTTCAGTTCAATGCACATTGTGCTCCTCCACTTGTGTGCCTTGGCCACCTGGGGGCAGTACAAGACATACTCTATATACCAACAAGTATCGTATATGCAAGATGCAGATTTTTTTTTTGGGGTGGCATTTTTTTCATAGAAACCTCCGCTTTTTCGCAGTAGTTTTCCTCACTCACCAGTCATCACTTGTTCACATTTTTGACCTGATCCCCGCTTAGTCAGGTTTTTTTTTTCAGGTAAAAAGTACTTAATAAAAAAGATCATGACAGTCCACTGTACATGGAGACTTCTCAGTATGGCAGTTATATTAGTCATTCCTCACAGAGGATAAAGAATTCACCTGTTAGTATTAGGAAAGCTAAAAGTCACACATTGAAAATGACTTCAGTGCCTATACAAAGTCCCACATATTGTTCATTTGTGAGCTTTCAGTCCCCCTATTACTCCTGCTGACCACCACACCTGCCATCCATTCCTCTTCCTGTCAAGCCAGGAGGAGAAGAAGCTGCATGCCAGTAAGTATGTGGTGATTACAATTATAGGAGCAGGCTCAATGACCGGCCGTGGCCCGCAGCCACCGCGCACACCCTCGCTGTGATGGACGCACAAGGCACACTACATGCAGTGCCAGAAGGACAAAATCAGTTGAAATCCAGCATGCATGAGAGAGAATTGAGTGAGTAAGAGATGACGGACAGGTCGCCCTCGGCTCTAAGTGTGTGTAAATGTGTGTATGTGTGTTGGTGTGACATGGAGAGTCTCACAGCATGGAGTATCGGAGACATGTCAGGACCAGGAGACAGAGGCCTCTTGACAGCTGGAGCCCATGGACGCACACACATGCACGCACGCACACACACAGAAACTCTGGTGCTTCATTCGTGCTGTGATGCCCGGACCCCTCCTCGGTGCACGAGGCCCCTGGTCAAGATTCTGACAAAACGTGTTAGAATTGCATCAAGGGAAGATGCACCCCCTCAGCCCCAAAACAGGACGTGTATTCAAAATGTATTAATTGATACTGTACATACTAAAGATACACCAATATCACTTTTTTTTTCCAGACAAAGTATGATAAAAGTGTTGGCACTTCTCTGTTAATGAAAGAAAAATAATAATAAATAAAATAAATCATGAAAATTAAGCATTGGAAATTCGACATAGATTTGAATGGTGTTTCAATAAAATTGTTTTAAATAATAAAGTCACGAAACACTAAAAGATTGAAAATAATTAGATCATAGGGACATGTTCAACCAAGGTGTCTTCAAACTTCAACAAAAGTTGGCGACATTGTGTGTAAGCACACTATACGCGGACCAGAGAACACGATTGAGAGAGTTGTCTCAGGTGATTAGAGAGAAAATGATCAACAAGCATGTTAAAGGTAAAGACTACAAGAACTTGATGTTCCTGTGACTGCAGTTGAAGTTTAAGATCCATCGGACGATAGCCAACCTCTCTGGATGGGACTGTAGGAGGAAAATGGATGACAAATTGAAGAGTAATTCAAATGGTAACAAAACAGGCCAGATCTATCTATCTATCTATCTATCTATCTATCTATCTATCTATCTATCTATCTATCTATCTATCTATCTATCTATCTATCTATCTATCTATCTATCTATCTATCTATCTATCTATCTATCTATCTATCTATCTATCTATCTATCTATCTATCTATCTATCTATCTATCTATCTATCTATCTATCTATCTATCTATCTATCTATCTCGCTAGCTAGCTCGCTAGCTAGCGAGATAGATCTTAGAGAAGTTGCCAACAGGAATTGGCTGTGTGAGTAGTCAGTGTTACTCCGTCAACAGAAAGCCAAAGCATCTTGAACTCCTATGACATACGTCACATGGTCAGCCATCACTCCCCAATGTGAACATACATAGCCAGGAAGCTGGGAGCAGTCGGACGGAGCTGAGAAATGGGGAAGATTAGTCACTTTGTCAGGGTACTCTCAGGTGGATGGCAAGTCGCTGTGGGCAGCGGAATGAGAGAGATAGAAGTAAAAAAGGTGACATCAGAGGCCAGACAGAGGGGGCAAATTGGGTAAGAACAACAAAGTAAGTAATTTATGACATCAAAACACACTAACGGACACATTTTTTCTTCCATTCCCCAAGATTCAATATATTCTTCCTTGTCCCATATCTGACTGACCCCCACACAGTATTGTGCAATTGCCCGTTTTTAGGAATGAGTTATTTCATTTAATATAATAATTTAGGATAATTGAAATCAAACTAGTAATGCACTAAGATTAAAGTCTAATAATAGTAAATGAAAACAACAATAAAAAAAAGATGAATGGCTATATAGTCTGCTATAGATATCTTCATTAAAGGTGTCCGATATCATTTGGTCAAAATACAGAAAAGATAAAGAATTCATCTTCACTGGTACAACTCTGGACAAAATAAATGGGGGCAGGGAACATTTTGTCTCAGGAAAATGAGTCACTTCTCACCCAATGCCTTGTAAAGTGGAGTAATTGGGATTTTGTCACTGTGATTACCAGGGGCGGAGGAGATAGGTGAACCAACAGCTCAGAATCTGAAGAGCAAAAAAAAGAGCAGTGAGCAGTGACTCATCAACATGGTGCACCACATGAGTAGCCCATGGGCCTGTTCCAAAAATAGCTCACCAGCGCTGTGACATTGTGATTTTCTAGGAATGTTGAGGAAGTGATCTTTTGTGAACACTGACCAAGATTTATACAAAAACCACAGCACATACAAAATAAAATCATTAAAAATGTCGTGCTTGAGTTATGTTATGTTCATAGGGACCACTGTAACTCACACTGACCTTTGTGAGTGTGTGTGTGTGTGTGTGTGTGTACGTGTGTGAGGGCAAGAACAGGAGGTGTGGGATCCAGAAATCTCTTGGTCCCATGTGAAAATGTGGCCATCGTTGGCACCATCTGTGCACCCAGCAGGGAGCGCTCTCAGTCATACGGACATACAAAGGTGCTCACTTTCTCTTTCCCTACTGTGGACCCCTGCCCCCCACCCCACACAGCTCCCCCATTCACACACATCACACGCAGACGCACGCACATCATACTTCATTTGGGATATGTGTGTTGAGGATGATGCTGTGACATCACTCAGGAATTGGAACTCATCCGACAACCACAAAATTGGGTATGATCGATTGTGATCCAGGCCAAGTGCTTTAATATTCAAATTTGACCGACACACCGTCACATTTGATAATAGTAGCTTTAGTCACAGGTGCTTCTTCTCAACCTATACAGGTAAACAAACTCTATTTACAATTTAATTCCAGAATTCGAACATTTTCTGTCCCCTCCATGACATTTCATCAAATCCGTGCACAAAATGTAGAAACATTAATTGACCACCTCCTAAAATGTCCTTTTTTGCTCTTGTCCATCTTGCTTGATGCCCAACTAACAAATCAAATATAACGGCTCAGATGAGTTTTTTTTTTAAAGAATTGGTATGATTTTATTGATATCTTTTGTGTAGTTGTTATTATTTATGCTTATTAAAATGTTCTTAGCCATCTAGAGGAAAAAAAAAGTGGGCTACACGACTCAGCAGAAATTTAAGTTAACTGTTCTTCAGCAGTATTCCCCCCCCCCCCCCCTGGGTAAAATACTGCAAAAATATATTATTATATTATATTATTATATTATGGCAAATAAAATAAAAATGTGTCCTGTTGATGGTTGATCTGAATGAATCATATATGATAATATTTTATTATATTTTTTTCCTTGAGTTTTCGAAAAATGTTGGGGTCTAAATTGTATTCTAATTCTGGAATAACCTAAGTATTAATGTATGTATGACTTTAGGAGAACCTCTATTTCTGAGGAGGCGGGTTTGAGTCCTCTAAGTGTAATTGTTTCATAACCTCATAGTCCTTTTTCCTGAGTTCTTGGAGCATCATTGAAGTAGCATGTTTTGTAGCACAGCAGCCAAAATGGTTTCTTTTGAAATAGGTCTCTTTTATAGCTAGAAGGTCACTTATGGACAAGTCCAATAAAATGAGAGCGTCAAAATATAATTTCTCTGTATGATGCGGGCAAATACCTTCCGCAAAATGGAACAAGTGAGGTTAATTCATTTATTTTTTACTGTCAACTGAAATACATTTTATGTGCTTGACATAAACAAGATGAAAATGTGACACAAGAACATTTGAACTTTTATTTTTAGTTATTTACATCTGCATTTGATATAAGTTTTAGGTATGCAAAATTAGGCTATTTTAGCAGATACAAGCGTGTGTGAATAAAGAGAGGTACACACGACACAAATCAGGGGCGTAGCCATACATTTTTCATTGGGGTGGCCAGGGTGAAACCATATTTCATATAGGGGTGGCCATAAGTTCATACCTGAAATGTCTTTCCTGTGGTCAAATATATTACCTGTAGTTATTTTTGTGTTAGTAAACAAGACTCTGAGCATGGTGCTACTGGAAAACACCAAGAAGAAAGTACAGTGATGCCTTGAGATATGAGTGACCCTATATAAATGAAATACCAGTACCATTTACCCATCTTGTGATTTCTTTTTTTTTTAAAGCCACCGTTCAACTACATAACATAGCCTTTAAATTTACTAGCTTATTGCTAATGCTAACAAATAATGGGAACACCACAGCCGGCTTACGATTAGCATGTAGCATCCATGTGGTGGTGTTATCACCTTTTAAGCAATGGCTATTTGAGCATAAATGGTGATGCGACAGATCAAATAAAAATACTCACTGGAGTATATATATATTTTTTATCCTTTATGAAGAACGACTAATATTATAAATGCAGGGGAATTGTAACATCATCATCTGTTTCCATGAATATGGATATGACCAGAGAGGGCTGCACATCAGAATGAGCAGCGCAATGTGCATTGCAGAAAAAAGGATGACAAAAAACAATCAGACAAACGAAAAACACAAACAAAAACTTTTTAATACAGTATCTGATATTGAAATGACATTCTAATACTAATTTTGTACTTTGTACTAACCCTAACCCCATCCAATTTTTGTGTACACTTTGTTGTTTTGAGCCCGCCACCCCGTGACCCCAAACCCCAAACCTCACTCTTTCCTGCCTCCACATCCCCCAGCTGGCTGACGAGTTCATTAGGTCCATAGCTTTGCCAAGGATCATGGCACCGTTCTGGCCAAACTGGGAGGCATCAAGGGGTCCCCGGTGGCCATTGGGCCCACGCCACGCTCCCTGGAAGGGGGACAGCAAAGTCTCCGAAAGTCCCACATGTCCTCGGTCCATTCGCGGAGGCCAAGCCTGTTATTTTGCACATTAGCAATCTGGTTTGGGTCTTGTTTGTCCCGAGAACTTGAGCAGGAGAAGCGCAAGGGGCCGGGGCTCTAAGAGGTCCACATAAACAATGAGGCCAACGGATTTGTAATAATTCCCACAGGTCGCGGGGACATCTGGCCCGCACTCGCAGCGTTGGCACAATTAATGCAGAAAAGACGAAACAAAAAGCGCCAGGGGCACAGATCTGTGGGATTTAACAGGCTGCGTTGTAGGTGTTTGTTAGCGTATTGATTGTGAAATCTGATCAAGTCAACTGCTGAGTGAATTTTCTTCCAGTTTGTTTAGCTCTTCGGACTGGTTATTAAATTCGTTGATTTGGGTCTTGTGTTCTCGAATACCGTATACTTCACCTGCATCATTTATTTTCTTCCTCTACCTCTGTCCTGCGTTCCCTTCTCCACAGGTCAGCCTGGGTCGGGCCCTCAGTGGATGGGCTCAGGTGGAGCCTCAGCTGGAGCGGGAGGGGGAGGGGAGGAGTCGTGATTCCGTCCTACGAGCCAACCAAGAGGCAGTGCGTCAAAAAATAAAAACGAGAAAACAAACATGTGCAAGTAAAAGTAAAAAAAACAAAAAAAAAACAGCTTTGTGTCGTACGCTTTTTTCCACACCTCCCCCATCATCTCTCCCTCACTCGCCGTCTCCTGGGAGAGGCCTGGCCGGGGCCCGGCCTGGACGCCATCTGCTGCATAATGTAACGGGATGAAAGTCCAAATCCTTCATTTCCACTCACTGTCTGTCATGCGTGCACGTGTGTCCACTTGCACATGCACCTTTGCGCATTACCGTGACACGTTTGACTGATGGCTCTGATGCAATTATCAACACATTTGCGCATGTTAACGTTTTCTCATCGCTCCCGTCTGTTCACCGGTCCCAATTTTTCTGCTCCAAAGCCAATGAACAACTCCACATCACGGATTGGCAACTTAAATAAGGCGCTTGCACTTCCTCAACAGATGTATGATAAAAAAAAGGCCATTTTAAAATATGGACAAAATATGTGTGTAAATCTGATTTTTATTTAAACAATGTACAGCGCAGTATCTTAATGTACTACATGGCAAAATGCATGTATAAAGATAAACTCTTTAACGACAAAGGGTTTGAGAAAAAAAAACCCAACATATTATGCCCCCCACCATTCAAACGAACTGTCAACGGTTCACTGTTTGTGTACTGTTGATTTGGGAGCTTAGCAGCATTAGCTTTAGCATATTCCTCACATTAACTTTGGTTCCCAGCATGCATTGCAGCATTCAATGTTGATTTTGTGCTGTTATAAGGACCTTAATTATTATTGATCAAGTGTGTGTGTGTTTTTTTTTTATACCTGTTTTTACTTGAAAATGTTTCTTAATTAGTTGTTGGCTTATTCGTTGTATGCAAAGATGAGCTGAGCTAAGCACTACCTGGCACATATAAGATTATGTGCTCTTCCTTGTACTAATTACATCTCTAGGCAAACTAAATATATAGACTTGTTTTTAAATTTGAACATATGTGCTTCCCACGCCCTCTAGTGATGAATGGTGCTATTACAACAAAAAACTATAGAATAACTATTTATTTATTATTTTACCTCTCAAAACATGTTTGAGATTTTTTTTCATTATTTTTCTACATTTAAAAAAGTATTTATTTGAGGGGCCACTCACTCAGAGTGTGGTCGAGATGATAGAATGGCGTCCAGCCAGAGGAGTCACAAATTAGCTTTTTGTTGACAAGTTAACACAATAACAGTGCGCGGTGTTTAAACACCCCGCCCCACTCGGTGGCGCTGGTAATCCGGAGGTTCAGAGAGTCGTTCGTCCCTCCCGGTGGGGCCACCGTAAATAGGGGGGGCCATCTGTTTTCTGCTAATAAGCCTTCTCTCCACTCGCCCTTTCTCCCCTCACCTTTTCTTGCTCAAGTCTGTGTTCTTTTTGTTTTGTTTGCCCTCTTCACATAGAGTACAGTGTCCACACAAACACACTCGCACAAACGACAAAATAAAGACGGACATTTGCGTGCTGGTACAAAAACAGGCTGTGTGTGTTTAGGGGAATAGCTAGATGCACTGGAATATCAGTGTTGAACCTTGACTCCTGACCAGCTATCCATGGCTGTTGACATAAAGCAAATGTGACGCGTCCCTCCTCATATGAACCCAAACACTGCCCAATGCTCCCCACCCTTTCAGCTGCTCCAGGCTGCACTCATGTTTTGTTACAATTGGGTTTTAGAAGTAAAGTCCAATTTTGATGAGAAGTGAGCACGGTCGCACATGACAAAAAAAAAAAGTGGATCCATTTTATTTGTCACTTTTCACACACGATCCACACAGAAGTCAATATCACCATAAGGTGTCTTTGACGCGTCAACATTTCACCAAAACAAGTTGAGATTTTCCATCAAATTTCATATTCGTTGCATTTAGTAGATGCTGTGGGAAATGCACATGGGCTAAGTTCCCACTTAAAAAAAATACATTCCATGCAAGCGGAAATGTAACAAGCAAACAGCAAAATACGTGAGCTTACTGACAGGGTGGACATTTTTTTGGCAACTGTCAGCATTTAATGAGCACATGTTCACTTCACACCTTCACTTCGCAACGCGAGTCAGTTAGCAAGCTGACGGTGGTCTGTTTGACAAATAGATGACACATTTCTGAGAGGTTTTTACTCTAATTGATATTTCACTACACAGCAAATTGGTCAATGTTAAATTTCCAGTGTCCCATCAAATATGCAGAATTAATTTCCATGAGTGTTGGGGGTGTAACCTGAATAGCACTACCTTGAGTGTTAAATTGACCACAACCTAATTTCCGGTGAAGGAGAAACTTTCCAATTTTCCAGCACGCTGTCAACATTTCAATAGCCAGGTGTTAGTGTTGGGTGGTGTGGCTCAGTGGTAGAGTGGTTGTCTACTAATCCTAAGAGTGTGGTTTGATCCCAGGCCATTATGTCAAAGTATTCATGAGCAAGATACTGAGCTGCCAGTGTCTTCAGATGTTGTCATCAGTAGTGTAAATCTAAAGCGCTTTTGAGGGCCTTGTTGTATTATGATCAAAATGACTCATTTGATCAACTTTTGTGTAACCACTTATAACACACTCTAGTTAGCAGAGCAGTATATGGGACATGCCAAAATCCCATCTTAACTCATTCACTGGCATTGACGGCTATAGACGTCAAAAATTAATTTGAACTATTTCTATTAGTTAAAAAAAAAAGCACTTTTGCTAATAAGCGCATGAAAACCTAGAAACATTTTTATTGTAAATTTGGAACAGATATAAAATTTGTGATTAATCGTTAGTTAACTAGTGAAGTCCTGTGATTAATTTTTATTTTTTTAATGGCCTGACGGGCCTGTTTTAATTTTTTTAAATTAAAAATAAGGGGCGTTTAATCGTAATTAATTGCATGATAAATTTTTACCTGTTATTAATGTAAAATAAAAAATATATAGGTTTTCATAAAAAAATTAATGAAATGAAAAATTGTTAAACAAATAGAAATAGTCCACATGAATTTCTGACGTCTATAGTCATCAATGGCAGTGAATGAGTTAATAGGAAAAATGGCATTAAAGTGAAGTAAAAACATTTGTAGAGACGTCTGTACATGTATGAGCACTTATAATAAAGCTTTCATTATTCTGCTACATTTTCCCAGAGAAATGAAAAATGCTGCACAAAGATACAAAAACATGAACACAAACACAAAAGTGTGAAGGCTTTTTTTAGCCTTGAGTCATGTTTGGCTCTTTCTTTTCTTCCTTCTTTCCTTTTCTGAACTGAGTTCAACCAAGGCTCGATACCTTTGTAAGGACAAACTTGAAAAGTGAGATTTGTTTGATGCCGTTAAACTAAACAAAAAATGTTTGTTATAACATTGAGTGTTTCATGGCAGTGACAGTTTCATTAGTGGGAAAGTGGGAGCGGTCAACTCATGAATAAAAAAAATGAATAAATATGATCATCATAGCGCTATTAATATGGGACTGTATATTTGCTTTATAGTAACACTGGTCTCAGATGGCCCGGGATCGATTAGAATTGTTGCCATGACTACACAGTGATGTGACATGAAGAGACTGAAGGCAAACCGAGCAGGGAAGGTGGATTTAGGTTCACATGTGCGCACACACACACACACACCGGCCTTGAGCTGTCCTGCTCACACAGTGCAGAGGTGTTGAGTACAAAGATGTTTGTCTGCTCGCGCACACCTCAAATGTGAGATGAGGTGACACACACGCATGCGACATTACCGCCGCGCATGACAACATCCATGCATCTTCTGATATTGTTCATTATCTGGGGCTGTTGCATTATCTGATTTATGCCGTCTTATGGCGCACCTCAATACAGCCGAGTGCTATTTCACCATTATGTGCCTATCCTGTTTGCATCTCATTCAGGAACAATTGAGGGGATCAATATACGGAGGGGGTTGCATGTGGGACGTGTGCCAGTGGAGCCTTGCAAAATATCACAGTGTGCAACTACTTGCAGCTTCAAACAGCCACTCACTCACTTTTCAGAAGCAAACACACGAGAAGTTGATTTGCAAGAAAGCACTACTACTAAGGCATAGATAGGCATAAGGCAAAAATGTGTCATCTTTTTTGATTTTTTTCATAAAATTGTTCATTCCAAAAAATAAACCTTCAAACCGAGAGCATTTCGTTTTGTAGTGACGCTCTATAATGAATATGCAGTGGTGTGCACTCAGGGCCTTCAAGACCTTCTCAGTTGACCAACTTTTTATTTATTTCCAACAATCTAGTGCCTTTATTATTTCATAGCGTGTGTCTTTGCTGCCCGGCTTCCAGTCATGTGTATGTTACACTGTAAAAATAGTTGGGTCAAAAATGTACCACTGATTGTCACACCCAACTAAGTGGAGTGAAATTCGCTCTCCGCATTTGACCCATCCCCTGAGGGAGCGGTGAGCAGCAGCAGGGGCTGTGCTCAGGAATCATTTGGTGATCTTTCCCCCAATTCCAACCCTTAATACTGAGTGTCAAGCAGGGCAGTAATGGGTCCCATTTTTAGAGTCTTTGGTATGACCCGGCCGGGGGTTTTGAACCCACAACCTCCCAGTCTCAGGGCAGACACTCTACCACTAGGCCACTGATCTGTAAAAAAAAAATGGATCTATCCTCTACTTGGGTAAAAAAAATTGGGTCATTTTGTATAAAACAAAAATTGACCCATAAAGTGGATCGGTCGCTTTTTGATCCCTAATTGGGTTACTTTTGACCCAACTGTTTTTAGAGTGTAGATTTGCTTCTGTCCAATCAAATTTCAGCTTTGGTGTGTTGCCATGTCAATGTAATTTGCAGAGGGCCTTCAGAATCCAGAGTGCTGGTTCATGACAAATAAATACAAAAAACAATGGCTGTTTTTTGTGTGTTTTTTTTAACCAATCATATTGAAAATTCAGCACTCTCAGCTCAGATCGATGTCCGCATTTTTTTCTTCCTCTGATCAGAACTAACTAGTTTTGAGATGTGCAACCAATCAAATTACAGCGGAGAGTCCTGCCTAAAACAAATTCATTTTCAAAGCAGACTTTTTAAGGAAAACTGGACATTTAGATAAGTCGGACAACACTGTACCTGGCTGGCTACCTGGTTTCAACCTGGTGAAGGCCATATTTGGCACTTCCTGAGTTAGCTAGCTCTGACTGTTGAATTATCAAAATACTCAGTTAACAAAGTCTTTATTTTTTTTAAAGAAAAAAAGTTGTTTTGTTTGAAGAGGTGTTTTATTCCCTCAAAAACTACCAAAACACACACACATACTGTACATGTTCACGCCTGTTTCTTACAATTAAGTTGATTTAATGCCTCATTCCCAGCTATTAATCTCAAATTCTATTCACATTCTCATTCAACGCGCTTCCCTCGGAACAAAAGGGAGGTTAGATTTATTCCTCATTTGGGTCCATGTGGGTGGGTGGAGGAGGGTGGGTCTGGTTCATGCATGGGCATAACCTGGGCCCCCAAAGGAAAGGCCCCCACTGCCAGCTGCCAGCCATAATCAAGACGCCCCACTGTGTCTATCACTGATGATGTTTGACCCGTCTAATAAGGCGAGTGTGTGCCATCCAAATGTGGATTCCCCCCTCTACTTTAAAATAAGACCTCGCATCACATAAATGTTGTCAACTTGCCCAAATCAACAAGCAAAATTAACCTTTTTTCTGTGACCGTACATTTTAATAAAAATCATCACTGTTGAATTAATTCCAATTTTAGTTAGTCTTGTCTTTTAAGCACACTGCTCTGTCCTGTTTGCCGCTGTAGCACTTAAATTTCCTCTCTTGGGGTCATCGAAGGGTTATTTTATGACACATATCTGAAAAGTTCACGTAAAGTGCGAATATATGTTTTGTAACTTTGTTGCACCAAAGAGAGGAGCGTTGTTCACAACCATGCCAAATTAGAACGATTAAGAAATCACTAATTAGTAAATATAAAATGAGGCTTGAAAATTGTGAAAAAAACAGCCATTCTCTCCGCTCTCAAATGTTGTGGGCGTGTCTCCTGATGTCGCTGTAACCACGCCCCACCCAGCTGTTAGCTGTCAATCAAATAGGGGATAGGAAATAGGCCATTTTTCTGTTTATGGATCACCACATAAAGGTTGTTAAGTTCTTGGGCAAACTAAAATATGATTATACGAGCATATATTATATAGTCTGTTAAAAAAAATGGTCTTGTGGCTCAACTTACCCCATTTTTCCTCCCTATAACCCTAAGCCTTGCTTTCCTTACATCTTTCAAACTTTCATCCATACTCCTTTTCTTTAATCTATTCATCCCTTCTCTCCACTAATTGTGCACCCTCTTTACTCCACATGAGGGGCGCTTGAGAGCCCCTATCCAGCCTGTTTTAGATGTCTCCGTTCTCTAACACACCTGAACCAAATGATCAGCCAACTTTGCAGAAACCTGATAACAATCCTGATATGATGTACTTTGGTCTTTACACAATCATCATGAATATTATGATAAAAGGGGGAAAAAATGGTTTCTTAGAAACAAGGGGTGGCTCAACATACCCGTAGGTTCAACTTACCCCAGTTTAACCTATTCCACTGCTACAACCCGTAAAAACAGATGTGTACCTCGGTCTAGCATTTTTCTTACGGCCACACATGACACCATGTTTGAGAAGTTTAAATATATCCTTTTAAAGCCTCCGGTGGCAGGAATATATCCCACTTGGTTATTGCTGGGCTTTTCCGCGCCGTGACAATGAGGCACTCTAAATATGTGGATTTACACGGTGGAGTGTCAGGGCAAAAGTGGATGACACAAGCACGGGGAGGGGAAGCCGGAGTGCAGAGCGTATTCCAAAAAGATGAGAGAAAAGGTAAAACAACAGTGTTTCCAATGATGTCATATGTCTTTAGCCTACAGTTGACCAATAATTCTAAAAGAAAAGACGGTTTAAACTCATGAGAACCATTTTTCCAATGTACACCCAAGCGAAGAATCATCTTTAACAGTGTCCTTTGCTCATATGTACAGCAACATTGCTGCTATTTCTCTGAATTAATAATAAGCGAATCAAAGCGCTTGATTTAATGGCAGTGATGAAAGATTTATATGTGACATTATCAAAGCTGCTGTGCTGCGAGGGAGACGCCCTGCACGCCTGAGCTAAACCAATCACGGTTCTATGAATATGACATGAGACTGATTTGATGTTACATGAGCGCCGGACCCAAGACAGGAAGTCCACTGACTGGGGCCGCTGGTCTATTTCTGCCTTTCTTCGTCACTGGCTCCAGAGGCGAGAGATCAGTGCAGGGTGGAGGGTAGCTGGTGTTTTGCCCGAGGGGGACATGGACACGCATTCTGTCATTGTTCCACAGCTGCCACGCCGCACCGCCCCCTCCCCCGCGCTCGCTCCCCCTCGGTGGCCATCCTCACCTTTAGGGCGTCCCCTGCTACCCCGCCTCTCTAATGAAGAGTGACACGCATCCACAGAATCTGATGGAGTCTGAAAACGGGGCCTGCGCCTCCTCTGTCTTGTTGCCTGTTATTGACTGAGCTGGCTCATGCTGAGTGGAGGTGATGAGCACGCCGCATACCCATGAGGCATTGCGCAAGAGCTCAAAGGGCAGATGCACTCGTATGGAATCACGAGGGTCTAATTTTCTCCATTCATGAACTGAGTGATTGATATTGGGAGCGAAATGAAAAACTCTAATTGTTCCCCTTAAATGAGGAATAATTTACAGGCTCATCTTAAAGCTGGTGTGTGCCAGCAAGTCTACGTGTGTGTGTGTGTGTGTGTGTGTGTGTGTGTGTGTGTGTGTGTGTGTGTGTGTGTGTGTGTGTGTGTGTGTGTGGGTGTGTGTGTGTGTGTGTGTGTGTGTGTTGTGAACGCATGTGCACTTGGTGAGATATCAAAGTGACAACTCCTAAGGCTGTAGTCTCCCGACATATCACTTCAAATAATTCATACGCTCCTTTGTGACAGTTTCATGCCTTTGTGGCACCAAGACACAGCATTGTTTTCAAGATACTGACCTTTTAGAAAAGAAAAGAGAAACAGAATGACGCCTCAGTTTTTGTTAAGCCTCGTGTAGCATTCACACAAGCTCGGAAAACTAACATACAGTGGCACCTCATTTAACAGACCCAAACCCAAAAGACCCTTGGATTCAACAGATAGAAAATAATGTCCAGTCCAATTAAAATGCCCCTCCTAAAGCAGCTGTTTAAATCGGTTAGTTCTGGAATTGGCCGCAATTCGCCATAGGCAACCTTCAATATATATATTTTTTTAATCAACAAACAACTGTGTCGCAAATGCGGGTGTGTTTTTAGACACGGTTGTCATGTTGCCTATGTGAATGTCAGCCTATGTTAGTCCATGAAAAGGCTTACCGGTAATTTACTAGTTTTTGTTATTTGTATGTTTAATGTTCAGTGTTTTGAACAAATAAATGTGTGTAAAGTTAGACACAAAAAGAATAAATTTGATGCATCAATCTTGTATAGAAGGAACAAGCGGATATTTTAAAAGGACACGATAAAACAATTAATAAGAACTACAGAAAACAATATAATAAAGAACAAACCAAGGGTTCTTTTTAACCTGTATTTCTTGTACAAAATGGTCCATTCAGATATTATGATTGTATTCAATTATGAAATCAAATACACTTATTAAAAGCTGAAACAATATCAAATAACATGAAACAATGTGTGAACTTTGGCATCCAACAAGATGCCAAACAGGCAAAGAATTCCTGCATCAAATTAAACTCAGAGTCTTGAGTCCTGTTTAGTAACACAAAAATAACTACAGGTAATAGATTTGACCACAGGAAAAACAATAGAAAAAAAGTCAGCATTTAGTGAGGAAAGGCATCAACATAGTTTTTTTTAAATATACTTAGTCGTAAATTTTGCTGTTGGGTTTCCTTTTCTACTTATTGTGTCCAGGTCAGTAACTGCCATTTGCCTTATTGTCACCAAGTGGCAGAAAGCTCTATCGTAACTGAGCAACTCATTGACAATTGTAACAGCTCCAATGCATTGAATTCAAAACACATTATTTCATGCAACCCACTCGTCGGCGCTCGCAGCCCAAGGTCGGCATGCGAACGGTATGGCTGCATGGTTAGGAACCACTTATTTTTTTCAAGTATGAACTTATAGCCACCCCTGTATGAGTCATGGTTTCACCCTGGCCACCACAATGAACATTTCTGGCTACGCCCCTGGCCATAGAGCCACTAAACGACACTCTTCCTTAACACTTATATTTATTTTCTCAATGCCAAAGATTTCCTGACCATCTCTTCCTTTAGAACAGGGGTCACCAACGTGGTCTCCGCGGGCACCAGGTCGCCTCCAAGGACCACTTTAGCGGCCCCGCTATGCTAAGAAGAAGGAGGGGGGGGGGGGCAACAATAATAATGGCAATTACAGTACATCTGAGCTGCAATCAGCTTATCTTTAATGTGATTCTTTTTTAAAAAAAAAATTAAACATGCTTATATTGGTGTAAATTTGTAAACAACAATATTTTATAATTATACTCTGAAAGGTCAGTGCTGTAGAGCACAATCAAACCATAACGTTCATGGAAACAAGCTAGCTAGCTAGCAAACGGTGATGATAAGATTCAGCACAAAATAATTTCAGGAAATTTCTTATTTTAAAGGACCCAAAAAATTATCGAGTGCTGTTTTTGTTATTAAAGCACCAGTGTGTAGTAAGTGACCACTAGATGTCGCTATAAAACAAAACACAGCCGAAGAGCATGCAGTTAGAAGCACACACAGTATGGCTTAGAGAGACCACATTCCGCAAGGCAACCACCAATTCTTATTTTGCGTGAGCAAACGAGCATCTTGGTGATAGACGGTGACTTGGCAGCCGGTGTGAAGCCTGGCGAGCGACGCTGAAAGACTGAGCGAGCCGGATTTAGCCGGAGTAGCTAACGGGAGCGGCTAGCGGGAGAAGCTAGTAAAAAAAAAAAAGCTAGTAAAAGCTTGCGAGAGCAAAGCAGAAGGTGACAAGCGACGGGAGCCCGAATCATGGGAGTCAGCGACGACCACCTGCAGGCCCCAGCTGTTGAACCATTAGGTGCAAAACTTGATGCAAGCAAACCAGGGCTAACTACGTTCGCGAAGTTGCCTTTTGGGTATCCATAGCAGGAAGATGGCGGCAAAACGTGTCAGCCTCTTGTAAGGTGAGACTCCAGCCATGTAATATAATTAGTGATTACTAGACCTATGATTTAAAAAAAAAAAAGTACATTGACATGATGGAACATATTTTTTTGCATATTATTGAAATCAATATTAGTTCACCACTAGATGGCGCTAGAAATGCACACTAGGGCTTTAAAACAAACAGTATTTTTATTTACCAAGAAAATAGATGGATAGATGGATTATTTGCCTTGTTGCTGTATGACAACACTCTTTTCGTTGACTTTTGGTCTTTTTTTTTCTACCCCCATCGTCATTGTAGGTGTATGCAGTTACATCTGCCCCCATCATCCTGATACATAACACATATATTCTATGGGAATAAAACAAAACAACAAAAAGCCACAGGAACGTTTTGCTCCAGAAATTCATATTTGGATGAAAAAGGGCCTCAAGTTTTTCACAAGGAATTCTCCTGAACATTGTATTATGTGAACACACCTTGAGTTGCGGAGGTACTCATGTGTATGTGTTAAGTGGGCCAACATGCCCACGTCTACACACCCACCTGAAAGCAAGTTGTGCGTGCACATGTGCATGTGTGTACGTGCAGCCAGCAGTGTAATGTGATAAGCTCTAGCAAAGCGCATACCTGATGCCATTAAATGCAATTTCCCCCGTGTGTCAGCCAAGCCATTTGTCAGCTGCTAACAGCGCACGTTTTATTAAAAAGCTCATCCGCTTCAATTAACTGCGCTCGCAAAGCAGTTTAACTCCGCTCTAATCCTGTCAAGATGTTTAAACGGGACTCATGTACACTAAGTGTATCATTTCAAAGCCTGCCAGTCACATTTTATGGTTCTTTAAGCTACCATTTATCGGCACTTACTAAATTCAGTTCTGCTCAGAGGGGAGTGCTTTTTTGGGTTAAAGCAACAGTAAGGAATAATATGTGCATGGTTGCTACAGCTTGAATTATTTTCAATGCCACTTTCCAATGTCAGTGTGATGAATATGATTAATTTTGCAACCATATGTGACCAATGACATAATGTCAAAGTTTTCCTGACTTGAGTGAATTTAATCTCAGTTTTAGAGCTGGAATGGATCAATTGCATTTCCATTGATTTTAATAGGAAACGTTACCTTAGTTTATGAACATTATATTTTACAAACGAGCTCACAGAATAAATTAGGTTTGTTACCTGAGGGTACACTGTAAATGGAAATGTCATTAATCTTCTTCCAATTTCTTTAAACTACTCAAAAATGTGTGATGTTTATTTTAATGAGGGAAATTTTTAATTTTATAAAAGCATACAGTAATGATAGATAGAACAGTTATTTACTGCTTCTTTTTTTCCCTTTACGTTTATGTGAACAAAATTCTCGACTGTACAATGAAATATTAGGACATAACAGCTTTCCATCCTCTTAGGTTCCTCTCACACATAGACACGCACACACACACACATGCACACTTATCATACCAACCAGGAGGTTGACAGCACGGCGCTATGTTAGATGGACTTAGCAGGGTGCGGAAAGGTGTAAATTGGGTGCCTGGTGGTCTTCCTCACAGCTGATATGTGAATCGGCTATCTGTGGTGAAAGCCCAGCAGAAAGACGGATCAAGATCAACTTGATGGCGCTCTGACGTTTGAATGCAAAATCGGCGAAACGATGGATAAATGTGAGCAGGTGTGATCATAACGGAGACCAATTGCAATTAGATTCCGGGATGCGGGGGCTGCTTGCACACTATGTATTTTTAATCAAAGCTGTTAGCATCTGTCATGGATGCCGTTTTACTTACATCCACCTCCGATGGTGTGTTACAGTAGATGGGCGTCCAGTCCCATGTCACCGTTGGCCAAGAGCTGAACTTTTTAAATGTTTTAATAAGGAAAAAAAGCACTCGAAAATACAGGATTATATTTTGTAAAAATTCATTTAAATAGAATGCAAAGAATTTAATGTAAAGTATGCTGGAACACTTCTTCATTCAAAAATGTTGACATTTCTAAGTGTCCCTAAACTTTTGAAAAGCGTCAATGATACTTTTACCATATTTCCTTGCCTGTGTCACAAACATATTCCAAGAAGACAATGCTCGGATTCACGGGGCTCTTACTGTGCAAGCGTGCTTCAAGAAGCAAAATGCCACTTTCCCACTTGGACTGGCCACCACACAGTCCAGAGTTGATGAAAGTAGACGCGTGTTGATAGTTTGTACAACCGCAAAGATGATGCCTTTAAATCAACCCAGTCAAATCTTGTCATTAAAGCAGAACGTATTGCAATCTGCCAGCGTGTGTGTGTGTGTGTGTGCGTGTGTGTGTATGTGGCCCCTCACTCGACCATGTGCTAACCCCACACAGCTGCAGAGTCCCCTTGAGGGTTTGTCACACGGGCAACACAGGAGGAAGAAGAAGAAGAGGAAGGTTGCAAGGGGGAGGATGCTACCCAAAGCAGCATCTCTCATTTTCATGCCGCGCCGTACGGGCAAAAATGTTGCACACCGCTGTGGTTGTGCAATCTTTTTCGGCTTGTCGCTTATACTTTCCATCAGTCATTGCTCTCAAAACCGATTGGTCACTGTGGCAAATGTGCATGTGTGCATGTTGACATTGGAAATAAACACACAAGCTCCTCAGAGTGGAACATCAAATGTACAGTGAAACCCTGCCTGCCAGGTCGCTGTTCTTGAATATCATTTTTTCACCAGTGGAACCCATTTGTGTATTTTTGTGGGGTGGGGTGGGGGTGGGGGGGGTTAACACCACCAGAGGGCGCTAAAGCTCAAGCATGAATGGCTAACAGGAAAGTAGTAATTGGTAACAAGTATTGTTGAAGCGGTTCACCTCGAGTTAGAGAGACCTTTATATGTGAGGGGAGGAGCTAAGTTTAGCCTGGGTTGCTAGTGGTTGTTACGGAGAGTCTTCATATTTTCCTTTGTACATTCCAGTGCATAAAACTACAAATGAATAAAAACATAAATCATACTCACCGAGATGTCGATTATAAAATATAAGAAGGTTTTGCTAGTTGAAATTGACTCTAACAACTTTTACTCTGACCAGCCAATCAGAGGATAGAAAAATGCTGACATCATTGATGGCTAGTATTCTGACCCTATGAGGACAAAATTAACATTTGGTTGGTAAAAACAACACAAAACAGTCCCATTGTTACTATAGTTTAGGTTAATTTGCCAAGCACTAGTGATTCCGAAGGCCTCGGGCAGATTAGATTGACATGGCAACACACAGAAGCTGAAATCTGATTGGGTCATACAAATGTACTAGAAGCACAATGAAGCGAACAGACTGTTGGGAATAAGTCAATACAATTTCATGGAACAAACACGAGAATTTAGGCTGTAAATGTCGACCGCTGATTGTGTTAAGGCCAGCAGACAAGCCATTTCGAACCCTGACCAACCACCACTACTGGCTTTGATATCATAGTGAACATGTGTTGATAAAAATACTAGTATGTATGCAAAAGATCCAAACTGTGAAGCTCTCTTGGGTTCAGGGTGAAGCTTTATGCCACAACGGAAAGCTTAGTGTGTCTCCTTCAACCAGGGAATCTCAGGTTCCTCAACTATGGTTGTCAATCAAACGCCGTTTCCTCTGAGTGCGTTTTCTATCTGTCAAGGGTCATAGAGAGCAAGAATGAGACCCGTTGTCACCCTCTCTGACTCCCCCCTCCTCGTGCTCTCACTCCTTAGAGAGGTGTATCTCCACCCTGTGCGTCGTGTCTGGGCATGACCTGTTGCTAGGTAACCCTGGGTCACAGCTGCAGACTACGGCAAATCCTTTTTTTTATTTATCAGCCAGTTATGTGGGAGATGGTGGCTGTAATTTATTAGTTTGATATTGGGCGGCCAGCGTAAGTTTGAGATTGTAAAAAGAAGTGACGGGGATCGCCGCATTACAAATTCATCCACTTTTTTTTCTTCTTTCTTTTTTTTTTAACCATGAAATTCAAGCATCTCCAACAACAAAGCCAATGGTAATGCACTTTCCATGCTGGTAATTGAACAGATGTGGTCTGAAGGCTTGAAGTGCCCGGGAAAAAATATTTCCTCGAACAGTGTGTGACTGATTCATGTCCAAGGATGGAGTGGCTGCATCAGAGTTTACTTCAGCTATCCACAAGCAGTCATGAACGTCATCAATGTGTCCTGTACTGATGCACGCACACTCCTTTTAGAAACAATTCAGAGAAGAAGAATTCAAAAGAAAAGCTGGCAGTTGAGTAAAATGAGGTTTTAAAACCTCTGGTTCCAGGTTCCATCTGATTAACTTTGCCGAGCCTGAATCAATAAATTAAGCAATTAAGAGTATAATTTGAATTATTTCATGGAGGTCTTTAATTTCCTTTCATTTCAGATGACTCAAAGAAAAAAAATGCTTCAAAAACAGCGAAGAATTATAAGTATTATGCTTTGTCACAAAAACATAATAACAGGTGAGTGCACCCAAACTGAAGTTTTGTCTTAACCTTAACCAATTTGTGCCCAAATTTCTTTGGGAGATGTAAGGCACACAATTTTATCACTTGACTCTTTCTAAATCATATCATGTGTTTATTTTTTTCTATTTTGTACTTTGTTTGGAAGAAACTAGCATTTTTATGAACGGCAACAATTGTTGCCAGTGGTCACACAGCTTGTCACTATAGTGAAATGTAATCAAATAATAATAATAATAATAATAATAATAATAATAATAATAATAATAATAATAATAATAATAATAATAATAATAATAATAATCCATCCATTTTCGTAACCGCTTGTCCTAACAAGGGTTGCGGGGTGCTGGAGCCTATCCCAGCTGGCTTCGGGCAGTAGGCGGGCTACACCCTGAACTGGTTGCCAGCCAATCGCAGGGCACACAGAGACGAACAACCATCCACACTCACAATCAAACCTATGGACAATTTGGAGTGTTCAATTAACCTGCCATGCATGTCTTTGGAATGCGGGAGGAAACTGGAGTACCCGGAGAAAACCCACGGGGAGAACATGCAAACTCCACCCAGGAAGGCCGAAGCCCGGACTCGATCTCACGTCCACTCCACTGGGAGGCGCACGTGCTAACCAGCCAACCACCGTGCCGCCCAATAATAATAATAATGATAATTTTGTCATAATATAATAAAAAGGGTGGAGGGGCGAGGAAGGTAAAACAAACAAAAAACATAACATTGTTACCAATGGATATGATCATCCCAGGGAGGTAACTTATGATCATGGTTCAAACCTTGGTTCCCCTGTATAAAATTCAAAACAACAAACAATTTGAACTGGTTTCTTTATTGATAAATAACATTTGAAACATAACCGAAATGCTATGATAAACTACATATTCTCAAATACCCATATACTCAAAACCTCTAAACAATGTTTCTTTGAACCTCTAAAAATGTTCATCCCATACATTATGTTATCTTTCTATCTACACATGATATGTCTTTTTACATGCCATAGAGGAGGGTCTGGGATACCAGCCTCTGGAAGGTTAGGAGATCCATCTCCCCACTTTTCATGGCCTAAATCAAGCAGATATGATGCTATTGATAAATGTGTACCTGTAATAGCACCAGCTGCTCACCATGACATTGTTCAGATGTGTGAAGAAAAGGGCATCTGCAATTTCACATCAAAATTGTTTACCTCAGTGAAACAAAAGCTAATGTTAGCTAACATAGAAAGATCGCTTAGCAGCTAGCAAGAAAATAATATAAGTATCAAACTCTATAGACACAGGCCTTGAATACCTGTGAATTTATTTAGCTAGGAAGAGTATTTTAAAATGAGCCATTGTACATCATTCTACAACTTGAAACAGTAAGTTATGAGCAATCCTGCAGACAGTGTTTTCATTTAGTTAGTGACGAGCTGTGTGCCCACTGGCAACTTTTGTTGCCACTCACAGAAATAGGCCCATGAACAAAAAAATATTTATCCCAGGTAAAAATGTTTGGGTGAGGGTTACTCTAGAGACTTCAATGATTGAATAATTAAAAATATATTTGGGGGGAAATCATAAGAAATGTATGAAAGTTACTTTTTTTCCTGGAGGATTTGCATTAGCCATGTCTTCAGCCAGTAGGAACAGGAAGCAGATGATGTCATGTGACAGGAAGTGCTTGGAAACAATTTTACAAACCAAAACCTTAGTCTAAGTTGTCTACTAGCATATAAGTGCAAACATTTGCATTCATACCTTTTATATATTTTTTTATTGTAAGTAGAAAATTACAGTTATAGACTTTGGAAACAATTGTTGCCAGTGGGGCAAAACGGGTTAAAGCTGCCCAATGCAGGAATTTAATTTTAAATTGCTACTGCCACATGTGGCCAAAAATGAAACTGCACACTGCCTTCTTCACGTACACAATGCGCACATGACGTCCCATCCGCAGATAGAGGGCGGGAAATTCGAACTTGAATTCTGTCTAAAAACTATTGGCCAGAGGCTTGCAGGAGTACCCATTGTGAATAGCTAAGGTGTGAATCTACTAATTAGAAGATGTTTGAGTCAAAAATGGTCAAATAAAACACAAGGCTATTATAAAGATATTTTTGGGCTAATTTTTTAAATTAGGGCAGCTTTAATGTCAACGTTTTTGTGATGTTGAGGCAAAAGCGCAATCAGGAGTATTCCTAAACAATTGCATTTTTTCACAAAACGAACAAGGCATGGGGACAAACACCATAAATAGAAAGGTTCAAAGTAACTAAGAAACGTATAGAATGGCTCAAAACGACAAGCACCCTAACATGAACATGACTAGCAACAGCACCCAACAACAACATCAACAACTAATGAACAAAGACAGGAATAAAAAGGGATCTAATGCTACATTGGAGGAAGGTGAGAAGTCGGATTTATCCCACTTAGATAGTCCTATTCCAATCTCAAAGCGTTCAAAGTGAATGGAAATAACAAAGATGGCTGATTTAGAGAAATTGTTTATGGTTTTGGTTAACATAGTCAATTGGGATCACGTTAGGTTACGTAAAATTCTTTTTTTTTTTAATGAATACATTAATGTTATTAAAAATACATTGATAAATATGTTTATAAATATGTATATGTTTTGCCATTCCGGGTCTTTTCTTTGACTCTACGCAGTTTGCCATTATCGATTGACGTCAGATTGAAGCCCGACAGTAAAGTTGGGGTCCTTTTTCCCCCCCGGGCCTAGCACCTCAGATGTGCGAGTTCACAGGGGCATTCCCGTGCTCACTTCCTGGTAGGAAGACAGAAAAAGTCCAACTTCCCACTTTCCTCGAATGCAGCATAAATACAAGCAAACTGATGAGACGACGCACACCTGGACAAAATGCGAGCAGCAGGAGGTAGTTGATTGGTAGACACAAGGAAAAGGGCTAACAAGTACATATGGAAATGAAAATCTAATGAGTAGACATGACATGAAAAAAGGGACACAGAGAACATGACAAAACATAAAATAAAACAACATCTAATCAAAATAAAGTCAACAAAACAGATCATGGCGCTTAAAATAATCCTCAATCCTGACAAGTTACATTGATTTCACAGAGTTAGTTATCTTCAACTCAACAACAGAGAAGGCTTCCTTGTAGAATCTTAGGTTAGGTTTTTAGCAGTGGCTCAAGAAGACACACTTTGGAGTCCGGCATGACTCCTCCTTCGCTCAAGGACTTGAGCGCCGTCATTTGCATCAGAAGTTATTGAGTGCAGTTGCAAGATATCTAAATGTTATTAGGCTAAAGTTTGCTATCTTGTGAGCTAGCTAGTAGCTAGTAGTGTTAATTTCATTTTTTTTTTTTAAAACTACACAAAAATAATTTCGTCAACACACATTTTTCACCGGACTAAAACTAGACTAGACCAGGCCCCTCATTATTAAACAATAACTGGGACTAAATAAGTATGCATTTTCATCCACGAATGAAGATGAGATGAAAATGTACTTCACTTAACAAAAACTGGACTAAAATTTATGGACATTTTAGTTCATCAGTGCAGCTTGTGAATGCAACATGGGAAAACTGTGAATTCACAGTGAAAGGCTAAAAAAAAAAAAAGTAAATTATAGTACGTAACATAACATAACGTAACATTAATCCAAAGGCTGTAACGTTCCAACAATAATGTTAATCCGACCACTAACTAATGCTGGCTAACTTACTAGCTCATAGCATGGAGCCATAGTAGCCATTAGTTGATATACTGTAATTGTCAAATCAAAAAAATGAGAGAACATTTTATGTGAAATAGTTTTAGATCTGAAATGTTCAACATAAACTGCTGACAAAAAAAATACATGGGTTAAATGACTGTACTGACTAAAATTAGACAAAAACATTGACAGTTTTTGTTGACTGGAACGAGATGAATAAAATTATGTTTTCTTGGATTAAAATAAAGACTAAAAACGGACGAAATAAAAACGGGATGAGGTTGACTAACTTTGATAAAAACTAACAAGCGTGATTGAAACTAGACTAAAACTGAGACTAAATTTAGAAATGGCGGATACAATTAACAATAGTAGCTTGCATGACCCAGTGGGATATTATGGGAGGCTATAAGCACATATATTTTCACAGCTCAAACATCACCGAAGTCATTACACGAAGACTCTTCTCGATCTACGGTGTATCAAATTTAGAAGACATTTATTTTATTTTTTACGGGGAATTTAGATTATGACACTAATAACACTTTCTACAAATCCTAGGTTGGTATCTATAAAAAGCTTTCTGTGTTTTCTATCATCTTTAGTGTTTTGTTGCAAAGTTGTCACACATGATCTATATTGTTACTTTGTCAAATGAGTGTTAAATTGAGTTGGCCGATCTCAGGACCGTCTGACAGTTTGTGCAACACTTGAGTATGATATTAATGTGTGAAGTCTTGGCCCAGTCAAAACTTCGGATTGAAGTCTCAGCCAGTGCGCCTTGTTAAATCTCTCAGCTTAATGCGCCTGTGATGAATCTTTTTCACATGCTTCCTCCAGGCCATATCTGATCAAAACAAATGCACCTGCACTAAGCCCCCCCACCCGGCCCCCCCGCCACAAGTGCAACTCCTCTGGGATGGGTAAAAATTGACTCCCTGGCTTCCTCCGCCAGGCAATTACGTGCCATCTGTTCCCATCTTGGTTGTTCCAGCTCATTTTGTTTCTGCGATTGTTCGTCTAATATCATCGGCCCGACAGCATGAGCGGGGAAGGGGGGGGGGGGGGGGGGTAGTGGGACAGCAAAATGAGGAGTGGCATGAAGAGGAATTAATCGAATCTATAGCAGAAACAGATCTTCCCCTCTGAAAAGAGAGAGAGTCCCCCTCGAATGAGCACCATTAGCATATTCATCACCTCATATTACCTTCTTTATGTAAAGTGGGCCAGACTTTCTTGACCACCTTTTTAACGCCATCTGTGATGGCTTTTTTATTTTTTTTTATTGTTTGTTAGCAACAGGTCTACTTGGTAATAATAATAATGCATTAGCCTTCCTGTCATGTATCAAACTGATCTATATGGAAGCACATATACAGTAGCAGGCTGTAATTCTCCCTGGCGGAATCACATTATCATTTTGTTGAAGCTGCTATTGGACCCATTACTCTGCCATACGCCAGCCCGGATGTGGCGCTGATTTAATTGCATACATGTTGGACGTGAAGCGAGCATCAAAGGTTTATCACTTATGTCAATAATAAAAATAATAACAGGCGAGCTGGGCGCCACCTTAGGCAGAGATAATTCTCCATCTCTGCTGACAGGGCGGGAGATAGAAACAATCAGTCACACAGGCAGCCGGCCTGCCCGTAGGACCCCTGTGTGGTGGGCGTCCGGTGGGCCGAGAAGATGGCTTTTGGCTTCTATTGCCTTAATGCGAGCGCCACATGCTGACTCGGTTTGGTTGACTTTCAAAGGATTTCATTATGTTCAAGCAAACTTTTAGCGGATAGGGACCAATTAGCGTGAAGAAAAATTTTCAAGGAACCCTCATAATTCTCACACTGATTAAAGGGTTAATGCCGCCATTTTTTGCATTCGTTTCTCATGTGGATTTTGGCCACTGAGGTTGCAAGCTTCGCTATGATGCTAATGTTTTGTAGCCTAATGATTTCTTTTCTATACTCTCAAGCTCTTGTGGCTGCGCCAAGGCACAATTTGACATCTGTATGCGTTCTAATACTATTCCTTATAGGGGAAGTCAACCCACCCCCTCAAAAAAGAAATCTTGAGAATAATATGTTCTATCCAGCCCCACTAGTCTAAATATGGCATTCTGGTTAATATTGGATATATAGTGGAATATGAATTAAGCAGCAAAATCCAACAGTTTTTATCAACATAAGAAGGCGGCCATTTTGCCACTTGCTGTTGAGTAAAAATTACATCAAGCTCAGCTTCAGAAAACAGGTGAGCTGTTATTGAAATTGTCACAATGATTTGTCCGAAAGGAAAAATTAATGACTAAAAACAAAACAAAAACAATGTAATATTAATCAGAGTGTCCTGTTTAGACTAGTGAGGTCACATATAAAGTCAAGAAATGTTTAAGGTTGAGTGGTTGACTTCCCCTTTATGCTGTTTTACTTGTTTCAAGATTCCCCCGTGGTCCTTCAAAAACTGTAATCAGGACTGTTTCGAACTCCCCCACAAACATCAACACAACTGTCCCATAAAAAATACACTTATACATGACTGAGACTGCTTCACTGTTTCGAGATTCACACATTGAATATTTTTATTTTGTGTCGTCAAAGGATGGTGAAAGAATTATATTTGGGATATCTTTTTTATAGCTGTCAAATGTCAAACCAGGACAAATTTAACCCAAACGGCATGTAAGGGTTAAGCTTCTTCATCAAGCCTAAGCTACAGAGGAGGTCTTGGGCTCACTTTAACACATGACAAATGAAACCGCAAATGACGTCCACTGGAGTGCAGATAGATGCATTTCTGGGTCCATTTGTTGACAGCAGCTGTGAACACGCAGCTTGCTTCCACCAATAAGAGAGAAATATTGGCTGAAAACATGGGAGGGAATATTGTACTAACACGACTTGCACTTCCTCTACTGCTAAGGAAAACATGTGTGAGCGCCTAATTGGCTGTTTAGTCTGCTGTGGCTGTCCTGTATGTGGACCTGTGACACATTGCTGATGCTTCAGAAAAAGTCAGCCTTCTGCAAAATGTCTTAAATAAAAATGTCCAGCAAAGTGGTATGGTCTTTCTGGACCAGGAATATTGAATTGATGTAGCTACAGTAGTGTTTTGTTTTTGCATCTTTGCTTCATGAATCTCAGCTGTGAGAAGGGTTGTTGCTTCATTATGCTCTACGATTTTTCAGTTCGAATCAATATAGTACTGCCAAGCCATGGTTGCAAGTCTATTTAGGCCCTTTAAAAATGTGTGTTTGCTGACATCTAGTGGTGAACTGGGGACATACCAAGGCTCGTATCTCAAGCTGCAGGGTTGAATTCTTTTCTGATGACATAATCAAGCTAATTGTGCTGACCACTGAAGTACTTCCTTGTATTTTATTTTTTAGATATATATTTCAATGTTTTCAGCTGGGAAGTGTGTTACTCAAAACAGCGCAACCAAAAGGACATGGTAGTTACTCTTTTTTATAGTTTAGCTAATTTGTTTGTCACTGCATAGCATAGCATAGCATAGCATAGCATAGCAGCTAGCTAGCATGTACTCTTAAGCAAAAAATAACATTAAGCGTTAATTTAAATCCTGTTACTGTAATTAGTGTAACACTAAAATTAATTTAATATTCAGATAAAATGTAACTTTATTTAATTGTGAATTATTTATTCAGCAAAAACTTGTAAAAATAAGTTTTCAGGTATCTGAGTGTCATTAACTGTGGTGTGCCAAATTCAGCAAAACATAGCCTAAGGTGTGACATATAAATTAATGTATCATTGATGGTTATGACATACAAATCGAATTATATAATAGTTTATTACCAGTTTTTCTTGAAAAGAAAATGGTCCCGTTTTTAAAATTGGTAAAATGTCAACCAATTGAATGACTGAATGAAAAACTAATTAATATTAAAGGAGACATATTTAGACAGTCAAAACGTTCTTTACAAAAAAACCATTTTATTCTGACTAAAAACTGATGCAGTGTACTAATTGTGACAAGAAAGTCTAAATACTAATTAAAATCTCGAGATATATATAATAACTTGTAGTTATCTATATTATAATTAATTATTATATATCCACTTAACCTGGAGTACCTGAAGAAAACTGATTCGATATGGAGTACAAAGAGATTTCAAACAATGCCATGACAGAAAGTAGGGCGGTGTGTGTGTGTGTGGGGGGGGGGGGGGGGGGGAGGGGGGGGGGGGGACTGGTGAGCGAATGAAGTGCAGGTTGGAGAACAGCGTGGCGAAGAGCACCTTGAATGCAGGTAAGTTCTCTTCTTTCAATGTATCTTGAGCTTTATCCAGTATTTGTCCATTCTGAATTCTTGAATGTAGTTTTGTAAACATCTCCATCTTTAGGCTCATTGATTAACTCATAGCTGCTTAGTTTAAAATATCCTGGATCTTTCAAGATCATGCGGTGGGAAAATCTGCAACCGTGCACTTATATTATCACAGGTCCAATATAGGCTAATCTTTGTTGCTTTTATTAATGAGTTTGTGTTAAAAGTTTGGTCATTACAATTTAGTAATATTTGTTCATTAAAAATTTGTTTTATTCATTTATTTCATTAAATAATTAGTAAATGTATTTAATGTAAATAATAAAAAAATATATATAAGTAAAATAAATCGATTTTTTAAAATTGATTTTATTAGATAACTGGTTAATAAATTAAAATTGAAATCATTAGAAATATAAAATGGGAATTAATAATTATTAAAAGTTAATTACAATAGTTAACAAATGTTTAGCCTTAGTAGATTTAAATTGTTTGTTTAAAATGGATGTATTCATTTTTATTTTTATTCATTTGTCTCATTAAATTTCATGTAAATAGTAATAAGTAACATTAAAATCCATATACATTTTTTCAAAATGTGTTAATTAAAATGTCTATTTATTTAGGAAAACAAAATGATATTCACTTTTTATCATTCAATTTGTTAGTTGATTTAATACAAATAATGAAAATACATTCATTATTAAATTTGTATTCTTCAACAATGAGAATGAATACATATAAATGAGATGGCCCATGTCTGTTTTAAAATTCAAATGTGTTTTAATAGGCTCTAGATGGTGTCATTTATTTGTTGTTTTGTCTGAGGACCTCAAAAAAAGGCCTTTCAATAACTTGGCCACCCACACAGCTAATTTAACTTTAATGCTGTGTAATGTGAGAGTACTCTCACACGGGTCACGAGATTGACGCTGATATGTATCCTCCTTGTTCTCTCTCAACGATCCGTGGTGTGAAATAAGAATTGTTATGGTGGCTATTTGGGGCACCATTTTATATATTTTCCTCTCCAACTTCCCTCACAAAAAAACAAACAATCCAACCTCTGATGTAATTTTTTCTCTTTCCATCGTGTGAGTGAGATTTTGGAGGTCACATGCTTCCAGAGGCAACCTGACACCTCAGCTTTTCATCCTCTGCAAAAGCCGTCTTCTTTTTCCTCCTTGCAGGTGTTGGGGTTGGGAAATTGCTAATGTGCGCACAGTGATACCAAGAATTGTTTTGTCATGTCATCCGGCCATCCATTTCGCACGTACGACATCAGAAATAAAAGCTCATTTTCAAGGGGACCAACGTGACCCCAACGCCGGTGGCACCTCACATTCCTCGTAATCTAGTAGCTGAAAGGCACAGCTCACTTCCAATGCCTCCAGTGGAACAATGAGCGTCTGTGCAACTTCAGGACGGAACTATTTGACACTGTTGAAATGTTTGGATGATCTGTGAGTGATGAGACTTTTGAACCATAAGCGGGCAAAAAGCTAAAGGTCAAGTGAAAACCACAAAGAAGAACACACAACCAGTTATGGGAAACATGGTCAATGTCAAAACAAATTGAGAAACGATGAAAACTGTCATAAGCGTGCGTATCAGGATCACACTGGCTTCTTACATGTTATATGGTGGTTGGGTTGTAGAGAAGAACTAACTTCTTACTTTATTTTGTTGAGTTTGGTCATTGGTCTGGAATAATTGTCCTGAAAATACTCAAAAAGTCCTCAGGAAATTCCAAACACATAATGCTTTTAATGTGTGAAATTGTGCCAGCTGAGGGTCTGTATTTCATTGCTTTCATTCCATTTATCTCATCCAAAGAAAAGATGACAGTAGGGATGACAGGGAAATCTGCTACAATTAATAGTCTGTAGAGAAACTTTGAGAATATTGTGCAGTTGATGATGACGGATACAGTTGCAAGGCGTCATACATGAACCCTCATACATGTATGTGTCACATCTGAGTATGTCGTTAGGTCAAAGAGAAACCCGAGAAGACCTAGTTCATATTCAAGACCACATGTGACACCCTTTGATGAAAATGCCTGAGCCTTTTCTAGTCTGATCTTTTAATTTGGTATTTTTTCATGATTTTGATCTACTATTTTCTTCTTGTGTCTTCATAGGCAGAAAACACTAACTGATCAGTGTTATTTACTGCCAGTCACAATGTTACTGCGCTCTCAAGATAGAAGACCTCTTCTCGGCTTTTCAGCACTGTTAACACAAAGCATTCCCCAACCAAGACAACTAGCATCCATAGTGCCTCGAAGGAGTCCAAAAGAGTCCATCTTTACATCACAGTCTCTTGCCTCACCACCTCCCTGGGCAACACAGGCACTCTCCAACTTGGAGCAAGGGGAGAGAGAACTGCAAAGCCTCAGGGAGCGCCAGCAGGCTGAGGTGGATGAGGTGAACCAGGAGTTGGACAACGCAGCGATTGGGGCACAGAGGGAAGAGCGTCGTCTTCTTGAAAAGGTTGAGCGGGATCACAGAGAAGCCCAGCGTCTCCTGAGTCAGGTGAAGAGGGAAAATGCAGCGGCAGTGAGGGTTGTGCAAACGCTCATCGATCAGCAACTTCGAAAAATGGGGCAGCTGAAGGAGCAGATACAGAGATGGGGCAGTACAGCTGGGGGTGCCAACAAAAATCAGCTACAAAGAGGGGTAGCAGAGGTCACCCAGCCATTGGAAATCTCTCTTACAATTAAAAGGGTCCGCTTCCTACCAACAGAGTCCAAAAATCTCTGCTTGGGTAAGGTAAATGTCTATGAGCAAAGTATAACTTATCCAAGTGGTGTCTGTGGCATCCAAGGACAGAAGTGTGCCTTGCACTCAGGAGACTCAACATTTTCAAACATCGCCCCTCTTGAGATCCGGAAAGAAGCTTCAACAGTCAAAGCAGGGCAAAGACGAAGTCCAGAGGAGAGCACAAAGACAAAGTGCGAGAACCTTAAAATTTTGCAGAAACAAAATCTGTTCAGTTCTACTGCGAATGAGGCACTCAGATCGTCAATGTCTTCCATAAGAAGTAATCGTGGTGTTTCAGAGTCCTCCCAGGAGGAGGAAGATAACTCAGAGTGTTTAGACATACACGAACAAGACCTCTTCACTGTTATTCCACCCGTCTCTAGTCTAGGAGAATCCGAAAGCGATGAATTAGATGGCAAATGCCAAAAAACCAAGAAGCCCTCCACTGTAAAGGCAAAGAAAAAGAAAAAAGCCTTTGTCCTTGTCTCGTGTGAAGAAATGTCCTCCCCTCTGGAGAGTGATTCCCTTTCCAGGCACAGTTTTGGATACCTTTCCACGAGTGCTAATTCGTTTCCTCAAAAAGCCCTATCCACGTCAAATGAATCATCAAAGGACAGTGGAAGCCCTCCATCTCTAGCAATCAGAGAGGAATCATGTTTCATTTGCCCTGCAAATATTTCAGTCAATGGATCCTTCAAGCAGGAGCACCGCCATTCACTTTCTTCTGACAAGTTCTCCGGAAAACTAAGCTCTGTGAGCCTTGGTGACAAAGGTGACTGTGGTGCTATTAGAAAAGTCAATAAAATACGCCTGGCAGCTGAGTCGACTCTTGAGCAAGACCAGGGACATAGATCAGAGTCTGAAGCAGACAGTTGCGCTACAAATACCAGGAAACCACATTCCAGACCCGAGACTTCCGTTCAAAAGGTGTTTGGTTTCAATCCTGTGAATCGATCTCTGTCCACGCCAGACATAGAAAGTGAGAAATCACAGCAATACAACAATGACAGCAAAGAGAATGATGCAGCAGCTTCGAAGGGGTTAGAGGAAGAAGTCGGTTCAACTGTGCTTGAATCAGCTTTTCTGGTGAAACAATTTGGAAAACAAGGATCAGGCCGCGCTGATTTCAACCTGCCAAGCGGTATACACGCAACATGTAAAGGGCAGCTGTTTGTGGTGGATTGTGGAAATGCTCGGATTCAGGTGACTGACCTCCAGAACAACGTTGTGCAGCAGGTGACCCCTTCCGGATCAGAAAGATCTTCCCGCATCTGCAATTACTTTGACGTGGCTGTCAACTCAAAAGGACTCATTGCTCTGACCTGCGCCGCCGAGCGAGCTGTGTTGGTCTTCAACCGTCATGGACGCCTGCTGCAGACATTTGGAGGCATAATGAATGGTTCCACCAATGAAAAACTAGATGCTCCTCGAGGGGTGACTGTGACGCGTGAAGATGATTTCTTGGTTGCCGACATCAAGCGTGGCTCCCTAACTGCCCTGAAGCTGGACCCCAAAACCGGGGCCAGGCTAGAGCGTACAGTTGTCACTGGTTACCACAGGCCATACCTGGTGGCAGCCTGTCTCACAACTGGACTCATGGCGCTGTCAGAAAGAGGCAATGAGAGTGGCCGTGTGCCATGTATACGCGTTCTGGAGCCTGGATGGAGTACAATACGAGTCTTGGGGGTCTGCTCCAGCCTCGGGCCTGTCCTATCCTGCCCTTGGGGACTTTGTATTGACGGCAATGGGGATGTACTGGTGGCAGACTGGGGAAAGCAGCACCATCGGGTTCTTTTCTACCCGTCCATGGGTGTTGGCTGGCCGATAGTGACTGATAAGCTGAACAGCCCAAGAGGTCTCGCGCTGCTCCCCGATGGCCACATGGTCGTGTCGGACAGCATGAATCATTCCGTCAAGGTCTATCGCTACAAATGAGCTCCAGAGGATTACGAAGACTACAAACATTTTGTAGTCAACCTTTTGATGAACTTAAATAGATTTGAAGTAGCACAGCATGAACATTTGAGTATAATTAGCTTGTACTGTTTACGTTGGAATAAGATATTCTCACCTGTTTTCACAAAATAAGAATAAGATATACTCCTGAAAGATCAAGTGTACCATATGTATTATCAAATATGATTGTTGTATCTTGTCAAAAGTGAGACACTTAAATAGTAAATAAACTTTGGATTATTTCTGAAAACAAATGTATTGCATTGACAGTGATAGCTTTGATGAGAGATTAGCCCCTTTTTGACTTTTTGAAATGCTATACACACACACTAAATGAAACGTTAGTTGCACCTGCACAAATTAATACATGACTCAAGATCTGTATTAAATATAAAAATGTTTAGTTTTGCTTTTGGTAAAGGATATATACTGAAATACAGTGGGACCTTGAAATAAGAGTGATCCAACATGAAAGTTTTCCCAAGATATCAATTGTCATTTGGCTGATTTGCAAGCACAAACTTGAGCGAGGAGATCTGAATGGTGACAGTGACCTACCTCAACAAGCAGCAGTTACATAGTGAAGAAATCTTCAAGAGGCTTCAAGCTTTTTAATGCCACTCACAGTTGAAGTTTACGTTGTGTATTTAAAACACCTAAATGGCTTTGCCTTAAAAATGCCCCTGCTAGCTTAAGGCTAGCACATAATGGGAAATGCTATTGTCAGGCTATCGATGGTTGCAGTATTATAACTCTTTGAGCAATGGATGATCACCAATGGAACACCACATGTAAACAGACAATACAATGATACAGTACTCACATGCATATAGTCTTTATCCTCTGCAAAAAAACTGTGACTATTATGCTGCCCCCCAGTGGCCAAGGCAGTCGGTCACTCCCGAGAGAGCAGCAAAATCACGATGTGCTAACTGTTCAACTCTTAACACTCTATTTAGTTGTGTTATTACCCTATGTTTTTATGAAGTACAATATTATAGAGTGTTAGTTTCCCTATAAAAAAAAAAAAACTAACTAACAAACAAAAACACTTTACAAATATTTTCGCTGTAAGTTTGGGTGGGGCTGGAACAGAGTAAAGGCATTTTCATTCATGATGAAAATTTGCATTCGGAATGCAAATGAAAGATTCAAGATTGAAGAGTTTTCAGTTATGAAACTCAAAACACAACTGAATTCCCTATTATGTACAGTATTGGAGTTCTACCTCATTATTAGTGTCAGTCAAGAGATTGTTGTAGACTTTTCGATACAGCTCATATAGGACGTCATTGCACTAATGCAGGTGTACCTTATGTTTTGACCAGTTGACATCCAGAAGAACATATTGCTTCAAAAGTATATTTTGTGCTTTTATGTTGAGTGTTTTTACAAGGACAGTTTGAGATGGTAATGGGGTCATTTTAATTGGTATATTGTGATTAATTATAAGAATACTCTTTGCACTCAATTGTTGTTTTCCGTGTCCTTCTAATCTTATCAGGTAACACAGCAAACTATCAATCAACCACACCCAAAGTAAAAACTTTGACTACATTCACGTGAGCTGATCTACTTATTAAAATTAGGACAGAAACTGTCATGTGGACCTGTGAACGTGACAACTGGCAGCAAACACAAACAGATACAACAATCCAAAAGAGTCTGAACAGAAGCGGGGGAACTACAGGAAAACTAACGAGACAACGAGGTACACCTGGACAACACAGAAGAGGGAGCTGATTGATGGACACAAGGGGGGCTAACAAGAGCAGGTGGACACAAAACCCTAACAACCCTGACAAAAACAGCAATCGTGACCAAAAAAAAACCCAGCACCAGTCATTAGGACTGTAAATGATTGAACCAGACCTGCACTGCAAAGACAAGGCAGTTCCAAGTATAAAAGCCGAACTGGTGGCCGTCTGGTAAAAGATCGCTCAGCATGAAGCTGCTCGCAACTTTCTACTTCGGCCTCATCCTCGGCTTCGGCGCATCGCTGTAAGTTGTTTTTCTTGAATTATTTGAAATTCAATGCAATAATAATGCTTCCATCTGCAATGCAAATATTGAACTACTTCAGTGCTGCGATATTTTTTTTATTCAGCTCCTTTCAGTCATACTGTACGTATGTTCAGCCTATTTAACGGAATGCAAATCAATACAATCATTTTAAAGTATATCTATTTTTGGGCTTTTTAGCCTTGTAACAAGTTTTATTTTAAAATGAACTATACTTGCGTTATTTGTCTTCAGATCAATTGGTCTTTCACTGGACCTGGAGATTTCAAAACTTTGTTTGCAAAGCGGTTCGATTGAACAAATATGTGTGTTGACTGATGCAAGGTGCTGACTCATCATGTTCCAACTTGAATTACAGACTTAGGGAACATGAAAACAAAACTTAAAAAATAATAAGTTTTGTTTTTCATCTTTGACAGGCCCGTTGCAGATGTCACCAACAAAGGTGTGCTGATTTTTATTCCTTTTTTGTTAAATGTAAATAGCATTCCATGACTCGAATGCCAAATCAATGCACAGTATGGTAACTTGGTGTCTAAATGCAATGTATCTCTCCGTCTTTTCATTGACGTCCTAAAGATGGAGGTGTCCAGAATGCAACCCTGCCAGACAGATGTGATGGGATAGAGTTTGACGCCATCACTCCGGATGAGAAAGGAAACACCATCTTCTTCAAAGGTGCACTAAGGTTCATCTAACGTTGTCTCATGAGAATTTCTTTGTCGTTTCTCTATATCATTGATGAGTGTTTTCTAACGTAAGGGCCCTATTGTGATTCATTCCCTGTAGGAGCCCACCTGTGGAAAGGGTTCCATGGTCCAGCTCAGCTCTCCAATGAGTTATTCAAGGAACTTGATGATGATCATCTCATCGGCCACGTTGACGCCGCCTTTCGCATGCACAACCCAGAGAACCACGATGACCACGATCACGTGTATTTCTTCCTGGTACAAGTAGAACCATTTCATTTGGTGACGTGAGCCATGTTGATTGCTACAGTATGACAAATGTGCCCAATTTTGCTTCCAGGATGACAAGGTGTTTAGCTACTATAATCAGTCTCTTGAGACTGGGTATCCAAAACCAATACAGGATGACTTCCCTGGAATCCCCTCTCACCTGGATGCAGCTGTGGAGTGTCCAAAAGGAGAGTGTGTGGCCAACTCGGTTCTGTTCTTAAAGGGTATGCTGGCTTTCACTTGGGGAGGGGGAATACAAGAATCTGAAAAAATGGCAAAGCGAGAGCTGTCATTCAAAATTTGATGTAAACGGCTATTAGTCTTACAAAAATGAACAGTATGTGATTTCTCCAAAAGTCTAATGACTCATCTTCACAGGACACGACGTGCATGTTTATGACATTGACACAAAGCTTGTCAAAATAAAGACGTGGTCCCACCTGCCCGTGTGCACGTCTGCTTTGCGCTGGCTGGAGCACTACTACTGCTTCCATGGTCACAACTTCACCAGATTTAACCCGGTCTCAGGAGAGGTGAGCGGAGACTACCCAAAGGACGCCCGCCGTTACTTCATGAAGTGTCTCAATTTTGGTGAGCTCATCAAATGTTGCACCCCCCAAAAATATTTTGTTTTATTTCTAATTGTCATTTTAATTTCATGTGTGGGCTTGCAGACCATGGAAGTGGTTATAAAATCCCGAAATGCAGCGAGGTCAAAATAGATGCCATAACCACGGACGACCAAGGCAGAAAATATTTCTTTGCAGGTAAGGTCACTTTTATTTGAAAACCTTCTCAAAGTTCAAGGACGGCGTGTCAAGTTTTATCTACTGCACAGGGCCAGTGTACATGCGTCTGGACAGCCGTCGTGATGGCCTTCACGCATTCCTGATAACTCGGGCATGGAAGGAGATGACCAATGGGGTGGATGCTGTCTTTTCATACGCAGACAAACTCTACATGATGAAGGTAAGTCTAGTAAAAACCCCACATGGGTTGCATGTATAGATTCTGTCATCCAGAGCAAGGGCACAAAGTCAAATCGAGGCAACTGGACTTGTTCTTCCTTGTTGAAAACATTTAGCGGCATCTAGTGGTGATAGTGAACTAATAATTCATTTGTTTTTTTTTTAAATAAACATAGGTCTATTAATCTCTAATTAGCTTCGGATACCCAGAGGAGAAGAACTTCAGTTTGTGAATGTAGTTGATCTCTGGTGGTGCTTGCAGCCAGTAGCAAACTCGGTGGGTCGACAGCCTTCCACAACTGGGGTCTGACCTCCGTGATTCGGGCTCCCTCTGCTTGTCTCCCTTTTGCTTTGTTCTTGTTAGCCGCTCCAGCTCCTTCTTGCTCTTCGGGTTTCTCGCTCGCCAACTCACTCCAAATAGTTGGTAGGCTTGCGGTGTGTGTTTCAAAATTGTTGCATTCTATTAGTTTGCCAATAGATGGCACTAAGTTCTACACTGTCTTTTTTTTTTTTTTTTTTTTTTTTATAAAGGTAAATGTCTTCACATTTTCAGTGTTAATTTTGACAAAAAAAATTCAATTTTGCACTTTGTGTCAATCTCAGCCATAATGATTTTTATTTGAATGGCTAGCTACCAAGCTGGAATTGTTTGTATGTGTGTCTTACTTTGACTTGAGCAGTACATTTTTACACTTATGCAATATGCAGTGGCAGTTTTTGCTAACATCATATCGTAAAGTTGTACTGTTAAACAATGCGAAGAAAAAATAATCCTGTTTTAATTTGATTAGTTGTTACACACTAAGGTGACATTCTTCATCTGCAGGGTGACCAAGTGTACATCTATAAATCAGACGCGCACAACACCCTCATCAAAGGCTACCCTAAACCTATTAAGGAAGAGTTGGGCATCGAGGGACATGTAGATGCTGCTTTTCTATGCGACGGCGAACATACACTTTACATAATCCAAGGTAAATTTGTCGGATTTCACGTATGCACTTTTATTAAACCACCATTAACAATTCACGTTACTATTTTCAGGAAGGAATATTTTCGGCATTGACATGTCAGCTACACCAAGAGCTCTGACCAGCGATTTCCCCCTGCCCTTGTCTGACATTGATGCTGCTTTATGCGGTCAGGACGGACTTCGTTTGTTCAAAGGCCCAACTTACTACCATTATGCGACTGCCTTTATCCTTGCTACGTCCAGAATGGCCCCCGTGGCTGAAAATATTACCCCTGCAATGATGGGATGTATAGAGTAGATGCAAACTTCAGCTCTTTAGCAATGTCAGGATATGTGAATGATTATGTTTTGAATAAACATTTCTCAAATGTACTGTGCCTTCTCGTTCATGTTTGTGATGTCAACCTATGACCAAGGGTCACTTTGATAGCCCAAATAAAAATAATTCAAATGGATTCTGGTTGACCTACAATTTGTTAAAGTCCCCTCACCACTCCCATTGTATTGGTAAAAAAATTAAAATCTACTCTAGAATCAAATTGCTAGATTGAAAGTTACGGTCTCTGAACTGATGATTGCTGGCATAAAAAGAATGCTGACTTGGTGTATGTATTAAAATCTGGGAGTGTCCTATATAACTGAGACATGTGGTCACATTAGGCTAGTTAGCTACTAAAGCTAGCATCTAACAGTTGCTTATCCCACTGTCTAGAGATCACTATGGTGAGCATAGATCTCAATTTGCATCGGTACCCTAAAAACTGTTGGTTCAAAAAGGAATGACAACTTTTTGAGTTTAAGTTACCCGCCGCGCCAACTCAAAGAGTTATTTTGTATACAGCAACAAAAAATGTCCTACGTTGTGGGTTATTCATTTGATCCACCTTGGTCCCCCCCAAAAAAACGGTTGTCATTTGACTCAACTATGGAGAAAACCCTTTTCTGTACAAAAAAAATGTGGTTTTTTTTAAAGAAGAAAAAATAGGGGTCAATCAAATTTTGGACCAAAATTGGTTATTTTTTATCCGTCAGTTTTAAAAATCCGGGTTGGTCGCTTTTTGACCCACTTGCGTGACCAAGCTGTTTTTAGAGTGTACGATATATTCTTTGTAGACTTGCATGTTTTTGAAATGTGATTGGAAGTCATTATAACTGAGAAAAGAAAACCCAAGCTAGCATGGAGAAAACATCCAAGGCAAAATTCCAATTGTTCAACAATAACAGTTGTAGTACCACTGCAATTTACAACTCGGCCAGAAATGCGTGTGAATTGAGATTTTGTTTGAAATAGCAACGCAAGTATTGAGGAACGTGAGACTTTAACTTAAACTGTACATCACATCAACCTACATTGGTAAATGTTGAAGAATGAGCTCAACATTCAGTATCAAGAGTCCAGAGGTCATGCTGGCGTTAGCAAGCATTCAAGGCCCTTTCACTCCCTCCACACTTTTTGTTCAATTAAAATCCCTGTGACTTTCACGAACAATAAAGGGAGTGCTGGCGTCAGCACGGCTTCACACTCGCGCACAGACACACATATGCACACCAAACCGTTTGATCCACGCATAATGTAAACCGCCGACAAACGAAGCAGACGGGCAACGGTACAAAATAAGTTTATTGAGTAACACTTTTTTTTTTCTTCCCACATCTGAGGTAAATGAACATTTACATCAACATGCTCTTCAACAAAAACGTATATCGAAAGACTTTCTCTCACTCACACACAAACACGCACACACAGTGTGGATTAAAAGCAGGGTTTGCCCCTACTAACGTTTTTTGTCGTGGAAGTCCCTCAGGCACGTGTGTTTAAGCTGGAAGTCTCTTGATCCATACACATAACAACAAAATAAGAACAGTCACTTTAGATGAATTTCTCCATCATTGCAAATTTCATTTCTAAATTCTTCTAAGACAATCCTTTGTGTTTGTATTAGCATCATCATACCCTAATTATAGCGGGCTACAAAGTCAATGTGCAATCCTTTATTAAAGGTTAGAAAACAGCTTGCTAACATTTAGTAAAATGAGCCCAGTTTAGAGACAAACAGTATGTCTTTTTTGGTTGAATTGTAATTTTCAAAGTGCTGGAAGAACAGAATCTTGTGGTTTCATTCACTGTTGGGGGAGACGGCTTCACGTCATTCTCAACCACGATGATCTCTTAATTTAAAAGAGAGAGATGGCTAGCCAGTTGGCTAGCTGGATATCTCATCTCATTGTGTACAGTGTTGCGAGTGAAACTGTGTGAGACAGGCAGGAATTCATGAGAGGGACAGGAAAATAATAAAAATCCACATGGGATATCTGGTAAAAAAACAAACACACAAAAAGATATTATCCCCCGGCCCCCACCCCCGAAACCAAAAAGTCACAATGATAATCTACGGCTAGTCTAGAAAATGAAACCCATCCTATACAGAACAGCTAGAAGGAAGTCAACAGTTCTGTAACACACTGCAAACACAAGCATGAGAAAGAAAATGTACAACAAGTCCTCCAACCAAAACAGCCAATTTGGGTTTGGAGATGCTCAGCTACGTCGCTCCATTTTGAACAGTTGCTTTTATGACCTACACTTTGACCTTTGGAGATGTTTGTTTGTTTCCAAGGTCCGCTTACTGTGAATAGTGAAAAATCTCCAAACAGAACCAGAAACCTTAGATTATTTTTTTTTATTCTGCATCACACGCTGAGTGACCTATAATAGCCTCTACTCCTTATATATTTATACTGTATACATATTTATATTTGACCCTGATGTAACAGCAGAGATGTGTTTGTGTCAACACTGAAACGATATTAATGAACACATACACACAAATCCAACACACCCATGTGGGGCCGTCCAGCTCCATCATGATCAATAAAACAAAGTGCAAACCCGTCTTCGTGTCTCTCCCAGCAAAGACACAAAAGACAAATATGAAGAAGCCATGCTGCTGCCTCTACGCTCCCAAACTTACAAATGAGTCCAATTTGCATCATCATCATTATCATTACTACAACTTCTCTGTCAAATTGTGGGTTAAGTATGCATGTATGAAAATAGAAGAATTTAAGTCTTTCCACTGGATAATCGACTAAAGCTGTGGACACATTTTATTTACACACAATTATTTATTTGTAACATTTGAACTTCTTTTTTTTAGAAGCGGGAAAAAAAGTGAGCGTTTATTGTTCTTGCAAGGTGTGTCAGAAAAGGTCCAGGACTGGTATCACAGAAGATATATTTCAAACCCAACCTACAAACTAGGAGTTTTCCACTTAAATATGGGCCCGGCGATCAACCAGCTTGTCTACAAAAGGATTCCGCGTGTGAGAGAAGAGGTCAGAGTTGTGGCAGGACACCTCGCGCCTGCTCACAAAGCCCCGAGCATCTGACAGTTCCTTGCCCAGAATATATTTTTTAAATGACCAATGCATATCCGAAGCAATGTGCATCATAAGTCTGTGTGGAGGCGAGTTAGACGTGCAAAAAAGGCGCCGTTGTGGGGGTGAACACAACTGACCCCAGTAATCAAAACGTCGCTGCTCATTCCCTTTAAATGTTTCACCCTCACATCTCACATGGAGACATCTCAGTGCTGAAAAGGACGCAGAGATCTGGAGCATTGTCAGTAGCTTGAATTCGACATCTGACACCTATGAGCTCAGAATCTATCTGCCTGTGCCCTGATCAAATTCACCAAAATGGCGTTACACTACCTGCGCCACTATTTAGACATGGTCCAAGCATCAGGATATGCCAGAATTTCCGTAAGCAGAGTCTATAAAAATAGAACGCTTGCAAGATTTCATTAAAAGGGAAAACTCATCATTTGTATTTTGTATTTAAAATAGATTTTGTGACACCAGTCCTGGAACTTTTTTGACACACCTCATATTGCATGCCCAGGATAATCAGTCAGGATAAACTTTAAGAGACATTTGAGAACATTTAAGAGGGGGCAGAGACTTAAAATTGGCTCGATTATCGGTATGTATGTAGCCTATTAGCTTGTTTTAGCTTAGCGCCAGCTAATATAGAGTCTAGCATGTGTGTTGTGCTTATATGGATGGTCAAGAAATTTGTGGTGGGTTCACAAAGGAACTGCTTTTGATATTAAGGCAGATGTGAAAGAAAGATTTCGCGTTGATTACAAATAGGTCAAATCTGGTGATTGTGAAGTTTTAGCCAGCAGGGGGCAGCAGGATGTAGGAATAGCACACAGGCCCAACAAATTCGTATTGCAAACAACAACAAAAATCCCTCACATTTGTGTGGAGAACTTAATGCTAATTATGTGAACCTCCCTCGGCAACACAGCTAGCTGAAAGCTAACATAACGATACCGCAGTAACAGGCTCTACAATAAGGGGATTTTTTTTGCGCTTTTTTGTTACGTAATCATTCACATTCATTATATCAAATGCGGTAGCACGTTCGCGTTAAACGTTAAGACAAATAACCTGGCAAAGGCTACAGATGTGCCATGCCAACATTCACTATGACATTTTGAATGTGAAGCTCACATCTGTCCCATGTTTTCTGCGCTGTATTACTTTTTCAAAAATTTGAGAAGAGATTATACAAAGGAGACCCTGATCTTTTAATTTTTTAATTTTTTATGTTGGGAATATTTAAATAACCCTTCCAGAAGAAAATACAGTATAGACCAGATTTGTATCTCCTCTTCCTCTTTTTTTTTACCTAACTCTGAAGCTTATAGTTACCTCCGCCAAGGAGGTTCCTAGTTAGCAGTAGTGCACAAAAATTATTCAACTGATTTCCACAGGACCTTGTGTAGGGGTGGCCAAGGAAGAACGCATTAAATAGCGCATATCTGGATAAAGGTGCACATTTTTCTTCAGACATTTTCAGTATCGGAGGTGGACAGTGAACCCCTTATGTTTGTAATTACCGATACATGCCGCAAGATGGCCGCGAAGCACTATTTTTGTCTAAATGAAAATCCTCAACTCACTTCTACATAGTTCTTTGGCACTGACATACCACAAGATAACGTGAAGTCATCAAATCTAATAAATTTTTGAATAGGTGTGGCTTCACTGTAGGACCGTTAGGCCTTGGCGGAGGTCAGCTCTGAGTGCCATTTTGGAAGTAAATGTTCAAAGTCATGTCCAGACTTTTGCTGGAGTTTGTCTCTTTGTGTCGTTGCTGATGATTGATGGGCACCTTGCCTATTAGTTTGGATTTTGCTCACGTCGCCGTGGTTACACAGCCAAATCGTCAGGCCGAGCCCTGGCGCCGCTGCTCTCGCTCACCCGTCTCGGCTTGTGCATGTCGGGGGGCTGATGCATCTCCGCTTTGGTCACCACGGTGAAGTTGTCACTCGGCATCGCTTTCTCCTCACTTGCCAAAGCCTCCTCCAGTGAGAGGAGGTAGAGGCGAGCGTGGCAAGGGAGCGTGGGAAAAGTGGAGTGTTGCGACTCCGGCGGGGAGGCTATAATGGTCTCCTCCGGATGGGAGGAGGAGGAGGAGATTCGAGGCGAGGGAGGAGGGTAAGAGCCGGGGGAGTTTTTCCCATCGGCATCCTGCAGCTCCAACGCCATGTTGCTCCAGTTCTGCTTCTCTTCCGTCAGCTGTCTGTGGACTCCGCCGTAAAAGGAAGCGGGCAGCGACTGTAACAGGAGGTCATCGGGGTGGAACAACGTGCGGTCCATCTTGACCGAACCCGTGGCCATATCAGGACTTAAGGAGATCGCCTCGGCGGGACTGTCGGCGCCCCCCTCGGCCCCGCTGCCCCCCACCACACTCACGCTGGCGTACGTCGGCAAACAGTCGAGCGCCGGTGGACTGACCTCCTCGGGAAGGGTCTTGGCGTCTCCGGCTCGTACTCCGCCCAGCAGCAGGGACTCGTTGTCGGCGACAAACTCATTAGTGACGCTCTGCTTGACTTTCTTCCAGCCCAGGTGGTAGATCTCCAGCAGGTTGAGGACCAAAGAAACGCACGCCACCGCCAGCATGAAGATGATAAATATCGTTTTTTCAGTCGGCCTGCAGAAACACATGGTGAAGAACAGTAATTAGGGCACAGGGAAAAATTGACAAAAATCATGTAACCATCGTTAGATTTATATTTTTAGCTATACTATACAACAGTGATTGGCAACCGGTGTTTTGGGGCACGTTAGTGTGCCTTGAGAGCTCATCAGGTGTGCCACGGGAAACTGCCCAGTCTCCCTTAATTCATAGGTGTCAAACTCCGGTCCTGGAGGGCCGCAGTCCTGCAGGTTTTGGATGTTTCCCTTCTCCAACACAGCTGATATGTGATCAGCTCATCAGCAAGCTCTGCATAAGCCTGATAACGATCCTGCTGATTGGAATCAGCTTGTGTTGGAAGAGGGAAACCGCCAAAACCTAACACATACAGTAGCCTACATTTATAATCAAAAGACTCATTGACAAAAAAAAAACAAAAAAAAACATTGTTGCGCACATACCTTGATTCAGTTTACATTTGGTACCGTAAGGAACCAAAATGCAAAACTCGTTTTTCTTTTGTGTAAACATGAATAGATTTACAGTGTTGAATTGAATTGCCTTCAATTAACTTGTTTTTCTACTTCTCCTGCAGTGCACTGGGGGGCGTAGGAATGAGACGCAATGTATACAAGTAATTGGGATCTGTGCTAAAAAATGGCTGGGACTTACCAAATTTTCTATATTTTGTTTAAAAATGTTATAGATTGTGTTGAATGAAAGAAAGAGCTGTTTTTATTTACTTAAATATTACCACAAAAAAAGGACAAAAATAGCAGCATAAATGGACCCAAATAAAAATCTGCGATAGAATGAATCCGCAATAAGTGAACCGCAAAGTAGTGAGGGACTACTGTATTGGGTTTTTTTTAGGAAAGTGCAACATCAATCGTTTGACTTAAGACTGTTTAAAAGCTGCTGGAAGCACTTTTTTTTTTTTTAATGAGCCAAAACATCAGAAACTGAGCTGCACTGTGTTTGTTTACAGACTAGGTGTGAGGCAAAAGCCCGAGTTATATTTATTGTTCTGTATCTAATATGTAATATGCCCAAATATTTATTATCTTTTTTTTATTATCTTTTTTTTTTTTTTATCGGGTGGAATCCTTCTATGTCTGAATTCCCCCCTTTCATTATTGCCACGGTTACCTTGAAAAAATAATGTGATTACTAATTACGTCTTCAAAAAATTATTCTGTTACTTGGTAAAAGTAACTCAGTTGTATTACAAGCTACTTTATTAGTTCCATTCAACAGCTGCGTAAGGCACAAGGATACATGTTATCAGAGGCTACTAGCCAGGGTTGTTCAATAACACTTTATCGTACCACTCGCTACACTAACGTAACACCTGATTTAGCATAGCATGCTAACTTAGCACATAACAGCCTACTGTTGGTACGACACACTGACTTATATATTCATATACTGTATAAGTCCGTGGTGCGCACAGACTGCTAACTAACACACAAAATGGCAAAATTAACTAAATTCTCATGGAAATACATCATGGACAACGAGTCTTGTGTCCACATTGGAGGACATTAATCGTCTTTGTTCAGCTGTTTTTTGTTTGTTTGTGTTTCACTGTAGCATTAGCACGTGTCCTGCTGGTAAAGTCCAGAAAGTAAAAACCCTGCCACAGTTTGGCTGCAGCCACAGCCCACAGGTGCTTCGACTCAGCCGAGCTCGTTTGCCTGCCAGTTGAGTAGAAGCACCTGTGGCTAAAGCCAGACTTTGGCAGGGTTTTTACTTTGTGGACCTGAATTTCCCATCTCTGCTCATTGCCTGTATGTCTTCCTGCTGCTTGCTTTTTAAAATAATGTACTTCAGAAAGCTGAAGTGCCGTGACTCCTCTTGGGCGAATGACCCTCACCACAGTGGTAAGAACACATAGGCTACGTAGGCTAGCGTTCATCTGATTATGAGTTTGGAAATAGATTACAGTACATGTTACTGAAAAACATGGTCATATTAGGGTAACGCGTGGCATTGCTGATTACTTTTACAAATTATTGCTACATAGCAATTTGCTAAGGTTTGATTATCAGAGAGTACGGAAGGTTGATGTTTCAAAAACTGTAGCTACACAAGCAAACATCCTTACAGTAGGTTTTTATGAAAAAACTAACCTGGATATAAAGCAGTCCACAGTGTTGGGACAGGGCCAGCGGCGGCACTTATAGAGCGGCTTCAAGTGGAATCCGTAGAGGAAGTACTGTCCCAGGATGAAGCCCACCTCAAACAGGGTCTTGAAAATGATGTTGAAGATGTAGGTCCTCAATAACGCCCCGCGGATCCGGATTTTGCCGTGCTCGTCGCGGATTGGCGGCTTCGGCTTCTTCCAACCGCCTCCTCCATCGCCATTGCGGTAGAGGGGGTCGTGGTCCTCCAGGTGCCGACCCAACTTCCTGTTCTCGTCTTCCCGCTCCCTCCTCTTCTCCTCCATGCGCACAATGTGCAGCACGTGTCCCAGGTAGATCAGGGTCGGCGTGGACACGAAGATGATCTGCAGCACCCAGAAGCGCATGTGGGAGATGGGAAAGGCCTCGTCGTAGCAAACGTTCTCGCAACCGGGCTGCTGCGTGTTGCAAGTGAAGTCGGACTGCTCGTCACCCCACACTTCTTCAGCCGCTGCGCCCAGCACCAAGATACGGAAGATGAAGAGGACGGTCAGCCAAACCTTAGGGAGGGAGGACCACAAGGTATCAGGAACACAGAACAAGCAAGGAAGGACATATTTGGATGTGTCACATGAAGTGAAGTGATAAGAATTTTGAAGAGAGAACACAGAACGGTCCTGAGTCATCAATCGGTTACCTTTCCTATCACAGTGGAGTGTTCCTGAGCGTTCTCCAGCAGTCGCCCCAGAAAGCTCCAGTCACCCATGCTTCACTCGCTTTTTTAACCTGGACAGAAATTAGTCCGTAGTAAGCATATTGGATAGTGGTTCAACAAAGTCAGATTGTTTGAATCAACGCTCTGAAAAAGTGTTACCAAACATCGCTAGTCCAGGCACATTCATGTGACGATGCTACAGAAATATACGGCCGGTTATTTACTGATTAGCATAGCGTGTTGAGGCTAATATCGCTCAGAAGCAAGTTATCAATTCAACAGTACACAATGCCACATATCCGCGGCACGGAAGATATTGCAGAGGTGGGAGTAAGTCACAATGTGCGTGTTGCGAGTAAGGCAAGCAAGTCCAAAGTTACTGTGGAAAAAATCCAACATGTCAACAAATGACATTGACGTGATCTTTTTTTTTCAAAGTGCTTTTAAAACTATAAAAGCAAAATTATTTAGAGTATAAAATAAAATGTTTATATCCTCATATTATAAAAAATGCATTATGTCAAATGTGTTTCTTCTTTTCTAACATGCCTGTTTACAGCTACAACACTAAACGTGATAATAAATATATAGAAATATGTTTTATACGGGATTACATTTATGTAATCACCAGATTTCAAAATCACATAGCCTATGTTGTCTAATGTTATCTTTGTGTGTTTTGTACGTTGTCACTCTGTGACGTTCAGCACATTACACTGCATTAGCTTACAGGCGTTTCTGCCACATCAAATATGGCGGACGCGCTCGCGTAACGTAGCAACTGACTCAAAGGGGCATCTATGTCATGCCTAAGGTGATGCATTCACAAACATTTTTCTAATGGTAAAGTTGACAGTTTCAATCTCCATATTGCTATCATCTTAATGTCTTATCACTGCAGTGCAAAACTGAGTTCATATTCAAGCGACCGAATACTGTAGCTAAATTGCGAAGTTAGCTTACATTCTTCAAGTTAGATGTCATCGTTGGAGTGTCGTTTGTCTTGTCTTGACAGGTTTGATCAAAAACATCATCTTTGAATGCTAAATTCAAATGTCATCATTTTAAGATGACCTCTGCTGATGGTTGAGAGAAATGCTAGCTAGGTGTTTCCTGGGCATTTTCTTATTTTGTTTACAATAAAGTTTATTGTCAGTTTATTGTCTGTTTTTTCCCCAGTTAATTGTCTGTCTTTACACTGGTACAGGAGGGCATTTGAAAGATTTCACTGACGCCTGACGTGATGATTTAAGGCTGCTAGCTAGGTTGCTAGCATTAGCGGGAGCCTTTTTAGATGGGCGTGTTTGTGTCTCATTTGGAAAGCATGTTGGGCACGCTCTAGTAGTACACGAGAGGATCTCTGCCCAAGTACATTTCAGGTGTATTGCAATTTTGAGTTTGTTACATTTGAATGAAATCTTTAAGAACAGTTTGTGTTAAACATTTATTTAGCTAGAAATCACTTTGTTTCTGCAATATGTTAATTTTAAACTTCATTATGTTACAGTGGCTTACAATGATATTACATGTATTTTTTTTTTAAGTAGGCTACTACGTACTTAGGTTATTAGTTTGCCTTCTGTACTCCTGTTTTTACTTTTTACACCAAATGTTTCTGAAACTGTGTGGACGAGTGGAATTAAATGCATTTTTGTTTGTGTTATCATTGATCAGGGTTATGCAATAATTACTTGAGTGACACTTTGTGAAGGGGTGCTACTTGATTTTATATTAGGCAACCAACTTACACGATAGTCGAGATTCAAAACACCTCGCTCTAGTAGAAACCAGCCAAGTTAATGACTAGATACCCTAAAATAGAGATCCTGACGTCACGTGACTTTCTCTGAACACGCCCCCCTGCGGCAGGAAAGTAGCGGCGCAGCATCTACAACGGTGAAGCGGGCAAAAACTAGCGTTTATCCGTCCACTTTCCACCCAAGCGCATTGACTGTCACTTTGATGAAAAGGAGATGATATGCATGCGCGAGGTGGACATGTCGGATTGGCGATGAAGTGTCAGCTCGTGCTTTTCTACAACTCGGCGACGCTGCTATGCGGAATTACCTCCTATCTTGCTGGTGAGTACTTTCAAATCTGATCATACAAAAGCTCTACAAATTTGTACATTAAAGTCTTGCAGTGTTATTTATGTACGTTAGCAACTTAGCAGCTAATTCGTCTGCGGCCGCCGTCATTTATGGTGTTGGTCAGTTATTAAATTCAGCTGTGTAATATCTATTAAACCGTAGCGGCACAAATGAACGAAACAAATTATTTCCACAATATTTGCGTGTGGTAACAGTTAGCATCTGCTGATTTAGCCACTATGTACAAATTGTAACATTGGCTACGCATTGATTCCTCTTTTTGGTAGCTTGGAGCATGCTAGATCCTTCTTTTTTTTTTGGGCCTCTTCTCGTTGTGGCAGCTGTCAATCATTGTTAAAGTGTGGCGTTTGCCCTTTACTCAAAGTGGCAGACGCGTTTCCCCATGCTGCCAAAATGGTTGCACTAACGGCCATTTTGGGATGCGTGACGTCAACGTCCGGATCTCTACTGACACTTATTAAACTGGATTCAGAAAATGTTGACGTTTTAGAGTCTTGCAAATTGCAATACTGTGTTATGTTTTTGGAGTTAAGATTTTGGAATGGCAGAGTATAGAATTGATCATATCGAAACGGTAAAGCAAGACGAGGGTATTTATGAAGATGTACAATGCAGTGTTGGTCAAAATTGGAATTTTTTACCATCTTGGTTTATCAGTGCAAAGGAATTGGTTGTGGAATTTTGCCCCAAATCAACTGCCTCTCTTTGAGATCAACAAGTTCAGGCATGTTTGGAAGCAGCCGAATACGGCTATAAAACAAGCAAAACTTACTAAAATATCGTCGCGTTGCCAGTAATAAATCCATGGACTAGAAAGCAGAAGAAAAAGGATATCTGCAAGGAGAAAAGAAAGTATACACAATCAGTTCATTTGCGTACAAACTAAATTCCAAATATTCTTTCAAATCAAACATCGGCGACTGCGTAAGTGTGGGAATCGGGTCTTTACATTTCATTTGGCGAACAATTCACCAATTAACAGAAATGCGTACTAACTTCAAATCAACTTTATACACCAGACTTGACATGTGATCATTTGCAAGAATTTGTGCGTGTGCGCGCGCCGCAGGGCTGGCCGGCCGCTGGACAATGGCTGGCCATCTGTGGGAAGTGAATGAGTGGATAACAGGTTGTCCCTGTTGAATGCTGGACTCATCACATCCCAGGAATGCTGAGGAGGGCAAATGTTTGCCTGGGATCAACTGATATTCACAAACACACGCACGCACGCACACACACACACTTACAGTAGCCTACTCTACTACAGTATGTCTAATCCACCAAATTGTCAGAGGTTGACCAAGGCTTCCACAATATATTTTGTTTATACAGTGCATTTTTGCTGCTTGTTAGTCAGCAAGACTGCACAAAAGCGACAAATGGCAGTTTCAGGAATAATGCGTGAATCTTGATGACAAAATATGAAGAATCAGATAATGCAAGAATGAAAGGTTACATGAAATCATATGAATTAAATTATTTTAAGAGGTTTGGTAAAAGACAAATTAAGAGGAGCCTGAAAAAAAATAAAATTTAAATAAAGGCAATACAAGTTCACATATAAATCCACATCAGATGATGCAAATATATCAGTGCATACGGGTGTCTGTTATTTAAAAGCCTACTCTTAAATGTTTTATTTATTTTTTAAACATTTGCCACCGATTGTGAGTGATTTGCATACGGACATGTACATGATGTGTTCACGTGACGAAATGCCACCCGCCCTGACGCACAATAGAGAAGCTGCCAGATGGACATTGTCCCAGCCGTGCCGTGCGCTATTGATGGCGCAGAGGTCTTTGTGCTCAAACAGTCAAACGGTTAACTCTTGGCCGACTGTTTGCCCCCCCCCCCCCCAAAAAAAAACACGCACACCAACAAAAAAATATTAAAAAATGAATTGAAGATAAGCAGCTGACCTCTCATTTTAACATTCGGTTCAACTTCGACTCACGTGGAGGTAGCGCACGTGCACGTGTGTTCGGATCAGGTCCATGTTAAAGGGTGGATGTAAACATGACAAGATTTTAGATGAAGAAGTTTGCATACATAAAGATATGTACAAAATGGTATGGCGTTGCACAAAGTACAATCTCATATTTAGTGGTAAACTAACGAATGTTTATGACATGACTCATGATATATATTTTGTGCAATATAAGATGATACGATACATATATATATATATATATATATATATATATATATATATATATATATATATATATATATATATATATATATATATATATATATATATATATATATATATATGTCGTGCGATACGATTCAAGGGCGGTTTATTTTGTGGAATCGAATTCTGTTCGATTCCATGGGATCACAAATTGATTTGGAATGGTTTGCAATGAGTTTCTTGTTTTCATTTTACAATATGAATGAACTTATATAACTTATAGTATACCATAACTCTGACATTTCCTTCTAAGATATATTTCAAAGTGAAACAATTCGATTCCACTCGATTCAATGTACAATCACATATTTTTAAATCAAAACTGAAAATTCAAATTGTTTTGTAATATATATATATATATATATATATATACATATATATATATATATATATATATATATATATATATATATATATATATATATATATATATATATATATATATATATATATATATATATATATAAAGACGATTCAATACTGTTTTCAATAAATGGGTTGTGAAAGGAGTCAAGGATGGTTCAGTTTGAAGGTGTAACGATTTGGTTCCATTTGACATGGTACCGCTCAGTCTGAGAGAGTTTGATGCAATGCGGATGCACTCATATCGCACCCACACCTCTAATAATAATAATAATAAATAAATAAATAAATAATAATATAAATATATATGGAGATTAGAAGTGATATAGATCTGTTTTCTGATTTTTATGAGAATTTTTTTCTGCTTCATATGACTTGATTTGTAAAAGTTTTTTTTTGTTGTTTAAACAATCTTTGAAGTCTAAATAAAAAACTGGGCCGGAAAAGTTGCTTGATTATTTTACTTTTTGTCACGATTATCATAAAAACTTTGTTGTGTGTCACCTTTGAATGGTTTTCACTCAGTCTATTCGCAATTATTCAACTCTTCTTCTAAGAGCTTGTGCAAAGTAACCCAAATCGATGTTTTCCATCACCATGACCAAATAAGTGAGTCAACATGGGATATGCTGGGTGACCACCCCACCCTCCACCCTCCCACTTTGAACAAGAGCATCACTTTGCACCCACCTTCTTCCCACTCTCCTCCGAGCACATCTGCCCAAGCGAGTCTTCTCCAATCCTTCTTCTCCCTCAGGTGGGTAGGAGGCGACCACTCGTGGAGTAGGGGTGATGAGCAGTGGGGATGGGGGGTGGGGAGTGGGGTGGGGGGCACAAAGAGAGAGAGAGAGACTGGCTGAAAGAGCAAGGGAGAGTTTAAGTGAAACAAAAGAAGGAATGAAGCAAGTCCAGTGCGAAGAAGGCGCGTGTGGAACGACGAGTCCCACCAAGGCCAAGCGCAGCGGCTGCGTCCCGCGTGGCCAAGGCCATCCGCCTCTGTCACATAGTGTGCCCCCGCGTAGGGGGTGCACGGGGTGGTGGGGGCTGTGGGGGGGCGGCGGGGGTTTAGTGTTGTGTGTGGCTAAGGGTGGGTGGCATGTGTGGTGCTGTGTAGGAGGGCGGAGTGAGTCCAAGCATGTGTGCGCCCACATTTTTTTTTTTTTTTGCTTAAGCTTTTTGAAATGAATACGAAGTCTACCAAAAATCACTACTCTTCTTTTTTTCTATTTCAAGTAGGATTCTGACTGATTTTCCAATTCAAATCGGTTTTGTTTACATCATATTAAGTTAGCTAACCTGGAGAAAGACTTTTTGTTGTTGTTGTTGAATTAGTCACAACATCAATACAGTCATATATATTCACTTATTTGTGTCTGGGCCTTGGGTGTGCTGGTCTGGAGCCTTTCCCAGCTTTCTTGGGGAGAGAGGTGGGGTAAACCCTGAACTGGTCGCCAGCCAATGGCAGAGCAAGACAAACAACCATTCACACTCACAGTCACACCCATGGACAATTTAGTCTTCAATTATCTACCATGCATGTTTTGAGAATGTGGGAGGAAAGCAAAGAAAACCCACGGAGACTCGGGGAGAACATGCAAGCTCCACATGGGAGGGAAGGCCGGAGACCAGAATCAAACCCCGACCGTCACACACGACAGTGCCGCCCATCATACTTATATACATTTGTTATTATGTTTAAATGTTATATGTAAATAGTATTTTTCTACCAAAATGTATTGTCACTTTTGCACTATATTTTTATTGTAAATAAATGTATCATCATATGTGAATCATCCCCCCCCCCCATGCTTTTGTCATTGACTAACTGTTCCAAAAGGACAATGCACTGTAGTGTCATCATTCAATTTGCATACATTTTCCATTTCCACTCCATGATTAGTAATAAGGATGCTACTTTAAAATCTCTAACTTACTGAATACAATAATTGATAACTACATAAATGTGAACGCCAGTACGATTTCTTGAAAAAACAAAACACATTGCTTTCACGCTGCCTTGGTCTTCTCAATAAGACGGTAATGACTGTCACAACATGGCTGCCGCTCTGACGCATTGACTGAGGGAGCGGACACAGCCACCGATGTATCTATAGTTGTCTGTGAAAATGACGACTCCGAAACAGCAGAGGGCGCAAAGTCGCCAATTAGAAAACGGAAACAGTGTCGCCGGCTTTGTTCCGCGCATAGCTTTGCGACGAATCCATCCAAACAAGGCGCTGGAAAGTGCCGATAAACTGCACAAACTAAGCAGTTTAAACGAATCGAGCAATGGCTCTTGAATCGCGTATAACACAGGAAGAAATCAAGAAGGAGACAGAAAAGCCGATCGACAGAGAAAAGGTATGTCGTGCAGCGCATGGGCGACTCGCGTTAGCTGTTAGCACAAAGCTAACAAATGTGCTTTGCTCTGTAACTGAGTTTATTTCAAATCTCGGGATACGTCAAGCGTGTTATTCGTGTTCAAAATCGTATTCTTTTTTTCCCCCACGATCAATTGCAATATGCAGTATAAATCTATTATAGAGTTTGGATAAAGCAGCGCTTTTAACGCAATAGTTATATTTGCAATGACTAGCGACTTGCCATCTAGCGTTTTGAATGGTTCTGAGTCAACCTATACCCAGTCTTTTATCTTTCATGTTCACTGTGCTAATAAAAACAACCACAAGACTGCATATTCTCCGTTGGACTGTTTACTGGACGCCAGAAAGATCGATCACACAGCTGTGGAGCCTTTTCTGCTGAATGCGGAAGAAGGTCTAATATGTCCAAAATGTGTTTTATTATTATAATGTCTTGGGTGGGCGGCTCTGCCAATCCCATGTGGCAATGTGTGTGACCCGATGGTCTAACTGGTTTCAACTAGGTATATGTGCCAGAGTGCAAATAGAGCTAGGAAGATGCTGAGACACGGTGACAGCAACACAACGGGCTCGAGCAAGTCATGTATCTAATCATATACTCCAAAGAGGCCTAATCTTCAAGTTACTTTGCCATGAATTGTCAACAACTTATGCACCGTTAACTTTGTATCATTTGCCACCAAATTAGTCGTTTTGTCAACATGATTGGTGTACTTACTGTCTATAAATTGTAAGGGTTGATGCTAAATGAAATGGTTGTGATGAAAGATTTTTCAGGTATTTCAAATGATCTTGCCCTACTAGCATGTAGACATACTTAATGTACATTTTATTTTCCAAATGATTTCCTCTATTTTAGGATAAAGGGTTTCTGGAAATATGTCTCCCAAAATGTAATATTTTAATAATGATGTTGACACAGTTGTATACACTTGTGTCTGTTACAGACTTGTCCCCTTCTCCTGCGAGTTTTCACCACCAACAATGGTCGACACCACCGGCAAGATGAATTTGCCCGTGGCAATGTTCCCTCCAGTGAGCTGCAGATATACACATGGTGAGACTGCACTTATTAGTTAACAAAAAAAAAGAAGAAAAAAAGCTTAAATAATTCAATTAATTATAAACGTTGAAAGCAAGATCTTTGCAGAATTTTTTTTTTTTACTCTGCGAGCCAGGAGGGAAGAGTCTATTAAGGACAGAGAATATCTAAAGTTTGAGAAAATTTCACATTTAACAAAGAAAGTGTAATGTGTGCTGCAACAGCACATCTACAATTGATGTTAGCTAATACAATGTAAAGTATATCACGCCACCCATGTCACTCACCGGGCCATTCTTCTACTGCAAGTCATCCGTAACCTCAAAATGGTGTTATGACAAGTAATGCAACTTTTTCCAATGCAAAAATGGCAAGGTTGGTACAGCCAGTACACTTTGACACCTTGTTCTAATGTGATTCTTTGTTCCAGGATGGACGCTACTCTGCGGGAGCTGACCAGCCTCGTGAAGGAAGTGTATCCAGAGGCCAGGAAAAAAGGAACCCATTTCAGTTTTGCCATCGTCTACCTTGACCTTCGTGGGAAAATGTATCGGTTAGTGCCACAGCACCACCTGATATGTTAGCTTGCCTTTGTGCTAAAAATTTCCCTTTCCCACCCCTCATCCTTTAGCTTTAAAGACATTGGCGATACGGTGTCTGGCAAGAAGTGTGCCGACGACTCCATGACGCTGCAGTCTCAGCGCTTCCAGATTGGAGACTATCTGGACATTGCCATCACGCCTCCCAACAGAGCCCAACCACTTGGACCACGCATGAGGCCATTTTGAGCGAATACTTTCTTGACAAATACGCAAACCCCCCCATTGGTATTGTTGATTTTGTTTTGTTTAATTTTTTTTCCTTATCTTGTACAATATAATGTTCAATAAACGTTTTCCTTGCCTTTTGAATTTTGTTGTTTATTCCTCTGGTGTTAGTAAAAAAAAAATTATACAAGTATGTGGGACGGAATGCACGGACTCTGAAAAAACAATACAATACGTGTTTGGCATTGACTGTGTTTTAATTAAAAAAAATTTTTATATAGATATATATCTATATATATATACGGTTAGTTCTTGTTTAACTAGCATGTCAGCTAACTAGGTTACATACTCTTGTAAAAAAAAAAAAGTTAACGTTAGCATTGGTTTGCACCCATGTTACTGGTATTAGAGTATTACTAAAATGTGTATACAAATTCAATTTAACATTGATTGTGTAGGATTTATTCAGCAATAAAAGTTTTCCAGGTGTCTCAATAAAGCAGTTGTGGCAAAATGTGACACAACTTTAGGTGTACTATGACACCCCCTTTTTTTAACCATAAAAAAATGAAATAAACGGTCTATTTTTTAAACCATCAAAAAGGAAATAAACGTTTGTTTATTTTTCAAAAATAGTGCTGTATGACCCATCAAGATTTTCAGAGTTTCAGTGCACCACCAAGTTGCGGTGGTGGCGGTAATGCACAATTAAACTGGTTTGCCAACGACCAATACACACCACAGAAGAAGAAGACGGAAGCTGCAACGGGACAGCCGGCCTTGCGCATGCGTGCCTTCGTCAACAGACCGCAAGAAGCATTAGATATAAAACGTGACAATCGCTTTTGTTTAGTTTTTTACTTTAGAAGTCTGACGCCACACATAACAATGTTTAGGAGAAAATTAACCGCCTTAGACTACCATAGTCCGGATGGATTCGACTGTGCAGGTAAGACAAACTCGACAATTCATCGCTCGAGTAAGAAGACTGTCTCGCTATAGTGACGTTTTCCCTTCACTATAACATTTTTGCTCACTAGCATATTGTTACTTGTTAGTGGGACTAAACTGTGGACTGTTTGACAACTGCGTGCTGCAAGTACTTCTAGTTAAATACAATTAGCACTTCACTTGTAGTACATGGCAGTAGCCCGTAGATGTCAACTAGTACAGTACACTGTTTTACCTCTCTAGTAGACATGCAGTTGTTCTACTTGTGCGCACTAGTTTGCAGAAATGTCATGCAGTTGCGGAAAAAATACGGCCTAATTTTGTAATGTGTATAAAAATAAAATACAAAATAACGCAGGGTGTGGGGGTTAAAAATGGGCCCTAAATGATTAGTAATGCACTAGTATTGTGCAGATGTCAACTACTAGTACACTATTTTGCCTCACCGTGAACATGTACAGTAGTTGTAACACAAATGCGCTCTTGTCATTTTCCTAGTGCACAGAATTGTCCATGTGCTACATACATGCACTTTGTCCTCACTCGTATGGACATGAATAAACATTCAAACAGCTTGCCTTTGTAGTACGCTTGAATCCAAGCACACCACACAGTGCTTCAAAACATTCACATCACGGATGTCTTTTCCCCAGATGAGACCCAGTTCAGGAACTTTGTAGTGTGGCTGGAGGACCAGAAGATTCGACACTACAAGATTGAAGACCGAGGCAACCTGCGAAACATCCCCAGCTCGGACTGGCCCAAAGCGTACCAGAAGGTGAGTTTGTCCAAGAGCTGCATCTTAAATTACGAAACAGTATATATTCATGTAGATCTTCTTTGCATTGTGCTGGAGTTTGTTTTTCATTTTGCTACTCACGTGTAGCTAAATTCAACACAGCTACAGTATCTGACCTCATAGATTTCTGGTCAGAAAAATAAATAAATATGCATGCATGAACCACAACATGTTCATTCATTGGATTATTTTGGTGCAGTATTTGCAGGACGTCAACTGTCCGTTTGGAGCGCCTGAGCGAGCGGAGGCAGTTGACTGGCTGCTGGGCTTGGCTGTGCGATACGAATATGGAGACAATGGTAGGAGGGCAACAGACTTTTGTGTTTTGTCATGCAGTGGTTGGTCATTAGATGGTGCCATAAGAAAAAAGGATGACTGTATTTTGTCAGAACATTACTGTACATGATGATCCCATTGATGACACCAGCTCTTACAAAAAATATTTAATGCGTTGGGTGTGATTTTAGAATCAACCAAAAACCTATATAAAATATTTTTATTTAAATATAATGGCTATTAGTTATATGCTGCTTTTCTTTAATATTCATTGTCAGACCAGTCCCCATTCACGTTTTGTGAATAGTGTATGATTGGGTTTTTGTCTCCCCCTAGTGGACAAGTACAGAAACTGTCCACCACTGGCCTCCAGCGATAGCAAGGCGATGTCAGACCCGCTCCTCAATCTCGACAGTAAGCATCACAACAGCACACTTGTTGCCCTTTCTCCAAACGTTGTTGTGGGTGAACCGAGGCTCTTGCGATGTTTTTGTGTGACCCAGGCGACTCGCCAGATTTCAAAGCGGGCGTGCTCGCCCTGGCCAACATCCTCAAGATACAGCGGCATGACGATTACCTGGTGATGCTCAAGGTGAGATTGAATGCGCTCGCCACTCGATTTCATTTAATTGAATGTGATCTTTTTTTCTTTTTTTTTTGTCCACCTGAAAGGCCATTCGTATCCTCATCCAAGAACGGCTTTCACCAGAGGCCATCGCTAAAGCGAGCAATAGCAGAGAGGTAAGCATGGAAAGCCATGAAGCTTTTTCTTCTTTTTTTTTAAATTGAGTTTTATCCTCATCCAACGCTAAAGAGCATTCACGCATTATTTTGGTCAAAAAGTTATTATTCTGCTGTTTGCCACGCTTCTTCCACATTTCTCAGTAGATTCAAACCATTTTAACTTGAGATTTCAGGATCCGTCAGTAATTACTTTCCACATTCTGAAACACCCGTTTTCCTAGAATTCCAAATTTTCCATTCCAAAAACATCCAATTGAGACGTTTAAGAAAAAGTTTTACCGTTACAAGTTCAAACAGCTCAACTCTTTACACGTTCGCGAAATTACACATTTTTCATAGCAAATATCTCAAATTGAAAACAAATTTTTTAACCGATTCAAAGCATTCCAAATTCAAACTGTTCAGTTTTTTTCAGCTCATCGTGGGAACTGTTGTCACACATTCCCAACATTCCAATTTCTACAATAAAACCCCCCAAATATTTTTACATATTTATCTCCTTCCCTATTATCTGACTTATCCAAAACATTCCAACATTTAAGTCTCAAATTCCACATGTCAACAATTCATTTATCAGCAATCCAGTTGAGCTTTTCATTCACAATTTCACAATGTTTACTTTGCGCTTGAATTGCTACGGCAGTAAGTAAATGTCTTCTCTCCGTGCGTTCAGGGTGTCCCAGTATCCTTAGACAAGCACATCTTGGGTTTTGATACTGGTGGTGAGTATCTTTATTTTTGCCAGCATTGAAGACATCGCATGCTTTTTATGTTTGCTTGGAGGAACGTAGGTCACATTTTTTCTGTCTCCTCGCTAGATGCCACGCTGAACGAAGCCGCTCAAATCCTGCGTCTGCTGCACATCGAGGAGCTGCGGGAGCTTCAGACCAGGATCAACGAAGCCATCGTAGCAGTCCAAGCCGTCATTGCCGACCCAAAAACAGACCACAGGCTGGGCAAGGTCGGCAGATAAAGGCCACGAGGAAGTTGTGGTGGGACTGCAGTTATGTGAAAGCTTGTGGTTTGACACCGTTTTTCTTCTATGTGACTCTTTTTTGTGCACATTTCTATTTTCCATTTTACAAAGACTTTGTTTAAAATTGATGCAGCCATTTGTTCTGATTTAGAAAATGGCACTAATTTGCTTCTTGTTACCCATTTGTGTGCTTCCACAGAGCTGTAAATTAAAAAAAAAATTCTAATAAATGAGTCCAGTACCAAAACACATTTTAATGTTATAAATATCACATTTTATAAAGAGAGAGAAAAATCAGGAGGTGGACTATTAGTGGTGCAGGGAAATGTTGGCATACATTGAGCTGCTGCATTCTGACACACAATGGAGGGAAGCCTTAATGATTGTAATCTGATTACATTCCTCAGTTTGGATGGCTGGTTCCACATGTTTCCTGTCTTCATGCTAAGCTAAATCGAGTTCTTAAAATGTTTAATGTGATATTACTCTTAGGCTTTGGAGACTACAAAAACAAACTTGCATTAAAAAAAAAATCAGTAGAAAAAAAATGAACGAGGTACAAAACAAATGTACAAAACATTTAACGTGCGGTTATATCTTGGAGGGGAGGGGGGGGGGTGATCCACAGGAAGCCGCGTCCCTTTGGGAGCGACCTTTTCCTCCGAAGGACACCGGGAGGGCTCGTCACACACCTGGTTCAAAATGGCCCCAGAACTTTAGCACCAAAGGACCTCGTGGCTGCCATTCTGCTGCTAATGATTCCCTGACGCACACAAAACAACATTTTAGCAAAAAGTTTGAAAGGAGGCTTTGCCATTTTTCACAAGATGCCAGATTTGATACCCATCACATTTGCAAGGGGACATCAAAAACTCACTAACAAACTGGTTTTAAAAGGAAAAGTCAACACAAAAATGCAGCCCCACTAGTGTAAACACGCTATCCTCATTAATATTTTGTTTGAAGAATACGAGTTGAGCTGCAAAATCCATTCCATCTCAGGGGGCGGCCATTTTGCCACTTGCTATCTACTGAAAACACAATCTCAGTTGCTCAGGGCTGGGGGAGGGAAAAAAGTGTTTGACACAGTTGTTCAATTAAAAAAAATATGTGTTCAATCAATCAGGAAACGACCAATCGGCTCACCTGTCTTCTGAAGTTGAGCCGTGATTGGTTGTTGCTTGCGCTGCTATTTACTGAGGCTGGATAATATGCGTTCCCAGTGGCTATCATGACTATGCACTTTTACCCGTGTGGATTTGGTCAGATACTTGAGAGAGGTAAGGTTTAGCTACCTGAGGCTACTTTCGCATCTTGCTAGCAATGTTAAAACTGAAAACGGAATCGCCTGACATGACTTACATTCATCTGACAAATTGTTGCGAGGCTGTAAAGCGACCTAAACAACATCCCGAACAAGCGACACCCAACCACTTGAGTCACGCGCGTGGAGCAATAACAGCTTTTAAAGCCGTGCAGTGCGTTTCAAAGCTGTCATCGTGCTCACAATTACACTGCGCAACTTCTTTGAAGTAGTCTGCTGTTATTACAGCTTTAGCCAGTGTTAAAAGTATACATGACATTGTGCGAGTGTGTCAGGGTTGGGGGGGGTTTTAAGGTGGCGAGTTACTACTTTGGGAACAATCCTGTGTTTAGAGTGAGACTTTGTACTTTACAGGTGTGACATCAGCGGATGCATTCTTTCTTTTCATGGACTACAAGCAACATTAATCTTGCGATGTTTCGTCACTGGATGACACACCTGGGATGACATTGAATTAGTCATGTATCATTATCGGTACCCTGAAGACAAAAACTGACAGTGGTAGACGAGGTTCATTGTAACTGGCAAATTGTTACAGAACAGTTAATTCACTTAACTCATTCACTGCCATAAATTCATAAAGTATATATATATAATATAATATAATATATATAATTAAAAATTAGGGGCAAGAGGCGATAACTTTTTAAAAATTGTAATTAATCGCATGACTAGTTAACTCACGATTAATTAAAAAAAAAATTAATCTGTTCTAAATGTACAATGAAACAATTCTAGGTTTTCGTACTGTTAACAAAAGTGGGAAAAAATGTTAAACTAATAAAAAATTGTTAAAATAAATTTTTGACGTTTATAGCCGCCAATGGCAGTGAAAAACATTTTTTGAAGAGAAAAAATTATTAAAAATTCAGGCCGTTGGGCGATTAAAGTTTTTAATCGTAATTAATCGCATGACTTCACTAGTTAACTTGCGATTAATCACAAATTTCATATCTGTTCTAAATGTACAATAAAAAAAATTGTTAAACTAATAAAAATAGTTAAAATGATTTTTTGACGTTTATAGCCGTCAATGGCAGTGAATGAGTTAATTTGTCTGAAAATTATGACAGTAGAGTGATGCTTTCAAATACGAGTTAAATACATTTTCCCATTTGAAATCAATGGAAATGCTTTATTTTTTAAAGAGAAAAATAGCATTCAATAATATTGCACTATATAAAACAGATAATAATGACATTATTAACTAATGAAAAATAATTAAACTATTTTTGTCCCACTTTTTGGTTCAATTAAACAGACATTGCGCTCCTCCTGCCATTTGCACATTGGCCGCCATTAGGCAGTTTAATACAGACATAAGGATATAAATGAAGATGGGTCAATCCTCAATAAGCCTCACTGAGGATAAAGAATATATGCCTGTGAGTATTGTCATACTATCTGTCCGCATGTATTTGCAAACCGGTCGTGTCCAAATATCCGTTTAAAGACCTCCACTATCGATGCTAGCTACTATCAATTCGTTTTGTAATGCGTGTTAGCATTAAGCTAAGGGACTTAAAGGCTATGCTATGCAGTTGTTTTAAACATACAATGTGGAATTTTGTTTAGTTTGACAGTCAAATGGTAATAAACAGTGTAAAGCCTCTTTTTTTTTTTTTTGAATAACAGTTCAGTCATTTTGAGTTTTTACTTGCAAAAAATTGGCAGAACGATGGCTTATACTATCTCACGGATCCAAGGTGTAAGGTCCAGCACCTTTGTACAACAAAGCATAGAACTGCGGAGGCTTATATCATCTTACCTGATAGACAGTGGGGTGTTGCTATGGCGATGCCATACAGATGAGATCTCTGGTCCGGCAAAAATTCATCAGTGAGCTTACCGCTGTCTTTGCTGACTGTGATCACACCGTCCCTGCGATGACGAGTCGAAAGCAAGCGGAGTTCGGCAACATTCATTCGATGAGCCAAGTTAATAACGGATCCAATTTTAAATAAATGAAGATGCTCACCTCCTCCAGTCAGTGTAGAAGAAATGGTTTCTGTGGTAAATCATGCTAAATGGATAGTTGACGCTCGGGTTTATTACTCTTCGCCCTGACCCGTCTGGAAATATACACTCTAACCGCTTCGTACCTGACACAGAGAGACGACAATCCAAGTTGATGTGATGCATAATAAATCTGATGTTGTTTATAGTAATGCAGATAAATGTGCATGATTGTTAAATAATACATGGGGAATAGAAAAAAAGAACCACAATATTGAGGGGAAAAATTTGCAACTGGATTAGTTTTCAAACTTGTTCAGTTTAAACATGGTCTCCTGTTTACCTGCATCGGCCCAGCAGACGTGCCCCAAAGAAGAATCGTACGTCAATGCGTTGGGCAAACCGATCCCATCAGAAACCACCACCCGGCGGTTCTGACCATCCACGGATGCACTTTCAATCTTGGGAGCCTCTCGATTCCAGTCGGTCCAGTACAGAGAACTGCAAAGGGGCACAGGATGGTTTGGATTGAACCATGGACGACTACGGCAGCGTGCTCGTTACGACAGACAACAGGAAGTGTTAACAAAAGTGAAATAGGGTTATTTTGACCCAGCTGTTTTTAGAGTGTAATAAAAACAAAATAAAAACATAAAATTAACACTGAAATCTCATTGACTGCAACTATTATAGTTAATTTTATAAATGTAATTTATTTTCATTTTAATTTGTTTTATCAACCAAAATTCCTCAAGATACAAGCTTAATTTGCTCACGGTTTGTTCACAACTCAAAACAATTGCATCTCAAATCATCTTTCCACAGTGAAATGAAGATGTCATTAATATGTTCAGGCACCTTCCACCTCAAAATGTTTCTTCTCAATAAGAAAAACAGCACTCGATAATATTGCACTTTATAAAAAAAAGGGGGGTAACAATAACAATTATCCATCCATTTTCTTAATCGCTTGTCCTCACAAGGGCCGCGGGGGCGCTGGAGCCTATCCCAGCTGGCTTTGGGCAGTGGGCGGGGTACACCCTGAACTGGTTGCCAGCCAATCCAGGATAATAATAACAATTAAATATAAAGAATTAAGCATTATGTGTTGTGGTTTGTCCACCTTGGACACCATGGGGCGTTTTTTCATTATGCTATTGAAAGAGCAAAGCTAGCAGAATTGTAAGACTTTTTATTTTTTGCACTCAACATATCCATCCATGGGAACCGCCCTGCAGTTTGGAATAGAACAAGTTCAGTCAGCTAATCAAAGATGCTCAGTCAGTGGGATGATCACAGCTTCGGGCAGTGTGCGTGCGTGGGTGGGGGCGTGCATGGCGTGGCTGCTTTGCTTTTCATCATCAATGATGGCGTACATGTGGCAAGTAAGTAACACACACCACATGTGCTATCAAATTACAAACACACACATAGAGGCAGTTTGTGGCGGTTAATCAGTTTAAAAAACAAGGTATGTCTGAGCAGATGTTTGTCTAAGAGTGTTCACGTTCATCATCATTCCATTGCCCCCCCCCCCCACCCCCTGTCATGCGTGTGGGATCGTACGTGTGTTGGCGCATTTGCGTTGACGTGCGTGTAAGCGTGACGGACGCACGCTTTGATATCAAAGAGCACAAGCTGGAACATAAGTGTACACATGTGAAGCAATAGTAGCCTGTGGTGCTTGGCTTTTGGTCAAATGACACACGCACGCACACACACACACACACACACACACACACACGCGTGCATACAGATGGCCTGAGGTTGAAGAACTGAACAGTTACAGACATTTTAAGTTTCATGATTTTACTTATTGCTGTTGTGTTTAATGATGGATTAAACACACAAACACACGTTCCCCCTCTTTCTAAGCCACACACACACACACGCTTGATGATCTGTGATTAGTTGCACTGATGAAAAGCAGATGTTGTTCCTGAAAAGCTGACTGATGGCGGCCTTGCGCTCTCACTGTGTTCACGACTCCTGGCGGCCGTCACAGAGCGCACTAAAATGTGCCGGTGTCTAACAGAGAGTAAACACATGTTACTAAAAAAAGGCCGGTGATTGAAATTTTATCAGCTGGTGATGGACTCGTATGGAGGCCGCCGTGTCTCCAGTGCGGAACAAACCAGACTCAACAAGATGTCAGCGCTAATAAATGAGATGCAGGCCTTGCTGGCGCAGAGTTCCACAGTGGATCGCCTCTGGGTTGCATCACTGTGGGGGGTTCTGACAGGGGGGGTGGGTCTCAACAATTAGGGATACTATAGGCCCATTATTGGCATTTTGGCAGAAATCTTTTTACAAATCTGAAAGATAGTTTTTCACCGAGTGGTGAATGTAGCAAATTTAGGGTTTTCATCAGGATTTCTAAGATGACAGTTTTTTACTTGTCGTAAACACATTTCGACTTAGACAAACTTGATCTTTTGAAACTTATAACAAAAACCCCAGATTAGCTGCATTCGCATGCATTCGTCGCCAAGTGAGATACAGGGAACTTTCCAATTATGGATCTATTTAAATTTCCACTTTATAAAAAATGATGCTGCCACTGCGAAATTGGAACTCCCTATACTTTTTATTTAAAAAAAATAATAAGAAGAAGAAGAAATTATGTTGAAATTTTGGAAAACTTTAGGGAACAATTTATTTGGTTAGTTTTAATTTAGCTTAAAGGTGGGGTCTTAAGTTTTCATTCATAAATAATTCACTTCATAAACACTGAATGTATGCACATGAAATGCTTCTGATGTGTGGCGGTTATTTTGTCATCAACCACCACCCCTCTGCCTGTATTTTGCCATTTTGTTGTCATAAGCGGGACGTTTGTGGGCGGAAAGTCAATGTCTACCCTTCCAGCCAATCACAGAGCGGAGGGGGGGGGGGGGGGGGTGTTGCTGAAGGCAGGCGCAATGTTGACAAGAAGAGTGGGGGTTGAGCCATGGGAAGAGTCTGTTACAAACAAACGGTCAAAACTTAAGACCCCACCTTTAATATATGCTGATGACCCTGGAAGCAATTTTGGTTAACATTTTTAAACAAATCTGTCAATTCTTTACATGTTTAAAATTAAAGTATATATTTTTGGGGTTTTAGCTTTTAATCAAAATTAAAAGAAAAAGTGTATATTTTTTTTAAATGTTGACACTAATATTTTTTCTTTTATTGCAAATGAATATCGGCTTAAAATATTGATTGTCGGCTTTATTTGCTTTAACTAATATTCGGTATCGGTATAAGACTTAAAAAAACATTGGTCTATCACTATCAACAATTAATCAAATAAAATTTACTGTTTATTGTAATACAGATTAATTTATTGCGTTCGTAAAAAAAATACATACCCTTAAGAAATGTATTGCATATTAAAATCATAATCACAAAATTGAGGAAAAAACATTCAAATTTGATTATTTATGACAATTGTTCAGCCCTACTGAGGAGGTTCAGTAAGAGGAAAAAAGTGAACCTTACCCCGTGGATGAGACCACGATGATGGCCCGGGGGTTGACCAAGTCTGTGTCAAAAAGCGTCCTTCTATCGCTGCCGTCCAAGTTGGACCTTTCGATCAGGTCGGGGTTGGAGTCCACCCAGAACATCAGCCTTCGATTGACATCCACAGCCAAGCCCTCTGGACTGACCAGATCTACAAGGAGCAGATCAGTTAAAACAAATATATAATAATTTAAAAAATCCCAAAACATTAGCCAGAGTGTTTTTGATCACTCACTTGAGTTGATGAGAATCTCCGGCTCCGCTCCTGGCACCATTGAAGCTCTATTAATGGTCCGTGCAGACAAATCTGTCCAATATACTTGGTTCTGCTTGCAGTCATAAGACAGACCAACAACTATGGAGCCCTGCACACACACACAAATCGAATTGATCATTAGATGGATGATATTTTTAAGAAAGTCAATCGCGCCAACGTGTCCATTTACATGTAGCGTCAGTAGTGTCCTGGACCGGCTAGCGTCTAGTTTGGTCCCATTGAGAGGAAGTGCTCCTATTTTCTGTCCCTGTGCATACAGCAGTGTGATATCAGCGTTAAGGGGAGGGGTCACATCCGGGCGGGGTAATGGCCGCACGGTTGGCGGGGCCACTGAGGGAAGGCCTGCAACAAATGGGGGGTAAAAGTTGTCAGGTATATCGGGAGGTTTTGACAAGATGCAGCAGGGAGGATCCAACGCGCACATGCAGGCTTGACGACGTCATTTGACCGAGTGCCGGGAACTTCTCGCCCATCCTGGTCCACACACCAGCAGTAGGTGGTCTCCCCATAGCACTGGACTGGACTGAGAGGACAGAGAAGAATTCAACAAGATGGGGTGATACTGCGAATAATTTGTACTTTGTTACTGTATTGAAGTTTTTTTTTCTACTTTGTCTAGTATTATATATATTATATTCACATATGGCTCTTTAGTCCCTCTCCTGTGGCTAAATATGTTTGTAGAAATTATTATTTTTTCACATATAATTTTTTTAAAGATAAAATAAATTAATGATGAAATAAAAAATAATAGTAAAATATATTTTTTAAATATGTCAGAGTCCAAAGTTGTCAGAAAAAGAGAGGCATATGGTGGATGAAAAATTTTTTTTTTTAAATGTCCAAAAAGTGACTATAAATGTCAAAAAAGGAAGAAGAAAAGCAGAAAATTAGCACAATTGTCCATGAAATTGCCAAAAATGACAGAGAACTGAATTTAAAAAAAGGCAGAAAAGAAAACGTTCAAAAAGTAACCATAAAATGAACAAAAACAAAAGAAGAAATAAAAACACAAAATGTCTGAAAATTTATAGCAAAAAACGCAGGGAATTAAAAAAATTAAATAGCCATGAAATGTCCAAAAAGGAAGAAGAGAGGCAGAAAATTACCATAATATGCCCATAAAATTGCCAAAAATTTGACAGAAAGGCAGAAAAGTTTAAAAATGTAGGAAATGAACAAATACAACCAAAATAAATAAATAAATCCCAAAACGGAATACAAAAGGTTGAAGAATATTAATGTCTACAAAATGGATGCTACTCAATATATTATATTTTTGTGTTGTGTTGTGGTGTGTTGTGGTGCAGATTTAATTAGCTCTTGGGCCCTCAGTACATTACACTAACACTAACACACTTTCATTCATCACAATGTAAAAATGTTTTGCGTCTCTAGGCAGATTTTGGATTATTAATTTGGCCTAAAATGTCTCTTTTGACAATAAAGGTTGCTAACCCCTGGCCTATACAGAGCTACATACTGTTTTTAGGATGCCATCGGGGTGTTGCAGGGCTTTTCCGTGCTGGGACAACGAGGCGCTGTCAAAAGTCAGACTTTAAAAAAAAAAAGAATAATAACTTTGATCTTCTGCCTGTCTTTGCATGATAAGCGCACACTCACAGCCTACAACAAGGTGCTCTAAAGTGGACAATCCCAATTTCAGGGGTAGACTGCTGGCTAGCTAATTGCAATTGCGCCGGATAACCACGGATGCAAATGTAGGCGCTCAAGTTGTTATATCGTGGGGTGAACTCTCTGAACTCTTTAAGAAAGTGAGTACTTTTGTCAACTACATAACCGGCTAGTATAATGTGAGCGAGGAAGTACCTGAACTGTCCATCTGGCTCACACTGGGGCAAGTATTGTTGCGGCTCTGGCTTCCCACCATAATGCTCCATTAAACTGCTCCTCCAGCGCTCGCACACACTCTCGGGACGCTCGGTCGGAGCCACGTGGACTGCGAGAGACATGTCAACAAAGCTAAATATCTCAGTTTGGATTTATTGTCATCCCTTGAGCTTATTCTCAGGGTATCTGTGTAGATTTGCAGTCATCCAGGTCATGGTGATCCGCCAAGGTTGAATCTTCTTGTTTATGGAACATGCTTCAACTTAAATCCAAAAGGCTTCTTCAGTTCTACGTTTTAGCTGTGCTGTGTTTCCCTCCTTATGTCTCTGGTGAGTGGTGATGATAAGGTTCTCTTGATCTGCACTCTAAATTTTTGGGTCAAAAATAACCCACTTTGGATCAAAATGAGACCCGACCTGCTACTTGGGTTAATTTGACCCAACTTTCTGGGTCATTTTGTACAAAACAACCTCTCAAAAATTGCGTCAAATTCACCCAAGTAGCGTGTTGGTCCTGTTTTGATCCACCAAAAATAACCGAATTTTTTGTGCTAAATGAAAAACCGAAAAAGTTGGATCGTGCCTTTTTGACCCATACTGGGTTATTTTTGGCCATCTGTTTCTAGAGTGCAGACTGTATACTTGGATCATTAGGTCGTTTTGTACAAAACAACCCCCTAGAAAATATGGTCATTTTGTAAAAAGCAACCACGAATGTTGCGTCATATTGACCCAAGTAGCAAGTCAGTCTTGCTTTAAACCCAAAAACAAAACAAAGGTGTTTTGTTTTTTTGTGCTAAACAAAAAAGTTGGGTCGGTCGGTCACTGCTTGGGTCAAATTGACTCAGTTCCATTTTGACCCAACTATTTTTAGAGTTTGGGTAATTTTTTTTCAAGACAACCATGTCCTGGCATGCCTTCTCACAAAGATTGTTTCATTTCATGGGAATAGTGGCCACTAAGGAGTTATTTTGCTACCAGAAAGGTTAATGGCTGGTTGGTATGCAAAGCCAGAAGCAACCACTAGAGACTCCACACCTAAAATGTAAAACTGAGGAAGCTTTTTGGATTTAAAAGGTGAAATGTCTTCAACAAACAAGAAGATTCCAGCTGTCTTGATTCAACCGTTGAGAAATATTTCCATGGTGTTTCTGGCTTGACTTAACAGTATATCAAATCTACAGTATATGAGAAGTGTGTGACTGATCGTGTGAGGTGTCCCTTTGTTGACAGACACACTTTTTGTCTTGCCTTTGTGTTTACCTTGTAAATTCCCTCCAATAACTCACTTTATTAGAACATTAAAAGCTGCAGCTGGTTCTCATGAAATACTGCATATGTGTCAAGATGGAAGATGATGATGGTGGTTTCTAAATATGACATGTAGAAAAGCAGAAGCCGACATTTGAATGTCAGGTGACGAGAACCTTTTAGGAAAGAGGAATCCCCCTGAAAAAGGGTTTGCTTATAGTTTGGTTGCCAAAGAAATAGTCCATCCGTCTTCCCACAAGACAAACCCTGGAGATGTTTGGACAGTCATAAAAGTAGTTTACAGCAAGAACTGCTTTTAGCCGACACGTGTGCATGTGTGTGTACCTCAAGGAGAGGATGAGTGAGGCCATTAGGGCCAAGACAAAAACATCCAAGAGGGCATGAAATGTGTAGTGGAAGAATGGCCTCATCTTACCAGGACCGTTACAATCTATAGGAGAAACACCAGAAGGAGTTCTTGTTCTTGCTCTCTCTTGACCGTTGCTGTCCACACACCAACATTGACCAATGGAACTATGGCACTAAGCGAAGGAATGATAATGATTTGATATGATAATGCAAGTAATAATGGAATAGCACGTTCCATTATTAGTTAATAAAAATGCAAGTGAAAAAAAGGTGATTTGTATCTATTAAAAAAAAAAAAGGCAAATGTATGAAACCTTGTTGAATTTACCTGTTGTGAAGTGTACTGTCCGTTAGCATCACATTGAGGTACAAAGACTCCCACTAGTGGATAACCTTCTGGACTGGTGGTCTGTACACTTGCTCTGTGGTGTTCACAGTGAGTTTTTGGACGTTCATCTAAAAATTGGATTGACAGAATGGAAAGAAGAAGCATTGTTGAAATGTCCACCAGCATAACATTCAAGAAAATGAAAGTGAAAAACAAAATAGTTTTCTGCTGAAAGTCTATTTCTTACCCGGTTTCTCACAGTCGAAGGGTGTTGTACCAGGTGGAGTTCTCGTACCAGGTCTTTCCTGTCCTTGGCTGTCCACACACCAACAATGTCCAGCAGAGCCGTGACACTGAAATGAGCAATACAATTTCAAATCATCATACGGTAAAGACGGTTATGTCTCTAGTTTGAAAAGTGCTTACCTGTTGAGGTGTGTACCGTCCATTAGCATCACACTGAGGTACGAAGGCTCCCAATATGGGATGACCCTCTGGACTGGTGGTCTGAATACGGTCTCTGTGTTGCTCACAGTGGCTTTTAGGACGTCCTAGCAAATACAATTCGTATAGCACATTGGATGGCAATTTTATTTAATACATTCCTTCTAGCATATAAACATTAGAAAACATTCAAGTTAAGACCTTGGTTGTCACATTCAATGGGTGTTGCACCAGGAGGAGTTCTGGTTCCAGGTCGTTCCTGTCCTTGGTTGTCCACACACCAACAGTGTCCACTGGAACCGTGACACTAGTACAAACGTCATGTTTCAGTCCAACCATATTTATGAAATATCAATATCCAATTGAGGGGATTGTGCTGATCTGGTTGGCCAGACATTCTTGCTGACTAGAGTGATAGAAAGGCTAAAACTTTATGAAAGAAATGTTCTGCTCATGATCTAAAAAACAAAACAACACCATCATGGCTCCTTTTATATCTGTTCTAAACGTACAATTTTTTTTTTACGTTTTCAATCTCTTGATTACAAAAGTGGAAAAAATGTGAAACTAATAGAAATAGTTCGAAATAATTTTTGACGTCTATAGTCGTCAATGGCAGTGAATGAGTTAAAACTCCTTCAACCTTTTGCAAGACACACTGCCAAAACAAGAGAGTTTACCAGAAGTGGAATTCTTGACCCTATAGAACTTTGATTTAGACTTTTTAATTTAATGAAATTTTGTTTGTTTTTTCCCAAAAGAAGGTAGCAACAAACAACAACTAAAGGCTGTGGTGAATGAAAAATAATCACAAAGGAAGAATGCCAAAGTTCAATGGGTCATAGGCATGATGGGTCACAGGCACTACAAGTAAAATATTTGCAATTAAATATTAAGTCTCATTCACATCTACCAGTTCCAATATCCTTGCTCTTCTTCAAATTTAGTGGTCTCTTACAAAGAATGCTATCTTCTAATGTTTACATTAACTTTACTTGGAATCTGCATTGCAGGAATAGCATATGGCTCAATATCCTGTGATTCAGTTAAGGAAGTGGCCGTTTAAGATCAGAAAGGAAACTCTGTCAACCAATTCTGGCAAATATTGATGTCACATGACTAGAAAAAAAAACACATTCATGAGATGAGCCTTATTGTATTTACCTGCTGAGGTGTGTACTGTCCATTAGCACCACACTGAGGTACAAAGGCGCCCAATATGGGATAACCCTCTGGGCTGGTGGTCTGAATACTGTCTCTATGCTGCTCACAGTGACTTTTAGGAAGTTCTGGAGATTGCATTGCAAAGTTACGCATGGAATGTGAATACAAGAATAGCAAATCCATCGAGTGTAAACACAAGCAAAGGTTTAGGCTTTATCACCTGGTTTGTCACAGTCGACGGGTGTTACACCAGGAGGAGTTCTAGTACCAGGTCTTTCTTGTCCTTGACTGTCCACGCACCAACAATGTCCACTAGAACCGTGACACTAAAATACACAATATGTTTTAGTCACATAGATGATACACAAAATACATATTACATCAAACTGCTGAGAAAGTACCTGTTGAAGAGTGTATTGTCCATTAGCATCACACTGAGGTACGAAGGCTCCCACTAATGGATAACCCTGTGGACTGGTGGTCTGAATACTACCTCTGTGTTGCTCACAGTGGCTTTTAGGACGTTCTAAAAATTACATTGTGAAGTTTTACTTTAATTGAAAATATAAGAGTCATCAGAATGTTAAGACAATAGAAGGTTAAACATGGGCACCTGGTTTGTCACAGTCGACGGGTGTTACACCTGATGGAGTTCTCGTACCAGATCTTTCTTGTCCTTGGCTGTCCACGCACCAACAATGTCCACTAGAACCGTGACACTAAAATACACAATATGTTTTAGTTAACTAGATATACAAAATGCATAATGCGTCAAACTGCTGAGAAAGTACCTGTTGAAGAGTGTACTGCCCATTAGCATCACACTGAGGTACGAAGGCGCCCAATATGGGATAACCCTCTGGACTGGTGGTCTGAATACTGTCTCTATGCTGCTCACAGTGACTTTTAGGAAGTTCTGGAGATTGCATTGCAAAGTTATACTTCAACTGAAAATTCAAGATTGTCATCACATTGTGTAAAAAACTGTCAAATTAAACTTAGGCACCTGGTTTGTCACAGTCGAAGGGTGTTACACCAGGAGGAGTTCTCGTACCAGATCTTTCTTGTCCTTGGCTGTCCACACACCAACAATGTCCACTAGAACCGTGACACTAGAATACACAATTCGTTGTAGTCAGATTGATAATATACAAAAGACACAATGCCTTTAATTGTCTAGAATTGTACCTGTTGATGAGTGTACTGCCCATTAGCATCACACTGAGGTACGAAGGCTCCCAATATGGGATAACCCTCTGGACTGGTGGTCTGAATACTGTCTCTATGCTGCTCACAGTGACTTTTAGGAAGTTCTAGAGATTACATTGCAAAGTTACACATGGAATGTAAGTACAAGAACCAATAGCAAATCCATCAAATGTATACACAAGCAAAGGTTTAGCTTTAGCACCTGGTTTGTCACAATCGACGGGTGTTACTCCAGGAGGAGTTCTAGTACCAGGTCTTTCTTGTCCTTGACTGTCCACGCACCAACAACGTCCACTAGAACCGTGACACTAAAATACACAATATGTTTTAGGTAACTAGAAATACAAAATACATAATGTGTCAAACTGCTGCGAAAGTACCTGTTGAAGAGTGTACTGTCCATTAGCATCACACTGAGGTACGAAGGCTCCCACTAATGGATAACCCTCTGGACTGGTGGTCTGAATACTGTCTCTGTGCAACTCACAGTGGCTTTTAGGACGTTCTAAAAATTAAATTGTGAAGTTTTACTTTAATTGAAAATATAAGAGAGTCATCAGAAAGTTAAGACAAGAGAAGGTTAAACATGGGCACCTGGTTTGTCACAGTCGACGGGTGTTACACCTGATGGAGTTCTCGTACCAGATCTTTCTTGTCCTTGACTGTCCACGCACCAACAACGTCCACTAGAACCGTGACACTAAAATACACAATTTGTTTTAGTTAACTAGATATACAAAATACATAATGTGTCAAACTGCTGCGAAAGTACCTGTTGAAGAGTGTACTGTCCATTAGCATCACATTGAGGTACGAAGGCGCCCAATATGGGATAACCCTCTGGACTGGTGGTCTGAATACTGTCTCTATGCTGCTCACACTGGCTTTTGGGACGTTCTACAAATGACATTGTGAAGTTATACTTCAATTGAAAATTTAAGATTGCCATCACATTGTGTAAAAAACTGTCAAATTAAACTTAGGCACCTGGTTTGTCACAGTCGAAGGGTGTTACACCAGGAGGAGTTCTCGTACCAGATCTTTCTTGTCCTTGGCTGTCCACACACCAACAATGTCCACTAGAACCGTGACACTAGAATAGACAATTTGTTTTAATCAGATTGATGATATACAAAAGACACAATGTTTCGAATTGTCTAGAATTGTACCTGTTGAGGAGTGTACTGTCCGTTAGCATCACACTGAGGTACGAAGGCTCCCACTAATGGATAACCCTCTGGACTGGTGGTCTGTATACTGTCTCTATGCTGCTCACAATGACTTTTAGGAAGTTCTAGAGATTACATTGCAAAGTTACACATGGAATGTAAGCACAAGAACCAATAGCAAATCCATCGAATGTATACACAAGCAAAGGTTTAGCTTTAGCACCTGGTTTGTCACAGTCGACGGGTGTTACACCAGGAGGAGTTCTCGTACCAGATCTTTCTTGTCCTTGGCTGTCCACACACCAACAATGTCCACTAGAACCGTGACACTAGAATACACAATTCGTTGTAGTCGGATTGATAATATACAAAAGACACAATGCCTTAAATTGTCTAGAATTGTACCTGTTGATGAGTGTACTGTCCATTAGCATCACACTGAGGTACGAAGGCTCCCACTAGTGGATAACCCTCTGGACTGGTGGTCTGAATACTGTCTCTGTGCAACTCACAGTGGTTTTTAGGACGTTCTAGAGATAACATTGCAAAGATAAACTTCAATTGAAAACTTAAGAGCCATCATAGAGCATAAACACGAGTTAGCTTTGGCACCTGGTTTGTCACAGTCAAAAGGTGTTGCATCAGGAGGGGTTCTAGTTCCATGTCTTTCTTGTCCTTGGCTGTTTACACACCAACAATGTCCACTAGAACCGTGACACTAGAATAGACAATTTGTTTTAGTAAGATTGATGATATACAAAAGACACAATGTTTCAAATTGTCTAGAATTGTACCTGTTGAGGAGTGTACTGTCCGTTAGCATCACACTGAGGTACGAAGGCTCCCACTAATGGATAACCCTCTGGACTGGTGGTCTGTATACTGTCTCTGTGCAACTCACAGTGGCTTTTAGGACACTCTAGAAATAACATTGCAAAGTTAAACTTGAACCATAAGCGACCTCATAGAGTGTAAACACCAGGAAAGTTAGCTTTAGCACCTGGTTTTTCACAGTCGTTAGGTGCTGCACCAGGAGGAGTTCTAGTTCCAGGTTTTTCTTGTCCTTTGTTGTCCACACACCAACAATGTCCACTAGAACCGTGACACTAAAATGAACAATATATTGCGTTATATGTTTTAGTCATATTGGTGATATACAAAATATATGTATAGTAATTCAAGCCGACTCGAATGTACCTGTTGAGGAGCGTATTGTCCATTAGCGTCACACTGAGGTACGAAGGCTCCCACGATCGGATAACCTTCTGGACTGGTGGTCTGTACACTGTCCCTGTGCTGCTCACAATGGCTTTTAAGACGTTCCGGTTCTTCTATTACATTGATTGAACAATACAGGTTCGAGCCAACCATATGATTAAAAAAATATAAGACAGCAGTATTCTGCTATTGTACTATATACTTTACATATTGTGAAGGATTTGGCTTTTGCACACCTCGTTTGTCACAGTCAGTGGGTGTTGTACCAGGTGGAGTTCTCGTTCCCAGTCTTTCCTGTCCTTGGCTGTCTACACACCAACAATGTCCAGTAGAGCCGTGACACTGAAATGAGCAATAACATTTAATAAAACATATCATATAGTAAATTCCCATATAACATTTTTTTACCTGTAGAGGTATGTAATGTCCGATAGCATCACACTGAGGTACAAAGGCCCCCACAAGTGGATAACCCTCTGGACTGATGGTCTGTACACTGTCTCTGTGCTGCTCGCACTGGCTTTTCGGTTGCTCTGGAAATGATAACGCAAAGTTATGTAATCAATGGCGATATTAGAAAACAAAGTTGTTCAAGGAAAATGTTTAGCTTTGACACCTGGTTCGTGGCAGTCGACGGGTGTTTCACCGGGAGAAGTTCTGGTACCAGGTCTTTCTTGTCCTTGACTGTCCACACACCAACAATGTCCAGTAGAGCCGTGACACTAAAATACACATTAGGTCTTAGTCTAAACAAAATATATAAAAGACATACTAATGCCTTAATCCTATTTACCTGTTGTGGCGTATATTGTCCGTTTGCATCACACTGAGACACAAAGGCCCCAACTACAGGATAACCCTCAGGACTGGTGGTCTGCACATTGTCTCTGTGACGCTCACAGTGGGTTTTTGCATGATCTGCTTCTTCTGCTTGTGAAGGATAGTTAGAGATCTTGTTGTGTAAAAGTATCCTGAATATTTTTGAAAGTACTAAAATATCTGTTCACTTTGCTGTGTACTCACTTTAGAGCTGGATACAAACTAAACGCTGACCCTTTTCTTATCACAACCATGCACGTGCATGTGTTTATAGTAATTATATCACCCCTTTTCTCCAGACATTTTCAAGTAATCACCTGATGACCTCATGGGAGCACCACTTACAAGTTGATGCCTGTTTGAGTTGAGGAATTACGACGAACTAAGCTCAATGTTGAGCAAGGAACGCCTCGTCACGTAATAAAACAATACATCTGCTGCAGTGCTTCTTATACTGCCAGGAGCACGACAGCTTAACAACCTAGCTTTGTGGAAGCGGTCCATCTTTCCGTGTGCACTTTTCCTTTTCTCACCTGGTTTGTCACAGTCTACAGGTGGTGCACCAGGCCTTGCTCTGGTTCCGGGTCTTTCTTGTCCCTGGCTGTCCACACACCAACAATGCCCAGTCGAACCGTGACACTGTGATGCATGGATGTTGTTAATTTGGTGAAGATGAAATGCGTTAGATGGAATCAAATGTTAAATCTTCTCCTGACCTGCAGTGCTATGTACTGTCCATTAGCATCACACCGAGGTACAAAGGCTCCCACGATTGGATAACCTTCTGGACTGGTGGTTTGCACGCTGTCTCTGTGGTGCTCACAGTGGCTTTTAGGATGCTCATCTAAGACATTTTAGAGAGTGGATAGCACAAGAATTTGTCACGACAACAAAACCTGCATCATGTAATGCATGACAGTGACAGCAAAAAATGTCTTTCCGCTCAACTCGGTTTCGTACCCGGTCTCTCACAGTCGATGGGAGTTGTACCAGGTGGCGTTCTGGTTCCATGTCTTTCCTGTCCTTGGTTGTCCACGCACCAACAATGTCCAGTTGAGCCATGACACTGAAACAGCAAAACATATCACGATAAACATATTGTGTCTACAATTGAAAAAGGGCTTACCTGTTGTGGAGTGTACTGTCCGTTAGCATCACACTCGGGTACGAAGGCTCCCACTAAAGGAAAACCCTCTGGACTGGCGGTCTGTACACTGTCTCTGTGCTGTTCACACTGGGTTTTAGGCTGTTGTGGTTGCTCTGGTTGGTTCAGAGGCAAACACAATATTTGAATTTGAAACGATGACAATACGTGTACACGCCACTGAGCTTTATTGGATGCGCTCCTCACCATGTCTGTCACAGTCCGTTGGTGCCATACCAGGAGGAGTCCTGGTTCCTGCTCTCTCTTGCCCCCTATTGTCCACACACCAACAATGTCCCGAGGAGCCATGGCACTGCGAAGGAGTAATCAACCTTTTGAGCTCCACTTTTTGGTCAGTGGTCAAAAATCTATTTCTGGCTCTCATTACCCACCTGTAGTGGTCTGTATCGTCCATCAGAGTCGCACTGAGGGATAAAACCCCCAACAGGCCCGCTCTGTAGACCGTCTCTATGCTGCTCACACTGGCTTTTAGTACCATCTGTCTGCCCTGCAGACAAGTCTGAATGATAATTAGGCCATTTTTTAAAAAAAAATGAGTGTATAGTGTGTGAACAAAATTACTGCTTGTATGACATCTTCTAATTCCACACAGTTGTAGGCACTTTCTCCAAGATATCGGAGTGTGTTTTGAGGAATTGGCCCAAAACAGAACATTTGTCAGAGAGGTTCTTGAATGCTCAGGAGAAGAATTTTACTTTCCAATCACATTCATCAAAAGCGGATGATCTGAAGTGAAAAACTATCACCAACTGTAAGGTGTTCAAATGTCCTATTTTTCCCAAATATCTCCAGTTTGTGGGACCTTCGAAAATATATCTGGCTGCAATTTTCTGGTATTTCATTACCTCAGGCGATATGTATGCTTCCACTGCACTGCATTTTTGAGTTACTGTTCATATAATCTGAATGTCATACTCAATGCGTATACATGTCAGTTATATTAGTTGCAAACAGATCTGCAGCAGAAGTGGTATGGAAACCACCTTGGACAAAATATAGTTTCACAGAAAACGCCAGTACTTTGATCACTATTACTTTATCCTTACTCTGAGTGCTATTTCCAAGACAAATAAAATGTGTTTATCAATTTTTGAGCAAAATATAAGTAGTTGTTGAGTTGTTTTAAAAATAATCTCCTATTAAAAACAAACTCAACACTTTATGAACAACTGCTTGAGCAAATAGTCCAACTGTTTAACAAACCATTGCCAATTAACACAGCCTGTCGCTACATCTACAAATGCAAGTTAAAACTTCACCACAAAAATCAGAAGCCATATCACCAACACCCAGAAATGACCCAAAGTGGAAATGGATGCTGTGGTCTGACGAGTCCATGTTTCAAATTGTTTTTAGAAATCACGGACTTGTGTCCTCCAGGCCAAAGAGGAAAAGGACCATCCGGATTGCAATCAGCGCAAAGTTCAAAAGCCAGCATCTGTGATGGTGGGGGTGTGTTAATGCCGATGGCATGGGTAACTTGCACATCTGTGACGGCACCATTAATACTGAAAAGTACATACATACTGGTTTAGGAGAAACGTATGCTTCATGGATACCCCTGCTTGTTTCAGCAAGACAACGCCAAATCACATTCTGCATGTGTTACAACAGCGTAGCTTTGTAGTGAAAGAGTGCGAGTACGAGCTAGACCTGTCTCCTAATAGAACACGTGTGGCACATTATGAAGACCAAAATATTACAACAAAGACCCCAGACTGTTGAGCAAGTTAAGTTGTACATCAAGCAAGAATGGTTAAGCATTCCGTATACATCATATCTTCAACAATTGGTGTTCTCAGTTCCCAAATTCTAATAAAGCGTTGTTAAAAGGAAAGGTGATGTAACACACTGGTAAACATGACGCTGTCCCAGCTTTTTTGGAATGTGTTGCAGGTATCAAACTCAGAATGAGTGAATATTTGCAACAAACAACAACAAAAACAAGCTTAACATTTTGAACAGTAGATATATTGTCTTTGTAAAGCATTCAATTGATTGTAGGTTGAAAAGGACATGCAAATTATTGTATTGTTGTTTTTTTTTACATTTTACACAACGTCCCATCTTCATTTGTATTAGCCCACATGTAAATACACAGAGAAACATACTCAGGGGAAGATCACTGACCTTGTTGGGAGCAGAGGAAACCATCTCCATGGAAACCATTTTGACACTGACAATGGAAGGAGCCTAGGCTGTTGGTGCATCTTGCATTGATGTGGCATGGAGAGGACCTGCACTCGTCCATATCTGAAGACGTACAGTCATAGGTAGAGGAACACTGTCATTAATATTTGTCAATGTGTTCTAACAGGTACTGGATAGACATGCTTGATATGTAAATGTAAACCAATAAAAAAAAGAAGAAAAAAAAGTTCATAAAAATTTAAGTGGGTTGACTTATAATTGATTTAGTGAAAAACAACAAAAATTTGCAGAAAAGTAGGGCTATTATGATGATCATGTTGTCCTACAATACAGTACAATTCCAAGACATTAATATGACCTTTTATTAATATTAACTCATTTAAACGGCAGTGACTAAATCCTAAAGGTCAATACACATGAAGAATCCAATCTTCAGCATACTGTATGTCGTATCTCACAACTCACCCACACATGTACGTCCGTCAAAGCCAAATTCATAGCCGCTCTGGCACTGGCAGCGATGGCTGCCAGGCAAATTGATGCATTGCGAATGAGCTCCACATGTGGACAAGCCCTCTGCACACTCATCGACATCTAACCAGAGACAAAGAGAACATGTCAACTGAAGAACATGCCTGTCCATATGTGAGTGCAAACACCTGGAGCCAAGGCTGCATTCTTAGTACTGTACAAGACATTGTGATTATGCGCTCATGGAAAGACACTGAGGCCCATCCATGGGAACCGAGGCAGAGCCTGGGGCTTTCCTAGTGCTGTCAGCAGGGGACACGCAGATAATGCTGGGCTAATGACAGGCCACGGACAAGCTGAAAGCAATGGAAGTCCCTGTTAATTAGATCATTAAACATAAGGAGGGGGGACAGACACGGAGGAGGAGAAGAGGGAGTGATGATTCCTTCCATACACACTGGATGTTGAAAACTTTGCCGCAGCGCCTTGAACTGTCTGTGCATGTTTGTTGTGCTGTTGTGGGGAGTGCAAACATTAGCTGTACTTTACTTGAGTTTATTTTTCTGATTACTTGTTCTTACTACGGTTGAAATCAGATGTCTATAATTCCACGCTTTACTTTGTCAAAGTAGGCTTGTTACTTTGTTTTAACCTCAGCGGATGATGACACAATGTAAAAAAAAAAGAAAGACGTAAATAGAGAGAAGTAAAGTCAACCGTAGCTGTGACTTTGACTGATTTAGATCTTGAGAACTGATACGCCTGAGGTGAAATTTTTGTTGTTGCAAAGTAAGTTAAAAAATTTTTTTAAAAAATCGTGCGTTTTTTTCATTGTGCCAAGTTAAAACATGCATTGTATATAATTGACAGTAAATAGAACTAGTAGAACTAGCTCTAATATACTAAACTAATCCAAATTTAACCATCATATATCTTGCATTTTCTCTTCTCTCTTTTTCATCCGGCAGATCTGAAATACCACCCAACGTGGAGGACCTTGAACGTTTCATCGACGGATATTTTTACAGCTGCGCGATGGAGGATCCTGCCGTCGAGAAACCATCAAAGAAACCCTCTTCGAAGAAGAGGAAAAACGATTCAGCGACGGACACGGACGACCTAACCACCACCACTACGGACGTTTCGGTCAGTGTGCTGGAGTCCATAAATAAAAAACTTGACGTCCTCGGCCTCATCCTCGAGGACGTCAAAGAATTAAAAGTAAGTATGGAATTTATCAGTCAGCAGGTAAGTGTCCTTAAACAGGAAAATGCCGAGTTACATTCTACACTCACGACTGTTTCAGCCGAGCTGGAAACTATGAAAAAAGAAAATAAAACGCTAAAAGAAACAGTTTTAGATGTACAATCCCGCAGTATGCGGGAGAATTTAATATTCTCAGGTATATCTGAGAATACCTCTGATAACCCAGAGGTTGAGATAAAAAATTTTATGACGAATTCATTAAAAATTCCTCAGGAGACGGTAAATAACATCTCTTTTGACCGGGTACATCGGCTTGGAGCCCGTAGAGGCAACAAACCCCGTCCTATTATTGCAAAGTTTGAACATTTTAAACAGAAATTATTTGTTAAAAGTAAAGGACGGGAGCTTAAAGGGACCTCATTTGGAATGAATGATCAATTCCCGAGAGAGATCAATGAGCAACGAAAGGTACTGTTTCCTATAATGAAACAAAATAGGCAGGAGGGTAAGCGGACTACGATAGCCGTTGATAAGTTATATATCGATGGCCAACTATTCCGGAACCCCAATTCCACTCCCTGGCTGTTCTAATTAGCATTGGTGGAACTAAACTTAGTTTGATTACTAGGTGTATACATATACTGTATATGTGGTTATAAAACCAAAAACATGAATACTTATTATGTTTAGGCTATATTATAAATATAATATTAATACACAACTATATCTAAAGTATATTTATAAAAAATAAAATAAAAAAAAATCTCGCTGGGGTTACTGGTGTATTGTTATGTTTAATCCCCTGTTAATTTCCCTCACTTTCACCGCCCTACTCGTTTTTGCACGGTTTTATTTACTTACACGTTACCTTACACGTTACCTTACACGTTACCTTACACATTACCTTACATGTTGCCTTATACGTTACCTCATATTTTATACAAACTATATAAATCACCTAACCACTTTGATTCTATCCTATAACATGCCAGTGGTGGCAAATGGCCTATACAGATATATACATAGGACTGTGTTTATATTATTTGTATGCATAAATTAGTTTTGGTTTCCTGGAATGTTTGTGGCGCTCGCTCACAGGCAAAAAGAATAAAAACTTTAGACCATCTCTTAAAATTAAAAGCAGATATTTGCCTCCTACAAGAAACCCACCTACAAAAATCTGAAGAAAAATTACTTATTGATAAAAATTTTAGCCAAGCGTACTCTGCCCCTTATAACAGTAGACAAAGGGGAGTCTGTATACTCATACATAATAATTTACTCTTTACTCTAAATAATACAATAACAGACCCAGAGGGCCGATACATTATTATTCAGGTGACTATATTTAATAAAATATATACATTCGGTAATTTATATGCCCCTAATAATGATGATCCGGCCTTTTTCCATGAATTTTTCTCTAAACTGTTTGAATTAGCAGCGAACTCTACTATTATTATTGGAGGAGACTTTAACACAACCTTAAATCCATTAATAGATCGTTCTAATAAAACAACATGTATAAGGCGATCACAATCCACAAAAGTAATAGGGGAATATATGGATGACTTTGGCCTCGTCGACAGCTGGAGACTTAAAAACCCAAATAAGAAGGAATTTACCTTCTTTTCCGCTGTGCACCGGTCCTTTTCAAGAATTGATTTTTTTCTTACAAATAATTCTATTGCTGATAAAACCGTTACAAAAATACATCCTATTATTATTAGCGACCATGCACCAGTCTCCCTTTCCCTACAAGTTGATTATACCTTTAAACCACCACCTACATGGCGTTTTAACATCTCACTACTAAACGACGCAGAATTTGACAAAATTATAAGAAAAGAATGGGCGGACTTTTTGGAAATAAATGACTCTCCAGACCTATCTCCAGCTCTTCTCTGGGAAACCGGGAAAGCAGTAATTAGAGGTAAAATTATATCATATTCATCTTATAAAAAGAAACAGGATCAAAAATTAGAAAAAGACTTGGAAGATAAAATTAAACAACTGACGGATGAGTACGCAATAAACCCAAATAACCAAATATGGACTGACTTACAAAATACAAAAATACAGTTAGACGATATGTTAACTAAAAAGACAGAGTTTATAATACAACAATTGAGATACAACAACTTTGAATATAATAACAAATCAGGTAAATTTCTTGCAAACCAACTTCAACGTAATCGGGAAAAATCGCTTATAACGGCTATTAAAGGTACAACTGGTGAATGTACACAATCACCAGAAGAAATTAATCAAATTTTTTATAATTATTATCACAATTTATACTCAGAAACTAATAAACCTAACCCAGAGCATATTGAGGCATTCCTCAGTAGCTTAAGTATACCTCAGGTAACTACTGAATATAAAGATATGTTAGATGCACCACTTACTATAAACGAGTTGTACAGTGCTCTAGATAGTATGCCAAATGGCAAAGCACCCGGCCCTGATGGTTATCCGGCTATATTTCTAAAGCACTTCTGGTCAATGCTTGCTCCACTATTCTTAAGAGTAGTAACAGAAATTAAAACTAATGGTCACATACGCCCACACATGAATACAGCAGCAATTAAACTTTTATTAAAGCCAGAAAAAGACCCCACCCTTCCATCAAGTTACCGTCCGATTTCACTAATTAACACTGATATTAAAATTATCACTAAGGCTTTTACATCTAGATTAGAAACAGTAATCCCGACAATCATTCATAGCGACCAAACAGGCTTTATTAAAGAGCGTCACTCTACTAATAATATTAGAAGGCTCTTTAACCTTATTAGTATGTCACAGCGGCATGATAAAAAGGCAGTTATTATATCATTGGATGCAGAAAAAGCTTTTGATAAAGTTAACTGGTCCTTCCTCTTTGCTGTTTTAAATAAATTTGGCTTTGGGAAGTCATTTATTCACTGGGTGTCAGTATTATATGATTCTCCTAAAGCTACTGTTACTACTAATGGGATTATATCTAAGAGTTTTACTCTACAGAGAGGCACAAGACAGGGATGCCCACTGTCGCCTTTATTATTTGCAATATTTATTGAACCGCTTGCATTAGCCATACGCCAGGAAAGAATGATTCAAGGAATTCACTCTGGGGTAACAGAACATAAAATTAATCTATATGCCGATGATATTTTACTTTATTTAGAAAAGCCTGCTATTTCATTAGGGGAAGTATTTAACTTAATAACTAAATTCTCACAGTTATCAGACTATTCTATTAACTGGACAAAATCAACACTTCTACCTATTACAGAAAATTCATGGAACCCTGCAAGCCAGGACCCATACTACTCATTTCCTATAGGTAATTTAAAATACTTAGGCATAAAAATCTCACCTAAATTAACTGATTTAGTTCATTTAAATTTCACTCCACTTCTGGATAGCATTTATAGTGACTTGGAGCGCTGGAATAATCTTCCTATTTCTCTAATAGGACGAATAGCCACTATTAAAATGAAAGTTTTACCCAAAATAAACTATTTTTTCTCAATGATTCCATTTAAACCTACGGCTAACTGGTTCCAGTTGTTGGACTCAGCCGTTACAAAATTTTACTGGAAAAAAAAAAAAGCAAAGATTAGTCTATCTACTCTTCAGAAAAATAAATCCAAAGGAGGTCTAGAGGCACCAAATTTTATGCACTATTATATAGCCAACCAGCTACAATATATTATTTTATGGGCACAACCCAATAGAGATACTAACTGTTGGCTGGAACTAGAACAGAAGGATTGTAATAACCTCAGACTCCTAGATTTACTCTTTATTACAACATCGATTAAGCGCCATAACTGCTTTAAAAATCCAATGATTTCCGCCACCCTGACTGCCTGGTGGAAGGCACTAGAAATGACAAAAGCCAAAGTGGAGCCCAGCGGGCTTTCTCCCCTATGGCATAACCCCGACTTTCAAATTAACAACCAATCGTTTTATTTGAATGTGTGGGAGCAGAAAGGAATTACACATCTCCACCATCTCTTCTCAGATAATATGTTTATATCATATACATCCTTGCTCCAAAAATATAAAATAAAAAACGGAAACTTTTTACATTATTTGCAAGTTAAAAGTATGATAAAGAAACAAATTCCAACACTCCAGGGTACGCTCCAACCGCCTGTTTTAGCTAAAGATATTACCAAGCTTTCTCCAACAACAACAAAAAAACTCTCAAAAATATATAAGTTACTTTCATATACTGATAAAACGTCTTTACCCATCTCAAAATGGGAAACAGACTTGTCTATAGCTCCGGAATCTGTCTTTTGGATTCAAGTTTGTGAAAATGTTTTTAAAATGACAAAACACACAAATTTACAACTTATCCAATATAAAATTATTCACAGAACATACATTACTCAATATATGATGAAGAAAATGGGACTCTCAGACTCCGACATTTGTCTCCAGTGTTTACAAAACACTACAGACACTTATTTTCATGCTTTATGGTTATGTACTCCGGTTATGTGTTTCTGGACTAAAGTCTTAGAAAAACTTTCCGCTGTCTTGGACTGTAGGATACCGTTCTCTCCAAACTTGTGTTTGCTAGGTGACTTAACAACAATTGACTTACCACATAAACAATTTCAATCTATACTTGTAGCCCTTACTATCGCAAAAAAAACAATTCTTGTTAACTGGAAAAATAAACAAACTTTGAATATCGACCAATGGTCTAACCTCCTCATAAATCATATTTTAATGGAAAAAATATCTGCCTCAAATAAAAACCAAATGTCAAAATTTAAAGAAACATGGTCTACGTATATAGAATTTTTTAACCTAAACTTGGATTTTAATTCTGCCTGTTAGCGAGAGCCACAGCAGCGTTATAACTGGCATTGATGTTTCTGTATTAGGCAATTTGTAACTAATGGTTGTGTTTCCATAGTCAGGAACCCGGCTGCTGCCAGCGGGATCGAGCGGATTCACCTCCGATGGGCACCAGGGGTTGATATTCGGATTCACGGCATGCCAGTGGGTTAATTCTGTGGGTGCTGTCCCCCCTGGCGGGGAGTGGGCGGGTCTCCCCCTCTGTTGGCTGCTGGGTGGCGGCTGCGTCTTGGCCGTTCCCTGGGTCTCTTGGGGGGTGCTGCGTTGCGGGGCTTTCCCTGGTGTCGGGGGCGGCGCCGTTCCGGCGCGGTCCGTCGCTCTGGGCCCGGCGACGCGGTTCGGGGCCTGTGGGCCGCCGGGGTGCCCGGTGGTTCCCTCTCCCCTCCCCCTTCCTCCCCCTTGCTGCCTCTCCCTCCTCGCCTCTCCCCGCCCGTCCTCCGCCTCCCTGTCCCCTCTCCCTCGTCGCCCTTCCTCCTCCTCTCCCCCTCTCCTTGCGTCCCTGCCGCTGCCCCCTGCCCTTCTTGTCGTCCCCTTCCCTCCTCCCTTCCCCTTCCCCGGTACGCCTTCCTTCCCCTCCCCTGGGCCGGGGGCTCCATCCATGGCCCGGGTCTCGGTGCTATGGGGGCCGGCGGGGGTGGCTGGGGTTTGGTGTCGTGCCCGCCCCGCTCCGGTGGGCGTCCTGACACCTCGGGCGGGACCCAGTATCCGGGGGGCGAGCCCTATCGCCCCGCCGGACGGGTCCCATATGCCCGCCGGGGTCCTGGTGGGGTGGGTGGGGGCTTGGTGGGCCGGTGCGCCTCCTGCCCCCGCCCGGTTGGGGGGGGCCCCGCTGGTCACACCTCTTAACTCACTACACTAGGTTTGCACAATACACTTTTATAGACATATAGGGCACATAACACACTTTGGGGGGTGGGGTAGGGTGGAAACACCGTCTTCACCCTACAACTCCCCTCCAATTTTAATACACCACACAACTTGTGGGTGGGGGGGGGGGGGGCTTGGGGGCTTGTGGGGGTGCCATCGGTTGGGGGCCGCAGTATAGAGCAGTGCTGCGGTCCCCTGTCCGTGTCGCCACCCGCCCCCCCCCCCCCCCCGCCCTATCTATTTTTTTTAATGCACCACATACACTCAGCAACATGCTTGGGTGGCGGGTGGATCGGAGCGTGGGAATATCATTTCCATCGGCTCCGGTTCACCTGCTCCTAATTTTAATGCACCACACACACACACTTGTATATACACTGGGTGGGGTCACATTCACGGTTTAGGGGTAGAGTTCGCCAGTCCGCGAGCTGGCGGACTCAGTAACAGGGGTTAATTTTCACAAAGAACGCTGGGGTGACGACCGGGGCCTTCCCCCGCTGGGCCTGGGGTTCGGGGGTGTCGGCCGCCCTCCGGTGCCCCCATCTCCCCCTTCTGCCCCCGGTGTTCCGTCCTTCCACACGGCGGGGGGTGGGGTGGGCGCGGCTGCCCTCTCCGCTCCGCTGTCCGGCCCCTCTTCGGCGCCGGTGCCTGGGTGCGGGTGGTCCCCGGGGGCTGGGGGTCGGGGGTTGGGGGGCTGCCGGTTGGTCGGGGTGGGGTCGGGGGGGGGCGGCTTTGTTGGGGGGGGGGCGGTGGTGGGGGTTGCGGGGTGCTGGGGGTGGGGGGTGTCTGGGGGATTGGGGGCATGGGGGCGGCTGGGGCTGGGTTGGGGTGGGTGGCGGGGGGTGGATGGGGGGCGGGGGGTGGTGGGGGGGCGGGGGTTGGGGGCCGGTGGGGTGCCTGGTGGGCCTGCAGTGCCCCGTCCTGCTGCGTTGGGCCGGGGGCGCGGGCCGTGTTGGGGCGGGGGGCGCTCCTGCTCCTGGGTTTGCTCTCTGGCCGGTGGCCCTGGTGGGGCCCGGGGGTCGTCCTTTGGCGCTGCCGCGGCCTGGGGGGCCCTGAGGTGTTGCGCTTGCTCTGTTCCGGCGGGGGTCGACGGCTCCCCTCTTTGGTGGAGATTTTCATGCATGCCAGATCCACCACACCAGCATCTACCGAAACTCAGACACAATCTGTTTCCTCCTCAGGTTATTGAATCGGTGGAGGCTGGTGTCTCGGATCTCACGCGGCTTCGTCTGTCCTTCCTTCCTTTTCTCGGTCTCTCCGTTGGTCTCTTGAGGCCTCCCTGACTTTATGTTTTTTGAATTTGTTGGGGTCTGGATGTTTCTTGGGCTGGGGAGGAGTTCTGGTGGGGGGTGTCTGGTCGGTGCTGGATTTCACCTTCCTTGGTTTTCTTCGGTCCCCTCGGGTCTCCTGGTGTTCGATTTAGGTGAACGGTATAAGATTTTTTTTTTCTAATAGGTTTTCTGGTGAGCTAACAAACACACGCACGCACGCACGCACACACACATACTCACCCACACACACAAAAAAAAAAAAAAAAAAAAAGTATGTATGTATGTATGTATATATGTATGTATATATGTGTATATATATATATATATATATTTAAAAAAAAAAAAAAAAAAAAAAAAAAGAGCAATGATGATGACATTTCCGAATGAACAATACTGAGCTCTTAAAGAAGAAGAAAAAAGAAGAAGAAAAGAAAAAAAAAAAATAATAATAATAATAATTGACAGTAAATAATAAAAAAATATTTTTATTTTTGTACTTATCGGTACATTTCAGAGTCTATATACATATATTTTTATTTACTAGGGATGGGCGAGTACCAATGCCAGATATGTTTTAGGTATCTGTACTCGCAAAGGCAGCCAATACCAATATCAGCTGAAATAAATTGGAATAATAGAAAATTGCAATTAATTTCATACAATTTTAAGGAAAAATGCTATATTGGGAGCAATGGGTGTTTCATTACAATTATGTCATTGGTTTTTGGGGCGTACATTTTATTTATCAAAAGCACTAGTGGTATCGGTGAATACTGAAGAGTTGAGTACAGTACTCGTATTGGTATCTTTCTGGGGGGGGGGAAATGATATAGAACATATCCAATTTTGACCTTTACTCAAGTAAAAGGATTGAATCAGTACTTTTACTTCTACCAGTCTTTTTTTACATGAGCAACTTTACTGAGGTAAAAAGTGTGAGTACTTGTGTATGGCCATTTCCCATGAAGAAATATGAATGGGAGATGCACAGGAGTTAAGTACCGTAACAGTTGTGTCCATCCCCTCTGAAACCAGTTCCACATCGGCACTGGAAAGCCTTGTCCTCCAGTGGGATGCACTGGGCAGTCGTGTCACAGTCGTGGCTTCCATCATAGCACGGGTTCACCAACTCTGGTCCTGTCAAGCCCGCTGAAGCAAAATATATTGTTTGTAAATCAACAACAAAATGTGTTGATTTAGGTTTTTGTTTTGCTTTTATGAGTGAATTGGCAATGATGAGATTCAGAGGACTGCTTCTTACATGGGGGAAATGTTAACTAACCAAAAACGGACCTTTTGGTTGAATGATAAAAGATGTATGTTAGATTTAAATTGATAACAAACGTATCACTGGAAAAAACCTAGTTTGATGTTGTACTGAACCATGCATATATAGTGGTGTCTTGGGGTACGAGATCAATTCGTTTTGTGACCACGCTCTGGACTCAAATCATCATTCCTCAAAAATGCCATTAATCCATTAAAGACTAAAATAAATACAGCAATCATATATCTAAATTGATTTTAAAGAAATAAAACTTTTTTTTGGGCTACATTTTTTTTGCTTCAATTCAATGGACCTTGGGGCAACATAATAGAGACAAATTGGTATACTGTAGTTGGAGATGGCCTCAGCTACTCCCTAAAGAGCAATAATATTAGTCGTTCTTCGCAAAGGATAAAGAATATATGCCTCTGAGTGTCGTCATATTATTTGTTTCTCAAGGTACCATTGTATTTACAGTTTAGCATTTGTATTTTGGGATGACACCTTTTCGCTGATTTTTATATATCTACCATCATTCACTGAATACGCCACTCCTTATCCACTGTTATTGTGCCAAGTTGAGGGGCTCCATTTAGATAATTTTAGTGCAGAAAAAGAGCCGTAGGTGATAACAAATCTTATTGGCTGGGGAAGGGACCCTGTAAAAGTGCTAAATTCACATTGAGTTGACCTTTGAACTATTTAGTGTTAAGTACTTAGAATGATTATAGCAACAAGGCTAAGTAAACACGTCAGACCAATTCCCACAGGATGGCTTTCTTTTAGGAAGTGACTTCCTTCGTGTTCCCAATATTCAACACATGGTTGAGGTTAGACACACACACACACCCACACACAGTATGATGAGTGAGCGGATGTGTGTGAAAGGTTCCCTCCACCATGACCTCACATTGACCATGTGTTACAACATGAAATGTTTTCTACGTCTCAACTACCAATTGGCACACCAGTTCAACATTACAAATACAAGACAAGTTTTATAGCTCCAATGTGAATGCTAAGAGAGGTGGTCACTGAGCTGAAATGCTGAATAGATGAATTTCTCAGTTTCTGGATCCCATCTTAGCCTGATTAACTGGTGTAAATGGATGTCATGTGCTGCTAGTATATGGATCAAATCAAAGAAAAATCGGACTGGATGCTTACTTAGTGTTTTGGATGCACTGGCAGTATTTTTGTTTCTTCTTCTTCCACAAAAAGTACAATATTTTTGGAACCACTAAGAAAAAAAAAGTAAAAAACAAAAAAACAATAGCTTATATTTCCCAAACAAGTTCAAGAAGAAGAAAATATTTTTTTCTGATGCACTGCACCCACCAGTGGTTCTCAAACCTTTAACTGAAGTACTACATATTTAAAAAACAAACAATTTAGCCCTTTATTGCCACCATCATAACCAACTTTAAAATATAGAACTGAACTTTATTAACTCATTCACTGCCATTGACGGCTATAGACGTCAAACATTTATTTAAACTATTTTTATTAGTTTAACTTTTTAAGTTAGTTTAACAAGAGTATGAAAACCTAGATATATTTTTTAAACATTTAGAACAGATATAAAATTTGTGATTAATCGTGAAATAACTAGTGAAGTCATACGATTAATTACGATTGCAAATTTTAATCGTCTGATGCCTCTAATTTTTAATAATCTTTTCTTTTTTAATAAAATTAATGTTTCTTTTAAGAAAAAAATATAAAAAATTAGGGGCGTCGGGCGATTGCAATTTTTAAACGTACTTAATCGCATGACTTCACTAGTTAACTTACGATTAATCACAAATTTTATATCTGTTCTAATACACACACAAAAATCTAGGTTTGCATACTTTTGTTAACAAAAGTAGGCAAAAGTGTAAAACTAATAGAAATAGTTCAAATGAATTTTTTACATCTGTAGCCGTCAATGGCAGTGAATGAGTTAATTATTCAATTAAAATGTATCCTCACATATAAGTTAAATTAAAAACTGAACATAAGCAATTGTCCATTAACTTAAAATATATTGACCATCAAAGCTAAATACAGCTTAACTGAACTTAGACAGTGATCGTTACACGTACCACACTTTGAGAATCACTTTACAACAGCATTACATTTCCACATTTAACCGCATGGTACTCCGCATTCACAGTAGAGTGAGTCAGACATGGTTGGTACACAGACAGAAAATCCCCTGCACACAGACAATGACGCTGAGTCCAGATTGCTTCCATCTCCTGAGGCCAGAGCTTGATGCTTGCTTCTAATCAAGGCACGTCTCAAATGTGGACATGAGAGGGTTACGTGAATTTGGACAGACACAAAAGGGGGGTGGATTATTAAAGAGCCTGTCAAGTGAATTCTGACATTTGTTTTTAAATACATCATACAGGTTTGAAGATGACTGCTGAAAAAGTGCAAAGACAACTAGTACTAGTACTGAATTATGGCGATAAATAGTACAGTATTAAACTGTTTATCACCATTTCAGTTTTCCAGATTTTTTTTTTTTAGTCATGGCTAAAATGGTACCAATAGACGCATTTCCACCATATCAGAACTTAAGCGACTGGTTTTCTGGCGCAATTGCAAGTTACTTAATTATCAGTACTCGGCCTAAGTATTCTGGCGTGAGAGCTTGCTGGTGGCTAACGGCTCTTATCGAAGCGAGGAAAGACTCACGACCACCTGGTGGGATATATTCTGTCCAATGGAGACATTAAGAGGATGCATTTTTTAAATTTCATTTGGGATTGTTTTAACCAGTTCAACTTGGCAGAATTCTTAACAACACTCTGCTCTGTGATGTGTTGAGTTTACAAAACATTTACTTTTATTGCAGCAATCATAGTTGAGAAATACAACAGCAACAACAACATGGCCCTAATTTGGACACACACAACTGAACAGAACAAGATTCTTAACTTGAAGTTAGCAAAGTCAGGACAGACTAAAGTTTGAATTGAAATTGCGCTACACACTCAAAGATTTGTACTGATAAGTTAACTGACTGATGAACAGCTTTGATTGTATAAACCCATTAAATGGGGGGGGGGGGGGGGAACTTGTGGAAAGCATGTGGATGTGCTGCAGCTGGTCCTGTCTGACAGAGACCGAGACGTATAATTCTTGTAAAGACTGCACACTGCTGGCCCACACCAAAGTTGACATTTTCCCATTTAATAAATAAATTCCTCCAAACAGTGCTCATTACATTTGCACTGACAGCTACAGTGCATTTTCATCAACGTTGTTTCGCAACATATGATTATACTGTGTATATATGAAGAATTTCTCATTTTCCACTTCATAATCTACAGTATGAGAGTGTAGAATATGGTACTGATCCAGATTACATTTTTTTGGCCTTGGAGGAGGCCTGTGCTCTATTGAGTGCCATTCAAGTCAGTCAAGTGATTCTCATGACATCACAGGGAAGCTATTCTGCCCGGCAACCCACCCCCTTCCTTAAAATCTGTCATTGGATAGGGTATTATTTCCCAGAGTGTGAGACCCCGCCATGCACGCGCACGTACACAGTCACACACATAGACACACGCACACACAGCACTTAGCCCATGTTTACAAAACCCCTGATCCCCAAAAGCTATTCCAGCTGTGCTTTGAGTGTATAACTGTGTGTGCTTGCAGGCCTGTGCATGTGTGTTTCTTCATAAAATTTATAATCAATGTGACATCAAAATGACAAAGACTTGGTGTGCTTGTCATCTGTTGGAAGTCTCGCTGTTTTTATTATCAGCTCTGATTGAATTGATTGAAAATTTCGACAACATTTGTATGATATGGGGCGCTTTTCTGCTGCAGACGAGGTGCCAGAATAATCGCTAATTCAACAGGCAAGACAAATTGAGACAAGGACAAATCACATTTGTGTTTCACAACAGCAGGCTAAACTAGGAACTAACCTGCTAACTTGAATCAGTAACACTAACCGCCAACTCCAACTAGCAATGTGACAAGCGGCCGGCATTTTAGTGTTTCTTCCGTGTGTGTGAATTCTCCCTTGCTGTGGAACGGGCAGAGCCCGACATAGACTGCCATGTCGATCAACCAATAGGCGAATAGTTCAACCCAAGACACCCTTAAGACAAGCCCCTTCATTTGAATGACATTTCATGACGCATTTCATGCTGACAGCGTCTGCAGCATGAAATAAACAAATATGAGAGCAGAGCGTTTTTATTTGTTAATTGACATTTAATTCTATTTATTTCCACATTTATTTTTACTTTTTGAATCTTTTATTATTTTATTTTTTTCACGTATGTATCTATTTATTTATTGTCATTTATATTTATTTTACTGTATTTGAATTGTATTTTATTGTATTTAAATTATATATTTTATATCTGTTTTTTATTTTCAATTTAAATTAATTAATTTATTTATTTATTATTTTTGGCATTTTTGGTCCTTCATAGTTATGAAGGTGGTTTTTGTAAAGATTTTTTTATAGGTGATATCACACGAAAACACTACCCATAAAAGCCTTTTTTTCTAACACACACCAAAAAAAAAACTAAATTTCTCCAGAACCCATCATCTGATTTTCAAAATTATATGGTGAGTTAAAAAAATGCAGCCAATTTAAAAGGATTAAGTTAAAAAAAAAAAAATCTATTTGTAATTTTTGTGTCCACTAACCTCCAACTGGGCTGATCTTGTTGGTGATTGCGTATCTCAGGATGCGCTCCTCCTTCACGTACATCACAAACACTCTCTCCATGGTGATCTGCAGGGTCTCCACAGGCACAGCCCGACTGTCGTGTCGACAGTCACGGAAGGTGATGTTCTGTTTCAGCTGGAACGAGAAGGATTCGGATCCTCGGTCCGGTGAGACCACGGTGAACTCTCTCACGGAGCTCGAGGTGGCAACTGGAAACAAAAACACAGGTGCTTTTAAGCAAACGGTACACCTTAGAGGCAGGTGACTTAAGTGGTCGTCGTGGTTACGTGAAGGGTAGTAATGGTATGTCTCCTTAAAAGGCTCCATGGTCACTTCAGCAGCGGGAGGTAGGAAAGGTACGCTGCCGCTGAGGACAGTGTCCACAGTGAAGTGGTTGTTCTCATCGAGGCCTCGTCCAGTCTGCTTGACTGACAGCCGCTGGTTGCCAGGGTAAAAGACGAGTTCGGCGTGCCGAGTGAACTCAGCCCCTGGGAACCATGAATAGATTATTGAATAGCAATTATTATATATAAATATATTGTATACAAACAATAGGCACTTTTGGCCGGCGGAAAGAAAGACTCTCTGCCTTGCTCAAAATGATACCTGGGATTTGTTTACTTGCCTACGGAGAGAGTTCAGTGCGGCATCATTGCGGAAAGTTCCATACCTGTTGTTTTGAATCCTGCTTGGCTATTGGGCAGCTCCAGAGCAAACAGCCATCCAAACAGCTCTCCGATTGGAGCAGCCGGCATCAAGGCCCAACCCACTGGCTCAGGGATCTAACCAATCACATCGAGGCCAGCAGACAACCCAAGAGATGAATTAGTATATGTATGGTAGATGACCTTTCATTGATTTTAAAGTGACATGAAATGAATTTACCTCACTGACAGCTGTGTAAGCCCTCCCATCTCCCACCACAATGTAAGCATGCAGGTCAATGTTGTTGAGCTCCACGGGAGTCAAACCCACGGTTACTGTTCCACTCAGCTTGCCACTGACGCGCTGGGGGGCCGCTGAAGACAAAAACAACATCAGGCTCGGTGTGTTTCGCTGAATTAAAAAATTTGGCAAGCGCACAGTGGGAGCTGACGACTGACCCTCAGGCAGGCAGTGGCGGCCATTTCCGTAAAAGCCGGGTCGACAGTGACAGCAGAAGCCCGTAGCATAGTCTGAGCAAAACGCATTCTGAGAGCACTGCTGCTGGAACCTGCGACAAACACAAATCAATAACCGAAACTGAAACATAACAGACAGACAACATCCCATATTATTATATGGTTTGTAACAGGAACATACCTTGCACATGTTTCCTTATTCTCAGTGGTGTAGTGAATCACTGAGAAACAGAAAAAAAAATGAAGATTTAGTATCTGTACTGTATGTCATGTGATATAAAAGCGCAACAAGTGCTTGACTTTACGGCAAATATAAAGTATACTGTCGACAGAAAGGAGGAAGGGAAAACATTCTTCAAACACACACACACATATTGGCATGCGTCCACGCATACTGTATATACAGTATGCAACACTTGGGAGACAAAACAGCTGTTGCAGTTGCTGCAACCCACACCATGACCCTCATCTCACAGGCATGTTAAATGCTTCAATACTGATCTTTAAATGCTGCTTTAAAAAATTGCAATGTAACCAAATACAAATACTTCATTACTGTACTTAAATAGGTATCTGCATTTTAAAGGGGAACTCAACCTTAAAGGTATACTTGACACATTGAGCCATTTTCAGCTGTAAAAAGTTCATATTTTTCCAGAATGAATGTGAACTTAATTATTTTTTTCATGAACAATTTATACCTTTAAAAACTATTTTTTCCACTTGCTGTCGACTGAAGATGACATAACCTGTGCTGGCCAAATCCAGAAAACAGGTGAGCCATGATTGGTCGTTACCTACTTCCTCAGCACAGGTGATGTAATCTTCAGTCGACAGCAAGTGGTGGAAAAACTCGTTTTTAAATAAATAAATAATGAATTTATCATTAATTAATTAATTCTGGACAAAACTTATAACTGCTGAAAATGGCTCAATGAGTAAAGTATCCCTTTAAATATTTCTTGACAATAATATGGTATATATGGCTTTCTTATTAATTTTACATTTGTGGAATATGAGTTATACAGCAAAATCCAGCCGTTTTTATCCATCTCAGCAAGCGGCCATTTTGCCACTTGCTGTCAACCTAAGATGACATCAAGGCTGCTCAGGGCTCATGCAACGACCAATCACAGCTCACCTGTTTTCTGAAGCTGAGCTCTGATTGGTTGTTGCCTGAGACCTGAGCAACTATGATGTCATTTTTACTCGACAGGAAGTGGCAAAATGGCCGCCTTCTGATACTGATAAAAACTGAAGAAGAAGACGAAGAAGAAGAAGACAAAGACAAAAACAGGATATTGGAACAAAACAAGGGCTTGGGTTTTAAAGGTAAAATCCAAAATATCATTGAAATAGCATTCCATCATTCTATACCCAGAAAATTTGTATTTTGTGTGTGTGTGTGTGTGTGTGTGTGTTTCACTGTGAACATATTCAAATTTATGGCAAGGGACGTTAAAACACACGTGGTAGCGGCACAACAGCCGTATTGTAGTACAGCTGCCGAGGCTGAGGTATCGTTTCCCTCCACTTCCTCTCAGCCATCCTCCTTACATACATTTACGACTCTGAGATTTCTGTGAAGGTGTCTTACCTCCTGTGTCAAAGTCAACATCTTCCTCCACACTGACCACGTGACCTCCAGGGGACAGGGGTGGCTCGTTTCTGTGAGGGGGATACAAATCTCCCACATCCACAGGAATCTATAGGAGTAAAAACGTTGTTGAGCCAGCACATTAAACTCCTTTTTCAAGCAGTCCTTTACAGGAAAAGCAGTATGATTGAGCAGCAACGTCATGTAAAGGGAAGGCAACCCAAAGAAGTTATTTTCAATATGTTCTATGCGTCCTCCACTCGTGTAAACATGGCATTTATATTATTTTGTTTGTGGAACATAAACAAAGCAGCAAAAAACATCTGTGACCCCCCCCCCCCTCCCCCAATCTCAGTGGGCGGCCATTTTGCCACCTCCTGTCGACTGAAAATGACATCACAGTAGTTCAAGGCTCAGGTAACCACCATTCACGGCTCACCTGTTTTCTAAATTTGGTCATGTGACACTCGCAAGGTGAGCCATGATCGGCCGTGTGATGTCATTTTCAGTCGACGGCAAATTGCAAAATGGCCGCCTCTAAGGTGGATAACAACAGGCGGATTTTCCTGCTTAATTCATATTCCACAAATGCAATATTAATACAAATATCATGTTTAGACTAGTGAGGCTGCATAGAATATATTATTGTAAAGCATTTTTGGGGGTTGACTTGACTGATCTGTTGAAGGGGGGGAAATTCCAAGGTTTTAAGGAGATTAGATTACACCACAAACAAACAAAAATACAGAGGGCGAAGCAATTACAGTACTTGTACAGGGAATGACGTTATATACAGGTTACCACAGATAAAGAAATATTACCAGAATTGGCTCTTCCAGTTTTACCTGTGGTTGTTGCTCTGGAGACCACGGAGCACCTCTATCTGGAATGGCTTCTTGAAGAGGGGGCGGTGCATACTGCCTCTCCACCACCTCTGAACCGTGCCTGGGCTCAGAAGTCACAGGCAAATCTTCAGCGCCACGCGACACCTCGGACGCTGACAAAGGAAGGTCAGAGCTTTCCGGCTGGAGAGATTCGCCAGCGATCACCGGCTGGAATTCCATATCTAACGCTGTCAGGGGGAAATCACTGTCCTCCTCTTGATGAGCAGGGTCAAAGTTGCTGTTGCCTGTGTACTCCTCAAAGTCATTGTACTCGGGGGTTGTGGCGCCCTGGGAGGAACAACCACCAAGGAATGACAGCTCGCAGAGGTATCATGCATTATATACTGTATGATGTACGATTTGAAGACCCTGTAAAGAGATTTCCTAGGGGTTTGCATCTCTCCAATAAAAGACAATTTAATACGAATGAGAGTATCCACGAAGACAATTGGACACGTATCTCGATACATGGGGTGCAATACGATTAATGATGATATGGTGGAACATTTCAATTCGGTGGGATTACGGTTCGATTTGTCAAGACATGAGGCCTTTGTGGTTATCGAGCACAAGTTACGAGTTACTTAGTAGGCTATTACTTGGCAGAAGCCTGTTAGCTTGTGAGCTAGCTGGTGTCTCGCTAGCGTCTCTTATTGTGGCGTGGAACGTCCCATAACAAACCAGTGGGATATATTCAAGCCACCAGAAGCTTAACCGGGTATATTTTCACGGCTCAAACATGTATTGATATATTTTAACATGACATTATGCTTTTGTCACCAGTGCTTCCTTTATCACCCATCACTGTGTACTGTATTCCCTGGTTAATTAGCCCTCTCTTGACTCACACAGACAAATTCACTGGTCCATGTGTATCTATCTTCGTTCCCTCCTCACCACCACTCACACACTTTTAGGATGTTATGAGCATTTTTTTTCCTCCACCTAGCCTACGCTATAATGTAATATAATGTATTATCTAAGTATGTACCTACATTATTTTGTACTGGTCTGTAATTGCGGCTTTTATTTTGCTTTGTTTCACTCTTGCTTTCTGCAGGCAGGTTGGCACTGCAAATAAAACATCTGTTCTCAATTGCCTTACCTGTATAAATACATTGAACGTTAAAGGGTTAACAATTAAAATAGACAAATGTAGGTATGAGAAAATGTGTGGGTATTTGATTGACAGTTGACAGCGTTCAGAGCAGAAATAACGATTGTTGAAGCCTTATCTTATATTCAGGTGATTGGCGATTTTTTTTTCTCATTCAAATTTGACAGGATTGTTAACAACACTCTTCTTTGTGATTAGTCCATTTTAAAAGGTACATTTATTTTTATTTTACAGGAACTTTAAAAAGAAGAGAGAAAAATTACCAGAGGTTGATCATGTTCTCTTGGGAGAGGCGTAGGAAGGACACCACCAATAGATGCTGGTACAATGTTGTCAAAAGAATAGCGGTTCCCAGTGTGGAAAAGCCAAACGCCTGGAATTCCAGTGTTACCAACCCTTGAATGAGGGGGAAAAAAAGAGCCATTTGAGCAATGCAATGAATATTTTCCTTGAACTAACAGTTTTTGCCTGAGCCCCGGTTCCACAATAAAGTGCACATCATGTTCTGCACACCATCTTCTATTTAAGTACACCATTGTTGGGATGGGTACAAAGTGTCAACTACAGTTTAACATAGCACCCCTCGGGTGCAGCTAAACAAACAAGAGCCCATTGAGTTGTCGACGGATAATGGTCAATTGTATGCACCATTTGATTTAAAAAAATTAAAAAAAACTACAAGGAGAGATGACTCAAAGCCATTTGTGTGGTTGTCAGCAACTGTAGCCTGTTACCACACAATTTTACGAGTCCCTATACATCACTGTTTCAAGGTTAAATAAAAACAACAGCCTCGCTCACTTCACATTCAAGCAATGGAATATGGACTGGACGATTGGGACATCTGGAAGTGAACATAGAAGAAAGACTGCCTTTCTGTGGGATTTTTTTTGTTGTCCATTCAAGAAGAACATTTGTGAGATCAGAGGTGTACTGATGTGGGCTCGCAAGCGGTTCTAGTTCATCCCAAAGATGTTTGATGGATTTGAGGTTAAGGCTTAGGTCAAGTTCCTCCACGCCAAACTCGTACCTTTATGGACCATGACTCGCAACACTCTTAAAAGGAAAGAAGTTGGGTTGGTGGCGGGCGGAAAAGTGGGGGTGTCTACGCCCTTGACCACGACTACAACTAATAATAATAAACTGGTCAGTGGTTCTATAGAGCATTTTAAAACAACCACTGCTATTTTCTTAAGTTGGATCTCAGGGGCAGCAGATACAATGAAAACCGCAGAGGCCCCAGAATTGAACCCTGTGGAAGACCGACCATACGGTCCGTTGTATGAGTGAATTCATATTGCACTTTCTTTTTTTGCTCGACATAGTTAGTATGAAGGAATTACAATAATAAAGAAATCACATGACGTACCATCACAACAGCTACAAGTTGACTGCTGAGCACACAAAATTCCTTGCACCACGTATAGGTCAAGCAATGAAGCGTAAGCACCTGTAGCCAACGATGGCCAAGCGGCGCGTACCATCACGAATCAATTGAGTGTGTGTCTCAACCTCCACCGAATCCCTGAGACCGACTCACCGAACCCTTTGGGTTCGATCGAACCCGGGTTAAGAACCGCTGTTTTATATGGAGTGGTGCCTTGAGATATGAGTGACCGGATAGGAGTTTTTGCTTTGACATTTGAGAAAGAAAAAAAAATTTGACCTAAACTCAGCTCACTTCACAACAGCAATAGTTTGTCATTGTGAACAAAGCTTCAAAAAAGAGGCTTTGATATGTTTAATGCCACTAATTGAAAATTAATGTCAAACTAAAAGCAAAGAGAATTGCATATTTTAAACAATCACATAACTTAGTGGAGACCAGACTCGAAGGACCCCAATGATGCATACAAACTTTGGATTTTCGTTTCCCTTGCCCGGACGCGGGTCACCGGGGCCCCCCTCTGGAGCTAGGCCTGGAGGTGGGGCTCGAAGACGAGCGTCTGGTGGCCGGGCCTACACCCATGGGGCCCGGCCGGGCACAGCCCGAAAAGGCAACGTGGGTCCCCCCTCCCATGGGCTCACCACCGGTGGAAGGGGCCAAAGGGGTCGGGTGCGCAGTGAGCTGGGTGGCAGCCAAAGGCGGGGGCCTTGGCGGTCCGACCCTCGGCTACTGAAGCTAGTTCTGGGGACATGGAATGTCACCTCTCTGACAGGGAAGGAGCCCGAGCTGATGTGCGAGGCTGAGAAGTTCCGACTAGATATAGTCGGACTCACCTCCACACACGGCTTGGGTTCTGGTACCAATCCTCTCGAGAGGGGCTGGACCCTCTTCCACTCTGGAGTTGCCCACGGTGAGAGGCGCAGAGCAGGTGTGGGCATACTCATTGCCCCCCGGCTGGGCGCCTGTGCGTTGGGGTTTACCCCGGTGAACGAGAGGGTAACCTCCCTCCGCCTACGGGTGGGGGGACGGGTCCTGACTGTTGTTTGTGCTTATGCACCGAACAACAGCTCAGAGTACCCACCCTTTCTGGAGTCCTTGGAGGGTGTGCTGGAGAGCGCTCCCCCCGGGGACTCCCTCGTTCTGCTGGGGGACTTCAACGCTCACGTGGGTAATGACAGTGAGACCTGGAGGGGCGTGATTGGGAGGAACGGCCCCCCCGATCGAAACCCGAGCGGTGTTTTGTTGTTGGACTTCTGTGCTCGTCACGGACTGACCATAACGAACACCATGTTCAAGCACAAGGGTGTCCACATGTGCACTTGGCACCAGGACACCCTAGGCCGCAGTTCGATGATCGACTTTGTAGTCGTGTCATCGGATTTGCGGCCGTATGTGTTGGACACTCGGGTTAAGAGAGGGGCGGAGCTGTCACCACCTGGTGGTGTGTTGGCTCCGATGGCGGGGTAAGATGCTGGTCCGACCAGGCAGGCCCAAACGTATTGTGAGGGTCTGCTGGGAACGTCTGGCAGAATCCCCTGTCAGAAAGAGTTTCAACGCCCACCTGCGGCAGAGCTTCTCCGTTGTCCCGGGGGAGGCGGGGGACGTTGAGTCCGAATGGACCATGTTCCGTGCTTCCATTGTTGAAGCGGCCGATCGGAGCTGTGGCCGTAAGGTGGTTGGTGCCTGTCGGGGCGGCAATCCTCGAACCCGCTGGTGGACACCAGCGGTAAGGGATGCCGTCAAGCTGAAGAAGGAGTCCTATTGGGCCTTTTTGGCCTGTGGGACTCCGGAGGCTGCTGACAGGTACCGGCTGGCCAAGCGGAATGCGGCTTCGGTGGTCGCTGAGGCAAAAACTCGGACATGGGAGGAGTTCGGTGAGGCCATGGAGAACGACTTCCGGACGGCTTCGAGGAAATTCTGGTCCACCATCCGGCGTCTCAGGAGGGGAAAGCAGTGCGCCATTAACACTGTGTATAGTGGAGATGGGGTGCTGTTGACCTCGACTTGGGACATCGTGAATCGGTGGGGAGAATACTTCGAAGACCTCCTCAATTCCACCAACACGCCTTCCTTTGAGGAAGCAGGGTCTGGGGACTCTGAGGTGGGCCCCCCTATCTCTGGGGTCGAAGTCACTGAAGTGGTTGGAAAGCTTCTCGGTGGCAGGGCCTCGGGGGTGGATGAGGTTCGCCCGGAGTTCCTAAAGGCTCTGGATGTAGTGGGGCTGTCGTGGTTGACACGTCTCTACAACATCGCGTGGACATCAGGGACAGTGCCTCTGGATTGGCAGACCGGGGTGGTGGTTCCTCTTTTTAAGAAGGGGGACCGGAGGGTGTGTTCCAACTTTAGAGGGATCACACTCCTCAGCCTCCCAGGTAAGGTCTATTCGGGGGTGCTGCAGAGGAGGATCCGTCGGGAAGTTGAATCTCGGATTCAGGAGGAGCAGTGTGGTTTTCGTCCCGGCCGTGGAACAGTGGACCAGCTCTACACCCTCGGCAGGATTCTTGAGGGTGCGTGGGAGTTCGCCCAACCAGTCCACATGTGTTTTGTGGACTTGGAGAAGGCGTTTGACCGTGTCCCTCGGGGAGGCCTGTGGGGGGTGCTTCGGGAGTATAGGGTACCGGGCCCCCTGATACGGGCTATTCGGTCCCTGTACGACCGATGTCAGAGTTTGGTCCGCATTGCCGGCAGTAAGTCGAATTCGTTTCCTGTGAGGGTCGGACTCCGTCAAGGTTGCCCTTTGTCACCGATTCTGTTCGTAATTTTTATGGACAGAATTTCTAGGCGCAGCCGGAGTGTCGAGGGGGTCCGGTTTGGTGGCCTCAACATTGCATCTCTGCTTTTTGCAGATGATGTGGTGCTGCTGGCTTCTTCAAGCCGTGATCTCCAGCTCTCACTGGAGCGGTTTGCAGCCGAGTGTGAAGCGGTTGGGATGAGGATCAGCACCTCCAAATCCGAGACCATGGTCCTCAGTCGGAAAAGGGTGGAGTGCTCTCTGCGGGTCGGGGATGAGGTCCTGCCCCAAGTGGAGGAGTTCAAGTATCTTGGGGTCTTGTTCACGAGTGAGGGTAGGTTAGAGCGGGAGATCGACAGACGGATCGGTGCAGCGTCTGCAGTGATGCGGACGCTGTATCGGTCCGTTGTGGTGAAGAAGGAGCTGAGCCGAAAGGCAAAGCTCTCGATTTACCGGTCGATCTACGTTCCTGTCCTCACCTATGGTCACGAGCTGTGGGTCATGACCGAAAGAACGAGATCCCGGATACAAGCGGCCGAAATGAGTTTCCTCCGCAGGGTAGCCGGGCTCTCCCTTAGAGATAGGGTGAGAAGCTCGGTCATTCGGGAGGGACTCAGCGTCGAGCCGCTACTCCTACACGTTGAGAGGAACCAGTTGAGGTGGCTGGGGCATCTGGTTCGGATGCCTCCTGGGCGACTCCCTGGGGAGGTGTTCCGGGCATGTCCTACCGGCAGGAGGCCTCGGGGACGACCCAGGACACGCTGGAGAGACTACGTCTCACGGCTGGCTTGGGAACGCCTTGGGATCCCATCGGAGGAGCTGGCTGAAGTGGCTGAGGAGAGGGAAGTCTGGGCTTCCCTGCTAAAGCTGCTGCCCCCGCGACCCGACCCCGGATAAGCGGAATTGAAGACGGAACGGAACGGAACGGAACGGAATGCCACTAATTGAAAATGAATGTCAAACTAAAAGCAAAGAGAATTGCATATTTTAAACAATCACATAACTTAGTGGAGACCAGAATGAATTAATGGTGTTTCCATTCATTTCAATAGGAAAAAGTGATTTAAGATACTAGGTACTTTTGAGATACGCACATGATCACGGAATGTATTGAACTCATATCTCAAGGCACCTCTATAAAACTTTTCTAGCTAAGCAAAGATAATAACTAGTTTTCAGAAGCAAAAATGGTTTCCGATTTTGTCCGATCTGTGAACGTACCACATTAATGACCCTCAGGTAACTATCGTTAAAAACTATCATCTTACACAGATTGCTCTTATTTTGAAAGTTGAGAAATTTGGAATTATTTGCCTTATCACCTTTAATTGAAAGCTGTGGCGTATCTGTAAAAAAAAAAAAAGTATAAAATACAAACATAGATATACTGTATATTAAAGTGTTTGATGGCTTGTTTTTTTGATGAATTGATATTGAAGAATTTCGACGTGGCCCTTGCAGCCTTCCAGTTTGTTGTAGATTAGTTTCTGTTCGAGATAGACTTTCAACAAGAGCAATTAAGCAAATGGAACATCACAGTTTGTACGAACTTGTCAAGATGTTTGATACTCTGCTCATTGCTGGTCACACTGTAGTAAGGCCCCTCAGTTCGGGAAAAAATGAGATAGGTGATTTCTCCTCTGCTGAATCCGACTCGAGCAGCAAGCTCTATCTCCACGTTATACGACTCCTGGGAAAAGAAACAAACAATACAAAAGTTGTCCGGGAAGGCGAGGTTATATTTTCACTGGTGTGTGGGGGACGCTAAGTTATGATGCTAAGCATCTGCATGCGGGAGTGTTCACCGAAAACAAGCACCTCCTTGTTTCTGCTCAGTTTACCTTGGGTCTCGTCCCAAAGAAGTTCAGGCCACCCTCGGGGTAGAGGAAGAGCACGTACGAGTCGCTTTCGTCGTAAGCAATCACTGCCTGGAAGGTGTTGACCTGTACAGAGGGAGCGAGTTTGCCTTTAAGTAAAAAACGATGGTGATTTCAATTACTTCACGTAATCAGAATCAGATTTTTGGCTCCAAGTATGTAAAAACACACAAGGAACTTGTCTTCATGTAAGTACATAAGGACGTAAATGTTATTTATTTCCAACTTCTCACAGAGAGGACTCACACAGTGTCACTGTAAAAGGACCTTTTGAATCTTTCGCAGTATTAACATGACGCATCGTGAAGACTGTTCTACAGCTCACACAAGAAGAGGCGTCCATATTTGAAGGACTGTTAGTTACTCCATGTGACTATCATCTGCACACACGCACACAATTCCCAAGCGAATGATGAGCCCAGCTGTCTTCCTGTGTGAGGACATCTTTCATGGAGATGTTAAAGAGCGGGACTCACACGTCTCGTCACCTAAATCCATGGAACGCCTCCATGTGTAATTGTTTACCACAACATCTTTAAACCATCTTCTTTGTAGTTTCTTGCAGCCTCGGGGCTTGTTTTAATTAGTGAGTCTGGTCTGGGAGATTATGGGGTGTCCATGTGAAATCTGCTTTCTTTAATACAGCATCATAAATGTGGTCATGTTGAAGGAGCAGATCAATCAATGCCGACATACAGTGGATATATAAATATATATATAAAATATATATAAATTTAAAAAAACACTTTCAAATTCATGTTAAATGGCCATCAGCAAACACATGCCACCATTTAAAACACCTCTGATTAATCCCAAATACATTTCAGATGTTCTGGTAGGCTTTTTCTGACATTGTTTTCTTTTGCGCCGAATTCAGAAGTTATAAGCGTGAAAATCAAGTTTAAAAGGAAAAAAAAACTTGCTACCGAATGTAACAGTCATTTGAATGGCAGAGATTAGAGTGCTGAACGTGTTTGCGTAACTGCACACCTTAAAGCTTGTAAGCATTGTTTATTAAAGAGCTTTCAGCCTTAAGTGACAAAACAACAGGCAACAAGTGCACTTGGTGCCATTTTTAACTGTCCTAATTGGAGTTTATCGGCCAAAAAAAAAAAAAAAACACCTTTGCTCGAGGAGACGGAAGTGTACGTTTGTAAACCTCCGTTCACTTTTCCCAATTTCCAGAACGTATAAGAGGCTAAAATTAATTTTTTTTATACACATTTATTTTGTCAATATCCTGAAAGCGAGGGAACAGACGGAAGCATCACGAAGCTTGCTAGCGGACGTACGTGTAACCAAACTAATGGAGTGACGCTCATTTAAGAACTTGCTCCTACCCATCTCTTGGTCGCGTCCCGGTGTTGTATCCTCGGTCCAACTCCCGGTGAAGTGCACACATTCAGTCAAATAATAAGCACTTAAATAAGCTTAACTGGTGTGTCCTGGCAGCGGGCAGTCAGTAACGACACACTATGCATGTTTACAATAGATTCAATAAAATAAAATAAAAACATCCACTTTCCAACGGTTGAAATGGTCCAAATCAGCGCTTCCATTAGTTTTCAAATGAAAAATTGGCAGCAGGCTACCATCCGGCCTACCCATAATACACCGCGCTGCCGAGACGTACACTTCGCTTATTGTGCTAAGACTGGCCGCTATTTCATATGCTCCAAAATTCCCACCACCTTGGTTAAGGCCCCAGCACCTGCTTAAGAACAACTGCCCATTCGCACCCACCCCCAAGCCAATTTGTCCTTTGTGTGGTTGTGTTTGACCCACAGGGAAAAGGCAACTAATTACGGCACACAGACACCACCCCACAAAAAAACAAAGGCTTTTTTTCCCCTCACCATTCCATTATAAGTGTGACGGCGCGCGCGCGCGCACACACACCCACACCAAATGCTTGGTGTTTGGTCTCTTTGTGAAACGTTCAGGACGGCGATCTTGTAATGATTTTTTTCCCTTAACTTTCACGTATACACACAGCAAATTCACAGTGACCTGCAAAAAACACACAAAAACATATTGTAATGGCGGGAACTGGGAAGTGTACTTAATTGTACTTTTGAAGTATTTGTACTCTACTTGATGTTTTGTTTTTGACGACTAAAACTGACTAACTGTATTACTAGTCATACTTGTAGCAGTCATAGTAGTTGTCATGGCACCCATGGAGGGTGTGGCTGTTGTGTTCCATATTAAACGCGATAGTATATGCGACAGGTCGCTAAAAAATGAACAGCAGTGAGCACACAACCCATGGGGCGAACTTTTAGACACCCCCGATCAACAGTGTCGAAAACTTCCACTTTGGGACCAGTTTTCAAATGTTTATTTTGTTTGGCTTCAACATCAAAGAAACAAAATGAGCCAAAATAACATTTGTCATCTGTTTTCCTTTAAAACGGCGTTGCGTAAATCTATGGAGTAAGCAGGTTTGCGCAACTATTGTACTGATTCCCTCTGACCGAACAATGACCTATGGACAGTCGCAGGGGTGTCACTTGGGACCAAGAACTCAATCATCATGGGCAGAGACGGACTGGCCATGAGGAATTTCGGGAGATTCCCTAACGGCCGGTCCATTAATGGGTGCCACCATGCGCACTCCCTTTCCCTGGCAATGAACAACGAATAGTAATCGTTAATGATGGAATAATCAATAATAATAGAATAATTGCTTCTAAAAATATTCTATATAGACAGACCTAGTGTGCGTGCTGACATGGTGGACAATGACAGGGTGGACATTTTTGGCTAATGTTGGCATTTAATGAACACATAATGCACTTTTACTTAGCAACATGCAACAGTTAGCAAGCTGACTGTACTGTTGGACAAATATATTTGAGAAAAAAGGAGTCGCATATGTTCAATCTGCTTTGAGCCAGAAAGAACACCCGTGTCGATCAAGTGGGCTCAGAGAAACAACAAATACAACTAGGAGGAATAATAGTTCCTATTGTTTTACACAGAATGATAAAAAAAAAGGGTAAATAAACACGGAGAAAAGGCAAAAGTACATCACAGTGGACATCTGATATATTGAACAACACACAGCTTTGAAAGAGTTTTAAAAGCTGCAGGAAAAACAATCAAATGTGGAATACAAAAAGACAAAAGTGGAAAATGGCAATATTATTTGAAGGTTGGTGTTAGCGCTGCTAATGTTTTAGGTACTTGTGCAGATCTGGAAATAATTAAGACCAAAACATATAGGAACTTTTTCAGTATTTTGACCATTTTTCATTTTCTGCAAATAAAGGACAATATTTGTATTTAGAATTTGGAAGCTAGGTTATCAGGAGTTCCAAAAAAAAACACATGCCCATAGTGCGGTGCCTTGAGATATGAGTTTAATCATATCATATTTCTCCGTTTAAATGAATGAAAATGCCAATAATGCCTTCCAGTCTTTCCCCCAAAAAGCTGATTTTAAAAAAAAAAAACGTTTTTCTTTAAAGAAGGAAAATAGCACTACACATTATTATAATTTATAAAAACGTGCAGTAATAACATAATTAAATAAAATGTAAAGAAGTAAACAATTTTTGTCACGCTTTTTGTTTCAATTCAATTGATATTTTGCTGCTCAGTCAGATGTGCCAGACAGTGACAAATGAATCTCAAATTTGGGTTTACAGATAAAAAAAAAAACAGCTTGTACTAATAATGCATCAGATTTATATAGCGCTTTTCTAGACACTCAAAGACGCTTTACAATGGAATGGATACATTATTCATGCACTTACACATTCACACTGTGGTGTGCCCTGGGGCAGGCAGATGCAAGCGCGGCTGCCAGTGTGCGCCTACGGCCCCTCCGACCACCACCAAAGATTTGCACCTTCCACACACCAGTGTGAGTAGCACTGGTGGCAATGTGTGGGAAGTGCCTTGCCCAAGGACACAACAACACCACTTGGGGAGAGCGGGGATCGAACAGCCAACCTTCTGGTTGCTGAACGACCGTCTCTACACCCTGAGCCACGGCCGCCACAATACAATATATCTTGTAAGTCGGATCATTCGTATTTTGGGCACCAATGTAAGGCAAAATCTGAATGGTCTTTAAAAATAATAATATTGCGTAACAGTGATCATTTAGAACAACGTAATCATGATGTGAATTTTTGATACAGTGTCATCTCCACAGCACACAGTGGAGTCCCGTCCCCCGAGACAAACGTCACCTCAGTACACATCCTGACTGGCGCACAGGACTGCGCTTAATCAGTTCACACATCCCCAACACTCCACCCCCACTCAACTCCACCCAGCTCCTCAGGCGAAACTCTTCAAAGCAAGATGCTATCAGTCCAGAGACCCCCAGACTGCTGCGATGGGCAAAGCCGTTAATCCTCCTGCCCCCAACTTCCTCTTAACACATTCAACAATTTCATACATTAGCAGGCTCTCATCCATATTGTCAAAAAAAATCTTAATCAACTTCAAGCTATTAGCCATGGATGTTCAGTGCATTTAATATTTGCATGTTTGGCTTTTTGTTCAGTTGGGCGCGGGGGGTGAGGGGGGGGCTGAGGATTGAGATAAAACAGCTTGTGAAACACAAGCAAAGACAAACACAGATGAGAAAGCGAGACACGGGGAGATCCCCTGTGGTTTTCCTCCAACCACTCCCTCCATCATCCATCCATCCATCCGATGCGCCCCAAATGTAAAGATAGCACAGCAACTTTAGTTAGAGGCGTGCTTTTATTCAGCTTCCTTGATCATGCTGAATGCTCGAACCAGAAATGGCAAAAGTACTCACACTGGTGCTTAACAAATACATGTGTAAAAAAAAAATATATATATATATATATATATATATATAGTTTTGTACTAAAGTCAAAATGTGCTGACTCAGAAATGTGAGGTTAAAAAGTAAAACATTAATTTCTATTGGCAATTGCAACATTCAGTAACATTGGAGTGGATGGAATTTCTTCCTTATGGCATCCCGAAAAATTTGTTGAAAGTACTAATGCAGGTTGACTTAAACCTATAAACCAAACGTATCATATTAAATACAAGACAATTTCAGCCCTCTATTTCATGAGTATAATATTTTTTCCCCCATTAAATTAAAACCCTGACGTATATGATCTGACACATGCATTGCATGGATATTCCATTAGAGGGCAGTATCACCCAGTTGTAAATAAATAAATGTATGAATTTAAAGCGTTATGTGACCGGATGTACCAAATATGACACTTTTTTTTTCAAAAGGACCAATAAATACTCTGTTTACAAACAATCACAATTTGATATACATATTTTTATAGTGTTAACATGCAATAAAAAAGGGGGATCCCTGGCAGAGGCAACCAATCTTAATTTAGATCATCTTAAATACATATCTCCTGCATAACGTATTCAGCTATTTCTCAAAGAAACATAAAAATTAAAATAAACTTCCCCACTATTGGTTTCGTTAGCAAAAGAAGGAAGCAGTCACCAACAGATTTTGGGATTGGGATCATTTGTATCTGCCTCTGTGTAAAATGAAAGGGTGGGCAGGGGAGGACATTTTGATGACCCTTAAAGATGACCTCTAACCTTTTGAAAAGGTTAAGAGGTAGATTAGAAGCTGAAGGAGGAGTACAAATGGACCTCCCGCCTACCCCTGAGGCTGAATACATGAAACCAGCAGGAATTTAGACTAATTGCTCACTGTGTGTTTTACTCTTGTGGTCAAGTCCTCCGTATCCATCTTACCTTGCTGGAGGCCCCCCCACTGCTTCGAGTAGGCTCCTCATATGCGGCCACGTTCTCCCACGTTGCCACCACAGCGTGGGTGGGTGTGAATTTGGCGTCCGGGAAGCCTTGCTGGACTTCCTGGGTTGGCAGGTGAACAAACGAGCGCATGGATGATGGGGGAAGAGAAAAGAAGAATACACTTGTCAAGTATTTGACTTATTTACAAAACTGTATGTTTAACATCAATTTGCCTTCAAAGTGACAACAACCCTTTGCTCTTTTCCTTGAGTCAACACACCTGGGCCACTCTGTTGAGCACGCTGGGCGTCTCAGTCACCCTGTAGTAAATCTGTCCTCGCCCTCCACTGGTGTCCATGTCAGCCAGAAACGGCGCCACCGCCGGGAAGTCCGTGGGGAAGCCGTCGTCCACGTACTGCTTCTCCATCGGCAAGTCCTGAGCTGATATGATCCCGTTGGTGGCCACCTGGACAATGTCACAAAGAAATCATCGGGTCCAATGTGATTTTTGAACTGCGGAAACACGTCCATCACGAAGGAACATTAGTCACTCTGCTGGGCACTTACAGTACGTGCCGTTTACATGAAGAGTGGATATAAAAAGTCTACACACCCCTGTTCTATTGTTATTTTTTATGATATAATAAAGGATACCAACAGAAACCATTTTGAACGGGGAAGTAAATATAAACAACTGAGATAATGTGGTTGCACAAGTGTGCACACCCTCTTATAGGTAAGTATGTGGCTGTGTTCAGAATTAAGCAACTCAGATTAAATGGGAGTCACCGCCCACTTGACACCATTTTAAAAACAAACAAACCTCTAATTAACTCCGAATAAAGCTCAGATGTTCTCGTGGGCTTTTCCTGATATCAGTTTATTTGCTGCTTGAAGGCTTTAGGTGAAAACTGACTGCTATATTGAACTGTTACAGCCAAACGTATTTGCTTACATGTGGGGTTTTAGTTTTGGCATTTTGGTGCAAACAAAACAATGCTCATCGCTACAGTAAAAGAACACTATACCTACATCGAACAATGATGATGGTGGCAGCATCGTGTTTGGGGATTGTTTTTCTTCAGATGGAACTAGTCATGACATTAGCACAAAACCTTCAGGCTTCTGCTACAAAACATCTGAACTTTATTTGAGGTTAACCGAATGCACTTTAAATGGTGGCAGGTGTGTTCTGACTTCCACTTAAGATGAGTTTGAATGTGATCGGTTAATTCTGACCACAGCCACATCCCCAGTTAGAAGAGGGTGTGCATACTTGTGCAACCACATATTTCAGTTGTTCATTTTTAGCTCCCCTTTCAATGATGGATTTTAAGAAATCATTGAGTTATACAGGTTATATATTAATAATTTAATAATGGGGAAAATGCAATGATTTGAACAGGGGTGCTTAGACTTTTTATATTCTCTGTAAGTGGTATATTTACCCAAGCTTTACACCTCAATTCACTGGATTACTTGAGTTTTCTAAATATCCACTGCATTTGTATTGTTTACTTTGTATATTAGGAGCAAGCAAACATTTACTCCACTAAACAAGGCAACCCCTGCACAATTTTAAGACTCTAATATGATCCAATCATCACCAGGAAATTATATAGCTTACAAACCCTACTCCTAACAGATGAAGCAGCTGTCATAAAATAAAGTAATTATAAGCATATACTTAACAACAACCTTTGCAATGTGTTGACAATAATTCTACTCCCTTTACTTGACACTAAATAAAAAGCTCAAGTCCTGGGCTCGTTCAACCGCTGCATGTACCGTACATGTTAAATAAAGAAAATAATGACATGCTATTTGAGAAAACAGAGATGTTCACTTTTTCGAGTGAGCGCACTTGCATGCATGTTGCAAAAGTAGAGGGCAAATTCTTTTTTTTTAAGTAATAAGCATGCAAATGTACTTACAAAAAGCTGATAGAAGGGGGTGTCGTAGAAGTAGAAGGGTTTAGGCAGAGACAAGACTTTGGAAGTTTCATCGTCTCCTTCTTCCAAAAGTGAATCTCCACTTAACATGCCATAGGGGAACATTTGGGCCCTCTGGATGGCTGCAACCACATACATGCTGCAGCACAAGCCCAGAAGGTAGACAGGCACCATTTGCCCTCTCTCCATTGTAGAGGGCCGGAGAAGAAGAAGAAGAAGAAGCTGCAACGAGGAGACAGCTGGACTCACAGAGAGGAAAGGAAAGAGGAAGAACTCCTCAACTCCACTCAGCAGAGGCGCTAATACACCAAGAGAGAGAGGGAGGAGTTAAGGGGATGCTGGGGGAGCGCTGGGGGGGGGGGGGGGGGGCATGTGGGTGGCGACAGCGGTGGAGGCAACATCTGTCTCGAATTAAGACAAAACAAATAGAGCGTTTTTAATCCAGATGTAACTTTATCTGTTTCACAACAAGGAAAAGCATGAATTATTTTTACACACTCGGACGCTATCACCACCGTGAGACAAATCACATGCAGTACTTTGGCATTGGTCATATTCCCCAAGGAGTGCTTGTATTTTCTTCACATAAAGATCCCCAGATATAAATGGAATATGTAACATTTACACCTCTTAGTTAGTATATGCAGTGATCCCCTCTAAATTACATTCCAGTTCAGATCACCCCCGCGATAAGCGAAATTTGCATTATTTAGAAATACCACATTTAAGTACTGTGTAGGCATGTTTTGATAGTATTTACAGTGCTTACTTTTTTCTTTTCTTTTTAAAGGTCTTGGATTTTTTTTTATGTAAATACAAACACATTTAATACGAATAATAGAGAGAGGGCAAGAGCAATGGATAACACAAAATATTGAAAAGTCTAACAGTGTACTGACGCGTTTACACAAAAACAAACAAATTGAACTTATCTCACAATAAACATCAATATCCACTTCCAAAGATATATATTATAAAATAAACATACAGTTGCTACTTTTCATAGGCGTGGAAAGCAGGATTTTATCAGATCACATTTAATAATTTCCAACATAAACTAGGCTGCGTTGAATATTTTGTTCTCATTTACACCACCTCAAACATAATGGTTGCCGTCAGCTAGTGGTCAACAGTGTAATTGCACCCAATATAAACGAGCGTTAGACCAAAGTTGAGTTGTTAAAACTATATTTAAAAAATAAAAAATAAATCTAAAAGTAGATTTTAAGTTCAGTGGTGATTTGAGATACAAGTTTAATTTGCTTGTATCTAAAAACACTTGACTCTCAACTCATTTTAGTCAATTAAAATGAATGGAAACGCCATCACTCCTTACCAGCCTTCCACGATCAAAACACATTGGCAATTGCGAGCTAATGTCACAATTAGTCAAAATGGCTGTCAATTCAGTGAAATGAAGCTCTCAACTCATTCAAAAGCATTGGATTTTGGATCACTGTAATTTGATTTGTGAGGATTATTTTGATTTCAAAATATGATGGAATGATGATTATGTCATTTTACTACTATAACAATCTTCCTGGTTTGGTCAGTAGTCACAGGAAAAAAGCAATACAGTACGCCGTTTGTTTTTGGAAGCATTTGTATTGTGTTGAATTGCAGAAACATGAGAAATATCCAGATGCTCAGAATTGTCAATTCCCTTTGCTTAAGTAAGGTAAGATGAGATAACTAACTGCTAAATTAGCAAACGATAATTGAAAACAGTACACTTTATCCTTAGTGTTCACTGTTTGTTTGCAAATCATCCTTATCGCCAATAACATCTGACAATTCTCTTAAATAAGTTATTCTGCACCAAAGCATTAATTCAAGGACACCTTGTGTGTTAAAAGTAAAAACCTTAGTTACAGTTCTCCTCCATAAGAGAACATTATTCATGCATGTGCGGTGTATCAACACTGCACGAATGATTGCAATTTGGGGGAAAAGTGGTCTAGGTTGCCATCTAGCGTCTGTAGCAGTACATTGCATATTTTTTATGGTATATATGTGTACTGACTGTGCAGTTCTCAACTTAGCTCTCGAGTATCATTCATCACCATTAGGATGAACATTAAAAAGTCAGACGTTTCATTCCTGTAAAGTATATTTAATATTAATATAAGAAACTGATAATATACTGTTTTAACGTTAAAACTGCACTTAAACATAGGGAGAAATAAACTGTACTTAAATAATAATTTATTACAAATGTATTGCACATACGTTTTTTAATGGACGTAAATAAAGGTTTAAAAACAATCCGTTCTTAAAGAATGAATGCAAATGTTGTTTTGGTTTTTTTCACATGCCACTAGAGGGAACCCACATACCACTACATTAGTACAGTCGTTCTCAAACCTTTAACACCAGGTTACAGTACCACCTAAAAATAGGAGCTCACTGCTCCAAGTACCACCACAGTCACTAACATTAAATTGCAGCAGCGTAGCAAGTCACTGTAGCATTATGCACAATTTGAACATTACACTGCACCTAAATATAGGAAAATTGTACTAACATAATAAACACACTTGAACTGTATTTGGCCAGCATTCGTGAGCCTGAGTACCACCAAATATCACTGCTGTTTTGTATTATTACTCTAATTTTGAGTTAGTTTAAAACTGAGTGATTGCATTTTATGAAGTTCTGTATTATTTTCCCACAGGAATAATCCAGTGCAGGATTCACTCAACAACTTCAGCTCTATACCAGAGATGGCAAAAGTACACACACTGCAGAAGAGCAGGTGTAAAAATAAATAAATAAATTACAAATACTCTGTTAAGCAGAAGTGCTAATTCAATTCCTTTACTAAAGTAAAAGTAAAAAAAAGTATAGATCTAAAAAAAAAAAAAAGTAAGTAAAATTAATATTATGTAGTGATATTTGAACAGTTTAGTATTTTGTTACTGTCCACCATTGCACTGTGCAATGCAATTGTTCTATGCTGTAATTCATGATCATAACTGCAATAAATATATGATGCGGCCAACCTCAGCCTGTATTTGCGAAACTAGACACCCCCCCCCCCCCCACACACACACAAAAAAATCCAATAAACTCATTAATAATTCAGATGGGGGCCATTAGTGTGCACACGGAAACAAATGCACAGAAATGATACATTTCTGTCACCATTGGGACATCGCTTGCAGTCATTTCTGGGAAAATCACTGCTACCATAGCCTTTACTTAAATTTCACTTGTCCCCATTTGGAATCACCTAAGCCTGTGAGTGTGTGTGTGGTGTTTTGTCATATCCAAGAATCAGCCCTTGTTAGTACTTAAGCCCCTCCCAAGCTGCCACCACAACAAAAAGCTTTTTTACAAGCAAGGGATTCACAGGTTCAAGCCTTATCAATTGGATAGCATACACAAAGAGCAAAGGGCACTGCGCTCTTGTTCTAGAGTCACATGGATTGGCGCAGACTGAAAGGTGGCTCAGTTGGAAATGGCAGCATGTATGTACTACAGAAAATAAATTCTGGGGGAAAAATACTAATAGTGTATACATGATAATTGCATAGAGCAGGAGTGTCAAATTTGTTTGACAAAAAGACTGAGCTCTTGGAGCAGGCATTTGTGCATAGCTAAATAGAATATCATAACGTTCAACACCTTAAAGTCGGTACGAATAAAGTTTTATCACACTCCAAGCATCTAATAAATCAAGCTTTTCAGATATGTGTTCCAATTTTTGTGACATGGCAGCCATAAAACCTTTAAAATGGGTGCTGTACAGAAAACGTTTTGCCAGGCGACAATTTCTCAACACCGCTCCAATGTCAGTTGGCGAGCTACGGGCATTGGAATGACATACTTGCAAAATCTGCAGCATAAGCTATGAAATGCAGAGGGCCTTAGATGTGTCCAAATTAAATATTAATAGAAAATAGGGAGTATTGAATATAGTGATATTTGGCACATCATGTACATTACTTTGCATTGACTGTAAAAATAAATATTACTGGAAAATCATTAGATAAATAGATTGTATACAATTACCATGTACTGTGCAAACATTTTTTTCTTGTCTGTGATTCAAATGTCTAAAATTCCTCCTCAATTCAGATTTTAGCTGTATTTTATTTGAGCATTTATTTCTCTGACTACTTTTTCTTTTACTCCCTATAATTTAAAAACAAAAATCACTCCTTAATTTATCCAAAAGACACAATAGCCTACTTTTTTTCAATATAAGATATGTAAATAAAAAAATACTTCTTCTTTTTCCGTTTACTGCATATAGTCTCTTTCTTTTACTTACTTTTGCCTAAAAAATTTGAGTGTTTTGAGAGTTTATCTGTATTAATAGGCTGTTTATAACTATTGACACTCAAAGGAGAAGTACATCTTCACCCTTTGCAAGATTTTTCAAAACAATCGTTAGTCATCGTGTTGTTTTCCAGAAGTGCCTGTGAACGCCTGTCACTTTCTGGAAGTAACAATGAGTCGTTGTTTATGATGTGGTTTGACTGACTGTTCAGTACTTACTTTTCTAGCTGTGCAGCATTTGCGGCAGTGGGCGTGGACAACCCGCATGACGTCATCGCACCTCTCCCACTAGCCCGGGTCCTTTATGTCAGCGCCTTCTCCATTTCTCTTCATCTCCATGCACGCACGGTTCTTGGCGCCACGTTTTTTCACGCTGAGGACTGCAAACATGACGAAGAGGAGTATTCCGCTGCGATAGGTGATAGCTTTGTTGTTGCTATTGTTTTCTTGTTGAATTTGCTTGTATATTTCGGTGACTGCATGTACACTCTCTCTCTCTTTCATTTGACGCAACTTGGGGAAGGAATTAAAAAAAACAACTAATTTTAACATCCACTCAAGACAACTTTCTCGTGTTATGGTATTTATTCAGTCAGCATTTGACATTTGATGTCATCTTTTTGTTCCCCATTTCGATTTAGCACAATGCTATACTTAACTGGACAGACATTTGATATATTTTAAAAATTTTGTTTTCGAATAAGTTCTAACTATAACCAAGGTAAAAGTCAAGTCAAAAGGTGCTCTTGCATGTAATGACATAAAATGTACAATTACAGTAAGTAGCCCAGTTTGCGTTAACTATTGAACCAGTGGACATATTTACAATTTTAAAACACACAATTTAGAATTGAAAGAGAAAATAAGAAACCACGTGTTTCATGGATGCCTAATGTGTTAGTAATCATAGACTAAACTTAAAGGTTTCACATATCACCAATTCATTCTGTCACGGTGTGGTCACGGAGCGGCGTGGTGTCTGTCGGCGTGTGAAGTGGAGGACCCAAAATGCAGGGAGGCAGGAGAACCACAGCAAGAGTGCAAAACTGGCGTGCTTTATTTTACAGAAAACACTAACCAGGGTACTGGTTAATGCTAACTAAACAACAAACTGAAAAGATACAAAATCAAAATGACAGAAAGAACTCCGGGGTTGACCGTGACAAGCGGCAATGATCCCACGCCGACTGATCACCACCCGGGAATTAAATACACTCACACTAATTGGGTAACTAGCCACACCTGGGGCCAGGCATAAGTGGCTGAGGGCCCGGATTGGTCAACCCGGAAGGGCTGGAACCCACTCAGGACCAATCGGAACCCTCAACCAAAACCAGATCTTCCCAGACATGACACATTCTTAGTGGATCTAACCAATATAGCCAGTGGTTCTACATATACCACCAAATTAGAAGAACTAAATGAATATTGGATACTAAACTAAGGTCTATAAACCTCTCAATAGAACAAAATACGCAAAATCACGGGTGCCATATAGAACTACACCTTTCTCAAGAACCAGTAATGAACGCCTAAGAACCCCAACGGTGTACAATGGTGCTATATCGACCAAAGGTTGTATAAAAACCAAGGGTGCACTATATAATACCCTCCAAAGTGACTTTATTTCTCTAAAGTGTAGTTTTTTTTTCTAAAGAGACAGACAACTTTAATGGAGCTCCAGGCTGTCTGGCGTCTGTTAACTGTCAAAAGGGCACGGGAGCACATCTAAGTTATAGTATGTCAATTTAGTGTCCCATCTCTCCTAAAATTGAAAGAGTCAAAGAATACTTAAAGGGATGAATGGAAAACATGTGAAATGTTTTGACACACTGCTGAAAGTTTACAGTACGCTGTCACAGTCATTTTAAGTACATTTTGTGGGGTCTTGCATTGAGTTTGGTTGCTGCCATTTATAATTTTTATTGTGCAAAAGGTACAGTTGCTGATTTTATATTTGTATTTTTGTTGCCGTGTTTTAGATGCGTGTATTTATGACTTTTTTTTGTTGCTGTTTTTTTCTGTTTGCTTTGTTTTGTTTGGTACCACTGCCGTAATTGTCACACCCACCTAAGTGGGGCGAAATTCATTTTCCGCGTTTGACCCATCCCGTGAGGGAGCGGTGAGTGCCGTGTTTATATTTTATAAATAATAGCCTGATCACTAATATTGTGACTTGGATTTTTTATCTCGAGAGCCTTGTACAACTACAAATGATCCAAATTTATTTAGACATGAAATAGTTTAGGCAAAAAGTGCAGTAATGAAAGTGTTTCGTTGTTAACAAAAGAAAACACACAATGAATGAACAATGTCATGACTGTCATGTGCATCTGGCGCTCTGTTCAGCCATTTGATATGCCATTTCATGACCTTTGCCAAGAAGAGTACCATACAAAAGCTTATGACCATCAAACACACTCTAATTACCCTCAGATTTTGGGGTGTGGCTAAATCGGCCTCCAGTGACACATTTGGGTGTCTGGCATGTTACCCGCCAAGTCCTTCATTCACATCAACCCATTTCTACCACTACAGTGTGCAGTTAGCTAACGAGCTTACTATTTTTCCACCCTTAAAATGAATCTTCCCTGAATGCCACAATTTATAGAACAGCTCGCTGCTGTGTTTACGGTAGATATAAATGAAAAAGAGGTGGCGCCGTGGATGAGCCCGCCGCTCTTACACCGGCGAAAAAGAGACCAGAAAACCTGTGATAGCTTGCAAGCTAGCTGGTAGCTAGCCGCTGTCGTCGCTGTGTCGAAAGCTCCCATGATGATACGGTGGCATATATACCAGCCACTGGACGTTTTAAGTGGATGGAACGCTTGAAGCAATTCATATTTGAACACAAATAGTGGTGCAACACGTAGACAGACAATATAGCAATATCAACCAGAGGTGGGCACTTCCGTCTCTCCGTCGGCTCATCATTGACAGTTGCCCAGCTATCGGCGAGTGCTTTATGACGCAAAGCCTAAAAAAAATATACAAACTGAAAAGGACCCTTTGTACTGACCCCGATCGAAAACCTGCTTCAATCGGTGCGCAGTCCGTGTATTTTTTCGAGGCTTGTGGGTACTCGTGGAAAATGTGGGCATCCATCAAAGACAAGGAAGAGGAGAGATTGAAGTGCCCACCTCTGACATCCACAGAAATGATCGGTATATATTACTGAAAAGCCGATAGCCCATACACGCCCGTGCAAGCCGTTGAAGCCACAGGGCGGCCATATTACCCCTCCCATCTCGCGAGCAGACGACTGTTTAAACTATATGTATGCGTACAGATTAGACATATACAGTTCGTAGGCTCTGGGTATAGGAATGGGGGGGGGGGGGGGGGGTGGCAGGGTGGTCACTAATTTTTAACAAATGGACTGTGCTGCTTTGAACATCCCCTTTTTCTTTTATCGCTCAATTTCTTAGACTCCAATGTTAGATTTGGCAGAAGCATCTTTTATTCAATTACAGTTATCATTTTTTAATAAAAAATATACAAGTTTCCTCCTGTGAACATAATTAAGCATATAATTTATACATGTATTTAAAGCAAGTTGTTGTTGCTCTTCTATATGTTTAACACATTTAAAACATCATTAAATCATGCTGTTTCTACTAAGTACTGTCTCAAATGTTCTCCAATTTCAATACTGTAAATGTACAGGATCGTATGCCGAGAAACTATCCGCTATCCAGTAATATATACAGATCAGTGATCCACAGGCATCTAAAAAAAAGTTGTGAGAGTCTTCTTCATGTGGTCTCGTCTGTATTATACTGCCCCTTGCTGGCCAAGGTACGCACAGCAGAAGGAGCAGCACAATATCCATTGAATGGAAGCAAAAATAATTTGGTGAAAACTGCTTAATTCTTTACATTGTATTTAATTATGTCATTACTATGTTTTTTTGGAAAAATATTTTAGTGAGAAAGACATGAGTATTTTCAGCTACGGGCGTGGTCACAGAATAAACTCGTATCTCAAGGCACCACTGTAGCTTTGTTGCTATGCCAGCAAATGTATAGTGACATGCATAATATTTGAATTATTTTCCATTAGATGGCAAAAGGTAAATATTGAACTTGTGCAACTACTTTTGGTGCCATTTTTGTCTGGTGCTGTGCCGTGAGATTTTATCTAAAAGGTTGGGAAACACTGCCCTACTCAGTGCAACTCTAGTCGTAACTTGCCTTGACACTGTCATAGATAAACGTGATGTCACGTCTGGGTGCTATCTTGCTCACAAGGTCACATTTGTGTTCAGACAGGATGACTGCTGACAACGACGTAGTGAAATGTGTTTGACACCATTTTGGAAAGCGAGAGACATATTTCGGGATGACGGCGGCACAGTTTCCAAGCGTGGAAGTACACGACCCCTGCCACAGCAAGCACTACATCGACTCCAGGAAGAGCCCCGTGATCAGCGCCATCATGTTCGCCGCGGGCCTCCTGGGCAACGTGGCCGCCCTGGTCATCCTGGAGATCCGGCGCCGGCGAGACATGAAGGCCGCCGACAGTCGGCGACGTGCGCTTTTCCACGTCCTCATCACGTCGCTGGTGGTCACAGACTTGGGCGGAACGTGCCTGGTCAGTCCGCTTGTGCAGCTGTCGTACTCGCACAACATCACCTTGGAGGGAATGTCACCCAGCACTCACGGCGTGTGCTTCTACTTTGGATTCAGCATGACTTTCTTCAGCTTGGCAACCATGTCGCTTCTCCTGATGATGGCTCTGGAAAGGTGCTTGGCTATCGGCTACCCCTACCTGTACACTCGGCACGTCACCAGAAAATTAGCATACATCACAATTCCAGTGGTGTTTTTAGTGTCTATTCTATTCTGTCTACTCCCTTTCGTGGGATTTGGCAAATATGTACAATATTGCCCCGGCACTTGGTGCTTTATTGATATGAATCCACATGGGAAGAAAGACCGCGTCTACGCCAACCTGTACGCCACGGTGATGTTAGTACTGGTGATGGCCATAGTGGCGTGCAACGCCTTTGTGGGTTACCAGTTGATGCGCATGTACCAGCGCCGAAGGCGGAACGGAGGCTCCGTCATGGCGAGCACACGCTCCAACAGCGAGCGCAGGCCCATGTCCATTGCGGAGGAGGTGGAGCATCTCATCCTACTGGTCTTCATGACGACCATCTTCATCATCTGTACGCTGCCCCTAGTGGTAAGAGCAGAGCAACAGACATGCTTATTTGCACGATACAAACTGATTTCAGGTCAGTTACAAAATGCACTCAAGTAAGAATACTGTAGAATTATAGTAGAACAGGAGAGTGAGGGGAAACAAATATCATCTCAACTATTTTGATTGATATTAACTCATTCACTGCCATTGACGGCTATAGACGTCAAAAATTAATTTGAACTATTTCTATTAGTTTAGCATTTTTTCCCACTTTTGTTAACAAGAATATGAAAACCTAGAATTTGCTTTGTTGTATTAGTTGTTGCGATTAATTACGATAAAGAAAAAAAAAGAAAAGGTTATTAAAAATTAGGGGCACCAGGCGATTAAAATTTGTAATCGTAATTAATCGCATGACTTCACTAGTTAACTCACGATTAATCACAAATTTTATATCTGTTCTAAATGTACAGAAACAAATCCTAGGTTTTCATACTCTTGTTAACAAAAATGAAGAAAAAAAAGTAAAACTAATAGAAATAGTTCAAATGAATTTTTGACGTCGATAGCCGTCAATGGCAGTGAATGAGTTAAATTCATTATTAATAAATAAAATGTTTCATTGATTTCAAAACCTTGAACTACCAAAACATAATTTCAAATATTACTTGAAAGAACAATCTGACAATATATTATTAGTAACAAATTGAATTTATATCAATAAATACGGGCTGTTTTTGCTGTGCACACCTTGGCCTCTTAGAGGCAGTGTGGTAAATAAAAAGAAGAAAGTTGCGATTGTGCTTTATAAATGTAAGCCGATTCCCAGATTAGGACGAATACATGCTTTTGAGTGTTGTTATATTACATATTGTGTTACTACAGTGTTTGTGTGTGAATATTTGTTATATCACTCACGGGGTTTCAATGCTAATTTTCTTTTAGCATGTCAATGGGATTTTAGATTTTACCCTGTTTTTAAGGGTTTAGTCATAAAGAAATACAGAAATAAATGACGCCTAATTTAAACAGTAACATGATAAGGCTTCCTATTGCTGACACGTTTCTAAAAGATAGCTAGAGAGATAATGTATCTGTCCAGCTATTAACACCTGTATTTCGGCCTCACTCTTCCAATTGACCCATTGTGGACCTGTAGCAAGATTCTAGAAAACTTTTATTCAGAGCTCCTAATTAAAATGAATGAATTGTTCATAAACAGCATCACAGGAACACCACTTAACAATACACACTACAACAAATGTATAATTTATCGCAAGCTTCTTTTATACTCTGATGGATGGAGCAATACGATATTGTAAGGTTGATCTGATCCCACAGGATCATATTGCCTTTTTCAAAAACTGGGCCATGCATGTTATATGTCATGTGTCATGTCTGATTGGGCTTAGTACTACGGTTTCACTTTATTTTATTAATGTATTTGACAGGTACAATGCAATCAGACATAGTTAGAAAACAAAACTTGCAGCTGGTGTTTAGAGTTTAGCAAATGCTAATTTACAACTCCCATCCCTGGTTGAGCGTTTTGCAATTAATTCACAATCAAAAACACATAAAAACAATTACACCCCTTTGAAATAATAACAACAATTACATTTGTGAGTGCAATCACACATGTTCATCGCTTATTCACTACATAGGGGCACCATTTTCATTCCCTTTCAACCCATTTTTAAACTCTCATGATTTAAACTCCCAGAGGGATTTTATATCCGCGGGCAGAGAGTTCCGGAGTTGACTGCTCTGATATGAAAAAGCTGACTGACCAAATGAGGGACTCCAACGTTCTGCTTTCAAGTTCCTCTTGTTTATTCTAATGCTACTGCTGTTGTTTGGTCTCTGGATGAATGTCCTGAAAAACAATGTGACAGTGATGGAAGCGTATTGGTTTTCTGTCCATGTTTTTTATTGATTGGTTGTAAAGTGAGCCGATGCAGTGTATGGCTGAGGGAGCAGCCTGGGCCAATGTCGTCATGCAGTAGGAAATATGAGTTAAAAAATAAAAAAAATCATCCAGCTGGGCTGCCTTGGGGACATACCATCAAATGAGTTCAAAATAATTTTGGGTTTCTTTGTATATTCTTTGATGTGCTTATCAAACTTTAATTCTGGGTCCAAAACCAATCCAAGATATTTAAATTCATTTATATAATTTCTCTGTTGTTGTTTTTAAATAGAAAAGCACGTAGTGACTGTCTTTATGATGTTAACTCATTCACTGCCAATGACGGCTATAGACGTCAAAAATTCATTTGAACTATTTCTATTAGTTTAACATTTTTCCCCCACTTTTGTCAACTAGTGTATGAATACCTAGAATTTTTTTATTGTACATTTAGAACAGATATAACATTTGTGAATAATCGTGATGCACCTAATTTTTAAGAATTTTTTCTTTAGATTTTTTAAATCGCGTCAGGCGATTACAATTTTTTATATTAATGAATCGCTTGACTTCAATAGCTAACTCACAATTAATCACAAATGTTATATCTGTTCTAAATGTACAATAACAAAATTCTGGGTTTTCATACTTTTGTTAACAAAAGTGGAAAAAAATGTTTAAACTCATAGAAATAGTTCAAATGAATTTTTGAGGTTGATAGCCGTCAATGGCAGTGAGTTAAGGATCAAGTTATTTTCAGTGAGCCACAGATTAACCTCAGCAATGCATGCAAGACAAAATATTTGGAGCTTGCTCTGGTGTCTTGTCTGTAAAACGTAGCGCAGACACCTGGGCAGGTAGAAGGCAGGTCATTTATGAACAGACCAAACAGCAGAGGCCCCGGAAGGGAGCCCTGAGGTATGCCCATACAATTGTCTATCGACGAGTGAAGATTTCTCCTGGCCGACTTTCACACACTGTTTCCTGTTTCCTGGAGGATTGCGGCAAACCATCCCACCGCCTCCATGGAGATGTTAAATGAAGGCACTTTGACTAAAAGCAAGAAGACCGACTAAAGGCCAAACTGCTGAGGGTGGAAGAGATGGTTGTTCTCCAAATAATTGGTTTTACTAACAAACAAACGAACAACAATTCATGTTATAGATATCATTTCATTTGGAATTAGATTAATAATCTGACTGACTTCTGTCTCACTGGCTTCCTCTATACGGAAGGATCAGTAGAAGATATTCGTGGTGATCTACTTCCTGTTTCAGTTTCCTCCAAATTTCTTGCTGACAGTTTAAATGATCTTTCTCTCTTTTTATAATTGCAAAATCCTCTGTGAGGGGAAAAGTAGACACCATAGTACTGGAGTCAAACTTGTTTCATCACAGGCCACTGTCCACATGCTTGCACTCAGTGACTTGAGCTGGTTATAACTGTGAACACATAAATGTATAATTGCCAGGGGTGTAGTAGTGTAGTTCACGTGTTTACAGTTGGGTAATAAAATGCAAACAAAATTGTTTACAGTGCCCTGCGAAAGTATAGACTAGACTAGACTTCAGTTGCTGTTTGCTCCCCAATATTCTTTCAACAGACCTCTGAGATGATCACAGAGCAGGTGCATTTATACTGAGACCAGATGACACACAGGTGGACTCTATTTATCATCATTAGTCATTTAGTTCAACATTGGTTCATGCGGAAATCATCAGGGAACTTCTGGAGTTAGTTGGCTGCACTGAGAGAAAAAGGGGTACATATTTGGCATGCCTTACTTTTCAGTTATTTGTTAAAAAAAAAAAAGAAGTTTGAAATATTGGATACATTTTGTTCCACTTCATGACTGTGCTCCACTTTGTGTTGATTCTTCACAAAAACCTCCAATTTTATATTTATGTTTGAAGGCTAAAATGTGGCAAAAGGGGGGTTAATACTTTCGCAAGGCATCTACAGTATATCTTTTCACAAACAAATTTAATGACATTACAAATTTAGCATCATTGTAATAAACTTTTTTTTTTTTTTTTTTACCAAAGTGCTACTTTAGTGTTTCGTCTTCTTTACAGTAAATGTAAACAGTGCAACAGTAACATGTCAAAATAATTGTGCTATAAAAACCCTTGAGTTTTACACCAATACAATAGTGTTTTATATGTGGATGAAATGAACTATTGTCAGGTGACTCAAAGTTTGTGGAAATTGTTGCCCTGCGACCCCCCAGAGAGATCAGTAGCAGGAATTTCAGAACCTGTGAACTCGTCATGGCTTCCATGGATTGTATTCACGCAATATTCGAAGGAATTTGGTTCCGCCGTCCTCCAGACATTTGACACAATGCCATTGAATATTTATCTGTCATTAAGTTTTGTGGGCATAATCATGTAGCTTAATAATACAATAACAAACGGTGACCTGCCCACATAGTCACAGTATGCCCTAGAGAAAGTCGTTTATTGTTTAACGCACACATTCGCTTGGATGTTATTTCCCACCAAGCAGGTTCAGTTTGGTAGCTTTGATAACTTTCGGGCACCTTTCGGAGGTACTGACTATTGGTTGTGAGTCATTGACCATTCGCTTGTCTGAGAGTGGGTTCAGTTTCCACTCGGTGATGGTGTAAATGGTTGTCTGGCACTTTGCTGCTGCAGTGAAGTCACACTAAAGTAGAACCTCGAAGATCAATACAATCACTTACAAGTTGGGGACGAAGTCTTTTTTTTCGGCACCCTGCAGTGGAAACACAATACAGATGGATGAACTGAAACAAGTCAAAACATCAAGTAAGACTTTAAAAAAATAACTCATTAGAACTGTCTTTTTGTTTTTAAGAAAAAAGTTTGTGTTTCCTGCATAATAACACACAGCTACACATCAGATGGAAATTGCAAGAATAGAAAAGTCTCTTGGTCAAGTTTGTAGTCTTTCCAACAACAACAGTGCAATCACATGTTTTCCTCTTCTGCCAAAAATTGCGACTGTGTGAATAGTAAAACATTTCTTTTGGTATTTTAGTGGACGGGCGCAGTTAGAAACCTGCGTTCGGGCCATTGTGGGAGTGAACACAGTCGATATATTATTTTTATTTATATACATTTCCTTGATATTTAGTGCAGGAGAGTCTACATGGCGGAAGACATGCCAGTAATATTAAAACGTCTTACCTCAAATAGAAATACACTTTTTTTTTTCAATAATGTACAATTTTAGGAAGAACATTCTTTTTTTAAATCCAACACTATAATCTCATATTTGTAATTATATGTGTAAGGAAAATAGATGTCTGCATTAGTGTTGATTGTAACCTGATATCATCTTTTCTTTTAGTGATAAGATAAGAAAGTAGACCTTGTTCTTCACTCTCGCTTGTGTTGTCACTTTGTGAGACAAAAAAAGCTGTCATTATTTCCTGTCGACATCTTTTTTTATGGGGGGTATTTGTTTTCACTGTAAGGCATATATTTTACAGTAGAGAAATCTCATAGCACTAAAACAAAAATGTGGCAAAAATCTTACTGTAATAATGTTCATCTCACCTCAGTTAATCCACAAATGTACTTATTCACCGTGTCGTGTTTCGTGTAAAACCCGACTTTTGTCTCATTACAGACTCGCGTGTACATCAATTCGGTTGGGGTCCGCATCGAGTCCCACCGCCTGGATCTGATCGCCCTCCGTTTCATCTCGGTCAACTCCATCATTGACCCCTGGGTCTTCATCCTCCTCTCTCCTGGCGTGCTGCACTTTTGCTGGGCCTCCATCTGCAGATCCCGCCAAAGATCTGCGAAGGCTTCTCGGCTCAAATCGTCAAAGGCCGAAGAGACTCGGGCAACTGTAGAGCTGTCGCGCACGGAACTGGAATGTGCAGAGTCTTTTCCACCTCTAGAAAATGTATGACTCGGGTTTTGTTTTTTGTAAGTTGGTAGTTGTATTTATTTTAGCTCTCAAAAGGCCGCAGGGTTGGATGTCCTCACTAATCACAAAGCACAGAAGTTTGGGGCGTTTAGTTTTTTCTATTTTGGGGCAGTTGCAATTTTATCAGCCGCTGGCACTTCCTTATCATGTCCGGGTTGTTTCTATACTACTTGTAGTTCAGATATGTTCACGCATGAGTCAATTCTGTCACACTTTGTGGTTTAAGTACTTTAGGCTTGTATGTAGCAGGGCCCGAACGATACGGATTTTTTTCAAGGCTGATTCTGATATTAGGCAAAATAAAATTACGAAAACCTTAACTTTTACAACAATAAAGATACAGTATGAATTACAGCCAGAACATTTCACTGCTTTACAATACTATATACTTTAGTATTTGTTTAACTAAACAACAGAGAGGAAATTTGGCAGAAATCTGCCTATTTTTGCTGATTTTACTTTCTTTTTTTTTAAGAGGGCACCGGAGAAACTTTAAATGTCATTATTTTTGTCTTGTGTTGTAATGTCTTAATGTGGGGGAGAGGGAGGGGAATCCCAAATCAAATGTTTTGCTTATTTTTAAAACAGCTCATATTGGACGATTAAACTGTCCGGCTGTCCAATACAATTAAAACAAAGTGCATCAAGGATATTCTACTAGCCCTCCTGTTGTGTTTGTTAATCATTAAAAAAAAAAAAATCACATAAAGCAATGCAATGTTTTTAATATTAAAAAAAAAAAAGTTTTTAAACAAAGGTCAGCAGACAAAGTTGAACCTATGTTGTTGTTTTTGTTCTAGATTTTTCAATTTGACCCGCAACAGGAAGAAAAGCATTTCTTGCATTCATATACAGTGAAACCCTGCATATATTTACTGCATATAAGCATTCATGGATTTGTTTATTTATTTCCATTATTTGCTGAAAACCTCAGCTATTTGCCTTTGTGCTCAGGCCAAACAAACAAAACATTACTTTGATGCCTTCTTGGTATTGTTTTCAGGTTTAGGTCTTGTACTGACCGTGTTTGCAAAGTCCTTGAATGCGCCTCGTGCACAATCAAAGTGTAGTAAAGTAAACGTTTATTTTTGGTTTTCTGCAACTAATAGCCCGTGTCATCAACTTTACCGTTACAATTTGCCTGTTTTCCTTAACATTTATTTCAGCGTAAATGCCAAAGGGTGCGTTTAATGGCGGTGTTTATGGGAAAGTACTAAATGTGCGTATTTGTTTGTCCATGCCTGATGTCAGGTCAATTTGTGCTACTGTGTTATTTAAACTGGTATGCCAGCTAAAACTATTGATGAGCTTCATGTGAAGGTGGTTTGTTTGTATAGCATCATTTAACTACTGAATACAGTTGTTTATGTACCGTGGGATCATGAATGTGTACATGCTAGATGCATGGTGGTGGTGCTTTATCCTGCTTGCTGTTTGCATCGACACAGCATACGCGATTACGAATCCCTCTTTTGCAAGGTTCACCAATTATTTTCTTCACAACTGTGCCAACAAATGCAAATGAGGCGTCACGCATCCTCACATGAGCACTTTTATCATCCATACCGAGCTGGATGTGGCTCACGGGACAGGAATTTAGTGCATATGCTTTATAGGTGCACGTTCAAGAAAACATAAGTTGCATTGTTGTTCAATGCTTTACTGTAAAAAATAAAAAAATAGCGGTGCACAATGTTCTTGACGGTTTATTTCGCCTCTGTTTCAAAGTGGGTACGAAATAAGGGTATGCTCCATCCCACCCACAAAATATATATATTTTTGTTTTTGCAAATATCCGTTTTTTTTATTATTATAATTTAACACATTTCCAAAAGTTGATATAAACATGACAAATATTACATTGCATCAGTCCAGGCAGGCTTGTGTTGCTATGAACATGCTTTGCATGAAATCGACATCTCAGAAATTAAACATGCTTGAAAACCATGTGATGTAATGTGGAAGTTTTGTGCCATGTAATGACGTAAATGCTGACCGTAGATGAATGTGAGCTCACTGATTGTGCCTGTGTGTCATCCAATAAATATTTGGTCCAGCCTACCTTTGTTGCTATTCTCTCTGACTCTCACACACGGACACGCTCAAATTGATTCCATATTGTGGAAATGACATCTGAAGCGTTCACAATCCCACATGGTTTATTTCCAGAAGGATAATGAGAGGGTGTTATTTTCCTTTAAATGCATTTCAATTCCCTTAACAGAGAACATAAATGTAACAGAAATGACTCACCACAGAGAGGAAATTTGTTAGCAACTCTGCCATCTTTCAATGATTACAAAAATCGTCACATATTTGAAAGTCCAAAAGGTTCTTTACAATACGTTATATGTGGCCCCACTAATCTAAACACGGTATTCTGATTAATGTTGTGGTTGTGGGATATGAATTAAGCAGCAAAACCCACCTATTTTTACCCATCTCAGGGGGCGGCCATTTTGAGCCGTGATTGAGATGTAATGACAACTTGGTGACTTTTTTTTGGGTCAAAAGAAACTAGCGACAAATCTAGCAACTTTAACTGGTGTTCTGGAGATTCTGCACATAATAGTCTTTGGATTAAATTTGATATTCTAGCATTTGACAAAACAGGACAAGATTGATTTATATAAAGTATTTAAGTCAGGAAGATATTTTCAGAAGTGATGGCCATATTTCAAAGGCAACAAAAAATACAACAGAAGAAAAGTTAATTTGTAAATGTTTTTTACTCACTTTTTGCCTCTCCCACGACATTATTCAAATTTCATGCATATGGCTAATTATGCAAATTAAGTGATTACGTCATTTAGCGACTTCTAGTGACTTTTAGCACAGCCAATAGCTACTTTCCTTACTGGTGAGTTGGCAACACTGACAAGTAGCAAAATGGTTGCCCCCTGAGATGGATAAAAAATGGGTGGGAAAAGTGAAAATTGATATTGACTGTTCTCTGGGTCCTAAACTAGGGCAAGTGTCACACCTGTTGCAAGAATAGTTTATTTTACTGTGACATTTATCAGGCGATGGATTCTATTTCCCCCTGCTCTTCTCGCCCGATCCTTCCCTGCTTCATCCTCTGCAGCCATTAGCCAGTCAATGTGCGATAAAGTCATTGATCAAGATTTATCATCCCGCGGTGTCGACGTTGAATGCCTGTACCAATTTGCATGTACATTTCTCCTCGCTCGCCCTCCCCTTTTGCCACATTTGCTCTTTTCATCTTGTAATAATAAGCAAAGTGCACCCCGAAGCAACAAACAACACTGCTAGCTAACATGCATCATAGAAATGTTGCTATTACTTTCTGCTCAACACTGGCCACCACGTGAGCAAATAAGCCAATCAAAATACTTCTAATTTGATTCAATGTTTGTTGTTAAATTAATCATGTCGACCCCATTGACCCATAATGTAGCCTGCATGCGTACTGTCTCACTAATAAACAATTAGCATCCACCAAAGCAGCCAGGAACCAGGAACAGACAGACCTAATTGAGTTGAATCAACATAATTGATTTGGTGATTAATTGGCATTGTCCATTTAATTGGATCATCTCCGAAATCTGCGGAAGGAAGGAGATGATGTGTTTGGTGTGCTGGTTTCTCCTGGATCTTTTGGAGAAAATGTGCTTTGTGCTGATTCTTTAGCAGGTCAAAGGTCAAACTAAACAGGCCGCCAGTCACAGGTCACGGGGTCGGAAAAACATAGCTATGGGGGAAGAGGACAAGTAAGAACGATTGTCCCATTTGCACCGCGGTTTTTACGGAAAGAGACGTCCAAAGATTTGGATGATTTCTTATCTTTGACCTGGTCACCTCGCGCTGGGTATCTTGTTTGTGCGCTTGGAATCAAACCAAGTCGGTATTTCATTTTCCTAAATGGATATAATAGAATCATCTGTTCAACCTCCATTTGGAAAAATGAACACTCATCACCTTCATCATTAATAAGGGAACATTGGATCAGACAGATCAAAGGGGCATTAACACTGCAAAAACTAAAATCTTAAGTATGATATAATTTCTTAGATTTAACCTAAATTTGCTTATTTTGATTTGACACGTTTTTTTTACTTAAAATGAAATTGTCAGGCAAGATCATTGTGATTATTTTAAGATACTTATAACTTAATGATCTTATTTAATCAATCAGTTTTGGCATTGAGTGTTAACAGCCAGTTTTACGTACTGTGAGGATTTTAAGATGACAACTATCCAATATCAAAGGCCCTGAACTGGGGTTTCATGAGTTTTCTTATTTTAAGATTTTGCATAATCTAGTAATAAGATAAATGGGAAAAAAACAGACGAGTGCAATATGGTTCATTTTGTTATATTTACTAAGCTCATATTTCCATAATTCAGTACCAGCTCAGTGGTCTAGTGGTAGAGTGCCTGCCCTCAGACTTGAAGGTTGTGGGTTCAATTCCTGGCTGGGTCATGACAAAGAAAATGGGACCTGTTATTTCCCTGCTTGACACTCAGGCTAAATTATCAAAGTGTAAAAAAATACTCATGTATTTAAAAACATTTTTTTTTCTATTTATTACAGCTTGAAAAACATCGACATTACTTGCTTTTAGTCTGAAAATACTATTTTCAAGACCGCAGTGGTTGATATGGGCCTAGTATTATTTTCTTATTTTTCAAACTCTTACAGGTAAATTTAAGTAAAATGTTCTTGTTCTGTTGGCAGATAATTGTACTTATTTGAAGTAATATTTTTTTATTTGACTATATTTTTTTCTTAAAATTCCTACAGTCCTTTTTGCAGTGTAGTTAAGTTCCAAAAGCTTGAAAACCATCAACTAGCCTGTTTATACATAATGCAATAAATAAGCAGGGAAATGTATGGCTCATTTTTACATTTCTTTAAAGTCACGTTCACCGCTAAAACCAAAGTCTCTGCACAATGACCCTTGGGCGATTCAAAATAGTACAATGAATTTAAATGAAAATAATAGGATCAATTAACCAATTGTGTTCCGGGGCTTTCCCGACAGATGGGACGTTGAACTGTCTTTGAAGCCACAGTGGTAAAAACAAGTGGACGTGGATAAACATCTGTTACAAAAACATTGACAAAAGCAACAGAAGTTAAGCTGACAGGGTTGTAGAGAAACAAAAACAGAGCATGTCTGTGCTTTCAAATCCTGTCTTGAAATAATCATTGTTTTAGCAATCTACTGTACAACAAAGTACACGAGAGATGAGCCATGGAAACGTTCATTCTAAATATTTGGTCCAACAGTTTGTGAAATGAAACTGCTTTTGTTTGAGCAACATGATTAGATTGGCACTTGGTTTGACATGTTTTGGGAGAATGAAAACGTCTGTCCTCTAACGAAAGACCATTGAATTGTTCTGCCTGTCACATACATCACCACTCGCATTGATGGATCAACAAAGACCAAGAAAACAAGAATCAACAGCAAAACAACAACAACCTGCTCCAAAAGCTTCTCCAAGATGTTGGAAAAGGGTGTCAAGTTGCTACCTGGTTGCACATTCTTGAGTGCATGAGGGTGTGTGCTCATGGAAGGCCTGTTAGAACTGGCTCCAAGTAACCCCAACAGAGCCTACAGCGATCAAGCTCGAATCATATGACTCATGGCCAGACTCGCAACTTTCAGAAGGTGTGGTTAAGATTCGACACCCCGATTTTTCTGATGACTTGGCCTCATTATTCCACGATGGCCGTGTGTGAGAGAGAGAGAGCATTTCAGTAGTATATGAGAATGTTAAATAATAATCTGTTCTATGTATGTGTAGGAGTGTTTTAGTAGTGTATGAGATTGTCTCAGTAGTGTGTACAGAGTGCTTTAGTTCTGTGTATGTGAGAATTTCAGGAGCGAATGAGTGTTTCAAAAGTGCGGGTGAGTGTGTATGAGAGTGTTTTGGTAACGTGTATGAGAGTTTGAGTAGTGCGGATTAAAGTGTTTCAGTAGTGCGTATGTGTGTCAGTAGTGCGTATGAGAGCATTTGAGTTGTGCCTGAAAGTGTTTCAGTAGCGTGTATAAAGGTGTTGCAGGGATGTGTATGAGAGCATTTCAGTAGTGTGTATCAGAGTATTTCAGTAGAAAATGTGTGCTTCAATAGTGAGCAATGATGTGAATGAGAATATTTCAGTAGTATATGAGATTGTTTCAGTAGTGCGGATGATGGCATTTCCATAGTGTGTGAGAGTTTTTCAGTAGTATGTATCAGAGCATTTCAGTAGCAAATGAGTGTTCTTCAATAGTGTGTGTGTGTGAGAGTGTCTAGTAGTGTGCCTAAGAGCATTTCAGTAGAGTATATATGAGAGTATTTTGGTAGTGTGAATGAGAGTTCTAGTTGTGTGTATTAAGGGTTTTCAGCAGTGTGTATCAGATCATTTCAGTAGTGTGTGTAATAGTCTCTCGGGAGTGCATGTGAGAGCATTTCAGTTGTGAGTGTGTGTGTGTGTGAGAGGAGAGAGATTGAGAGGGAGGGAGGGAGAGAGAGAGAGAGAGGGAGCATCATTAGTGTGTTTGAGCAAAACAAAATCATTTGTGTGTGAGAGTGTTTCAGTTGTGTGTATAGAAGTGTTTCTGTAAGAGGATTCCAGTAGTGCATATGAGTGATTCAGTAGTAAATGTGAGCAAAAAAAATATCTGTAGCACTTGTGAGAGCATCTCAGTTGTGCATGTGTGAGAGGCAATTCTGAATGACTTCTCTGGCGGCCCCTCATATACATGCATTCACTCACACGTCTCTTTGGGACCAAGAACATTCTTGAAACAGGAAGATGTTAACCAGGTTGTACATGAGAAGACAAAGGGAGGCACAAAAAGGAGGAAGTTTTCCATCCTGCGGCCTCATAAAAGGAAATATATATACACTTTGATGTATACACTGGATGGAAGAGATCAGAATCTGATTGAAAGCCACACAAGCGCAAGAAGCCAATCTGAAAACTTCTATGTGAAGAAGTTTCTATGTGAAGTTTTCAGATTTCACAGACCAAACTGTGATTAAAAAAAAACACTGTATATGAGAGCTTTTTAGTCAATCTTGATATACCACAACTGTGAGGTGGATGGATTATCTTGGCAAAGGAGAAGTGCTCACTAACAGATTTAGATATATTTGAGAAATGTCATGAAAAATGGGATAAAACATGTTTTTGCCTCTCTGTAATTAGCGATACAGAAAATAATCACTGAATTAAACACAAATAAAAACAAATACATTGTAAAGATGCATATTACACTGAAGCTTTTAGCTATGCATCAAGTTTGTCTAAATCTTTTAAATCCAGTACAGTGCATTTTTAAGTTGTATGTCAGTTGCATTTAACTTTTTAGATCAATAATATAAATTAATCAAGGCCGTTGTTTCATTTTCTTATATTTATGTGTCTTTAGTGATTATTTCCACAAACAACAACAACAACCGCATGAGTCAAACCATGGACAGTGCATAATAACCCCCTGAGATGTTCCTCTTTTCCTTAATAAGGAAGTTAAGGTCGGGCAAAGCAAATAGTACCATTTGATTCCAGGAAATCCTTGCGATATTGTCACCATGGGACTTGACTATTACGCATATGCTATGGTTTAACTCCCAAATGCGCACAAATGCCTTTGTGTAATTAGTATTAGTGCACAACCGCACGGCGAGTACTGCACTGGATGGAGATCAAATGACTCGATGAGATTCTCAGACTAATGAGGGCATTTATTCTCCTAATTATTATTATGTATTATGCAACATGTATTGTTCTATATTTATACCACAGCTTGCTTCGATTGCAATGAAGAACACACTTTGCCTGTTAAGTAAGTCCCACTGATGAAAAAAATCAGCGTCGTAGGACCGCGGCGGCTTGGTGCCCCCTGGCCACTAGGAGAACCCCAAAAATCACAAGTTTTTAAAAAGTAAATGAAACATGGTGGGATAGAAATGCCGTACGGTTATAATTGTTTTTTGCAATATTTGGTATGTTTCTCTTACGTTGTCTGGCTTCTTATATTCTATGTATATGCATAACGTAGGGTGTCCCATCTTGTGCATTCGAGTCTGGAAAGAGGAGCAGGAATGCTGACCTCTGCTCTTCCTCTATCTGGCTCTCCTCCATTCTGCTTGTTTTTCTCCCTCCCTCTCTCTCGCTCTTAAAAAAACAAAAAACAAACTAGCATGCAATAAAACCTCGGCAACCAATGTCCTGCACGCTCATCCTATTTTTATTTTTATTTTTTTTACTAGAAAACGTACTTAACATAGGGGAAACCTCAGTCAGACTGGGAAAACAATCTTTTTAACAGGAAATTCCATCAGCAAAGTCAGTGGATGGATATAACACTTCTCAAAAGAAGATGATGCCTATTAGTTAATATCAGCAATTTTTATTAATAGTTTTGCTGTCACTCACTGATATACGCTTAGCAACTGGGCATAAATTAAATTTTTGGTCTAATAACATCAGAATGAAAACATTACATTGTCAACTTGACAACATATTAAGTTTATTAAATAGCGAACACACTTTTCGTACATGTTAATGAAGTCAGAGCCACATTGTTTTGTTGTTGGGCTAAAGGTTGTTTCACTAGCATGCTAATGTTGCTCAAGCTAAGAGAGAGCTAGCACTCTGATTCATCAAATCACTCATTTATTGTTTAGTTGCCACACATGGACAGATAATAGTCGTTCTAACGATTTGAAATGGGTGTAACACAGAAACATGTAAACAAGAGAGGAAGTTGGCAATTGCTCAAGCTAGCAGAACGTAGATTCTAGCGACAATATTTTCCTGGTTAAAAATTGGTGCCCAATCAAAATGGTTCAACACATACTGATAAATACTGAGCTTGGTGAAAGCCACGATCCTCATCTTTTTCCTGACAAATGTTCTGTTTATTAGCCCTGCTGGTGGTGAAATAAGACTTTGTCCCTCCGTATTGTTGCTGGCTGCCCAGTGCCACCCAGTAATTCACCATTGTTTGATTTTTGTGGCAATCAAATTTAGCTCACACTCCAAAAAAAAAAAAGCCAGTAATAACGCGTTGACCTCAAACATGGCGGCCGTGGATGTGTGTCATTACCTGAAAAACTATCTATTCACGCTTGCTCTTTTCAAGGCCTTCAATTTTTATTTTTAAATTTAAGATTTGGACATATTATGGGTGAGGGAACGACCTGTGAACTCATGAAATGTGCAATAAAGCAATTCAATCTTTTATCTGCCAATTTGTAAAAACGTGTCTGTGAGCCAGACGCTTGGAATTGATGCCCCACTGTAGCTCTGCTACTTATTTGCATACTAAGTGCCCCCACGCTGAGCTTCTCTGCTCCAGTGTTGCCAATTTAGTGACATTGTGGCTATATTTAGTGACTTTTTATTATTGACCATTCATCAAAGTGCCTGCAACTGCACACAAGGTGATTTGAGTCATTGTATGGGTCTATATCTCACACAAAAGCTTCTGTCAGAGGCAAGCATACTGAGGCAATGTGAATTTTGTCCTAATTTCAGACTCAAGCGCAAAGTCTCTCTCTCTCTGGGCTGACTGTGGCATTAGACGACAAACACTGCACAGACCAATAACACACTTTCTCAGAATCACAGCTCAAGATTGAATCCCTTGTCACAAAATCCAAAGCAAATAATGTGCTACCCAAGAACTGGTGCACAATGGAAAAATCCTTTTGAGACTGACACATGCGGTGGCCGATTCCACAATAATAAACATACTGTAATATGAATACTTCTGACAATGTTGAGGAAAATCGAGCAGAAAGTTGGAATCTTTGATATTTTTTGGCCTCAATAGATTCCGCAAGTGTTCCTAATTAAGAGGCCAGAGAGTGAAGAACTGTTCTTATCCAACTTCCATCCAAGTTGAACTTCAGCCAGTGAGTGAACTCTGACATAATTAAGGAGAAATCTCATTTAGGCTGCTTAACTTCCAAACCTGTCAAGCATAATAAAATCAGCAGTCACTGCAAAACTTACATAAACCTGTAAAATGGTGCAACTCTGGACACACGGCGCAAGAATGAATTACACGAATTACAGACTGAATATTTAAATTTGTAAAATAATGATAATAGTAATAATAATAGAGTGCTAAAAAAAGAACTGAAAAATAGGATACTGCTCTATATATATGATTTGTTTGGTGACATTTTAACAAAACTTGCCCTATTTTTGTACAGTAAGCATTTGCTGTTTGCATGTTTAAACTGCACTTTTCAGAGTTGCGCTTTTACAAACTATTACTGAAGGATTATGTGATGTGTTTGCAGTTACATACAGTAACAGGTTGTAGTGGGAAATATAGTCAGAGTAATTTCCAACGCCTACTGTAGATAACCTTAATATAAGGACACTGGAATTTGGGTGATATATTTAAAAAAAAAAAAAAAGGGAAAAAAAACATATGCTACTTACTACCCAACCAAGCAACCCATGTAGTGTTTTTTTTTTTAATACAGCAATATCAAAATAACAAAATATAACTTTAAACCATTCGTGTTCTTTACTGCTTTTCACAATGATTTTCGAAGTGTAGTAGACAGGCACCCTCTAGTGGTACGATGAAAATCACTAAATTCCATGTTCAAACTGTGCATAATGTTACAGTGGAATTATTATATATTTTTTAAAGTCCAGTAAAGTACATTTGTTCAGTGCCTCTTAGTTGTATTTAACCTTTAAGTACAATACATTACATTGCAGGAGATACATACCAGGTACACCTTGGATTGATAACCTGTCAAGCATGGAGCGGGAATCGACCCCAGATTTGTGAGCCACCACACTACCAAATGACCCTTGTTACTATTATCCTTGTATCATTTGTCACAACTCTGAGTGATGAGGCGTGTGGTAGGAGGAATCTGTTGTTGCTTCATCTGCCTCCACTTCTTGGTCCTCCTTTTTAGGAGCGCGTTGCTTCGCAAAGCCAGGCTCCTCCTCATCCATGATTTTCAGAAAGTCATAGAACTTGACAGATGGAGGCCAGTCTTCTTTCTCTAACATCCCTGCAGAACGAGACCAATGAATCAATTAGATTAAAAGTATGAGATGACTCAAATATTGGTTCCGCATTAAAATAAATAAATAATATACAACTGTACTGAGGTTGTCTTTCAATGAATATGATGGTAATGTACTGTAAATGAAACGTTTAAAAGTGCCAGAAAACAACATCCACACAACTTTCCAAGTAATACGATGCTAGATACAGTGGGGAGCACAACACAAGGAATGTGTTGCCACACATTATGTTAATTATGGTATAAACAAAAAAACATGATCCCACACTGCACTTAGGCGCTGACTCCACACTAACAGCTGGCACGAATAAAGTTTTAATTTAATGGCTCTGAAAACATGTCCGAGCCATTACAACAGGCAGAGAAGCTAAATGAGTTTAGCTTTTCTGAAATCTATTCTACTTCAAAATAATATGACAGATATGCTGACTCATTGCAAAATACAATCTATGATGATGATGATGATGATGATGATGATGACCGTCCTGTTGTAGAAGATGCTATTTGGATAATGCTTTGCTATATGTACAGTATACGAATCCATATTGGCTAATTGGGCTCTTATAACTATGGCAGAAAAAAACACAAATGCAAATACTTCAATTATTGACATCATTGTCTATCATTTTAAAATATGTACAGTTGTCCCTCACTGTATTCAGTGGATCTTTTTTTGTTGTTGTACATTACAGAAAAATAAACACCAGCAATCGCTAATTGAATGCCTACCACCACTAATTAGAGCAAATTGACCAGACCTGCCTTTTAAAAGCGTCATGGATTGATAGACATAGTCACAGTTAGAATGTGTATGGTGCCCCCAAGTGGACGAAATAAATACCTGCACCTCACATGCATATACTGGTTATTGGTGCTTGCTACAGTTACCTGCAGGAGACTCTTTGGCTTCCTCTACCCGTTGCAGCCACTGCAAGACGGACTGGGCCGTGATGGGTGTGTTGGATGGGTACTCGTAAACTTCATGTCTCGACGGCAAATGAGTGAGAACCAGTGCAGGAAGGGGAGGCATAGAACCCAGATAGGAGCCCAGGACTGACATGCCAGCTGGAGTGCGACCACTGCAATATAATACCAACAAAGGGTGTTAGATTTAAAGTATTAAAAAAAGAATATATATATATATATTTTTTTTTTAATAACTTGCTTTAGTTGCTCTCTAAATGCATCACGACTTTTCAGCTAGTTTCGTAAGGGGCCGTCACAGTGGCCTGATTGGGAGTAATTGGCATTCTAACAAGTATTTTTCTGTGTTTAATGAATCTGAACAACAGTTTCCCCTTTTGAAGTGAAATACTGAAATGAATGAGCTGTTCTACAAAATTAAAATCTATTCGATGTAACAATGGTAGAATTAAATGCTGTCATTGCCCCTCGACACAAAGAGATCCATTTTGGTTTTCTCCCTCTACCTTTAAAAACATTGTAGTACTGTATAACTAAACAATCTATGGACACATGCTTCCAGTGAGAATTTCCATTCACCGTCGACTGCCCTTCAAACATGGCAACCTTGGACAAAGAATGTTGTTTTAAGCAGGCGACTGGCACCAAAGGTCCATTTTCTGATGCATGCAGGTGAAAAATCGAGTAGTTAAACTAACCTTTTAATTATGCTAATCTCAATTCAACATATCAATGCAACGCTTTGATAACCTTTTAAAAGTTGTTGATGAACTACAGATTTGGAGTAAGCCGTTGCTCTACTACATTTACATATTTTTCTGACAAGATCAAGTCAGGTGAAACAATGTCAAGCATTTTTGGAACTTAACATGCCTAAATACAGCCATTTTTTCTGTGTTTTTTCATGTTGGTTATGATGCTTGGTATTTGGTGGGCTAAGTTGTTTTATTTTATTATTATTTTGGGTTTTACTAAGTATACAAATGTGGCAACCACTGTTATCAGTGGGTCAAACCATAGCAATGACAGTCTCCTCATTAAAAGCCTTAAGAGTACCATCACACAAATTTTAAAGATGTATGATTAAGGTCCAATAGGCATACTGGAACAAACAATAACGTAAATACAGCATACAGATGGATCCAGCAGGTCAAGTATCGCTCCATCCTCTCGCCTCCCGATTCCGGCACCCCTCTCATCTCCTCCAGCAAAACCTTATTCTGCCTCAGCCCGATCTCGTCCTCCTCTTCTCCAACAAACAGCAGGAGAAGAGCTTTTCCCACACTGAGGAAGGATGGCAGGTTTTCCACTGTCAGTTCGGGCTGACAATACAACAGAGAGAGAGAGAAAAACATCAGTCACATGAATGTGGGAATAACAAATATCCAATTAAATTATTCACGTTATGATGACCTTGTTTCCACATATGGTGTTTGTGTCTGTGGCTTGGACCTCATCTTGGACCTAAACTCACTTCCAAAAGGTTTCACACTTCTCTTTTCCAGCCAATGTTGAGACAAAAGGAATGTCAGCAGCTAATATTTTATATATCATGGATGCTGGTCTTGCAAAAGAAACTTGTACACAGGTGGCGTCCCGCCTCTGTTACAGATCTACTTCAACCAGAAAATGGACACTTCATCAGAACAGTGACAAGCTTTTCCTGACAGTGTGAAAGGGGCTACAATAATAAAAAATATTCCGACTTCATTAGGTTCAGTGCAAAAAAAGAAAGAAAAAAAGACAGCTTGATATCAGACTTATGTTTAGGGCTCTGATGAGGCGCCATTTTATGAGGCTATTATCTAATATTAGCACTCCATAGAGTTTCAACTGTTTTCACAGACATAAACACAAAGTTTAAAATAAAATTTACCAAAGGATGCAGCAGTTCCGCGTCAACGTGGGAGACCAAGTTATCTACAGAGGAGAACAGCGGCAACACAGAGGGCAGGGAGTCTCTCTTCCAAGATGGAAACACTAAAACTGCAGGAAGGTTGACAGAGAGGTCGGCAGCCCTACAGAGCACATATGGCGCACACACATAAACAAACGCACAAGAATAAAATATACAGAATCTCACAAAAGTGACTACACCCATTTTCTGAGATACTGACTGATAAATGGCTGTACAATATAAAGTAGAGCTTGTATAACAGTGAAATGTTACTGTTTCCTCAAAATACATCAACACACAATTACAATGTTGGCAACAAAAGTGAGTACACCCCATAGTGAAAATGTCCGAATCGGGCCCAATATAGACATGTTCTCTCCCCGGTGTGATGTGACTGTTAGTGTTACGCAAGGTCTCACAGGTTCAGACGGTCAATGATCGGAGCATATACTGCAAACTGCGTCAAATTGGTCTGCATGGCTGTTATCGCACAAGGAAGGCTCTTCTAAAGATGACAAACAAGAAAGCCTGCCAACAGCTTGACAATCACACTAAGGACATGGTTTACTGCAACTAACTATATTCTGTGGTCTGACGAGACCAAGATAAATGTATCACACACAGATGCTTGACAGCAGCATCTTTCCTGCATCCTAATCCTCCTCTGTTGAAAAGCGCAAGATCTCTAATATGCACCGGCTATGTGATGTCATCATGGAGGAGTGGGAGTGTTCGAGGATTCCAGTGGCAATTTGTGAACCTCTGGTGAACTTGGTGCCCGAAAGAGTTAAGGCAGTGCTGGAAAATAATGGTGGCTACACAAAATATTGACACTTAAGCCAAAATTTGGAATTTTTCATGTAGGGCTGCTATTTTGAGCGGACAGTAAATTGTTGTTATACAAGCTGTACGTTGACCCATTGAACCAAAGTCTTGAGTGTTTTCCCATGAGGACTTTCTTGTAGATTTTTTTTATGTCACAACTAACTCAAAGAAAGAGAAGCAGTGGAATGTAATAGTCGCAGACAACCTTGAAAAGGAGGAATAATTCACAGCGCCTACCATTCCTGTGCCAGCGCATCTGTCAGCAGGCCACTCAGCACCCGCCCTCGCAACGACTTTGCTGCTTCATTAAAAACTGCCACACCTGCCAACACAACCAGAGATGGCCATTGCGTCACACAAACTCATAATCCATCTTTTACAATCTCACATTTCAAACTTCATAGCATGGTTTAAACTTAATTATCCAAAAAGGATTATTTTATTTTCCGAGCTCAGGCTATAACTCCAGTACCTGAATGTGTGTGTGTTCTAAATAGTCCGACTATTCTGTCAGGTTGTAGCTCAGGATGGGGCGTCCCATGAAGGAATGATGTCACTTCCTGCTGAGTTGACAGTATCTGGGGAGAGGTCGGACGGCACCTGGATGAAGGACAATGGCCATACAGACACAAACAAGCCTCACTACTTGGAAACACAAATTGGCAATATAAGATCATGATTAGCCCGGATCATTTACATTAAACCAACTTCCACCAACTTGACTATTTTTCTATGTTTACACACATTTCAGATCATAATGTGTTTCCTGTGTGTGTTTATTTAGGGTGGTGAAGATATCGTTAATGGTCCTCATCACGCACACACACACATTTTGTGGAGTCATCTTCTCTGTAGTGCTTTATCACAGCTGCAATGATGTCCAAGACAAACATTCCTTTGAGATGTTGTTTTTCCTCGGCTATCTTCTGATAGCATTACAATATTTGCTTCAACTGCGAATGGCATCCGCTGGGATGCACTTTTTATGTTGATGGTATTTTACTGGGGCTCAGGGAACATGTTTTAAAAACTCAAGACCGGTCCGGCCCACCGCATACATTTTTGTAGGCCACTAAAGCAAATAAAGTGTGCCTGCTTCATGTTTCTTGCAAAATTCATTAGTTCTTTTCATTTTTTGCAAAAATGGTCCCAAAAATAGTATTTTGTATTCAGTTCTAACTATATATAGCATGCTTTTGTTTTCATCATATAATAAATTGAACAATAGTATACAGCAGTGCCTTGAGATACGAAAAAAAAAGAGGGAAAAAAGGCACTCTAATAATATTGTACCATATAAAAACAAAGAGTAATAATTAAATACAATGTAAAGAAATACATACTTCTAAAAAAATGATTGTTTGCACTCAAATAATTAAATTGCTTGTTTATCATGATTTAATGGTGCAGTCCATTTAATTGTGTTGCTCCTTCTGGTCTGCCTCCCTTGGCCACCAGGAGGCAGTAAAGTAAAGTAAAGTAGTCAAAAGCGAAGAAAAATAGTCCTACTACTACTACTAGTGACTCACTCAGATAAGAAAAAAAATTGTGTATTAAAGCTGGAATAATTTCACCCACATTTAACTAGATTTTTTATCTTGTATCTTTTTTTTTTCAAATGTAGCATTATAGCGGGGTTGTCCAAACTTTTTCTTGCATTGGAGTACCTCTTTCTTTTTATATAAGGCAATGTCTATTCCATTCAACGTACAATTTAAGGAAAATAATACAACAGCATCTCACAGCAATATGAAGCGAAGCAGCGGCTCACATCCCAACAGTCGTCTGTACTTCTGAGTTGGCTCTTGAGGGCGGAACAGCAGGACACTTGGAAAGGCCGTGATTGGCTGGAAAGAGATTGGGCGAGGGCCGACTGGCCGAGCAGCGCAGAGGTCGGTCCATTCTCCACAATCCACCGCGCTCATGTGAACATCGTCGATGCCAGCATCTACAACATGTGGCATTAAAAAGAGGCTTCATAGATAAACCCACTTACGGATTAGAGAGTAAAAAACACATGACATACTGTCAGATAGTAGTGATTACCTGCAAGCCTCTCTGCCACTTCTGTATAGGAGCTGAGGAAGGCTATTGAAACAGCATCCCCTGGTGGCGGTATTAGAAAATACAATTATTAAAATACACATCATATTTTTAATAGCTTTACTATAGAGCAGAGGGGCCCAAGTCCGGTCCTCGGAAGCCCCTATCAAGCTTGGTTTCCATGTCTCCCTCTCCAACATGGAAAACAGGATGGATAGGGGCTCTTGAGGACTGGATAATATGGATAACACTTTACCAAAGAAAGAAAGAAAGAAAGAAAGAAAGAAAGAAAGAATAATAATTAAGTTACAATCAATGTTGTCACTATTTTAGATTTCACTGAAATGCCACAATTGGCATTTCAACAATCAATTTTAGATTTAAAATGAGAAGTCTTGACATTTTCAGCTACTTTCATCTTTATAATTTTTTCCCCGGGGCAATTTAATTAACTAATTTAAGATCTTTAAACAGATAATAGGAGAGGTTAAGTTCCATCCTTGGTTAAATTTCATATAGGAACAACCTTTTTAGGTGCGGTTATGACTTGATGGAATTGTTCTTGTACTACTGTGCAAAAGTCTTAGTCCACAATTAGATTAGCTGTTTTAGCTATGTCATAATGAAAATTAGAATGTCACTTAGTAGACTACATACAGTACCTCCACCAGGGTTAAACTGCTAATAAAAGTGAGGGGGGGGGGGGGCAGAGCACCACCATTGTGTTTGTTTGTCCCAGTATTCATTAGTTACTTGCTGATTTATGGAGGATTAAGACCAACCCTCGGAGGTGGACTCAAATGTTAAAAACAAACAAAAAAAAAAAAACATATACTGTATGCATTGTATCCACAACAGATTGACACAATGTTTTTCTTTTCTTCACGTACTTCCGATCAACAAAGTTCTTGTCAAAAGTGATGTTTTTTTATCTGGTTAAGCATGCTAAATGTATCCATCCTACTTTACAGGTTAAAATTAATTATCTGAAAAAGGTACATCATAAAAACAAAACTAATGGTGGCCTCTTTTGCAATATACTGTATGTATGCTTCATCCACCTCGACAGGAAAGAGTTCATTTTGTGACATTAATAATTGTTCAAGGACAAGGACAACGCACCATGACTGTGGGACAGGGACATACATACATTTAAGGTAGAAAAGCACCACCGTGAGGCCACTTTGAGCTACTGCATCAAGGAAGTCATCAGACGTCAGATGGGTAATGGAGTCCATGTGCATCATGTGGCCTCGATTCACATACACGGATGCCACAATCTCGTCTTCCAACTCCCCTGGACGACAAAAATTGAAAACATATCTCCCTCTACCGTGGCTTCTGTTTATTCATTTCAATTTCTCAACGTTACCATTAGATACATCGTCCTCAATATTACACTCTTCCTCTTCCAACTCTTCATCTCCCTCATGATGGAGGAAGAGTTCCAAGAGCTCATCCAGGTTCTTTAAGGTCAAATACTTGACCTCAGACCCCTACAAGTAAGTATGACACAGGCAAGAAAGGTGAAACAAAGCTCATGAATTAACAGTGGAGCCTAGAGATATGAATTTAACTCCTTCTGTCACCACACTCGTACCCTGAAAAACTTTTCCCATTAAAATGACTGGGAATGCCGATAATCTGTTAATCCACAATAAAAATGTTTGTAATGTGTGTTTTTTAAATAGAAAAATAGCAATCTACAATATTCTACTTATTGTAAAAACATAAAGCAATGACATAATTAAAGAGAATGTAAAGAATAAACAGCTTTTGCCACTTTTTTTTTTTTTGCTTCTACCCAATGGACATTCTTCTGCTCCTTCTGTAGTGCGCAGCTTTGCCACCTGGGGGCATTGTAATATGGACACGCACGAAGAATTATTTCACAAATTGACTTACTCACAACTGAAAGATGCAGTAAGGATAAAGAATGTTGTACATGCCAGTGAGTGTTGTTATATTTTCTGTACACTTAATCTGCCCCAGTTTGTGTTTGAATACCTGTTGCTCAAACGACTATAACGACACCAGCAATGCTAATTTTTATCCCGCTTATAATGTTTTGAATTATTAGGATTAAATTTAACAGGTCCCTCATATCAAGACACCACTGTACACACTAGAAAAATAAAATAATAATAATAATAAAATCACCAAACCTTGTCCGGCAGCCTGTAAGCAGCGTTGTATTCAACAGGAGTTGTCACCACAGGGCTCTTTCTGATAACATAAAGACAAAATCCATTCCAATGGTCTAACTAACAAAAAAAAAAAGTGCAAGACCAATGATCATGTACCTTGCATCTTACCTGTGCACAAGCGTCAGCAGGGCAATGCCTCGAAGCCTCCAGGCCAGAGTCCTGGCCGTGTCCCGGTCCAGCTGCTCCGTTTGGGAATTTGAGAACAGAAAGACCTGGGGGGTCTGTTGATAGGGGAATTGTGGGCTTGGGACAGCAGAGGGGTCTTCGTATACTTCCGACTGGTGACGCCGATCACACGATAGAAGATGAAATGAAATGAATCACGAGTCTGTTAAACATTTGCTACTTTCTTTTGGCATTTGTGAGTAAGGAAGAGTAGCCTGGTTACCAAAAGCGGAGCATCCATGAGTTGCAGGAAGGTGTGCAGGCTGAGGGTGGACAGTGGTGTCCTCATAGGGGTCAAAGGGCAACGATCAGAGGAGGGAGCCCTGCAGTGGAGGAACCACACTCGAGACAACGGGGAGGTTCTGTGAACACTGAAAAGAAAAGAGGCAATGACAGTGTAACTTTAAACAAATCAATACATTTTCTTCATTACAAATGAGATAAGAGAAGACTAAAATACCCTAAATGCTTCAAGACAGGGCCTCCAGTTATGAGGATGAACTGGTATTTGGATCCGTACACATAAGCCGTCTCCATGACTGATCTGTGCTCTGAAGTAATGCAGACACAACCAGTACAGTAAAGCATTAAATCAGCAGTCCAAACATTCTAGTCACTGAGGGCTGGGTAGTCACTATTTGAGACAGTGTAGGCAGTGGTGGTTTCTTGTATCTTGCAATATTTATGAAATCCGCTATGTGAACCACTACACTGGCATGGATATTTAATAGGGGTGTGCCCAAAAAAAATTGCTTCAATTAAGAATCGCGATTCTCATTTAGTATGATTCAGAATCGATTTTAAATGTCCCAAAATCGATTTTATTTAAATTATTTTATACTGTCTTTATACTTTGTCTGTGTGTGCCTTTATTTGGAGTGCTGTTCATGTTGTACCCGGTTTGGCCACTGAGGGCAGTGTGGTTCCACGTGGTCTAATACACTGTTAAGTTGTAGCCACATTAGAGAGTAGAAGGAAAAAGTCACGATCAAGTTATTCCAATAAAAGTTTTTTTTTTTTTTAGCGTGGAGCCGTTTTTTTGATTGATAAAAGTGCCGCGAGTAGAGCACTAATTAGCATTAGCGAGTCAGACTGGAGTAGATCATTACAATTCCTTGCACATCTATAGATTGAAGCAAAAATCATTGTCAATCAAATCATTTTGAATCAAAAATCAATTCTGAATCGAATCGCAGGCCCAAAAATCGGAATCGAATCGAGAGACATTCAAAGATTCCCACCCCTAATATTTACCATTAGTGATGTCCATACCTTGTGTGCCAAGACTGCTGACATAACCGAGCACGATATCCTTCTTCCCCCTGACTGACTTCTCCATGACCAAGAGGTCGGCATCTGAATGCACGTACTTGACCTCGTCACGTAAAATGGCACTGAAGGGCAAATTAGAGACCGTGTTTGTTCACCTTACAGCTGCACAGATGACAGATTCTGATTGCGACTGAAGCCACGTCATTGTCCACACAGATGGGTACCTGCTAAAATGTCTTTGTCTGATTTGAAAGATACCTGAGACCATGTTAAGTGCGCTATGTAGTTGTAGGCTGCACCGACGCCAATGCTATGTAGTATCGGTGCTTCTAAAAATTCTGTTGATACCGATACCTCAACCAAGCTATATTTCAAGCACATGTACACTGTACAGTATTTAGATATTAACATGTCCGTAATGACAAGTTGTTATTTGGAGAAAAAAAAAACTTGTTAGATTTGAGTGAAACATATGCCATGTTCAGAAGTGGTTTTTTTTTTTTACAATTTTGATTAGAACAAAATGCATTTGCATCACAATAGCAAAAAAGAAAGTTAAAAAAAAAAAATTAAAAAGAAGAAAAAAAACAATAGCAAGAAGGAATGACATCAAGTATCCGTAGGTGCTCAATACTTGTAATCATAATCAGTCTGAAAACATTAACAATATAAATCACAACGACAACACATATCAATAATTGTACTTAGCCTGGACTGTTTGCTTACTTACAACAAGACTTCAGAGACAATGGAGTTGATGTCAAACACAGTGTCCAAATCAAAACTCAAGAACTCCTTACCATCCCTTCAAATAGAGAAATTTGGAGTTAAAAGTCAACATCACCAATGAAAGATTTTTTTTTTTAAAGATTTTTCAATACATTTTCAAAGTAAGATTGCTTTGCTGGAAACTAACTTATTTTACTAGTCTTAACCCGCTACGTTCTGCATACTATACCCCCACCATACCTGAAAAGAAAAGCACTATGTTGCACCATTTCTTTCGTGCAGTATAAGGGAACCATCTCCTTTTTGCAGTTGATCTACACACACAAAATACATGTTTTGTATTTTATATATTTCGTATATATAAATCCATCCCAAAAAGAAAAAAGAAATAATTAAACCCATTCTTATTAGTCAAAGCTCATGACATTATGTGTTACCTTGCCCACTAGTATTCCATAATCTTTCAGAACATCTGCAGACTTTTTCAACTCCCCCAAGAAGAGAGAGATGCTTTGGGAGACTGACCACAGAGCACAACAGGAAGAAATTATTCAATTTTTCACATTCAGGAGCAAGCGATTTGGTTTAATGCAACACTACCGTACCTTGATTCTCAAAATACATGAAGACCATCTTCCCAGAATTCATTTTGTCATAAAACTCCACAGCCGTGAATTCGAGCAGCAGGCCTGACATGTTGAACATGTCTGTGCATCCGGCGGCATTTGTACACAGCAGAAAGAAAGTCACACGCAGCCACATCATGGAAAAGCAAGGATGAGTTGTCCTCTACAGGGAAAATCAGAAGAGGAGAAAATAAATGAGTGTACCAGTTTACAGCAAATGCAATGAAGGCCACAAAGCATTTGAAGTTAATTGTTGGCTTATTTGTTTTTTTATTTCAAAGTACCATGACTAATGGCAAACCATTTGAAGCTAGAAAAAAAGAAAGTGTACTGGAAGGAAGACAAGTTGTTTTAAGCAAAAGAAGGAAGAACGTGAATTAAAAGGTGTGTCCAAGGGAAGGAACTGGAAGATGGGAATGAAGGATGATCATGAATGAAAGCAGAAAGGAATGTAGGAAGGAAGGAAGATAATCAGGGAGGAAAGACGAAAGAAGCATATATTAAGTGGAAGTAAGCGGGTAATTATACGGAAGGCAGAAAAGCATGTTTAAGTGAAGGAAGGAAGGAAGGAAGGAAGGGGGGTCATAAAAGTACTCTAGCTGAGGCGCAAAGGAAAGGAAGAAGGAAGGAGGTCAGAAAGGAAAGATCAAGACGGTGGGGGGGGGGGCTGAATCATAAACTAGCTACTTTTTCCTGTATATTAATACAGAGTAATGGCAATCCATATAATGTGCACCACGTAAAATGATTCAACAGTATAAATGGGGTAGATGCACTGATCTGAATATATGACTGGATAGCCGATAGGCCAAGACTTTTGAAGCCGCGAGGCCGCCATATTGCTCCTCCCAAGAAACGTTTCTCGGCATACGATCCTATACATTTACAGCATCGTAATTAGAGAACATTTGAGACAGTCCTGAGTACAAACCGCATGATTTATGATGTTCTAAATTTGTTAAACATGAACAAAAGTCAAGGACTTCAGACATTTTAAATACATGTATACATTATATGCTTAATGATGTTCACAGGAGGAAACTAGTATATTTTTTTATTAAAGAATTATAATTGTAATTCAACAAAAAATGCCTCTGCCAAATCTACCATTGGGTCTATAGAACTGAGCGTTAAAAGAAAAAGGGGGTCTTCAAAGCAGCACATACCGTCCACTTGTTAATTTTTTTGTAATTATTATTTTTTACTTTCACAAAATTGTGACCACCCCACCACAAACCCCCCACTTCCGCCCCTATACTAACTGCTATGAGCTATATATGTCTAATCTGTACGTATATCGTATAGTTTATACAATAGTCTGCTCGCGAGATGGGAGGAGCAAGATGGCCGCCCTGTCGCTTCAACGGCTTGCACGGGCGGGTATATGGGCTATGGGCTATCCAGTCATATATTCTAATCAGTGGGTATATGCCAAGGACTTCTGACTTCCGAGTTTCACACGTCAGCGACATTTTCCGGTTTTCTGGCCTCGTTCCAACACTTGCACCCCCTGCGCACCAAATCACCCAGCGAATCTCAGCTCTCTCAAATGCTTCGGAGAACTGAGACAGACACAATACACACTCGCACCCTTTGACGGTAATGCGCACCCGAGGGGCACAAGGGCGGAAGTCGCAAACAGTAACCGGAAACAGCGCTGATGTGTAAAACCCGGAAGTCAGAAATCCCGCCTCCTCCGTGGCATATACCCCATTGAAGTTAGAGAGAGGGAAAAGGAAGTTAATGGACAAACTACCTACCTGACAACTTTTGTTTTTCAAAGTGCAAGAATCCTCAGAACTGTGTAATGCCAAAAGCTGCTACCTCATTCATCGCGGTGTAAACCAAGTTAAACGTGCGTAATAAATTGTACTTGGGGTTAAAATGAGAACTAGTGACAAGTGTATTAGCATTGTGTGCTAGGTTAGCTAGTATCGACAGTTTGGTTCCTTTGGATTGTCTTTTGCTTTATTAGCGACCAAACCAAGAGTCTGAAAAACTGTTTACCATAACTGCAAGGTTAACGATAGATTTTAATACTGTACCACGTAGCTCATTGGGAAGCTAGGAAGCAACATCACGTTCTGTTGTTGTTTTGAATAAGTGTCACGAATAAAAGTTGCCTACATGTTTTATAAATAACTTCCTAGTTTAGTTTTCAAAATACTATTATTTGAGTGCCTATATGCACGCAGAAGCTGGAACCAATCCATAAAAGAAATCAGTAGAGAGAGATAGACAATTATTTTTTTTCTACTGATTTGAGTCAATGTTTTAAATCGGACAGAAGTGTGTTTCAGTGTTTTGATAATCTTTTAATTTGAAGGCCTTTTCTAGTAGCGCCATCAACATTTCAGATTATAGGCTTGTGACAAAACACTTATTTTTTCTAGACCAATCGGGTCGTCGAAAGGATCTCAAGTCTGGCCAATCGCCGCAAATAGAAGGCGGGCAGTTTGCCAGTTGACAACATCATGGACTAATGGGATCAGGGAATTGCGGAGGCTGGTTGCCATGGTTAGCCAATAAAATGTTCACTGGCTGAGTGGGCGTGAATACCACGTGGGAGCTTTTGCTAGGAAACTATCTCGACCGTGTGGCTCCTGAGTCATCTGGATCACATTGAAGCGGGTCGATTATTGAGCCAAGATGGCGATGATGGAGCGCTTTTTTCTTTTCTAAAACTCGAGCTTGGGGGCGGGTCTGTAATTGCATCACAGCTGATCTGAACCCCCGCCCCCCAGTTGTTTTTTTTGCACGAGAGTCACAGAAGAATCTCCTTATTTTTCATTTTACCTTCTTTGTTGTGTAGTTTAAAAAAAAATGGACTGTCTTTCTTCCTCAAGCAAACATTTTAGTTCACGCAGCCTCGCGTAGTTCAACGATGCACCTCATTTTCAGAACAAATGCTTTGATTGCGCGTTTCAAAGCAATCTTTTGTGAATTCAAGTCTGCTTTGACCCAGTTTTGACGTTGGCGGCTTTGCTTGTTGTTAAGAAACCAGCGCAGATGTTTTCGGCCGGACGGGAGGTCACTTCCAGCTGGTTGAGCTCCTTGCAGGAGAATCCCGCAAGAGATGCGATCTCCCCCGCCTTGGAGCTGAGCGTCACCACCGCGTACACCGTCCTCTACTCGCTCCTCTTCGGCTTCGTCTACCTGCAGCTTTGGCTCATTCTGCACTACGGCTACAAGCGCTTCAGCTTCCAGAGCGCGTTCTTGTTTCTGTGTTTGCTGTGGGCAGCCCTCAGGACGACCCTCTTCTCTTTCTACTTTGAAAACGGGGCGCAGGCCACACAGCTGCAGCCGTTGGCCTACTGGCTGCTCTACTGCTGCCCGGTGTGCCTCCAGTTCTTCACCCTCTGCCTGCTCAACCTCTACTTCTGGCAGGTAAGGAGGACTTATTGGCTGGGGTGTGTCGTTTTGTTATTTTTCTAATATAAAGCAAGGCAACAAATTACGTATTTGCACCAGCATCAACTTTATTGTCCTCAAATCCTCACACAGGGTGTAAAAAACCCCCCAATGTTTTGCAAATTTGGTAATCCCTAGAAAAGCACCTTATTCATAATGCAATGTAGTAAAAAGCGCAAGTATCCCATTATATGTGCAGGCTATCTATATCCAGAGAAAAATTCACACGACACACCTGATGATGTATCAGGTGTGTGCAGACAAGGGGCAGCTCCCCGACCACAAAAAATAAGTGAGCACCACCAGCAAAAGGGGGCATCAAGGCAAGACCGCTTTTATTTATAGAGCACATTTACGTAACAATTCAAAACTAAAGGACTTTTTTTTTTGAGAACATACAATGCAAGATAAAGATATAAGATTTAAAATACTCAATCAAGACCTAGACTTAAAAACATTCACGCGTGGGGCTGACTTCCATATTATTGGCAGCTTATTCCATTTGCGTGCAGCATAACAGCTAAATGCTGCTTCACCGTTTTTGCTTTTAACGCCGGGTTTTAATTATTGACCAAGTCTGCACACATCAGAGCCATACTCGGTTTACGTTCCATTAACATTTATTCAATGTATGAGTAAATTTAGCAAACTATGCAACCTAACCACTTTATCATTTTACGCTTAAAAATAAGTGGCTTACAGGTTATTTAAAAAAAAAAAAACACCAGAATTGCAAGTATACAAGATGTGCAGTCAAACAGTACTCAGCGTTGACTGTAGTGAGGGCAAGCAGTGCAGAAAATGGACGGACGGATGGACAGACGGGTAATCCCTTGAATCCCGGTGAAGCGAGGAAGAAGTAACAAGGCTGTTCTGACTGCTCACATGACATCTGATCAAACACGTCAGATAATTGGTGCTCACAAGTGTTGAACTGAAGACTTTGACTGGAACTTTATTGCTTTTTTTGGTTACTTGGTTACACCAGAAGCAGATACAGTATTGACCTTCTGTTGACATACTATGGATGTCGGGAAAGCATGACTAACTAAATTTATTGTGGTTTCTCTAAACAGAATTTTTTTTTTTTTAATTGAGCTAAAATGAATTACTTACGTACGTAATCTATAATTATATTATAATTAGTGGTGTAATGTGTTTCATTAAAAATTCAAAACGGTTAGTATTACCATTTCAAGCGCAGCTTTTGTTTTGAATGTCTTACATCTGTGACAGTGTCCATCAAGTTACGTCGTAGTGCTACACTTGGCACTTGTATGTCAATCGATTCTTTCCTGGGGAGTGGTCACCAAACTGCAGCTAAAAGCTGTATACTGTATTTGCTACATGTGACACGCATTTGTCAGGGGAACTGTTAATGGAGTAACTCACAGTTTAACTCATTCACTGCCATTGACGGCTATAGACGTCAAAAATTCATTTTATTTATTTCTATTAGTTAAAAAAAAAAAGTCCACTTCTGTTAACAAGACTATGAAAACCTAGAATTTTTTTATTGTACATTTAGAACAGATATAAAATTTGTGATTAATCGTGAGTTAACTATTGAAGTCATGCAATGAATTACAATTAAAAAAAAATATCGCCTGACGCCCCTAATTTTTAATAATCTTTTCTTTTAAATCGCGTCAGGCGATTACATTTTTTATTGTAATTAATTGCATGACTTCAATAGTTAACTCACGATTAATAACACATTTTATATCTGTTCTAAATGTAAAAAAAAAATTCTGGGTTTTCATACTCTTGTTAACAAAAGTGGGGAAAAAATGTTAAACTAATAGAAATAGTTCAAATGAATTTTATTTACGTCTATAGCCGTCAATGGCATTGAATGAGTTAATATTGCTGCAACTTGCAATATTTTGCACCAATAATATGGCTATATTTAACCATCCGTCCAACTATAGCGCTTGTGCTGATTAGGTTTGAGGGTGAGCTCGCTTACATACAGATTAGGGGGGGCTGACTAAGTCGACCACAAAGTGTCAACAGAAATTTCTGAGGCATGTACACACCCACCGATAACTGTGATGTGGCTGTGCTCAGAATTAGCCAATCACATTCAAACTCATGTTTAATGAGAGTGACCACACAGCTGCCATCATTTGAAGTGCCTCCGATTAAACACAAATTTTAATGTTATGGTAGGCTTTTCAGATTTTTATTTTTTTTGCTTTATAACAGAAGACAGATCTGCCTGCTATTGTGGAACTTTGCATAATTCCCTCCATCTTCAAAACCTTTCAAAAATGTTCTCCTTGGTAAGAAAAATATATCCGAAAAAAGCTTAGTTGAACGAATGAACTTAATTTGCCGTTGATCAGAGGCACTTTAAATGGTGGTAGATGTGTGCTGACTCCCATTGACAAGGGTGTGCACACTTATACAACCATGTGTTTTCTGTTGTTGTTGTTTTACTTTCCCTCTCAAAAACATTTTTCAATAGCCTTTTAAAAAATATTTAGGGCTGCAACTAGTGATTATTTAATATGAGATTTTTGGGTGTGTGTGATTAATAAAGATGTGTTTTAATTTCCCTTTATTAAAAAAACAGGACATTATTTCCAATGGAGGGTGCAGAAAATGCACCACTTGTTCATGATTAAGTTACTTGTTTGGTTCATAAAATGTGGATCGTTTTCCAAAGTAAAAGCAGGTGTTAGCAAATGTTTTATTTTCAATCAACACAAAATGTAATCTTATGCTTTAAACTGGATTACTACAGTAATCTGACGTCTTCTTTTGGGGAGGGGAGGGGGGCATTTTAACAGGTATGTGGGAAACGGTTTACATCCACTGCACTGTTAGAAATGCAAATTACCTAGATATATAGGACATAGGAGATACATCATTTTGATAAATTAATATTGTATCCTATTTTTCCCCTTCACTATTGAATTAAATGTGCTAAAATACCCCATACATACACTTTTGTGTACACATCCTGCATTCCCACACCACAGGCGAGCGGTGTTTGAAGCCACTTAATGCAATAAAAAGCCTCGAGCTGCAAGCGATATACTGTAGTTGCTTACTGCATATACCACCCAAATGCATGCAAACCAAAAGAAACAGGCCTGTGATTTACTTCCTCTTCTTACCAGTGAGCGCCTTCCTTCTACTGGTAATCATGTTAATTAGCGTATTTGTAGCAAAAGGACACGCACGCATCCAGGATGGAGGATGGATGAACCCGCAGTTTTATGTTCTTGGCACAGTTGCCTCCTTTCTGGGTCGCCTTCTGGCCTACATTCTGACACAAAAGGCAGATTGTTTACACATATGTAGTTATGCGACTTGAAAAGTCAGCGGAGACAACGTTGAGTGAGCTCGCCGCAAACCGCAGTCGTCGTGGAACCCAAAAGAGATGCGAAGGAGGAGATCTCAAATTTAAAATGCTCTCTTGTACTCTGTAAACTGATAGTGAAAACTGCAGGCCACTGCCAACTTGGTGACAAAAGCATGTAGGGGAAAAAAAGAAGAGGCCAGAAAGGGGGCACACTTAATGTTAAAAGCCAGTAGCAGATGTTAGAAGAAGTACTGTGAGCTCCTGCTGTCAGCTGAAAAAGGGACATTTGCAAACATATTGAAAGCTCAACCGGTTTAATTAACGTTATTCTTTTAAAATGGGTAAACATTAGGGGTGTGCCAAAAAATTAATTCTCATAAGAATCGCGATTCTCATTTAGTACGATTCAGAATCGATTTTAAATGTCCCAAAATCGATTTTATTTAAATTATTTTATACTGTCTTGCCTTTGTCTGTGAGTGCCTTTATTTGGAGTGCTGTTCATGTTGTACCCGGTTTGGCCACTGAGGGCAGTGTGGTTCCACGCGGTCTAATACACTGTTAAGTTGTAGCCACATTAGAGAGTAGAAGGAAAAAGTCACGATCAAGTTATGCCAATAAAAGTTGTTTTTTTTTGCAGCGTGGAGCCGTTCTTTTGAGTGATAAAAGTGCCGCAAATAGAGCACTAATTAGCATTAGCGAGTCAGACTGGACTAGATCATTACAATTCCTTGCACATCTATAGATTGAAGCAAAAATCATTGTCAATCAAATCATTTTGAATCAAAAATCCTTCTGAATCGAAAATCAATTCTGAATTCTGTGTGTGTGTGTGTGTGTGTGTGTGTGTGTGTGTGTGTGTGTGTGTGTGTGTGTGTGTGTGTGTGTGTGTGTGTGCGTGCGTGCGCGTGCGCGTGTTAATTTAATTACACAGGAATGTCCTGAGACACTGTCAAGTTCACATGGCTCTACTAAAAGAAGGGAACATTTTGCTCCTCTTGCTACCTTCTTCTTCTCATACCCAACACTACATCACATGCAATGCCTTTCTACAATGATACTTTTTGTCGTGTATTTCTTAGGTGGTGTTTAAGGCCAAAACCAAGTACTCCCCGGAGCTCACCAAATACAGGTAAACGTTTGTTGAAATCCAAATTGTTAATTTTGGATTGACAGCATAAGGAAATAAAAATGTAGACTATTAGAAATGGCTCTTGTTCTACACCACTCGCATCAAATTAGATGGTGCAGCTGTGCCTAATGAAGTGTCCAGTAAGTGTATCGAATGAAACTTCAAAATACTCTGCTCTACTGTCTTGTCCTTGTCTTTCTCCTCAGGATTGCTCTATCGTTGTTCTTCCTGTCCCTGTGTATATTTTTCCTTGTGGTGAATTTAACGTGTGCATTGTTGGTGCAAGGAACTTTGGAGGATTCAGGATTGCCAAGGTAAGAGTTTTAACAAGTGAAGATGTATTATTAGTTCAACAAGAAACAGAAGTTTAATGATCACTTTCACAGTTGAGAAGTTCTAGGTCAGAGTTGGCAAAAGTAGATTTACACTCTTTACTTAGGAGTCCCCTCCAAAATTGTTAACTTTTGCTGTCAATCATATACAAAATCAGTTTGTTGTTTTTCCAAACCAATCGCTCGCTAGCTTTGGCAACTTTGCACAAAAAAATGCTAAAGTAGCTAATAACAAGTGAAAAGATACACCTTACTTGTGGTTTTTTCCCCTTCAGATTACACAGATCATTGTTGATAATTGGCTAGCACAACACACAACACGTTTGCCGCTAATCGTTGTAGCTGACAACATCACACACTGTTCTTAAATAAGGCCATGGATGGTGAATAAATGAGCGTTTGTGTTCGTTTATGTTACTGTGGTCTGTTTCTTGCTTTTAAGACACCAAAATGTCAACCGCTCCTATTGACGTCATATGTCGTCATCCGTGGGGATGGAAAAAAAGCAACTAGCTTATTTTGACGTGCAAGAGTCACAAAGTACAGATAATTGTGTTCAAATAAAGAGCGTAAAAGTAAACCGTTTTTCAGAAAAATAAATAAATAAATACTCAAGTTCAGACACCTCAAGCATTTTTGTAGGCCACCACATTTCACTCATAACTGTGAACTGGATACGCAGTAGCAAAATGGCTGACATGTTTACCATGTGACTTGTGATGTGTGAAGTGACAGGCTTGTGAGATATGCTGTCCTGGCCCGCATCCTGATCAACGACAGTCTGTTTGTCCTGTGCGCCGTGTCTTTGGCCGTCTGCCTAGTCCGCATCGCCAAGATGTCCTGCGCCAATGTTTTCCTCCAATCCAAGGTAGCGGAATTGGTGAACGTCACCTTCACATAGCGGCTGCTCGCTCGCAATCACAGAGCAATCTTAAACAAAGTTGACATCTTCAATAGGCACAATTATGTGTGTCAACAGTTTGATAGATGGATTTTCATTCCTCATCGTATCATTATTAGCTTGCTAGCTAGCTAAGCTATATATGTTGGTAGCAGCTTGGAAACTTCATGGGAAATTTAACTGGAATTTTGAACACTAAATGGCACATTTTGGGAGGTACGGAAATGTACAGGAATGAATGAGTTTAACCCCAAACCTCAGAAGTCAAAATGGCGGCTTCTAGTGGTGCATTCGAGGACAAGAGGAAGGTGGGAAGTTAGACTTCTTTCGCCCCATTTGAACTTGGACATCCGAGTTGCGAAGTCGGGGGGAAAATAAGACCCCCGACATCACCGACCGGCTTCAATCTGACGTCACTCGACAATTACATTTTAAACATTTATTTATTTATTTATTATAACATTAATTTAGTTATGCGACGTAAGTCACTTCACGTAACCTAACATGATTTAGACTGACTGAATTAACCACAACAACAAACAATTCATCGTAATCAGCCATCTTTGTTGTTTGCGTTTGCCTCAAACGCTTTGAGGTTGGAAGTGGGACAATACGACTGCCATCAATCGGACTTCCCACCTTCCTCGAATGCAGCATCAACTCAGTGAAACGAAGCTCTTTGGATCGTTATCATTTTAATTTTAATTTTGATTTGAAAATGTGATTACCGGTAAACTTCATTAGGGAAAAGCAATACAAATGTGATGTTTGCTTTCAACGAAAACGTAGAAAGGCTTGGATGTTCGGAATTGTCAATTAAATACAGTACAAATGAATTGTACTTATCAAATGTACCTGTTTTTGTACAGTGTAACATTTATGCTCACTTTGAGCATTTCAGTGGTTTTTAAACCTCTAGAGCAGGGATAGGCAACTGAGTGGCCCCTTGATTAATTAAAATAAAATCATTGATTTTTTAAAATAGATTTTTTAAATATTTGTTTTGCAGGGGGGGGGGGGGTTATAAACATGTTTCTAAATACCCCTAAATACCACAAATTCACTTATTTGCAGATTTTGAGGTTTTGTACATAAAATGTTTTGTCTTCACCCACCAATATTTTATGTCGATTTTGGCTATTTGCGGACCGGCGCAGTCCATATACCTATGACTAGTGTGGTTCCACTAGTTTAAAGTTGTAATAACGCCATTCACCACTAGATGGCAGACATGTATTAGTTGCAGCTTACACAGAGTCTTACAATACAACATGATTTGGCCTAATAATTTTTTGCGAATGTGGAATGACATGCAGGACAAACATATTATATATAGAAATTTGATGATTTTTCTGGGGGTAAAATGCACAAAATGTTTTCTTAATGTTTGAAGTTCAGCAGTTTTGTGCCGTTATCTGGGATAGGCTCCAGCTCACTCTTGCTTGACCCTGAGCAGGATAAAGCTGTGTAGGAAACGACTGGCTGGCACGTGTTGAAGATGTGTCCCAACACACTTGAATATATTGTTTCCATTTACAGTCGCTGTTTTTGTGCAGGGGACTTCAGTGTGTCAGGCGACAGCTGTCGGAGCGATAGTGATTCTCCTCAACACATCGAGAGCTTGTTATAACCTGGTGGTGGCGCTGTCTCCGCTGGGCAGACCTGATTTGTCCAACTACAGCTGGTACATTGTTTCAGATCAGGTGAATAGTCACTGCTCCGCTTGGAGAGGGGCGGCAGTAAAACTTACAAAAAATTTTTTTATCAAAAATTGGCTCATTTTTGTGTTCCAGGCTGATTTGCTGAACAGCGACGAGGCATACATGGTTTATGGAATTATTTTGTTCTTTTGGGAGCTGCTGCCTACCAGCTTGATGGTGCTTTTCTTCCGAGTCCAGAAGCCCAAACAAAACCTGGTAAAAATTTTAAAAGGCCATTATTAACAGTAATTCCTTTTATTTGCGATAGACTGAAATCATTTGAGTTTGACATCAAATATACATTTATTTATAATAAAACTTGATCAAGTGAGCAAAAGTATTGGATTTTGTTCGAGTCAGTGGCAGTACAATTCAATTTGATAAGGAACGGCTGGGTTTGAGAGGGTATGATGCAATGAGTTTCTTGATTTTGCATTTCAAATCAGTTTTTCTTCCATCCTTACGAACATAATTAAACTTATATTTCTCTTTATTACATTACACAACATAAAAATGTCACAAAATACTAAAATTGGGATGTCTTGTCTCAATTAACTGGCAAATTTATGCTAGGTGTGAAATACAGGTTAGTTGTACCTCTTGTCATCTAGTGGAAGAGATTATCAATACTAAATGTTGATTGCAGCAAGAGACATTTTTATTTTTTATTTATACTAAGGTACATAGCAATCTGTGATTCTTGGTTTACTGTCCTGTTATGTTTTCAGTCTACACCAAAGATAAAGGAATTGCCCTCACAGTAAAAATTCTTGACAAATCAGAATGAGGCAACACGGATGTTTTGAAAATGTGCCAGGTTCCCACAGGAAACCTCAACAACCACACATTCGGCTCCAGGGATTCTTTTTTTGACAATCCAAGGCGATACGACAGCGATGACGACCTGTCCAGAAGCAACAGGTCTGATCGGGCCAGGTGCGAACCCACACGCATGCGCACACGGAAAGATTTTTTATTTTTCAACATGATATGCAACCAGACTGCTTTCGTGTAAAAACATTTTGATGGACAGGCATAGAAACAAGTAAATACAAAATAAATCTAAATATGGCGCAGTTTTATTGCTAATCTACATGAACACGAGATAACACTAATCATTTGGTTGTTTTTTCCTTTGACTTGCAAATGCTGATATAAACGAGCGCTGTATGATGTCAGTGAACACAACTCACTTCACAAGAAGCAACCATTTTCTAGTGAATAGTTTAAAAAAAAGCTTCAAGCGGTTACATGCCACTAAAAGTTCAAGTTTATTGTCAAACTAAACAAACTAGTGTATTTGAAACAACAAAACTGCTGCCTGAAGAAAGGCCATAGTAGCTTCATGCTGACACTAATTAGCGTCTTTGTTGCGGTGGTTTTACTCTTGGCGACAGATTGAACACAAATATGCTGTGTAGAGCTACTATTAGTGCTGTACTATTAAGATGAAAAAAATAATTTTAACGTAATCAATGAAGCATTTTTATGAATCCCGCCTGAGTTCTGATTATGATTAGCTGTTGCATCAAGGCATGACTTCCCTCATTAAAATACACATTGCGATAAAAATAAAAATAAAAGTTTTTAGAGGGAAGGCTAAAACGATTAACTGCCATAAATTCTTTTTTTTTCTTTTTTTATAAAAAATTAGGGCCGACAGGCAATATTTTTTTTTTAATTGTAATTAATCGTAGGACTTCACTAGTTAACTCACGATTAATCGCAAATTTTATATCTGTTCTAAATGTACAATGAAAACAAATTCTAGGTTTTCATACTCTTGTTAACAAAAGTGGAAAATATGTTAAACTAATAGAAATTAGTTAAAATGAATTTTCGACGTTTATAGCCGTCAATGGCAGCGAATAAAAAAAAGAAGAAAAGATTATTAAAAATTTGAGGCGTCGGGTGATTAAAATTTTAACCGTAATTAATCGCATGACTTTACTAGCTAACTCACGATTAATCACACATTTTATATCTGTTCTAAATGTACAATAGAAATTCTAGCTTTTCATACTCTTGTTAACAAAAGAGGCAAAAGAATGTTAAACTAATAGGAATAGTTCAAATGTATTTTTGACGTTTTTAGCCGTCAATGGCAGTGAATGAGTAAATAGCATTGCCTACTATTCATTGGACTAGTCGATTAATCAGTCCAGCCCCTTAAACACACTCGCTGACGCACTCCATTATTTTCATGTCTCTCTTTCAGTGTGCCCTCCTCCACCACGCAGCCTAGTTGCGTGCCCAGTTGGTACGGCACGATCCAGTCTAGCGGGACCCGGCCGCCCTCTTCCACGGCCCCTCTCATATTTGCTTATGGGAACATCCAGAGTACCCAGCACCACCACCACAACTACTACTCCACTCCACAAAGTAACCACCACCATCACAGTTGTTATCATTCCACCCCTCACAACTGAGGAGATAAAGCCCTTTTATTTTCGAACCATTGTTCTCCCAAACAAGCTTGTGGAACAAGGATCGTTTGATGAGAAATACAAAGGTTAGTGCAGATTGTGGATCAGGAATGTAGCGCCAAAATCCCTGACCATAATACTCAGGATCAATTTAAGGGGGTTAAAAAAAAAACTTCTACTACTACAAATGTCAGTTTTGATTTAGGATGAAAAATACGTTTGAAAGGAACAAAAAGGCATTCACTGGACTCTTCAAAGGGTTCAGTAGAGGACAGACTTCCTCCAACGTTCAACTTTTAACCCAAGTGGGAAAAAAAGCTTGCTTTCTATTTTTGTTTTTTCCCATATGTACATCCTGAATTATTGTTTTTCTTTTGGTCCCCATCATCTCAGCATTCACGCCCACTTTCTTGAGTGAATTGCAATACTAAGTTCTTAACATTAAGTATTGTTTTTGCACTTTGCTGTGTTGGACTGTACTGTAGCATCTTGGATACCATCCCGGGCACGCACAGGTGAGCTGCTGCCGAGTTTAGCTGAATTTGAGCAAAGTAAGGTTATATGTTGCCAGCCAATCGCAGGCCATTTTGTACTTCTATTCTGAAATATGCTAATGTTTAACAACGTCACTTTGGAACACATGGTTAGCGTATCTTGCTCAAAAGTTGCGATGTTCTCTTGTTTGAATGTGTGGCGTTAGCATGATGTGCTAGCGTGTGCTAACACTGTCAAAAATGGGGAAATCGTACTAAAAAGCGATACAACTTGGCTGTTTGGGCCGTGAACGAGTAGTAGTAGCATGTAACACACTTTTAAGAATCACAAGTGGCCAATAGTGTGAAAGGATGTCCAGTTTATATGTACCCTGCAATTTACTGGCACCCAGGGGTTTCAACAGCGATAGGCTAAAGAAGCTAATCTGTGATGGAGAGGCAGTAGCAAATGGATGGTTCCCCCAGCGCACAACTGTTAATCTGCTGCAGTTTCATAGTTGGAATATCAAAATCATTCCACAAAACAAAATACATTTGCACCATCTGATGTAGATGTCACAGTAATCAAGAATGAGATTGTTGCGGTCCACAGGTTGGACAGCTTGGCCAAAAATAGAAGAAGATAAAAACCTTTATAAGCTTTGCTGCAACCTTTTGCACTTGGATGTGGTATTCCCTGAAAGAGGAAGGAGCTGCCACTCTGCCGTCACGTTAAATCTCATTTTCATTCCTGACGGAAGATATGTTTGCACAAGATGTTGTCAAGTGATGTATGTATGGAATCATTTGCATGTTTCTAGGTGAAAGGGTATGATCTGAACAATAAGGATGTTTTTATACGCTTTAGTTTTTTTATTATTCACCATAGCTTTACTAATTTAACAATTGTAAAATTGATTTGTACTTTTTCCATTGGTGGTCATTGAATTTGTTTGGTGTCTGGCCAATTTTCTGAAAGTTTGTATTTAAGCTCTGTGAATTAGATGGTAGAAGCCTTCACATGTCCCGTATTTCAATGGGGAGAAGTGGGAAAATCTCATGTTCCGTTTTTTCATTTATTTATTTTTACATGACGTAAACTTAAAAAAACAACTATATTTGCAGTTGAAATCACTATTTTTTTTTTTTAAATGTAGATAATTCCAAGGGAAATTCCAGAAAAAGACCACAAGTGACAAATATGGGTCCACAAGCTGGTATGAGTTCAAATTAAACTTGTTCAAACTCTTGCCGGCATATTCTTGAAATGTCTGTTTGCTAAAAGTTTTTTGTTTGTTTCCGGATCACGAAAAGAGGTTCTCATTTCCATTTACTGACATGTAAAAGTAGCCTGTGTGCTGCATGGCTCTGCGTCATAATGCAACAAGTCAACATTTCTACCATCCAATCCCTCAAAGCTTGTGTTGTAACCAAGACCATACTGAATGTAACCTGTTTTGTGACAGACAAATCACTAATATCATTAAAAATAAGCACTACGTTTGAATAAAGGCTTCCTGCACTGTTTGACATAAATCATGTTAGTCAAATCATGTTTATTCTCACACAACATTGTATATTGGAGGGGGCTGAAATTGCACCTAAATTTCAAAGGCACATCCAAGAAAACATGGTTGGCCAAAAAAGTACCATTTAATAATTTTGCTTGAAAAACTGCGCCTCAGATCAAGGCTAAGAATAAAACATACAATTAAAAACAGCCCCAACAGCAGTGCACACACACACACTAAAGTCTGCATTGAAATATTTTCCAGTGTTGCAAAAGTTTCTAGCAGTTTAAAACATCTGAAACACGGCCTGCTACTCCTGATTAAATCAAACCATTTAAGGAAGTGGAAGTTAAAAAGCATAGTCACACAATTACAACCCAAAAAAAACAACTTAAAATCAAAATTGAACACACATCATCCAAATATGGCGAATTCATATCTAATCACATTATCTAGGTGACAAAATCAGTCAATTTAATTTGGTACACCCCCCCCCCCCCTTAAAAGTTTAACTATAAGTCTACTTACAATTCACGAACATCAGAGGACAATTATTTAAGGCAAAATGGTCATTTGGCTTCTGATTTGACCGAAGATAAAACAATTTGCAAAATTCAAAGAACGAACATGTTTTCAAGTAAGAATTGTAACCTCTCTAGATTAAAAAAAAACTAAAAGTAAACATTCTTGACTTTCGCACAATTGCACCAAATAGAGTACCGTAGATCCCCTCAACTTGGATTCAAATCAGAAAAACATGGTAAAAATCTGTCCACGTTTGTAAAAGCTTCTCTATCCCCAACCTTCGTACTCATTAACAGGGAAAAAACAGCGACAGTGAGTTAAAAACCAGAGTTGATGAAGTGCCAGAAATCAAAGTCCATCATCGGCATCATCATCATCGCTGCAGCTGTCTTGTGATGAGGAGCTGCTTAGACTGCAATGGAGGACCTTGCACTTGTGTCAGGACTCCTCGGCCCCTGCGTTATTGATCTGGCGATATCCCTGGCTACCCAACGGCTCCTTGTGGCGAATGATGGACAGGAAGAGGATGATGATGAGCCCCAGCAACAGGCAGCCGCACACCACCAGACTGGTGATCACCTCTGAGGGGCGGAGAGACGGACGACCATTAGCACCTCGTCACTATGGGAATCTTTTAAGTGGCTTGCCTTCGGAATGGTTTCACAATATTCGTTAAGTGGTGCCTTGAGATGTAAGTTGAATTCAAACAGTCAAATCTCAATTCGTCTTGACGCATTAAAATTAATAGAAATGCTATTAATGAGTCACAACTGCAGTAAGCTGCTCTAATATTAGTCATTCTTTGCAGAGGATAAAGAACAAATTCCTCGTCATTTTTGAGGGGACATCTAAGGGTACATTATGACGGGTCGATACCAGGGGTGAGTACAAATGAGGGGGGAAAGGTAACAAAAAAAGTGCCAGTGGGTACCAGTTAGCCCTAGGACAACATGAGTAGCCCAAAGGTTTGTTCTAAAATTAGGCTTTTTTTTTTGCCCCAAGTCATAAATAAAACATATCAAAAGCTACCGAAAAACAAACTTCTGAGGGGTTAACTATTAATATTTGTCACATAGTTATCAGTGTTGGGTTTAAAGCTCACCTTTACTGCTCCCAATTGAAGCCAACTGGCACTCCTTCTGTCTGTCCTCAGAAATAGACAGCTTTGTAATTTTCACAAACTCCTCCAGGGGGCAGTCCAGGGAGCAACCAGGTAACTGAAGCTCATAAGGTGCAACCCTGCTGTCATTCCGGTAAAACATGGACACTGACAGAGACCTAAACGCACACAGAGCAGAAAGTTAGTCGTGTTTTTCTGTTTCCCTGTACATGTTTTTGATAGCACAAATTTCACCTCTTCAATTTCTGCTTTTTGTTCAACGATTTCAAACCAAGTATGTTAGAAAGAAAGCCCATAAACCGTTGGGAAAACATATTTTTAGCCACTCTAACATTATGCAGTTAATGCTGTTAGCACTGTTTTTAAACATAGGAACACAAAAGAAAAACTACATAGATTCAATCAAAAAATATATATTTGCAGCTTTAATGGTAAACAAAAAAATTACTGAAATGTTTACAAACATTTCTTGAAGATTAAATGCAAATGTATTTTTTGACATACCACTAGAGGGAGTCTACATCACTAGTTTAGATTACATTGGGCTTGATACCAGTGCATTTTATTCTTTGATATTTTTTATTTATTTATTTAAAATTGATCTATTCAATTGTCAGTCCTTAGCACACTTCACTCTGAAGTTTTGTTTACTTCACTACTGATGCAGCTACTTTCGTTTGCATATTATCATTTGTCCGTTAAGTGCTAGTTTGCATATTTGTTCACTTCTGCCAGGTCGTTTTGTGCTCACGTTTAACCAGTACTATTCATAAAGCCTCACATGAAGGTTGTTTGTTTTTGACTACAGAAGTCAATTATTTTCAGTATTTTGTAAATATTAGATGCTTGCTTTCCTGATAATTCCTTGTTTGTACTGTATAGTACCCAAATGAAAGACAGGCATCCATCTTATTTAAATTGAAGACAACCATCTGCACCATACCAGTTTCATGGAGACATACTTCCCCTTTTATGACTCTTTTTTTTGTAAGTGTTTGTCGCATTTTGATTTCATTTTATTAGCAGTAAATATAGGCACCAAGTAGTAGCATCCTCAAATGTAGGCGCCTTAGCTTAATAAATATTGCCTAATACTGCGTTACTCACAAAAAGTCAGCCTGTATGTGTGTGTGCAAGCATGTGTGCTTCCTTCCCATGTGCATGTGTGCGTGCGTGTGTACCCGCTGTCATCCGAATATAGCTCGATCATGAGACAGGAGGCATACGGTGGTTGTCTGCCATTGAAGACATTCAAGCTGGACTGCAGTGCCGCCATCGTAGTGTCATGCTGTCCAACACACATACACACAGTTAGGACTGCAGCTACTGTAAATACAGTAATCGGCTCTCAAAATGTGGTATTCATATCTCACCGCAGAAAGCATCATCATTTTCAGATGCTGCCTTTCCTTAAATTTAGCCACTCGGGAAAGATTTTTCACTATTTCACCCAACAGGATCCCTAAAGGAGAGAGGCTGTCAATATACGTGTACGATATTACCATCTAGTTAGTTCACTAGCATGATGCTCTTCATTTTCTGATCATGAAACCTCAAATGTTGAACACAATTGTGTCGCAGGATTAGTTTGAGTTTGGAATGTTGATGTAGGTTTACGTCTAGAGATTGACCTGGCCAATCTGAAGCTCAGCCAAGTCACTTGTTTTCAGTGTTTTGGGTGAATTTTGTATTTATCTTTTTCTGCATTATAGCCCCGTGATCCCTGTGGCTTTATCGTGTTGTTTCGTGACCCAGTAAAAGAGAGCTCGAAAACCTTTATGAATATATTGGAAATTGATTTTAAACACGCTGGAAATGTGCATTTTATTGTACAATATCATATTTGGTTTGTAAATTCCCCCCAGCCAAGGGACAAAGAATTTTCCTTTCTTTTTTTTAACTTGAGCTTAAGCATTAAAACTATTTTAATTATGGTTGGATAGTTCAGACATGGACTGTGAGAGAGTTTCACCCCGTTCAGGATATTTGTACTGTATGTACTGCAAAGCCGATGTAAATATTTAAAGACTTCATTTAGCCATTTTCAGCATTAAAAACTGAATATTTTACCCATAATTAATTTGATAACTTAATTATGTTTCATGTATGAGCATATCCTACTAGGCCTTAAAATGCTTGTCATCAACTGCTGGTTGTTTTTCTTGGTCTACCCAAGGGCCATAGTGCAATGGCTGGCTGATTTCCATTATACTAAGATTCACAATTGTTTGCAGCTCACTGCTAACTCATATAAATGTAGCGTTCAAAGGCAAAATCTGAAACTGATTATTGACTATAGTTGTTTAAATAATTAATGCAATTCACCTGGGTTGGGTAACATCATAAACGTTTACCCTTTGCTGAAATTAGCCTATTTTCACGCTTGCATTACCATAAAGACAGGCAGCGCTGCTGTTGTACTACAAATAGGCAAGTGGCTATTTGTTCTCAAGTGACCGCAAATAAAGAGAAAAGTGAGTCACAACAGAGACAAAGTCAAAGTCCATTTTCACAATTGAGAAGTGATGGCTCGAGAGGACCAACTGGTTTTGTTGCGCGTTTGTGTAACATGTCATCCAATTACCGTCTCATTTACCCAAGCTTCTTCTGTTTTTCTTTTTTTACAGCGGTTCTTTGACTTATGAATTTCTTCCTTGATCACATTCCTAAATATATTTGTATAGAGTGTTTTTAATAAGAATAATACCACTCGGTAGGATAGTGTGTGTGTGTGTGTGTGTGTATATATATATATATATATATATATATATATATATATATATATATATCCGGTGGAAGTGTCAATAAGCAGCTTGAATACTAATCTATTTTTCAAGAATTGTTCAGTGCTGTGAGTTGTTGGCTGTTTTCATCTAGTTCTCAAGTCTCACATTTTTGCTTGCAGATCAAAGAAAAAACAACAACTCATCTGAGCACAATTAACATCTCGAAAAACGTGTCATTCTGTAGTGAAGATATCATTTTTCAGCATTTTCTGACATTCTGGTTCCCCTGTGGCCCCAGTATTCGTCCTACAGGTTAGTCTGGTTACTAATCTGGTTTTGATGTGTGATGTGCTGTGTCGGTCTTCTCAAGTGGGCCGCACACAATAGTAGTAAAACTGCCATTTTTTTCATGTCTTGCATGGTCTCCTTTTTTTTCTTTTTTAATGGGTGGGTAAGATGTTGAACATCCTTGTGTGCAACAAACTTAACACACACCTCCCTGCAGCCGACTCTTCTCCTGATGTTTGTAGACCTCAAATAAAATCTATGAAAATTGGAGCAGACTTGGATTACTAACAGTTTGTGTCTCCGCGGTTTAAAATGCAAGAAAATGGAGAATCGTTTTTTACCTGGAATCCAAAGTCTTTCAGAAATCGAAGCCTTTCCCAGACAGAAGGGGTCACCCAATCAGGAGCTGACTTGTTATGACGTGACTATTAAAACACACACACGGGCACTTTTTATATGTGGAAATCCACAGCTGGATGACACAACAGAAGTGGAAAATGCAAGTATTCACCTCGCAGAAGAGGGTGTCGTACACACTCCAGACAGCATCCACGGTCATTATCTTCAGGCCTGTTTTATTCCGCACAAGCTCCATAATGTCCTACAAGGAAGAAAAGCAGAAGGCTTTGTTCAATCCAGCTCCTGCCAAATCAAGCTGCTCTATTTCAATTACAGTTAATCTAATTATATGGGGGGGGGGGGGTGTTACCCTGTTAGCATTTGTGATGTTAACGTATTCTTCCGTTTGCTCAGTCTCATTCATCAGTTCTTCGTATCGAGGGCAATCTTTCTGAGGAAAGGCCAGCAGCTGGAAACAAACAAAATTCTCTGATAAAGCAATAATAGAAGAAATGACATTAAAAGTTGCCATGTCCTTAAGTCAACCTTCTCTTCACTTTGTGGAACTGTGTGCACAGGGATAGGCTGCCACTTGATGTTTGGTGAGAAGACCTGCTCACCATTGGGGGGATATAGACCTGTAAAGGGGAGACTTGGTTTAAAATCATATAACAACCTTTTTCTTCCAACAAGTCAACATTAAGACTGATGCCTTTTCAGGGAGCGAGGCAAGCAACAGGGAGAACGTTACCGGCAAGGTTGGCCTCGGCGCTCATCAGGGTGCGATCGTAGTCTGTGCTGCGAACGGAGATCTGAGGACAGGGGAGTTGCAGTTAAAAGCTGGACTCCACTTTTCTTTTGTGGGGAATAATAAAAAGGTCCTGACACCTGAACATCACTTAAACTGCTCTATAATTCCAGGAATAGGAAAAACGGCATTGCATCAATATGGCATTGAAGTACTGTCTCATTCATGTCAGAGGTCGTGTGAGGTCAAAAGACCATTTTGACAGTACTCATTGCACTGCGTGTAGTAAGCAAACCCTTCTGTCAGTTCACCAACTTCAGCTTTCTTCTCTAGCGCTGTAAGTTTTATTGAGTGACATCCTGGTCAGTTTTGCCTGAGGCAAATTTCAATAGTTACATTTCAACAGGGACGCGGATTCAAAAGCAGGCGTGATGTGAATCAAGATATTTTTAACATTCACTGCGGGACGAGCTAAACTGGTTTTATTAAGTGTTTACCCGGATCTTGTGACACTGAAATGTATAGCGCGCTCGTCACAATCGTCAAGTGGGCAGGCTAGCTTCAGCTATTAACTATTATTATTACAGCTATTATGTTTTGCTGAATTACTCCAAGACAACCAAATGTCCCAATCAAATTTTTATACCAGAGTCTGAGTTACTTTTGACTATCTGCCTTTAATGAGTACCTGCATCTAATTTGTCACAACTGGTTGTTGTTGTTTTTGCTGGTTTTTTTTTAAATATATATAAAGGAATCCCAATCTGATTCTACAATCTAGCACAGCAGTGGTTCAAACCAAGTAAACAAAACATTTTTAGAACATACAAGTGGAGCAACATAACATAATGCTACAGAACATGAATAAACAAACAAGTTGAAATCTTAAAAAAATAAATAAAATGAAAGTCAGACATTTCACCATGAAGATCTTCTTTAAAGTCAATGAATCAATTCCATGGTAAAAGTCTAGAAGTAAAAATAAAGCACTAAATTCCACTTCAAACAATAAGCACTGATGTGAGTCATTTGGATAATAGTTCTTACTGTGCAGCACCTTTGTATATGGTGCCGCTTGATACACGCCAGCTAACAGATGGACGCAATTGATTGAAGACCGCCGGTCTTACACGGCTGCAGCAGAATAAAGTATTTTGGGGAATACTAGTTCTGCCACGCGTCATTTTCACACCACCACAAGCCCAGAACATTAACTCATTCACTGCCATTGACGGACGGCTATAGATGTCAAAAATTCATTTGAACAATTTCCATTGACGGCTATAGACGTAAAAAATTCATTTGAACTATTTCCATTAGTTTCACATTTGTTTCCACTTTTTTTTTAACAAGAGTATGAAAACATAGAAAAAATACATTGTATATTTAGAACAGATAAAACATTCGTGATTAATTGTGAGTTAACTAGTGAAGTCATGTGATTGATTACAATTTAAAAAATTAATTGCCTGATGCACCTAATTAAAAAAAAGAAAAGATTATTAAAAATTAGGGGCGTCAGACGATTAACATTTTTAATTGTAATTAATCGCATGACTTCAATAGTCACTCACGATTAATCACAAATGTAATATCTGTTCTAAATATACAATAAAAAATTATAGGTTTTCATACTCTTGTTAACAAAAGTGGAAAAAAATTTGAAACTAATAGAAATAGTTCAAACAATTTTTTTACGTCTATAGCCGTCAATGGCAGTGAATGAGTTAAATGATCGAATATACTGTAAAACTATCCTTAAATTGGTCCATTGGCAATTTCTTTGTACATAAGGATTTTGTAAGAAAATCCGATCTTTTTCACCTGACCCGATACAGCAAAATGATATGAAAGGCCCTAACGTGTAAATATCATGCATGCTGTGGTCGTGATGTCTCTGATCCACTGATGAAGAGAGACTTTGAAGCTCTCATCTTTCATCTCTAAACGCTTCAAACAACAAAGCGTACGTACGTACGTAGGAGCGAAAACAGAAACAAGATTGTTACTGTAGTTTCTTACGATTCCATTATTGTTAACGGTTTATGTCATGTCACGTGTTTCGTAAAGCACTTTGTTAAGCCCGTATCCCACTGAGTGATGAACGTTTGCAAAGGTAGTGAATGTTGATTTCTCGTCAGGGTTCGTTCAAGGTCGCAACATTCGCCAGACATTTGCCTGAGGTTTTAATGTTTAAAATGTCAACATTCGCAACCTTTGCAAACCTTCGCCCCTCAGTGGGATACGGGCTTTACAGCGCAATATAAATAAAAGGTGAGTTGCTTCCAAAGTACCCTGGCACCTGTTTACAAACATTATGAAAAGGTCTAACGTTTACCTCATGTCGGACATAGCTTTCATTAAGAAAGCCGTCATAACGCTTCCTCAGAAACTGGCCCAGCTCCAAGTGCTGCCGCATCCCTTCCTGAGAACAAAAAAAAAAAAACATACATGCAGTGAGACATTACAAATAGTGTAAACAACTAGGATCAACTTCATTTTCTAATATTTTGTTTGCATAATAGAGCTAATATTCATCACATTTCCCAACTTTAGTATGTTTTCAATTGCAATCCTCAAACTTCAATACAAATTGTGTACCTAATCTAAAAGGGGCAATTTTCACATTTGCCATTTATCCAAAATGAACCCATAAAAGTATTTGAGGTGCTTAGTATCATAAAATTCACATGTACCAATATTGGGGTTTACCAACGTTACCAATCTTTTTTGGATGCACGTAACATCATGGAGGTTTTCCAGTCAGGTTTTAAGATGATGCGTAACACAGTCAGCCTGCGGCTAATGACACTGGAGAGGAATGTTGTGTCTCGTTTTGTTAGATCTGCAGCATTCAATATGGTAGACCACACAGTATTCTTTTGGCTCGTTCGCGGCGCCAGGTGGGCATAAGCGGTCGCGATCAAGACTGGTTTAGATCCTATTTGGCAGACAGAACCTTTTGTGTTAGCCTTGGCCACTCCGAGTCCCACTCGGCCTCAATAGGGTCTTTTTCACCGCCGGAACTTTTGGAGAACTTTTCAATTTACCTAGGTAAAATTCAGTTTGCGCGTTTTTACACCAACAACAATTTCCTAGGTAATTAAATTCCCTAGTGGGCATCCGAGTACTATCTCAGCAGCAAGGTCTTGCTGAGTCGGCTGGAACTTTTGAGGGGGTGGGCTGCGCTGACCAAGGCTGACTGGTTGGTAAAATTGAGGGGGGGGGGGGGGGGTTGTTTTTACATGGGCTGGGCTCCTGCCGTTTACCTGACTCGATAGCTTTACCTGCTTTCTGTAAGTTTGATTGTATTTTGCTGTGCTCATGGAGAAAATGGAACACAAACGCTATGATAAATAGACGGATGAAGAGGAGCAGGCTCTTTTGAGCATTTATGCGGAGGACACAATCCAGCGGGACTTTGAATCTGCCACACGAAATGACAGAGTTTACTTAGTTGGCCTTCAGCTTCTTACCGCCACTTGCTGGATAGGCGGGGTAGTGTAGTTTGTTTTTCACTACCGCATACATCATCAGACTCATTTGAATTAATTAGCGAGAACTACAAGATGCTGTGGAAACACAAATCGCACATTCCCTGCGGAACTTTTACAATCAAGAACTCCCGTTACCCAGAACTCTGGGCTTGTTGGTAGAAAAGCAGCTATTAGTTGTATGGTGTTCCACAAGGTTCAATCTTGGGGCCAGTACTCTTTTACGTTTCGTTTTCATTTTATTGGCTGCCCCTGGGTTCCATCTTAAGAAAACATTCCACTGTGTGGATGACAGATCTATGTCCCGCGGAGCAAATAGGACACTTTCTCATCGAGGCCGCTTTTGTCACTGTCTGGAGGAAGTCAAGACCAGGATGGCACACAATTTCTTGAATTTCAATGAAAAGAAACAGAAGTTGCGATGTTTGGTCCAAATGCCGCTTGGAAATCCCAACCTGCTCCCTGTATCTAAAACCGATGTTAATGAACTGGGGTTTTAAATTGGAGAGTGATTTTAAGTTGAGCCGGCAAATCGGTGCCGTCGTAAAATCCACCTTTTTTATCTTAACTCATTTGCTCCCAAAAACATATAAATAAATATGTTCTATTTTAAATATTACCATGCTCCCAAAGACATATTCATACGTTTTTTGTATGCTAGCGCATACAGAAGGCTTTGATGCAGCCTCAGAATCAATGGTATTTATTACAAAAGCAATCAGCGAGTGGCAGCAGAGTATAAGAGATCAACCAGGGCCATGTTGCAAAAAGCTCTATGTTTTAAACAGATTTGTGAATAATGATAAAACATAGCTATATTTGAATGCTAATTGCTACAAAACGTAAACAGATAGAAATATCCTTATTTTCCTGATGAAAAAAAGGAGACTAACCTTTCTTTTGGTAGATTCCATGTTTTTAAAGCAATAGAACACAATATTCTGTGGGCCTTGCAAAATCAGTAAAAATTCAGTAAAATACTCGGGAGCGAATGGGGTTGCTTCAGTGAAAATGGCTGGGAGTGAATGAGTTAAGCAGTAGGCTAAGGGAAAGGCTCGCCTTTCTCAACAGCACTTAATTAGAAACAGTAATCCATGCCTTCCGGTTGGATAACTGTGAAGTACTTTATTTTGGAGTCAGCCAGTCCTCCCTCCAGCGTCTCCAGTTGGTCCAACATGCTGCTGCTTGCCTTATAACACATTTTTATTCTATGGCTTTTGACTCAGCATTGTTTTAGTGTTTTATGGTACTTACTGTTTTTGTGTTATTGTTTTTAACTCTTTGTTATTGTAACTCATTTCTACTACATGTACAGCACGTTGCTGTAAATAAAGTTGAGTTGAGAATCATTCTGTATACCAACCAAAATTATGTCACAAAGGTCATCAGTAGATGGAAACAAATATGAATGTCATGTTTCATCTGCAGACGGTGCGGTACCTGTGTCAGCTGTCCAAATCCTTGAGGCCAGTCGCCCTCTTGGTATGGGTCAGCGGGATAGGCTTTGACTGGAGATCTGTCGCCATGTCGAAACAACTGTATGGCAGAGAAGCCACGCGTGTCAGAGACTCAACTGTCACGCATGATTGGATTCCAAAGCCCTTATCTTGATAGGTCCGGCTTTGTCCAGTCATAGTGCCAGCAACCCCCCACCCATCACCCGCTGAGTTTCCTCACTCCCTCTCACTTTTAATAAAACATTTTAAATGCTCAACAATTTCGACAAAAAATTAAGACCGATGTTACTAAACAATTTATTTAACAGCCAATCTTACTTTTACAGACAAGTGAGTGATAAGTGGTTGCTATGAAAAGTTACGACAGGGATAGGGAACCCTGGTCCTCAAGAGCCACTGTCCTGCCTGTTGTCCATGTCTCTCTCCTCAAACACAGCTGACTCAGCTAATCAGCAAGCTCTGTCGAAGCCAGATAACGATCTTGTTCATCAATCAGGTGTGTTGATGGAGCGAGACATGGAAAACAGGCAGGACAGCGGCTCCCGAGGACCAGGGTTCCCCACCACCGAGTTACCACATGAGCAGCATAATCATGCATAGCATGTTTCTAGTTTACTGGTTTAAATAACAAAGTACAAGGATACGTTCTTAACTTCTTACACTTGAGTACTTGCTGATTCAAAATACAGAACCATGGATGAAAATGTGTTTTATTTTAATATATAATTAAAAAAAAAAAAATACAAACTGAAATGTGTCTCAGTCTTACAGGAAGCACAAACACTTGCGAGAACAGTTGTCAGATTGTATTTCCAAATCCGAACACACCCACACAACAATACAGAGTCTGGTGGAGATACGCACAAGTAGGAATATGGATTCCATGTCCCCTTTCTGTATTAACTACAAAATAAAGTGAGTAAAATGGGCGGCAGACAGTATTCAAAAGTCGATGCTTACCAGACGTCTCGTTATGATTTTAAATCACTAAAAAAGTTATCACGTTTGTTTACCTTAAAGGGGAAGTCCTCCTTAAACATTTGACAATAATATGTTATATGCGACCTCACTAGTCTAAACATGACATTCTGATTAATGGAATATGAGTTATGTTGATCAATCTCAGGCGGGCGGCCATTTTGCCACTTGCTGTCGACTGAAGATAACATCACAGTTGGTCAGGCAATGGCCAATTTTACTCGACAAGATGTGGCATTAATAACCCTACCTTCGAAAACAGCCCAAATAATGCGTGTGTGTGTGTGTGTGTGTGTGTGTGTGTGTGTGTGTGTGTGTGTGTGTGTGTGTGTGTGTGTGTGTGTGTGTGTGTGTGTGTGTGTGTGTGTACTCTACTAATGAGCTTATCTGGTCTTTGGCCTTCTCTATGTTCTAAAGAATAAGCTCAATAAAAACATTTGACTTCTAAATCAGTTCAATCATTAGCTGGAGCAATGGCCAACAAAACAACTTTTGTTCAGATGGGGGGTGGGGGGGGGGGAAATCAATCTTAAGACTTTTAGCTGTACATTGTACCGAGTGGACCTTCTCATGTTACAACACAGTGACATACGAGATGCTTGATGTCAAAGTGTTAATATGGCAAATTATGACTGGGTCCAAAACAATTTCAATTGTCACATTTCTGACAGATTCTGTGTCCCTTTAGCTACTACAAAAAACACTATCATCATATTACTTAGTAAAATAACCTGCCCAGTGCCCAGGAAGTAAGAATGGTAGCAGAGTTGAATGACTGGAGACGTAAAGCAGTGTAATATAACTGTAAGAATAAGATGGACACATACTGACATACTTCTCAATAAGCCACTTAATTGAGACTGGAAAGTGAATTAATCACCCCCAAGACCTAAGCACACACACATTCATTCTTGCATGTGTAAAATGTACAATTTTCTAATGTAAAAAGTGCTTGAGGTCATACGACCGCGAAGGCAGCATGGTCTCCATGGTGAAGTAACTATAAATTATCAATGCATCCGAGGGCAGTCAAACCCTGTACACGACTATTTCAATGTATAGTAATATATTATTAACGTCGGTCGAAATCCTGATTCCACCAAAATCATGACTTCTCAGAAGACCCCAAAAATGTCAACTATTAACATTGCATCATCAGACAGCGTAAGTCATTTTCAACACCTTGCCTTGGTCATTAAGTTATTTATTTTTTTATAATAAATATGTGGAAATAACAACCACGCATGGACTGACCAATAGTATATATATACTGTTGAGCCACAGACATTCGCTGAGGGAATTGTTTTTATTAACTGTAACCTTACTATATATAGGGTGAGCCATAAGTGTCCATACATAGGAAGATGAATAATGGATATTTTTTTGTATAGGTTTTTTTTTTGTTTCAGACGCATCTTAAACTAAAATTCTATACATAACATTACCGTAAGTTTCCAAATGCTTTTCAGATACTAAAGGCATTGTAGGTATCACCATAGGAATACAAAATTAGATAAAGCATGAGCACGAAACACACATTTGTGGCCACGAATTAGCTGTGGCTTTGTTTTGGTTGTGTTACCTAACCATACCAAATAAAGCCCATCCGGTAAGGTAGTTTTGGGGCACAACAAAAGCGAACATATAGATATGATTACATTTGATTTTAGGCTGTGGATGAGCTACAAACATACTGAAAAGCCCGGCATTTCCAATAATCATTATTTTATTAAAAGGAGCATACACTTGCCAGCAAGCCATGTCGCATAAATCAAAGGAAGGTACGCTCCAAATATTTACTCAGACGTTCAAATTGTTCAATTTAAGCCAAAAACTAGTTACTGTACTTCGTGTCAACGTTACAACTATGTCCTGACAGTTGACACAAATTAGGAATTTTGTGCACGTTTTATTTAAATTGTGGTAATGTTTTCATTTTCGCCCCCCGGATTTCATGCCTGGGGCTCAACCACACAACTGTCAGTCTTGCAATGAGTTTTGGCATCTGTTTCGCCGATAGTCTACTTGGGACGGATCACACAACAACACAGAGAATCAAATATACTCACCACGGTTACATATTGCAGTTTTTTCTCCGCTGTGACTTTCCCCCAGAGCGCGACCACCGCCAACAAGAGCAGAAATCTAGGGTGCATGTCGGTACAGCCGAGATGTTCTTCAGCGAACTCCAACAGCTTTTTAGCTAAACGGCTCGCTTTATGTCACATGATGCCACGAGAGGTACACATGCACTTAGCATAGACATCCCTTATATAGACCGCGCCTTGAGCTGTCTGTCCCGTAGCAGAGATGCGACAGCGCAACCGCCATGTTAGTTGTGTAAGATAATGCTTCTTATTCACTCACACATGAGCATAATACTACATAATAACAGCTGCGCGCCAAAAACAACAAACGTGATTTTTTAAATCCAGTAATTACAAAATGTTTGCTTACGTATTTTATTTTTAGTATTTTATTGCAGTAAGTGTTGCATGGGACAATACTTTTGAAGCCGCGAGGCCGCCATATTACTACTCCCAAGAAACGTTTCTCGGCATACGAGCCTATACAGTTACAGTATCGAAATTGGAGAACATTTGACACATGACTTAGTAGAAACAGCATGATTTATGATATTTCAAATTTGTTCAACATAAATAATAGGACTTCAGACATTTTACAATTTGCCTTAAATACATGTTTACAGGTTGAAACTTGTATATTTTTTATTAAAGAATTATACCTGTAATTCAACAAATGATGCCTTTGCCAAATCTAATATTGGGGTCTAAGGAACTGAGCGATAAAAGAAAAAGGAGGTGTTCAAAGCAGCACATACCGTCTAAAAAATAGTGTCTAATCTGCGCGTATACGTATAGTTTATAGTATAAACTATACAGATTACGAGCAGACTACTGTATAAACTTCATACAGTAGTGTGCTCGCGAGATGGGAGGGTAAGATGTTGTATAATTGAGAAATATTTACTTTTGTAGTTCTGTAGTTTCATTTTATTTTTTTAACTTTACTTTACTTAAGTGCAGGAGTTGACAGTAGTACTTCTACTTTTCCCAGACTTTTTTTTTTACACAAGTATCTGTACTTCTTTTGTCAGAGTGCTTTTGCCATCTCTGTCCGAGACTCACATTTATTTTATTTACTTTACTTGATTACTGAAGTATGACTAAATGTAAATTTAGTCTTGCTGAAGGATGTCTCCGGATGATCACTGAACCAGATATACAGATTAAGGGTAATCGCCTCATCATGCCTCATTGTTCATGTCATGACTGGTCATTTGGTGCCTTTTTGTGTGTGTGCGTGTTTGTGCCTGAACGTAAGAGACAGACGTTTGACATTTGACCCTTATCTATTTTGTCGTTTTGCACAAGCACAATTCTTAATTCAACAGGGGTAAGCCTGTTTGAAACATGTGTTTTTAGCATTAGCACATAAACACTACTATTCTGATTTAGTAACACAACGCCAACAAACATCTTCATGCAGGACAACAAAGGACACTTTTTTTTTTTTTTATTAAATCTAGATCGAGGAAACAGTATTGTTGAAATGTGTCACTTACTATGCATTCATCCATCCATTTCTTTAACCGCTTAATCCTCATGCAGGGTGGTAATTTTTCCAGCAGTAATTGTAGTAAACTCTGCGTAATTCACAGATACATGTGGCTCAGACACTTGCATTCGAATTCCTCAAAGTCCTATCCTATGTACTTGCCAGTTGTTTTTCTGGTGTCACTCTACTAATTGATGTGTCTGTGTGAGGATTCCACACATTAATAACAACGTTCCAAAGGAGATGGGTATTTTGTTTTTTAATTAAGTGGAAGCAAATTCTTTAAATTCTCTATAGTAATCTATAATAGGGATGTACTATTTTTTCACTGACAAAAAGTTCCAGTATAAGTGCTTACAATTGAGTAGCTACTGGCGAGTACCAAAAATTGATTTGTAAATACCGTTATCTTGCAAATAAAAAAAAAAGTGTTTTATTTCTACCAAAACTGATTCAAAACAAGTTTTTCTTTAGCCTTATCATTACATACATTTTTAAATCCAACTGCATATTCTTCTAGTATTCTTGCCTCACATTTCACCAAAATTATGTTTTAGTTCAGAAAATCAGTTTAACAATAGTGGAAAGATTAAATAGTCATTGCAGTATTCTCTTGTGGCTTCTTCATAAATCCAGAGTGCAACTAAAAGGCCAGAAGAGGGCAGCATTGCCGCACATTTGCTGCTCCAGTACAGCACACTGCTGAACCCTTTGACACGTTTGCTGAATTCAACCTCTCTGATTGTAAGGATGTTTTTGTCCAGCAATAGCGTTTTATGACGCATGACACGCAAGAACATGCTTACTCATTCATGTCAAGTTTTTCGAACGTTTCGAACTATTCTAATTTTGTTGTTCATCTAGGTTTGCACTAACAATTAAATGATGTCACAGTGTCCCTCTGATAAACCGTTTGCTCCTTCTGAGTGCAGAAATGTGATGCGTTGCTCTGAAGTGAGATGAGAGGAAGAATCACTGGTATAAAAATACGCCACAACTGTGCTTATATAACAATAGAGACGTCAGGGTTGTTTACAAATAGTAGTGCCTGCTAAATGGACACATAGAAGCCTGCGTTAGGTTGCAAATCACTCTTTAAATGCACATTTTAAATGCTTTCCTGACTATGGAACTATCACGTGACAGAACTTCACTGTTTTTGAAGAAATAGATGTGTCAACAGTCGTCAAGCGATCTTGTTTGTCTCCGTAATAAGAGGTAAGTACAACGGGCGGGGTTTGCAGTGTTGAATGATCGGAACAGCCAATAGGTGGCCTCGCAGCTGGATGATTGACAGACACGCCCCCCTATGACTCAGTGTTCTCCTGTGGTTTTAGAGCAGCGCGTCACATGTTGTTTTTCTCTACAACCGGATCAGTCCTACGGTACTCTAGCTCGCACCGTTTATTTTATTTTTTATTTTTATGTTTTACTTTGAACACAGCGGACACGTCTGCAATGGATTAAATAAAAACAGCGTCGCCGAAGCTTTAATTTCGCTTTTTCGAATTGCGCGCATTCTGGTGCTCGGTGACGAGCGATGGCAAGTCCTCCCGGGGCGGCGGGACACCTGTTATCTAATGGCGTTAAGAAGTGCGGCTACTTGAGGAAGCAGAAACACGGACACAGGCGATTTTTCGTGCTGAGGGAGTCCGCCGACGGCTCACCGGCTCGGCTGGAATACTACGAGAGTGAGAAGAAATGGCGGAACAAGGGCGCCGCCAAACGGGTGTTAAGTTTGGACTCCTGCCTCTGCGTCAACAAGCGGGCGGACGCCAAACACAAACACCTGATCGCCCTCTACACCAAGGACGAGTACTTCGCCGTGGCTGCGGACAGCGAGCAGGATCAGGAGAGCTGGTACGTGGTTCTGACCGACCTCCTCGCGGAGGGGAGGGTGTACGACAGCCCCGCTTCCACCTCCTCCCTCGTCGGCTTTGAAGAGGCCAACTATGGACTTGTTAGCCCAGCTACAGAGGCATACAAGGAGGTATGGCAGGTTAATTTAAAATCCAAAGGTCTGGGTCAGGTGAAGAACCTCACGGGAGTGTACAGGCTTTGTTTATCCAGCCGAACCATCAGTTTTGTGAAGCTGAACTCCGAGGCTGCCGCGGTGTGTTTACAGCTCATGAACATCAGGAGATGCGGCCATTCTGAAAGCTTCTTCTTCATTGAGGTTGGGCGATCAGCAGTAACTGGGGCCGGGGAGTTCTGGATGCAGGCGGAGGACTCGGTGGTGGCCCAGAACATCCACGAGACTATCCTGGAAGCAATGAAAGCCATGAAGGAGCTCTCCGAGTTCAGGCCCAGGAGCAAAAGTCAGTCAGCCAGCACCACCCCCATCTCTGTTCCCACGCGGCGCAACCTCATTAACTTGCCACCAAGTCAGACGGGCTTGGTGAGGAGATCCAGAACGGCCAGCGCTGTAGCCACATCTCCAGGGAGGAAGTTTACCTCCTGCCGGGTGAGAACCTCCAGCGAGGGCGACGGAAGTGCGCCTCGGCCCGTTTCCATGTCAATGCCCGTGAACGAAAGACCCGTCAGTCCGAACCCTGGCGCTCAACTCAGCCGATCCCACACTCTGAGCAACGGGCGCACCTGCAGGATGCTCGAGTCGTCCTCCAACCTGCATCACAGCCTGTCCATGCCAGGGTCCAACTCCCCTCCGGCCGTCTCCAGCCCCATCAGCATGTTTCCCGGGCATAGCCTCTCCACTCCCAACAAGGCTGGACTACCTTTCAGTTGCAGCGGGTCGCTCGGCGACACCGGCTTCATGCTGTGCGACGATTACAGTTGCAGTCCAGTTGAAGCAAAGTTCCTCCCCCTGACCCGCTGCGACACCCCCGACTCCCTGTCGAGCACCCCTTCATCCCGTGACATGAGCGACCCTTGTGGCTACATGCTAATGCTGGGGGCTAAGTCCAGAGCGAGTGGCGAAGGGGTGGCGATGGATAAAGCTTACAGGAAGCGAACTCACTCCCTCACCACGCCACGTCAACAGAAAACAGTGGCGCCGCTTTCTTCCGCATCCCTGGATGAGTACACGCTCATCCAAGCCCGTGATGGTCACAACTCTCATTCCGCCTCACCTAAAGTCTGCTATCCAGAAGATTACGGAGACATAGAGATCGGCTCATCCAGAAGCTCTAGGAGTAACCTTGGCGACAACGGCTACATGCCCATGACTCCAGGTGTGGCACTTCAATCAGGCAAGGTCGACAACTACGTGCCCATGAGCCCCATGTGCGTCTCCGCACCAAAGCAGATTGTCAACCCGAGAGTGCACCCTCACGGGGCTACCAGCAGGGGTTACAAAACCAGCTCCCCCTCCAGCATCTCACTGGAGGACAACGGCTACATGCGAATGTGGTGCAAGTCCTCCGTGGAGAGCCCAGACAGGCATGGCGAATACATGAACATGTCACCCGGAAACCCACCTGCACTCCAGACCCCGCCTGATTATTACATGGGTTTAATGGCTGGAGAACCGACATCGGTGAGAACGGCGTACCACCCCGGCTCCCTCTCGCTCCCCGCTAAAGTCCAAGCTTCCAAGAATGATGACAGCAGCCAATATGTGTTGATGAGCCCTCAAAGTTCGAGGCAGAGAGCAGCGGATGCGGACTACTACTCCATGATGCAGCCCGCAGCAGCTCAGGATTCGCCGCTGAGTCCCGCAACCGCATCTCCAGCCAGACACAACCGGACTCCGAACCTGACCCACAGAGGGAGGCTCGGCAGGCCTAACAGGTTGTCCCTCGAAACTCTCAGGACCCTGCCTAGCATGCATGAGTACCCCCAGCCCGAAGAACCCCGCAGCCCCGGAGAATACATCAACATTGACTTCAGCGGCACCCGAATCTCGCCGCCTTCCACCGAGAGCCAGTCGTCATCTCTGAGTTCTAGTGACGAAGGTTCCACAAGGCTCTGTCTGACTTCCTATATCAAACTTGAGAGGGCCTTGCACCAGCCAAAGGAGGCTGTCGCCCTTGCTGCAGAACACCCGGATGCGCTCCCAGATCTCTCCTTGTGTCCCAGCTCAGAGGAGGAGGGGCAGGAAGAGCCAAGAGAAGGTGAAGACGGGCAAAATGAATATACAGAAATGACGTTTGGGATGACCAGCTCACCCCCGCAGCTTGTTCCTCAAATAACAAGGTATGTGTGTTTCAATGTTAGTTTTGTTTTGTTTTTCAAACCATGTATTGTAGTTGATTCACTTAGAATCATCAGCTCAAGGAAGTTCAACATTTTAGGGCAAGTGACTGATGTTCAAGGAAGTAGTGAATGCTAAACAAAGGCTTGTATGTGTATTATATCAGAATGTGGACCTCTCCTTTGGCCAAAATTTAAATTGGTGCCAAATTGTAAACACTGATACTTGTCTCTTGTCTAGGCATGGGCCCATTTGGTGGTTTACCGTAGTTTTAAAAAGTCAAGGTTTCAATAACCGCTAATATTGTCTGTCACGGTCTTTCTTTCTTTCTTTTTAGGGGACTTCTAAGCAGGGCATAATGATTGGCTGTTTGAACTTTAGAGAGTTGAGCAAATAGGGGTGTGAATTGCCTCGTACCTGGCGATTCGATTTGTATCACGATTCATGGGTCACAATTCGATTCGATACCGATTAATGGTATCTGGTAATAATTGTACTATATTTATCTTAACATATTTGTTTATATAATTTATTTTATATAATAAAAAAATTATATTTACACCTAACGTGTTTCTTCTGTACCAAATATGCCATATTTAGTTTAAAAGCAGTGTATAATGGAGGGGGAAAAAGGCTTCCTTTTATTTACAGAAATATTTCAAAAAAGGTCATTTTGTAGTGCTAATTTTAATACGGTGAAACCGCGTTATTTTTGCTCACAATTCTCATACTGTCAGAATATTGGCCCATGCTTACTCTTGTCTTTCGCAGTAATGATATCTTTTAATATTGAATTTAAGGTTTGTTGTTTTGTCATTGTCTTCCGTAGTAGCCAAAGCAGCAGAGGGAGAAGGCGTTCACTGGAGGATCCGGCCGTCCCAGAAGAACTTGGTGTCTTTCTCCTTGGGGCCGCTTCGTCGTCCATGCTGGACCCCGACTGCTCCGCCAAGGTGATCCGCGCCAACCCGCAAGGACGCAGACGCCACAGTTCGGAGACTTTCTCCTCCACGGCCACCGTGACGCCCGTCTTCCCTTCGTTTGCCCGCGGTGAGACCGGGAAGAGGCACAGCTCCGTGGAGAACATCTCCTCGCGGAGCAGCGAGGGCTCCGACGAGGAGTACGGCAGCCCCGTAAACCGACAGGGTTCCGCCGCTTACCCGAACGGACTCAACTACATTGCCTTGAATCTGCTGGACAATAAATGTGATGAGCTGGTTGCCTTCAAACCAGTTAGCAGCTGCAAACAGGGTATCAATGGATTACACAGCACGCCATATGTCTGCTTAGGCTTCAAGGAGTCTGCAACTACTGTCAAAGGTGAGCCTTTTCATTTTTTGGGCAGCCATTGACCATCACTTCAAATAGTCTCTTGATTTCACATACAATACAGGGTGAATGTTGCCTTTAGGTGCTCTACTGAGTTTATTTCAAACTCGTACAAAAGGAAAAGAACACCATAGTAGAGATACACAAACTGTTTACGAAAAAATTTGATTTACATATCTAAAAGGGAATTTGAAGAACTCAACTATATTTTAATTACCTTATCAGCAGAAGGCATTAAAAGTTCTCCTAGATTTTGTACTATGGTATAAATGAATAGCATTAGTATAAAATGGTGATACATGGCAATACAAATATGTCTTCTATTAAAATGATGTGTTTTATGTTTTGTTTTGTTTTTTTAACCACCAGGCTTAGCAAGTTTTCTCTGGGAAACTGTGAGAGATATTATTTAACCATATTATTATTATTATAGTTAGCGTGAAAATTTATGTGAAAAAATAATCCTGAGTAAGTGAACGCCTCAATTTTTATTAAATGCATACATTGAAAATATAGCAGGATGCGTATCAAATTGTCTTTTTGTCAGAGATGAAAGATGCACACTCCTAATGTTTTTGTTTTTTTAAATCTCTTTTTGAACTAGTTGCAATTCAGACATCCTACTGTGCTGCATTCAAACTTGCATTTGTTTTCCTGTTATGTATTTTTTTTTTGACTGGGTTAGAATGAAATCTGGATTTAATGACAAAACAAGAGGCATGCAATTACAATTTCTGCACATTTTATATCTTCTCAATTAGAAACCATGTGGTTAAATCCTGACATTTGACAGTGAAGGCAACACGAGGCTGCGGTGAAACGTGACCGGGTCGAGAACAGTGAAGTAAACAACCCTGTGAGCGAGTGTGACGCTGCTGCGCGTCGCATGCAAATACTTTCACTCACAGTACAGCATGTACGCCATTTCTAAGAATGAACTTTTTTTTTCTTTTCAAAGCAGATGAGCGCTTGGAGCAAATCGTTCCCTTTTAAAATGACAAAGAGGTTCTAACAGTCTTATGTTTCTCTGGTTGACTGTATTTACAATAATGAGGTAGACTTTCTCTAACTTGTCTTCAATGGGCTGAAGTTAATTCCGGTTGTTATTTTTCAGTTGGCTCGGCATTAAGAATGTGTTACACATCAATGGTGATCTCTATGCACTCCTCGCCATATGATCAATACCGCGTTCCAACACATTCCGGTGAACAAAACAGGCAAGCATCCGTCGGAAACGGAGAGGGCCAAATGTTGTGGTGAAATTGGAGCTGTGTGCGCAGCGAGCTCACATGTTTCTGTGAGCACTCAAAGGTCAGAGACAGCGCGTGGACCTTTGAGAGCTGACATGTGAGATCTGGCACAAGTGAATGGCTGTCCTTGAAGGCAAGAAGGGGAAACAACAAAGCGGTTGTGTTGCTATGTGGCTGTCAGGTAATTGCATGTCAGGTCACAATATTCCTTATTGCATCCCAAGCAAGAAACACTTAGGAAGGAAGAGGCTGCTGCAGCAGAAAGTACCTTTTATTTCACCATTGGTTCTTGGGCGGGTAGCATAGCTGTTAATATTATTATGTCGTTCGTAAAATGCAAAATGCCTTAAAATTTGAGCGGTGGAGCTGGATTTTGATTTGAAGCAGAGACGGGCAACTGATGGTGGCGAAAGTCACAAATATTTTGCCCATTTATTTATTGAATATGAATGAACATAGAGTGAGATTAATGAAACCAATACAACTGAAGTTGACTCGCATGGCATCCACTGACTCACAATTTGCTCATGCCTGGTTTAGAGTTTTGATTTATTCTCGGAACTGAGATTGTTTGCTTCTACTAAATGACACAACAGCACGTATGTGGCTTCAAGACCTATGTAGCAAAACCTTAATGATACAAATGTCTGGGTGATCGAATCAAACATAATGTTAACTCTTTCAGTGATTAAGAAAAATTGTACTTACTGCCCCAAGAAAAAATAGACTAACATTTCAATTTTTGAGCATTTTTATTCCTGTTTATGTCTGCCGATGTTCACAGTGTCACTTATTTTGCTGCTTGGCTGGCGTGATTGCAAGAGTGAATGAATGCATGCATAATGGCACAAGGAGACGCGTGCAAAACCCCCTTCTGCCTCATTAGGCCCTTCACTTAGCAGAAGAAAGACAAGCAGAAGTGGGAGGGGCCACCACAGAGTATTGAATGCTTTGCAGGAAGACGAGGAGAATGGATGGTTGCTCTTTAGCCACCAAACGCACTCACTGGGCCGGCAGGCGTAATGGCTTGTTTACCAAAGATTCCAACTCACTGCTGTGCAAAATGGAGGCAGGTTGAAGTTTTCTTTGGCTTTCTCACTTTGCAGACGTCACATTAGACTCTGGCACCATCAAGCCTCTCTGCTGCTGATTAGTGTGGATGGAAATGATGTGGACATGTGGTCACTTAAGTCAGGGTGCGTGCAGCTATTGATGATTTTTTAGAATCAAGCAGTCTACCAATTAACCGTCGCTAAATCGAGTAATTGGATTAAAATTAGATTTTGCTGTTGTAGTAATTAACTCGTTCACTCCCTGCCATTTTCACTGAAGCAACCCCCTTCGTTGCCAGCTGTTTTACTGGATTTGACAGATTTTGCAAGGCCCACAGACGATTGCGTTGTATTGCTATAAAAACATGGAACTGAGCAAAAGAAAGATTAGAGTCTCTTCTTTCATCAGGAAAAAAAGTATATTTCTGTTTCCGTTTAGAATTATAGCGAAGTTTCATCATTATTCACAAACCTGTTTAAAACAGTGGAGGGAAAAAGCTTGTTGCAACATGGCCCTGTTTGATCTCTTATACTCTGCTGCCACCTGCTGGCCGTTTTTGTCTTGATTACCATTGTTTTAAACGTTCTCTTCACTTCAGAAGATGCATCAAAGCCTTCTGTATGTTTTAACATTAAAAAAATGTATTAAAAGTGCCATGGCAATATTTAAAATAGAACGTTTTTAGACGTTTTTGGTAGCGAATGAGTTAAGCTGCATAGAGATGGGGAATACAATAATACGTTTTCTAAATTCAAGGTGAAGCGCGCGAAAGTCAATGAAAAGGCTGTTAATTTTGTTCAGCCGAAAACCCTATACATTAGTGATAACCGACTATTCAGCCACCAAACATTTTCGGCCGTGCTAAATACTTTAGCTAATGCTAGCACTATTGCTATCAACAGTTTTAAACACGGAAACACTTACCGCTATCTCCGGGCGGCGACGGACCTGTACAGGACGCTGTATGTGACTTTGCAGTCCGTTCCCGAAGCCGATGAGCTGGTGCGAACAAATGTATTTATTTATTTTTAAACGTTGGTGAATGTGCGGATTTTAAGTGCGACGCACCTTGTTCCGCCGCACGCATCCGTAACCACCTGTGCGAACTACATTGACTATAAAGTGCAATAGACTAGTGGGGTTGCACAGAACATATTATTGTCAAGAAATGTTTTGGGTTGACTTAAGATTTTTTTTTCTTTTTCTAGGTTATAATTGGTTTAAAAAAAAAAAAAGTTTGAGAACCGTGGATGTAGCTGTCAAGTCAGTAACAAATAGCTCAGCTAGCTACAGAGCTGATGAGCGTAAAAATGTAAGCGCTCGTATGCACATTGATGACTTTTGCATCACATGCAAACCACTTCACAATGTGTTTGAAACCATACCGACCTGTTCGTTCGGTCTGCAACTGAAACGCACCAAGCACCATTAGGAAACTGCATTTTCATCAAGCCGCCACTTTGAGAAAGACAAAAAAAAAATGGCTGTGTGCTCACAAAGACATGTGCTGCACACATGCGTATCCGAACGCATTAGGGCCGCGCCACCTGATACTGTATACTGTAGGAAACAACCATGCATGTAATATAACACAGCAGGCAAAGTGTGTCACATTTTCCAGTCTCTGTGCATATGCGCAGTGTGTGTGTGTGTGCGTGGCAGGATAAAGTAGGCTGGGATGTTCCAGATGGACACGTTAGCTGCTCGATAAGTGCGTGGCCAGCGTAGTGCCGGCCTGGGCTCCAGATGAGATTACGTCCTCCCTCTGCAGGACAGATTAGACAGCAGACCTTGATCAAATGCTGCCTACTATGGAATCAAAGCACGTCTGGATGGATACAAGCTTGTTAATAACCTCATGTAGTCGTGAATGGGAAACGCTCTCGCGAGAATGGTTCAACAATACGTTCTCATTTGGAATGTACACTTTTTTTTTTTGCACTTTTGTTTGCAGTAGTACAAAATCTCATGTTCAGATGAAAAACGGTTAGAATCGGAGCTGTTTTTCTTCAATTGGAAATTTGAATTAGCAGTCAAGTGTTACACAAAAATGTCAGGCTTGTGCTAGGAAGCGGTCTGGCTGTTGTTTCCAGAAGTAAGTCATTTATTACTTCAGTGTAATAAGCAAGAGTCCAACCAATATGGATTTTTTTTTTTTTTTAGGCCAATGTCGATTATGATGTTTGGCTGAATAAAATTCAGAGAACTGATTCATAAAAAAGAAGAAGAAGAAAATCACTTCTTTGTGGTACAAAAAAATTAATGTACCCATCCAAACGACACCGATTGAATCACAATATTTTATCAACTAATTGAAAATTCAAACAAGGAAGAACAATCAAGTCAAGTCCTGCTGACACTTCTCCCAATATGTCTTCCCACACCACCATTCTAATACTTCATCGAGGGCTACCGTCTCCTAATTGGTCGTCCTCGGCTCAGTTTGCGGCCATAGCAACGCAGCCTCCCAACCAGATCCCCCAGCCCTTCCCCCGTCGCTCTCCATCCCGGATTATGTAATTATCACCGTTGCTGAAACGCTTCCCAGCTTCACCTCCGTCTCGACCGATAATGGGAAGCAACGGCAGCTTGTCACATCTATATGGAATCAAATTCTCGGTGGACGTGATGTTAATATAAACCAAAAGGAGACATGTCATTGGATGGAATAACAGGAGTTGATCCGTTGCTTTACGTGACTGAATTATTTTTGGGTAATTTGTATGTAAAATGTCTTTTTTTCTTGTCTTTTGTTTCTTCCAGATTGAAGCAGTCAACTGTCCTCGTGATCAATGTGACCCATTTACCTCTGCGAGTGATGGCCTCCAGACCTCAACGCTACATGAAAACACACGCGCGCGCGCGCGTGTATGTGTAAAGTAGGCCACCATTTACGCACGTTGGTAATTGGCTAAGGGTAAGAAGAGTGTGAGTGTGTGTAATGACGCAACCATTTAGACAGTGAACACTGTTGCCATAAAACCTGACCACCAAGAGTGTGAAAGATACAGAATTATATTTGAGGAGTTTATTTATTTCTTAAGGACGAATGTTTAATGGGTCCCACCCAATGCCTTAAATGTCAATATCGTTCTCTATATTTTCAAAGAAATAAGAGAAATATTCTATTGTCGTATATTCTATTGTCGTATATCTATCTGAACTTCTATATTGTTATTCACTTGGGAAAAGTAGTATTATTTCAGAAAAGTACATTCAAAGTATTTTCTTAATTTGCTATTTATTCTCACAAGATTATTTTTTTATCCAAACGTAAGAAAATATATTTGTAAGTATATAAAGTCGTATCTGAGCTCCACGAATGCACTGCCCCTTCCCGCCATTGTCCCCCACCCTCTTGACACTAATGTGTTACATGTGATTAATATTGTGTTTGTGGAATATGAGTTATGAAGCAAAATCCAGCCGTTTTTATCCATCGCAGGGGGGCGGCCATTTTGCCACTTGCTTTTGACAGAAGGTGATGACATCACAGTTGCTCGGGGCTCAGGCAACAACCAATCACAGCTCACCTGTTTTCTGAACCTCAGCTGTGATTGTGGTTGTTGCCTGAGACCCGAGCAACTGTGATGTCATTTTCACTGGACAGCGAGTGGCAAAATGGCCGCCTTGCTAGATTTTGCTGGAAGCTATGTATTAGCCCGCCTTTGAGATTTTGCATTGTGTTAGCATTAGGCTAAACTGACTTACCTAAAGGCTAAGCTATCTTAAAATACGCAACATGTCATTCTCCTTGTTTCATGCTTACGTTGACAGTAAATGTAAACTCAAAATGGCATAAAAGTGCTTAGAGCTTTAAGTCCTCAGAAAAACTATTCCTGGACCCACACAGTTTGAGACCCAGCGTTCTAAAGAACGAAAGCTTGAGGTGAAATTAAAGCGATGATATGTAATAATTGCATGTGGAAGAGCTTTAGGATGTTTGGGATACTGCACTGGCTTATAATGAGAACTGCATCTGATCACCAACGTACTGTACGGTCTATGCACACCATTCATCTTTGCATTAGCTTCAATGCTAACATTACCAATCACATTACATCTCGGTTGATTGCACTGCACACAACAGTTATTCTGTTAGTGTTAATCAGCTGCTGACGCCATTTTCACTTTGGATTAATAAGCCCTCCAGTCATCATCTGACTTTGTGTTGACAAGTCTTAAAGCGGTAAATATTTGATGTCAGTCCTCCGAGGTGTCATACACATGTGACCGAATCCACCTCCACACTTTCAGGGTACTTTAGAGCTTGTAAACCGTCGCATCAGGGCCCAAAATATCAGTGAGATGGCGACAGGTTTAACATAGTTTTATGACATTTGAGCTGGATACCGGGATGGTACTGGCGTTTGTATTTATTAACTACCTGGATGTGAATACGGTGTAAATAGACAGAGTTTAACTGTAAACTATTCTACTGTGAGAGTACAGAGAATTAATAAATATAGATTTTACTTGTGTTGCATCTATACAGTATTTCTGTAAAAAAAAAAAAAATTTTGGCTACCCTTACTATTATTACTTTCAGGTTTTACAGTGTATTGTATGCTTTCTCCTTCACTGTCTAAAAGTAAAATATTTTCATATAAAAATCAATTGCCTTGTTGACAGACTTACCCTAATGATATATTATGCAATAGTGACCTGAATTTGATCTAGTTTCTAACAGCAGTGGAACCAAATGTAACAAACACACCCATCATTGTATTTGTTTTGGTTTGCTGTTCCTTGTCAAAAAAGAAAAGAAAAGAACATTCTCACCAATTGTTTTGTCTTTGGTGTCAATGTCTACCATTGTACATACGCTTTATTGTGACACTCACAAGAAATTATTATAACAATGTATGGATTGTGGTCAATGATTGCTTTGATCTGTATAAATTGTGCATAGTGACCTAAATAAATCATTTATTTAAACCGGTACAACTGATTTCCTTGTTGTTTGTTTTAACAATGAGGTCGCCAGTGTTTTATACACGACAGGTGCATTTCAATACAGTACTCAAAATTAGGGATGGACCGGTATGGCTTTTTTCAGATCAGATACCGATTATTAGTAGCCAAGGTGGCCAAAAAACGATATTTGGAGCCGATGTTCATTTGCAGTAAAAGTGATCATATTAGCGTCAACATTTTGAATTGTACAAACTTCAACACATTGTTCCAATGCCTTAAAGCATATGTTTATTAAACTTAACTTGTGATTTATTCATACATACAGTATGAATGAAAACATTTATTTATCTAACATGTATAAAGCAAAAAACTAAAGTACTTAGAAAAATAAAAGTAAAATAAAGCATATATTTATATCTTTGACAATAGACATCTTTGTTTTAAAATTCAAAACAAAAAAACTAGCAGGGAGCGCCCAGGTACAGTAGCATGTCTTAAGTTCAATGAATAATTTTACAAATAGATAGCTCCCTGAAGTTTTAATAACATTTTCCAAAAATTCAATATTAACTGAAAGTTTAATCTTTCACTCATTGTTGTTTTCAGTTCAAACAAAATCAAAGCGTGCTTGAAGTTCCCAGTATTTTGCCTCTGTTGCGATGCCAAAGTAATAAAATAAAAATGTTAATTGATCCCATATTGGCCCATGCCGATATGCTTCAAAATGCCAAATATCGGCGCCAATAATCGTCCCGGCCGATTATCAATTTATCCTAATTTAAAATAATTTCTTGTGCAATATTCTGATTTCTTGATGTTATATGTTGGTAGCTGTATGCTAATATTGTCAATTATGATTCAGTAAAGATATGAAAATGTTCACTTTGAGTCTATCATAGTGTCTATAAAAAGTCTACACACCCCTGTTCAAATGCCAGGTTTTTGTCATATTAACTCATTCAATGCCATTGCTATAGATGTCAAAAATTCATTTGAACTATTTCTATTAGTTTAAATTTGTTTCCACTTTTGTTAACAAGAGTATGAAAACCTAGGAAAAAAAATATTGTACATTTAGAACAGATATAAAATTTGTGATTAATCGTGAGTTAACTATTGAAGTCATGTGATTAATTACGACGGCCCTAATTTTTAATCTTTTATTATTGTTTTTAAAAAAAAAGTTATTTTAATTATTATTATTTGTAATAATATTTTCTTAAAAAAGAAAGAAAAGTTTATTAAAAATTAGGGGCATCAGGCAATTACATTTTTTAATCATAATTAATCGCATGACTTCACTAGTTAACTCGCGATTAATCACAAATGTTATATCTGTTCTAAATGTACAATAATTTCCCCCATAGGTTTTCATACTTTTGTTAACAAAAGTGGAAAAAAATGTGAAACTAATAGAAATAGTTCAAATGAATTTTTGACGTATATAGCCGTCAATGGCAGTGAATGAGTTAAAAAAAGATAACTTTGCATAATGAGTCCTAGAACCTGTACAATGTAATTGAATTTTTAAAATATCGTTTTAAGGTATCTGAGATAATGTGATTGTTGTATAAGTGTGAATAACCTCATAATTATGGGGATGTTGGAGTATAGAGCATTAAGCAATACATTTTTGATTAAATGTGACTCGGCAGTCGGCGTACACATTGTTACCAGTATTACTCCTGAATAAAAAATGTGTTCTACTAGGCTTTTCCTGACATTTATTTTCCTTTCCATAAGCCTAACAGTTTAGCGCTAACACTGTCTAGTGTTTTGAACTGTTCATAATTCCCCCCACCTTGACAAAGGCCACATGTCTACCTGACAGTACCAAATGGTGTTAACCATTGTTGTTTTAGCGCCAAACAGTGGCGTACCGAGGGGGGCCGAGGTGCTGGACCCAAGCAACCAATTTAGGGTTGAGGCCATCGACAATAGTACTTTCCGATCATGAATCTCCGTGGGATGAATATTGTTGTTCCTCCTTTTTTCAAACGATTCAGGGCGGTGAAGATCGCTATGCCAACCAAACGTGACAGATTACAAGCATTTAAGAGGCTCTTTAGAGGTTGACGAGCTGCTCCTTTGGCAACCGCATCCAAACTGTTGGCCTCGGCCTCCCTGCCAGCCTGCTGCCGCTCTGGAGGGGATTGCAAGTGGATGGCCCCATTATTTCTCCCCGAATCAGCCGAAGGAGGCTTTCAGCCCGCCTCAATGAACTCCGTGACCCACTTTCTCAAAGGTTGCTCTGCTTTTCCATCACGTGCTGACTTTTATATCCCAGCAATGAATGCATGGCATTCCATTGATATGCCAGGCTCCCACCATGGCAGTCCTGAAAATCAGACTCCACAGTAAGCAAAAATAGAATAGGGTTTATAAATGCTTAATACACTTTTGTTAGGGAATTTGTGATTTTTTTAATGGCTGCACTGCTTCCATTCAAGTTTATTATAGTTATTAAAAAAAAGAAGAAAAGATTATTAAAAATTTGGGGCCTCGGGCGATTAATTTTTTTAATTGTAATTAATCGCATGACTTCTCTAGTTAACTCACGATTAATCACAAATTTGATATATTTTCTAAATGAACAATAAAAAAAAATCTAGGTTTTCATTTCTTGTTTACAAAAGTGGAAAAAAAAAAGTTAAACTAATACAAATAGTTCAAATGATTTTTTGACGTCTATAGCCGGCAGTGAATGAGTTAATAACAAACAAAAACAAAAACAACAAAGTTGTTGAAGAGGAAGTCAACCCGAATTTTTTCAAAAATATATGTTCTATGCAGCACCACTAGTCTAAACTTGCAGATTATATTGCATTTGTGGAATATGAGTTAAGCAGCAAATTCCACCCACTTTTATCCATCTCACGGGGGGCGGCCATTTTGCCACCTGATGTCGACATCAAAAGTTGCTCACCAATCACGGCTCAGCTTTAGAAAACAGGTGAGCCGCGATTGTCGAAAATCTTTGGCTTGACTTGCCCTTTAATGAAATCAAATGTAAAAATGATAACTAACAAACCACATTTTGTAACTAACCATAATAGTGAAAATATTCTTCTTTTTTTGTCTTTGTACAGTATTTATTTTAGTATAACTGTATGGCCGTACAGAAGAAAGAAGGCTGAACAATTTGATGTAGTTTATTTTACATTATTATACAATAATTAATGACCTTTTTTTTTTATCTTGCACTTGTCAAATACGGCATATATATATAAAAAAAAAACTAATACTAAATCTAAGTAATAACAAAAAGAAACTAAAACAAAGCATTTGTTTAAAAAATACAAACTAACACACGCTCTAAAAACGAATTACCATAAAACTAACTACATTTTTTTTTAAACCCGTCAAAACTGAATAAAAACGTACTATACTTCAAAATCCAAAATTATTATAATGATCAGATTTCAGCCTCTATTTGCTGCCATGTCAATCTAAGGACTGTCGCACAACAAGCTAACTGGACAATCACAACCAAATTACAGAGCGCGACACTCACTGCACTGGAAAAACAGCCACCCCTGGTATTCTTATCGGGGGGGAAATGTTTTGAGGCGCCACATACACAGTATTGTTTGATATTTTATTGAATAACAAACAGTATGGTAGGACTGTTAAGGAAGAAGTGGATTGCCCTGGCTGCTGTTTACAATATTGTACAAAGAGAAGGGAAAAAAGGCAAGACTGTTGGCAATGATCGCCCCATTCATTGACTGCACTTGTGTGTTTTACAGAGACTCTCCACACTTTGCTTTTTAGTCATGGTTACATCGGAAATTATAAGTATACTTAAGTATTATTGTAAAACATAATAAATCTATAGTATACTGTATATTCTGTCTCTACCTTACAACATCCCACAGTTTTAACTTCCTATGGAAATTTATCGGTATTGTGCTTTGATCAAAAGCAAATTAGAGGACGTACTGTATGTTTTCTCCCACAATGCAAAAATGCAACATTTGTTTTTGTTCTTACCGGAATTCAAATTATGCCATTTTGCATCCTGGAAGCTACAATATGTTGATTTTAGTTGAGGCCGCTTGTTGCTCTACAGTCTTGGTACAAATTTCTCATTCCCAGCAAGCTTGTTGAACAACATCAGCCAACCAAAATGACTTAAAGTGTTCTCGATGCACAAATTAAACAGATTAATTCAGGGCCTTATATGGTCACTTGTAGGCCCAAGAAAACCCAATCATGGAGCCCTCATCTTAACTCATTCACTGCCATTGACGGCTATAGACGTCAAAAATTCATTTTAACTATTTCTATTTAACATATTTTTTCCACTTTTGTTAACAAGAGTATAAAAACCACATTTTTTTATTGTACATTTAGAACAGATATAAAATGTGTAATTAATCGTGAGTTAACTAGTGAAGTCATGCGATTAATTACAATTACAAATTTTAATCGCCTGACGCCCTTAATTTTTAATAATCTTTTCTTTTTTTTAAAATCGCGTCAGACGATTACATTCTTTAATTGTAATTAATCACATGACTTCAATAATTAACTCACGATTAATCACAAATTTTATATTTGTTCTAAATGTTCAATATCTTTTTTTTAGGTTTTCATACTCTTATTAACAAAAGTGGAAACATTGTAAAACTAATAATAAAAAAATAATAATTGGTAACGGTGGGTAGTAGGTCGGTGCTGGATTTCTCTATCCTTTCTTTTCTTTGATCCTTCCTCGGGTCTCCTGACAACCTCGCCACTCTAGCTGGATTCTGAAGTATTCGGTTTAGGTGAATGGTATGGGATAGGTTATAGGTTTTAGGTGAACTAACAAGTACACACTCACTCACTCACACGCACGCACACACGCACATGCACATACTCACGCACATACAAAATAAAAAAAATAAAAAAACTGAGCATTAATGATGACATGTCAAATCGGTGAAATTACCCAATGAACAATACTGAGCTCTAAAAAAAAAAAAAAAAAGCTCATAAAAATAGTTACAATTATTTTTTTTACGTCTATAGCCGTCAATGGCAGTGAATGAGTTAAAATCCTTCTTGAGATAACAACTGAACCATCTCAATATGTAATTAACAAGAACATTTTATTATAATTATTATTATTATATATATATATATATTTTTGTATTGGCCCCAGGCAATTAATTGCCTGTGCAATGCTGTATGTGTGTCTGATCTCTCCAGTCCACGTGCTGAGCCAACATGTGGAGCCCGGTTCCCGCCCACTGCGCCCTTGTTGATGTTCAGCACGCAGGCAGCCGAGTGGAAAAGCGCAGGCTGCTTATCAGGAAGCTACCGCGGCTCGTAAACATGTTTTGCAAGAATGACAATGTGGTTGTAAATGCACGATGTGGCATCACAACAATGTATTAAATCACGCACACACATACTGTATATAGCCTATGCCATATCATATAGATACATACATCGGTACCTTGACTTGGTGTTTAAAAAGTTCCATGATCAAAAATGTCATTACTGTACGTTTTCTGATATTTGTTGGATGTGTGCATGATGACATCAACAACTGGGGTCAGCCTGACTGGTTACAACACCGTTAGCTCAGGCTAAGCGTCATTGGGAGTGTTCTCATTTTGTATTTGTGTTGGACTGTTTATCCCATTCAATAAAATTGCTCTGGTGATTGTGGCTTACCTTGCCTACATGCCATGCATGGCATTGCAATGCTAGAAAATAGAAAAAAAACAATCTAAATCAGTTTTTTGTCATATTTGTTAAACAAGTAAGCTAATCAGAGACAGGAGTCGTGGAGAAGAAGCTGTCAATCAATTCTCGAGCTTTTGCGGGGACACCTCGCAGGCTACTTTACGCTAACCTGTTAGCTTAGTCTTCAGGAGTTTTGCTGAAACTATGTTGTGGTGAATTTTGGAGAGAGAGAAAAAGGCCAACCCTCGTTCGCCAAAAAAAATGGGCACAAGACTAGCAAAAATAGAAAGAAGAAGTGATATGAGCTCAGGCAGCATAGAGGATTGAGAAGCAACATGGAATTAGTAAGATTTCTGCTTGACAGGTCCGTTTTCAACTCTTGTCAATTTTGATGATACATTCCCCAAATAGTAACACACTCCATTACAAATAGGTCATTGTACTAATAGCAGCCGTGGCTAACATCATCTAATTTACAGTGCTAAATGCTAATGCTAGCAATTATTGCTAGTTGCACTGCTCTTTTGTTAAAGATGAATATGCATTGACAGACTATTGTCGCAATTACTGCACTTTCATAACTGCATGACATTATGAATGGCCATGTTTGAGAAACAAAGCAATGCTGACCTTTTAGTTCTTGTCTACCTGCTCAGCAGAATGGGAATTTAAGTAAGGCTTAATCTGTTTCCTTGGCAACGTAGCAGTGCAGATGCACAAAATCTCTCGCAACCCTTACCAAAAAGAAGTATATTTAAGTATGCTTGAAGTATACTCAAAATTAGGAGAGTATACATCCAGTTTGCTTTTCTTGTATGTATTGGAAGCATACTGCAAGTAAATGTTAAGTGTACTTGTATGTATACTAAAACATATACTAAAAGTTGACATACTGTAGTACAGCGGTGCCCAAGTCCGGTCCTCGAGAGCCCCTATCCAGCCTGTTTTGCACGTTTCCCTCCTGCAGCGCAGCTGAATCTAATGATCAGCTCATCAGCAAGCGTTGCAGAAGCCTGATAACGATCCTGATCATGAATCAGGTGTGTTAGTGGAGAGAAACATGGAAAACAGGCTGGATGGGGGCTCTCGAGGACCGAACTCGGGCATCCCTGCTGTGGTATATGCTTAGAAGGCACCCGCTAAGTAAGGAACCAAAATTGTAGGTTACATTTATTTATAAAGTTCATGTGGCTGGATAGCCTAGAGGTTAAGGTCACGACCTTTAGTACCAGTATTTGCTGGTTTGATCCCTGTCAATTCATCTCTTGGCTTTTTGCTGTAAACTAAACTGTGGACATAAGTGTACCACAAAGTATACTTTCAAGTATACTTAAAAGTGTACTTAAATATACTACAAAGTATACTTGAAAGTATGCATAAGTATATTTATTAATGTACTTTATAATATACTTAAGTATACTTTTAAGTGTACTAAAAGGTTCCAATTTAGTCCCAAGGGTATACTTAAAGTTTACTTTTAGTACAAGAATAAGTACACTCGAAAAATAAACTTAGGTTTACTTAAGTATCGTCTATATTATGTACTTAAAGTATACTACCAGTACTTTTTGGTGAGGGAAAGCTGATGCAAAAACGATACAAACTTAGTTGTGAGGTCTACCAGAAACCCCGCCTTTTAGGAGATGATCATGCTGGGTGTTGATTGACAAGGTCAAAGAGTATATTCCAAGTGTTCATTTTCATCTATTTGTGTTTATTGTGTCTATGTAGCTGATAATGAGGATGATTGAACCAGCAACCCACTTTTAACTCCACCCCCACAACTCAATCGAGCATGGGAAATGACCATGTTATTTTCCATTGATAAAGCGGCAGTAATGTCATTAGTGTTTTTCTTTCTAAAGGTTTCCATTTGTCTTGTTCTCACAAAAATTGTGGTTTAAGTGTCTGCACTAAATGTAAATAAACAAAAAACAAGTGTAACCCTTATGGTTCACTACAAAGGGAAAATGTGGCTTTAAATTGCATATATTCAGCAGATTTATGTTAAGATCTGTATTTTTGCTGTTGTCCTGTTTTTGTTTTGTCTTGGCTGGGCATGCTTAAACGTCTCCTCTGATTTGATCCTCCTCTCATTTCCTTCTCCAAAATATCTTTAGTATTCAGTCCTGATGTTCAAGACTACAGACTGCAACGTTGATCTTTTTTCATTTGAAGATCAGCAAATATTTGTAAATGATCAAGTTTGTTGTCAAACTCAGTACAAATACAGAAGCTAATGTTAGCTAACGCTCACGTGTAAATATGCTTTCACGTGGAGTACATGTAAAAAAAAAAGTTAAATAAATTAAATGAAGGCAAATTTAAGTGAAACAGTACATGAGAGAAGTATGGTTTTAATATGAAGTCAATTTAAGTTGATAAAAGTACATAGAATAAATAAAGTAGCTTTTAAAATGAAGTTAATTTCAATTAAAAACAAAGCATAGTATAAGTATGTTTGATTATTTTTGTTTCAGTGGTATTAATTAATAAAAAAACCACATTTCAAAACTCATTCAGAATGGACTTTTCCAATTGCGATGAGAGCATGAATCATCTCATTTGGTGAAATCTTCAGCTATGGTGGGACCATTTTAAGGCCACGTCCTGCTTAGCTCGCAAACAAGACCCTTTCAAATATATAGCTGGATCATATTTTGCAAATGCAACAGAAATTTGTCTTCTCTCTTTGCAAAGATGAGATACTGCAGGTAACACTGCATTAATAAAGTGACTTGGGTCTTGGTGACTTGACTTAATAGTAGAGCTGTCAAACGATTCATTGTTTAAATCAGATTAATCACATTTTAGAATTTTTATTAATCACGATTAATCGCTTAATAAAAATAAACTTTTTTCATATTTAAAGAGCAACGTTTATGTGTTAATTCTTTTGACATTTAATGTTAGGAGGAAGTCTTCAAAATTTTTTGATCCACTGCACACGCTCATCCTCATCTTTTTCTAATCAGTTAATTTCTTGCATGATTTAAAATGGAAAAAAATGACCCCAATATTTTGACATGTACAAATATTCTAAATGTGATACGCAAACATTTATTAAATGCTTGACTTTGATGCATGTAATGATGTTTATTGCTCAAACACAACCTGTGCTACCTTAAACGTAGCCATCCGCTAAAGGATCATCTAGGGTCAAAATTAATAGTGCAATTAATCTGCGTGAATTCATAATTAATGCGATAATTTTTTGTGATTAATTAATCAGTTAAGGCTTTAACTTTGACAGCACCATAAGATGTCATCAGAAGATTGAAATTGGACCTAATCCAATTAACAAGAGATAATTACTGTCTATAGGAATCTTACTCAGTCAGCAGTACGTGTACACCAACAGAACCAAGGTCACACGGAGGCCAAGTTTGCGTGTGTGCTTCCGTCAAACATGCCAGTTCCAAGGCTAAAAAGCTCAAAGAGAACATCACACACGTACCCACATGCTTGCAGGGGCTTAATGGAGAGCGCGTGCACACTAAGATGTTGGCCTAAAAAACATCAGGAAACTGGGCCGTCTGTGAGCAAAACAACAAAGAAAAAAAAGTATCGTAAAACCAAGATAACATGTTGGCAACAAGAGTCTGACCTTTCATATGTGTCATGCTTACACAACCAGCCCACACGCCTGCCTGCATGTTGTTTTGCACTAGTCTTAGTCCAGACTCCAAAGTTCCATGTTTACTTGATTTTCATTCCAGGGGGGGGGGGGGGGGGGTATACTACTGAAGTACTCTAGTAACTTATGAACATCAAATAGACAAAAATAGGAAATAGGAAAATGCAAATTCAAAATACTGCCCAATAATATCACTTTAACACAAACTTAATAAACAAACAAAAAAACAATAAGGTGAATTCAGCCATGAGAAATGGTTTGAAATTAATTTCTTCTTCTTTTTACAAAAAAGTTCAAAGTGGACTTCTTGTCGGCTGAAATGCGAACATTTTTAGGTAGACCAATAACAGTACGTGACATTACATTATCTTTCATAGTGTGTAAAGTAAACAGATTTGTGCCACAATTCACGTAAATAAATCACTGAAAAATATTGATTTTGTGTGGGTGGGCTCACAGAAACTTAATATGGTCATGTGATGCCACTAGTCTTGACACTAATCATGTGACACAAGTCTCTCTGACAAACCAAAATAAATCAACTGTGCAAGCAATAACATGTAAAAAAATGTAGTTCATTGTAATAATGTAAAAGTAGAGTTAGCTCCTCAAAATAAATGCTCATGTAAAATGTTGCATTAAACTACCTTGTACAATTTCTCCCCCAAAATGTATGTAACAAAGTAAATATCGCCGATTAATACCCACCTCTACTTTGACTGGATGATTTGAATTTAACAAACAATTACAAATCAAAACATTAGCCAATCAAATATCCTTAATAGACAATGAAAGCAATGTCTGAACATTTGCATCTTGCCACACAACCCTGAGCTCGGCAAACAGAAGTTGCTGTCATATCAACAAAGCATTAATGATAATTACTGATTGTTGCAATATAAACGGAGTGGCGTGTATTTGGTCCAAAGGATCGTGGCAATAACTAGATAAAGATAGATAAAGTTAACTGTATTGGCAGAACATGTTTCAATGTCCCGTTGAACACAGCATTGCTATTTTATCAAAATCAAATTGCCCCCAGTTGGCATCAACAAACTGTGGTAATAGAATTCATTTGAATGTTATATAATGACTTGAGTTTATCTCAGAGAGGAGCAGCGTATCTTAAAGCGACGAGTGATAGATAAGGTTGCATAAGATGCAGTGCTGTTGTTTTCCATGAGGCTGTTGAAATGTGCTGCTGAGCTTCTGGATGGGTCGCTGATAGTCGCATTACTTGACTGAAGGTTACTTACTGTTCCGTGTGGGGTGGGGGGGGGGGGGCACTTAGTTTAAGTATGTTTTCACTGAAAACATTGTACATTGCTGAATTAAATTCAGACCAAAAACATTATTTTTGTTGTAGAAATAGGTAAAAGCAGATAAGAGGAGGGATCTGTTTGTGGTCATAAAGAGGTTTTGGTTGTCTTTATGATCGAGAACTTGAGCAAAACATAATTGCTAGCCTGCTAGCTAACGTGGAGCAGGGTTGAGAAAGGATGGCTGTAATCTGAGCAACAGAAGTCATATTGTTGAGTCCCTCGATGATCGTGTTAATGTTATGTCTGAATTTCCAACACTTGTATTTTTTATCAAATTGGATCGAATAAGAGAGCTTTGATGTGAACTCGGCATAATGCACAATGTTAGCCGGCTAAGCTACAAATGAACCACAAGCAAGGTTGGTTATGACTGACAATATTTGGTCACTGTTTAGTTTATATATATATATATATATATATATATATATATATATATATATATATTGTCTGTCTTTTCTGCTCAAAAATCTCCAAACAAGTTAAATAGTAAGCTATATTATTCTAACTTGTGTTTGCACTTTTCATACAGGCTCCTGTAATCATGCATGGCTTTTCCCACTAAATCAAGTATTTCGTTGTTTTATGCTAATCTATAATCAAATGTTGTTAGCCATGACTAACAACTTGCCACTTATTGGTTTATTTAGCACTCATGAAGTCATGAAAACGCAAACGAAGAAGACTTTCACAACATAAGCTGAAATACTATCAGTCATTTTCTATAGAGGTTGAACAATTTATGGATGTGAACATTGTTATATTGTTTGTCTACAGTTTTGATGCACCATCCACAGGAGTTCAAATATTAATTGCAAAAGGGGTTAACATCGCAACTATCAATGCTGCTCATTAGCCCACCTATGGCCTTTTGTAGTGTGTTAGCATTAAGCTAGTGGAATGCAAAGTTGTGTGCTTGTTTTAAAAACACAGTGAGTAATTCTTCGTTTCATGTTTTGTTTGACAGTAAACTTGAACTGGGTGTAGCATTAAACAGTTTAAAGTATTTTCTTTTTTTTAAAAGAGATGTTCATTATCTGCCCAAATGGTGCTTGTAAGTAAAGTGAGTTGAGTTCACTGCCCATACAATGCTCGTATCTCTCGTTTTTGCTCGCAAGTCAAAGCAAAAAAACTTCCTAACGATTGTTCGTTATCTCGATCTTGTAAGTCAGGTCACTTGAATCTCAAGGCATCGCAGTGTTAAAATCCTGATCAGCGTAGTTAGCGCTCCTCCCACCTCTTGATATGCGTATGTTTATGTTGTGAACAATTCAGCTATGCTTTCATATACCAATACACCAACAGACCTCCCAAAAGAAGCAACAACAAAGGCATACAGTGACGCCTTGAAATACAATCACGCATGTGACCGCGCTCGTAACAAAACACTTTTATCCCAAACCATCTTTCCCCTTTGACATAAATGAAAAATGCCATTAATCTGTTCCAGACTCACCTCTATTTTAAATGAGAATAATAGTCATCTTTCAAAGAGTAATGAGGATAGTCGTGCTTGAAACTTTACATACCCTTGAGGTAATGTACAAAAGCTACATGTCACTTAATAACACAAAAATGCTATGAATCGTCACCAAAATTCACATGCACATCTTTCTCTACTCATCTCAACTTCAACCTCTGAGAATATTGAATCAGTGGAGGCTGATGACTGTGGATCTTACTCTGCTTCATCTATCCTTCCTTCCTTTCCTCAGTCTCTCCTTTGGTCTCTTGAGGTCTCCCTAATTTGTTGGAATTTAGATGTTTCTGGGGTTGGTGAAAGACTCTGGTTGGTAACCTGGTGGGTAGTAGGTAATGTCTGGTCGGTGCTGGATTTCACTTTCCTTTCTTTTCTTTGATCCTTCCTCGGGTCTCCTGACAACATCACGACTCACATACAAAAAAATAAAAAAATAAAATAAAAAAAGAGCAATGATGATGACATGTCAAATCGGTAAAATTACCGAATGAACAATACTGAGCTCTTAAGAAAAAAAAAGAAAAAAAGAAAGAAAGAAAAAGGCTTAAAACATCCTAAATACTGTGGCAATTTGAATTGAGTTTGAATTGTAAATAATATCCACATGTGGGTATTGTGATATTCTCTGTCTACATGTGCCACATCATTGTTTATGTCCAAATGACCGTTTAAAGGGTAATGCTGCTATTATCAATGGTTAAACGTTAGTATGCATTTTTCAATTTTATGTCAGCATTAAGCTAGTGGGGGCATTTCAAAGGCAAAGTTGTCCAGTGTTTTTGCAATGTCCATTCCAAATAAAAATTGATTAATACATGAAGTACAGTAACCTAACACGTCTGCTCATGATGAAGGATCATGCTGCTAAAGTGCTCTGTAAACAAGCCTGTACCTCATCCTCCACCCTCCGCCCTGCTTATTGGCAGTGACGTCATCTGTTTACTATTTTGTGGCTGGTTGCAGTCCGACAGAATTTACGTAACTAAAACTCGTGCGCCCTGCAGGCCAGCATGACAGGAGGATGCACTTTGCTGCAGAGGCACCCCGGGACCGAGTCACCCATTCCCGTAGAGACGCACGCACGCACGCACGCACGCACGCAGACGCACAAACCAAGCACAGCCCAATGGATGCAAATGCTTTCCCTCCCCACCAAGGTATGTGCATGTGAAAGCATATCAAGCGCACGTCACAGCTCCATGTGACATTCCCACGTACAGGCGCACACACACACATTTCCCAGCATCCTCCGAGGCAGCAGCAGTGAAGTAAACAACCCTGGAATCTCAGCGCTTCCCACGTTCCCTTGTGCGAGCAGTGGTCGCCCCCTGTCGGCCGGTTGTGATACGCCTTCATAGTGTTTTTATGGGCTGTAGCGTTTCTAAAAATGATTATTAAAATAACCAGTACAGGGTGTACCCCGCCTACTGCCCGAAGCCAGCTGGGATAGGCTCCAGCAATTCCCGCGACCCTTGTGAGGACAAGCGGTACAGAAAATGGATGGATGGAAATATATATAATCGAGAAAAAAAAAATCAGTTCAATTCGAAAAGTAAAACACATACTTTATAAAGATTTACAACACAGAAAGTGAAATATATCATGATTTTATTTGTTCATTTGTTAAATTGTGGGTAATAGAAAATGATAGAGAAGTCCATTTATTTTAGTTGTTTGATTTCAAAAAGTGGAACTCATATATTGTAGAGATTAAAAATTCAGAAAATACTTTTCGGAAGGCCAATTCCTGGCAAATTATATTTAATATAATCCCCCCTGTTTTTTGTTTATAATAGAATATTATATCGTTATCAATATTTACTTCCTCTGTTGACTCTTTGTATTGCACAACTTCAAATTATGAATGTAATTTACTTTCCCTGCAGGCCTACTGGTAATCCAAACTGTTGCAACGGCAATTGTTGTTAAATGCAGTTATTTTTCATGACACATTAGTTATATTTATTGTGCACGCACAGTATATTTTTGGAAATGTAACATGAATCCCGTTGGTTCCGCTTTTGTTTCCAGGGGAACGTCTCTGCCGGCTCTAGAAAGCTCAACCAGGAAGTAACCAAAAGAACACGTCCCTCTCTCTGAGGATAAATATGACTAAGAACAGATTAAAATGATTCGAAAATTATTCAGTAGCTATGTACTCTATCTATAACGTATCGTTACTTTTGCAACCTTGAGCTCGCGCAAGTTTGACAGAAATCAAATAAAAACGTACGCGTTTACTTGGGAAAGGTAACCGGGGCAGCGCCACTCACAAGGTAAAATAAATAAATACATATCTTATACTAACTATAGTTTTAGTTAACATTTTAGATCGCAATCTATACATTTGAATAGCAAAATTAAATACCAAATTATACGATTTGACTTTTTTAATGTCAGGGTAGTTTGTGTGCTCATGCTCCTGTTTATAGTCATTTACAGTATAGTTTCTGTATACTGTTTTAATTTAGAGTGCGTCTGGTTGAGCAGAGACCAATGAGGACAGCGGAGTGACATGACGTCATCAGTAAACGCAGGTATAGTAATGATTTTTTTCGGATTTTACTTTCACTGGACATTCTAAATAAATAAAATGAAAAATTATGTGTCCAGACATGACGTGAGGGGAGGTAATTCTTGCTTTATTAATGTTATTATTATTTTTTTTTATTATTGTTATTAATATTATTTTTTTCCCTCTTCACTTTGTTTCTAGCTATCTAGCTATTCATCCATCCGTCCATCTGTCTGTAATAATTTGTGGCCATTAAGTTGCAGTAGCTAAATCCTTGACAAATCATGTTCATTTTCACTAGAAATATTTTTGAAGCAGGTAGAGGCACCGGCGCGAAAGTTAAACATTAGACAGGGATTATTGTTTAATTTTTATTTTAGGATGCTGTTGAGGACATTGAAGACATTCTGAAAAGCCAGGCATTGCAAGGAATTGTCGCTGTTTTGCGAAGCGGCATTTAAATACACTATTGAGAAGTCAGGTCACTACTGGCAGAGGTACAGCCTTAAGGACATCGCACATTGCAGTCTAGTAAAGCTTACGCTCCATTTGCTTTCCTAGACATCCAAATGATCCATGACGATTATATTAGACCCACACAATAGTGATTTGTGTGCACCTTATAACCAATTTTGTGCATATTGTATATTGTGTCTACAATTCCCCCCTGCACGTCATGTCTGGGGCTCTAAATAATATTGAAAACTAGGAGAAGAAATTCTCGTTGTTGTCAAACAGAAAAACAAGTTGTGTTCTTTGGGTGCAACACACATTTTTCAGACCAAGTGCTAAATATGTGCTTACATTTCATTCATTTTGAGACCCGGTTACATTATTTGCCAGTATGTAGACTGATTTTTAAAAGTTGTCATTTATTTCAGATCAAATGGAGGAGACATCTGAAAGTGCTGCGTCTGATCAGCCTTCTATCGTTGCTGCTCAAGTTCCCTTCCTTCACCTGTGTAATACTTTAGAGAAAATACAGAAGTTGAAACTCCGTCCAGAAAAGTCCAAGACGCTTGGGGATTTTGTTGAGTCATGGAGAACATTTCATCGTGCCCTGCATAAGGACAAGCCCGAAACAACCGACTCTTTCTACCCAGCAATGCGTCTCGTAGTTCCCTCCTTTGAGCGAGAGCGAATGGCCTACGGCATAAAAGAAAGCATGCTGGCCAAACTTTACATTGACGCATTATGCCTCCCGAAAAATGGCCCCGAGGCCAACAAGCTGTTGAACTACCGCACGCCCACCACGTCCCAAGGAGAGTCTGGAGACTTTGCCAGCATGGCGTACTTTGTGTTAAAGAAACGCTGCGCCAGCCAGGGAAAGCTGAGCATTAAAGAAGTCAACGACTTTCTTGATTCGGTGGCTCTCAATAATGCGGGCAAGAAGAAAGACCTTGTGAGAAAGAGTCTGCTGCACCTCATCACGCAGAGCTCTGCTCTTGAGCAAAAATGGCTCATCAGAATGATTCTGAAGGACATGAAGCTTGGCATCAGCAAGGAAACCGTCCTTCAGGTCTTTCACCCGGAGGCTGCCGAGCTCTACAACGTGAACACGGACCTGAGCAAAGTGTGCCAGCAGCTCCACGACCCCTCTGTGTCTTTGAGCGACGTCTCCATCGGGCTTTTCTCTGCCTTCAAACCCATGTTGGCCGCCGTAGCTAACATCGGCAATGTTGAGAAGCGGATGGGAAACAGCCCTTTTTATATCGAGACCAAGCTGGATGGCGAGCGGATACAACTCCATAAAGATGGCGACGTGTACAAGTACTTCAGTCGAAACGCCTTTGACTATACGCAGCAGTTTGGTAGCTCACCCGTGGAGGGTTCCCTGACGCCGCACATCCACAACGTATTTCAAAACCACATCGTTAATTGCATTCTCGATGGGGAGATGATGGCTTACAACCCGACCGCAAAGACTTTTATGCAGAAAGGCAGCAAGTTTGACATCAAGAGACTCATGGAAGATTCGGAGTTGCAGACTTGCTTCTGCGTCTTTGACGTGCTGTTGGTCAACTCGCAGAAGCTTGGCAAGGAAACGCTGAAGAAGCGCTATGAGATCCTGCAGACGGTTTTCACTCCGGTTAATGGCAGGATTCAGTTGGTGCCGAAAACGGAGGCCCGAACCATGCAGGACGTGGTGAATTCCCTCAATGATGCCATCGACCACCGAGAGGAGGGCATCATGGTGAAAGATCCGCTATCCATCTACAAACCGGACAAGCGCGGGGAAGGCTGGCTGAAAATCAAGCCGGAATACGTGGGCGGCTTGATGGATGAGCTCGATGTTCTGATTGTTGGCGGCTACTGGGGAAAAGGGAGGCGGGGCGGTATGATGTCGCATTTCCTATGCGCTGTTGCAGAAGCTCCCAAGCCTGGCGAGAAGCCATCGGTTTTCCATACACTTTGCCGCATCGGTTCCGGTTACACCATGAAGGAGTTGTATGACCTCGGCTTGAAGCTGGCCAAGCACTGGAAAGTTTACCGGAAAAACGACCCGCCGGCCAACATCCTATGCGCCACAGAAAAGCCCGAAGTCTACATCGAGCCTCGCAACTCGGTCATCCTCCAGGTGAAGGCGGCCGAGATAGTCGGCAGCGACATGTATAAAACCAACTGCACCCTGCGCTTCCCGAGGATCGAGAAGATCCGCGATGACAAGGCGTGGCACCAGTGCATTACCCTCGCCGAGCTGGAGCAGTTCCGCGGCAGGGCGTCGGGGAAACTCGCCTCGCGACATCTTCGTATTGACGCCGCCAATGAGCCGCAAAGGAAAAGACAAAAGATGCCTGCCAAATCCAAGAAGGGTGTCATCGACCACTATAAGCAGCAGGATCTCTCTGGGGTTACCAAGGAGACAGACATGTTTGAGAATGTGGAGTTCTGCATCCTGAATGGGACTGAGGATCACCCCAAGGCTGAGTTGGAGAAAGGTGTTGCCAGGTATATGGTGTCATGTACAACTTAGGGCTGGAAGATGCATCGAAATTTGATCGTGATTTCGAATTTGCCGTCTCTCGCTCTTTAAACCGTAACAATCGAAGAAAGTACCCTGAATGCATCATGTTGCTTGTAGCAAGCCAAGAGCGACATCAACGGGATTCTGCCGTCTCTAAGCGTTCTTTAATGAAACCCCAGCTGCAATTAACTGTAAAACTAAACACACGATAAGGAGAATTACATACAGTGTGCATATAAATACAAAGCATGCTTCGTTTTTAACACATTGCAGGCCTAGCGCTAATGCTAATGCAAGTGATCTCATTCAAATGCTAACAGGAAGTTAGCATCAACTAAGCACCGGTAATGGACTATATGCCACAGAGGAGGCGGGACTTCCGACTTCCAGGTTTTCACCCATCAACTTTATTTCTGTTTCCGGTTTGCGCCTTTGTGCCCCTCGGTTGCGTGTTCCCGTCGGCGGGTGCGAGGCTGCGAGTGTGTAGTGGCTGTCTCAGTGTCCGAAGCATTTCAGACAGCCGAGACGCCCTCCCGCCGATGAGAAGGGGCGCAGGGTTGGCGGTGCGAGTGTTGGAACGCGGCCAGCAGTGGCCGGAAACGGCGCTGATGTGTAAAAGTCGGAAGTCCGTGGCATTGACCCCACAGTCCTTCATATAACGAATATTCACACACTGGTGCTGTGGAAACACATACCTACATGTAAGATAATACGACTCAAAGGCACAAATTCTTACCAATCTGTGAAAAACAAGTTATTTAGAATAGGGGTGCGCCGATTTATCGGCCCCAATTTCCTTAGTTTTGGGGGATCGGTGATCGACCGACCCTTAAATATAAACTACTTACTTTGCAGTTAAAACAACCCGTTTGTATTATTTCACAGATATTGTTCAATGTTTTCAAATTAAATAAGATTGGAACTCTGAAGGTGTATGCTGCTTGTTATGGAAAAAATCTAAATGTGCAAAAATCGGGATTGGCAGGTCAGACTTTTTAAAAGATCGGTGATCGGTGCACCCCTAATTTAGAGTTCAATCGCAGCTTCTGTTGTCGTTGTGTGTACAGTACACCATGGATGCATGGCACCACACTGCCCCTAAGAGGCCAAAATGCGCAGGAAAACCCATTATTTGTTTTCAATGGGCTCTTTGCACTCATCCACTACTTCCTGAAGTCAGCACCACGCCTTCATTTCCTGTCTTTCATGGTTGGACAAACGGATTATTCCAGGTGTGCCTGACCTCAGTAATCACGACGACAATGGCCAGACACACCTGGATCAATCCGTTTGTCCAACCATGAACGACAGGAAATGGAGGAGTCGTATTGAGTTCAGGAAGTTTGTGCAAAGAGCCCATTCCTATTTTAGTGTATATACTTACACTTATTTTACTTTCTTACTCATTTAATTGCTCGCAGTCCTTTCATGTCATATTAAAAGCTGAGTTTTAAATAGTGTTCAAGTAAAGAAAAAAAGTGTTCAATGTGAAAAGATGAAAAAAATATTATTTTTTAAAATGAATGAATCATAGTTTTATTTATCATGATTTCAATCTCAATCAAAATAATCGTGAATATTTTTTCCGTCCGACCCAAGTACAACTGCCATGGATTGTGGGCAAAATAATGAACGTTCTATTGTATTTCTTTCAGGTGTGGCGGAATTGTCGTTCAGAACCCGGGGCGAGACACTTACTGCGTGATTGCCGGATTGGAGAACATGCGCGTGAAGAACCTGATTTTGTCCAACCAGCACGATTTGGTTTGGGCCTTCTGGCTGCTGGAGTGCCTGGAGCAGAAGCGAGTGGTTCCATGGCAACCACGCCACATGATCCACATGTCGCCCTCCACCAAGGAACACTTCGCCAAGGAGTACGATAGCTACGGCGACAGCTACTTCCTGGACACCGACGAGCAGCAGCTGCGGGAGGCGTTCGGGCGCATGGGAAAGGCGGACAGCTCGGCGGCCGTCGGCGTCTGCCAAGTTGAGGAGCGATACGGCTGGAATGACCTTCCCACCAGTATGTTCAGACCTTTCACAGTTTATATGGACGACTACGCGGACATCGACGATCCTTCAACCCCCATTGCCGGCAGTTGTTTGGATATCAAGGCCATGGAGTTTCGTTACCACGGAGGCACGGTGGTGCCGAAGTTGGAGGAAGGCGCGTCGCACGTTGTTATTACGGCAGAAACAAGACTTGAGGATTTGAGGAGATTGAGGCGCAGCTTTGGAAAGAAGTTCAAAATCGTCAGAGACTCGTGGGTGACGGACTCCATCGAAGCACAGCACCTGATGAATGATGACGACTATTTGGTCTGAAAAGATGCACTGCATTTGAATTCCGAAGCTGCTGTTGCGAATGCTGACGAATGCGTCATGTGGTCGAGCGGGATTGGGCAGGAAACCAAATGAGGACTATCATGCCGATGATCTCGATTGGGCTCATTTCGCTTTGCAAGTTTCTGGAGACGTCATTTCACATCGTCACTTCTCTGCCCGTACGTTTAGCTGTCGTCTTACGGAAGAGTAGTTAACATTTATTCGTTTTGTTTTTAAAGTTAGAAACTTTTGTGTGATGGTGCTGTTTGTGTCAATGTGAAAAGTTTGATTACTTTTCTCGGGTTAAGTGCTTTTTAGAGTTGTAGTTTTTTTGGGTGTGTTTGAATAAATGATTATACAGTCCTGAAAGCAATCATTGCAGATCGCTGCCAAGGTGCTGTACATTCTGATGTGACAGGAACTCTCACAGCTCATCTTGCATATCTTATTTAGGACCATGCTCCTCTCCTGACATCTTTTTTTCTTATGCATTTACATTATAGGGACACAGTGGATTTTCTGTCAAACTGATATTTTCCGATGCACATCATTTCTGTATTTATGATGGAATGTTTTTAACAAAATAAACATGGCAAATAATTGATGTTTTTCCCTGTTCCTCTCTTCAACACATACACTCATGTGTCTGATGGGTTCTAGATACCACCTGGGGTGTGTTAAAACGGGCTAAGCCCCCTGCAACAAAAACATCCTTTTGTTTTCTGTCTCCCAAAATGTCACCAACGTGTCGTGGGACTAATTGATATGTTATAACCTTCATTTCCTCAGCCTCCGGGGTGCTACCTGTGGTGTCCTGGGTCTTGTTGGCTGTAAAATTACAAGGTTTTTTTTGGAGTGGTGAGGTTTCTACTGACTCTATAAGGTGACGGGGTTAAAAAATACAAATAGTTGCTCGATCTCGCGAAGATTTAGCGAGGGAAAGCAATGTTTATGCGCATGTTGAAGTTCTTCCAAGTAATACAATGCAGCAACATTGAAGGACATTAGCCAGGTCTAAAATATAAAACATCAAATTTCCAAATAAGAGACATCTGAAGTGACTGCTACACGACTTTCATCTGACAATTTTCTGTTACTTGGTGCTCCTCATGGATGACCTTAATTAACTTATCCTGACTCGCTGACTTTGGGCAAAAAGCGGGTACAGTGGACAATTTAGAATGTTCAATTAACCTAAGAAGCGGGAGTGAGTGAGTGTTTGTTTGTTTGGCTAAAACAGGAGTTGGCAACCTGCGGCTCTGGAGCCACATGTGGCTCTTTAGTCCCTCTCCTGTGGCTCCCTGTGAATCTCTAAAGAGAGAAATTATTTAAAAAAAATAATAATAATAATTTCAGAGAGAATATTCTTCGAATGAATGAATGATTTTGATTTTTTTTAAAATGTCAGTCAAAAAATTTATGTTGTCAGAAGAAGAGGTGAAATGTAAAATAAAAAGTTTTAAATTATCTAAAAATGTCCCAAAAGTGACCCAATTGCCCAAAAAGTCAAATAATATATAAAATAAACATTTAAAAAAGACAGAAAAAACGTTTTAAAAGTAACTATAAAATGTCCAAAAACACATGAAGAAATACTCAAAAGGACCATAAAATGTCCACAAAATTGCCCCCCAAAAAGTCAGAAAATTGATTTAAGAAAAGGCAGGAAAGAAAATATTTATTTGTATAATTTTTTTTCAGAGAATGTTCTTCGAATGAATTAATGATTTTGATTTTAAAAAATGTCAGTGAAAATTTGTATGTTGTCAGAAAAAGAGATGAAATGTAAATGAAAAAGTTTTATATGATCTAAAAATGTCCAAAAAGTGACCCAATTGCCCAAAAAGTCAGATAATATACAAAATAAAATATATAAAGACAGAAAAAACGTTTTTTAAAGTAACTATACAACAGGAAGAAATCCTCAAAATTACCATAAAAAGTCCACAAAATTACACCAAAAAAGTCAGAAAATTGATTTAAGAAAAGGCAGGGAAAAAAATTATCAAAAAGTAACCATGAAACGTCCATAAACAAACCCCCCAAAAAGTAATCCCCAAAATTACCATAAAATGTCCACACAAATGTTAGAAAATTGCTAGCAAAAAAGGCTGAAAAAATCTCAAAAAGTAGCCACAGAATGTCCAAAAAGGAAGAGAGGAGGCAGAAAATGACCTTAATATGTCCACAAAATTGCCCAAAATGTCAAAAACTTGACAGAAAGGAAGAAATCTAAAAATATGTAAAAGCAAAGTATGAAAAAAAAATCCAAAATGGAAGACAAAGGGTAGAAGAAAATGAATCTCTACGTATTGGATGCTGCATATTTTTCCGTTATGTGCAGCTCTAATTAGTCCTGGGCCCTCAGCACATTAGACTTACCACTAACACATTGTTTCGTTAATCTCAATCTTCATATGTTGAAGCTGCAGACAGCGTTATTTGGCCTTAAATGGTTCTTTTGACAGTACTAATTGCTGACCCCTGGTCAAAAAATAAATAAATACAAATAACTCACAAACATTTGATTTGGTCAGCATTTTTCATATAATACTGTAGACAGTTAAAGGTTGCCTGCTCTCCTGAGACAGCGCCACCGTTGTTGTTCCAAACAGCTGCAACACTATTTTGCCTGTGGCTTTCGTTGAGTCATACACGGACGGGCTACTACATACTTTCCTCATCTGGTAGTTTCTGCTGTAAAAGTACCATTGGGTGACATAAGGCATTCAACTACCGTATATATTTGGACTTTATGAGCCGTTGTTTCAGTGGCAAGCTGCGTGCTATTCTTGGGAGGTAGACAGTGGAAAACCACCCTTGTAAAGATGTCAAGCAAGTCCTCTTCATCACTTTCCTCCGTTATGGCCTGAAGGTTCCACTCAACTGCCGATGTTTTTACGGGAGGAAGGTAGCTGAGAAATGAGTCAATGCCACGGATGCAGGCTAAAATGAAAGCCTGGTCTACTATGCAAGTATAATGTGCAGTGGTTTTTTTCCCCCCAATATGAAATGTTGATTAACAGATGCAAAGAAGCAATAAGCAGCAATTTAATGTTACATGATGTGAGAATGTTCAATTTTGGAGTCCATCCAAAAGGGAACAGAATTTTGATTGACAATTAAAAACATGGAACATATTAACTTGCCAGATTTAAATACATAGTACAACAAATAAAAGTGTATAATAGGCCAATGTAAAAATTGATTGAGTATAGAGGTTTAAGATTTTCCATTTGAACTCATTCACTGCCATAAATTCATTTTAAAAAAAGATTATAAAAAATTTGGGGCAAGAGGCGATTATTATTTTTTTATTGTAACTAATCGCATGACGTCACTAGTTAACTCACGATTAATCACAAATGTTATATTGGTTCTAAATGAACAATAAAAAATTCTAGGTTTTCATACTCTTGTTAACAAAAGTAGGACAAAATGTTAAACTAGTACAAATAGTTTAAATTAATTTTTGACGTCAATGGCAGTGAATGAATTTAAAAAAAAAAAGATTACAAATTTGGTGTGTCAGGCGATTAAAGTTTTTAATCGTAATTAATTGCATGACTTCACTAGTTAACTCGCGATTAATCACAAATTTCAAAATCTAGGTTTTCATATTCTTGTTAACAAAAGTGGAAAAAAAGTAAAGTAATAAAAATAGTTCAAATGAATTGTTGACGTTTATAGCCGTCAATGGCAGTGAATGAGTTAAGAGTTAAATTTATTTCCATGATTTTGTGCATACTCACGTTTCGGCATGTGCGGATTCATCTAGTCACAAATTCTTATTCCAATATTTTATAAATATTTTGGGGTTTTTTTTGGTGGGGGGGGGGGGGTCAACCCCAGTTTTTCGTAGAAAAATCTTAATTTCATCACTGTTTTATTTTTTTCTTCAACATTTTTTTTTTTATTGGGAAGATCCCCCCCCCCTTTTAAAAAAAATGCATTCATAATGTACGTCAATTACACATGGATTTTCGCTATTCGTGGCTCGTCCCAGTTTTAGCATCACCAAAATCTCACCACAGCTATGGAACTTTTATGGAGCTGTTCAAGACATTTTTCCCAGAATGCCATGTCAACCTCCCTCGACACTCCATCATTGTCAATAAGTCTTTCATTTACTAAATTTATCTTGAGAGTCAAATTTCTTGTATTGCTGCCCACAAATGGATACAAAATATGATAGGAAGACCCTTTGATGCATACGGTGTGCCCTTTGGATTTTTGACTTCTCAGAATCTTCACCGCAGTGAAGATTACAGTGCAGCATTAACATTAACTGCCATCACTGTTTAATATATCACTTTTCTAGCTACTCAGATTCGTAGTACAAACAATAACACTAAATGAAAGCGAGGAGGGTGGGGGTGGGGGGGGGGGTGGGGGGTTACAAATAGGAATAACTACATCTACTTTCTTAGAAAGAAAAGAAAAGCCTCTTGACGGTGGGAACTGTTCCCGGCACTCCTACGTGACTGACTGCCATGTATTGTTTACGGATTCTTTAGCCACACTTTTGTTTTTTACGAAACATGTAAGAGGATGCAGAAGCCAAACTGACCTAATCGTGAGAAGAAAGCATGCAGTCTTCAATTCTATACTGCTTACAATTACAGTATACATTGTGCTTTAGTATGCACAGCACACAAATGCTTCTCCCACACTAGACTATTTCCAGGTATTGTAGAATTTAGTATGACTGACAGGCTTTAATTAGAGGTATTGAACTAGTATTTACTCCTGCGGAGTGTTTGTGTGTGCGTGTGTGCGTGTGCGTGTGCGTGCGTGCGTGCGTGCGGCATATTGTTGAGCCTAAAAGCCCGATATCTGCTCATTTGAAAATCACTGGGAAGAAGCAGCTGAAAGGTTGCAAATCCTTTGGAAGGAACTCGGCACATGAGCATTTAGTACACAAGTCACAAAATAAATGACAAGCTAAACGGTGTGAATGTGAATGGTTGTCTATCTTGTCCGTCTGATTGGCTATGCTTTAGTGCTTTCACGTATCCGTATTTGTACTTGTTTTAGTCATCAGAGCAGCACGTTGAGTGAAAGTGAGCTACAAATACATTTATTATTGTTGTTATTTTTAAGATTCTGCTTTTTGTGTGTTTTTAAATCACTGTGGTGTCAGCCCACCTTGCCCCTCTGTTCAAATTGAGTTGAGAGCATGAACGGAGAGCTCATTAACGGCCCGACACCTTATTTGTTATGATGGCTTCAGCTTTGTAGCGTTTTTCTGACAAATCTTGGTTTAATAGTTTGTCATCGGCTTCTGGTGGTCGACCATTGTTTCTGAAAGTATGTGAAAACCCCCTCACTAACAACAAAGAAATTGAAGACGCAGATCGATTATTGTCAATGTCATCCATTATCTTTTCTGAGCAATGTTTCAGTTTTATAATTTTATTTTCTTCTCTGTGCACGCCCAATGTATGCTCGCAGGATTGACTGTGTGATTAAAACTTTGAAATTGCAACCTTCACATTTTAGTGTGCATTCTGCCAGACTCTCTTGGACTTGACTCACCTCAAGTGGAGGAGAGGGATGCGGCGACTGCGGCGCGCGGCATACGTCAGCGCTGGAGATGCTTTGTCAAGTGTGCAAGAGTGAGGAGCGTCGCCACCGGATGCGAGAAAGACTGGCTTTTCAATATAAAGTGATTTATATCTATGGGAAATCATAATGCATGCAGCACTTCCGCGTTCGATGTAAGGTGGAACGTCAACTTCCGGTTGTCTTGTAAACACAATAAGAACACTGGGAATGTGTTTTAAAAGTGGCAGTTCAGTCTGTAAGGTTATGTGCGATGTATGCTTCTAATATCTGTGATGAGCAACACAAAATATACAGCAAAATAAGTTAAATTTCCCCTTGAGTGACTACAGTGATTGGGCGGCATTTGGACCTATATTAAATTAATGTGGTGCCTAAATTGATATACAAATTTGATTTGTTCCTAGACATAAATCATGAGTGTAAAAAAATAAGAAAAAAAATAAGCTATTATTAATCCCTCCCAGGCCCCCATAAAACAGCATGAACACATAAATACATGAATAAATAAATTGCTATAAGCAGTTCAAATAATGTATGTATGTATTTTTTTCCAGGAAGAAAAATAACACTATATATGATCTAAAAACACACGTAAATTACATCATTTAATACAATTTAAAACATTTCATATTTTTGTCACACTTTTTTATTTCATTCAATATATTTTGTGTGCGTGCCTTGGCCAAGTGGGCCACATGGGGGGCTATGTAACGGTCAGTTCTTACTAACTTAATTGCTTGGATGGAGCTGCCAATCATATTGCATCGGGGTGTGTCCTGAGTAGAACTCAATAAGAATTCATAAAGTCACTTTTCGCAGAGGATGAAGTATGACTGTGACTATTGTTACATATGTGTACATGTGTTGTTGCAACATTTGTGTTCAAATATTAGAGCTGTCAAACTATTACATTTTTAAATCAGATTAATCACATTTTAGAATTTTGATCAATCACGATTAATCGCTTAATTAAAAAAGCTTTTTTTTTACCCGCCAAATTTGAAGGGCATCTGTTATGTGTAAATTGTTCTTTAACATTTTTTGATCCATTGCATACTCTCATCATCCTCTTCTAATCAGTTAATTACTTGCATAATAAAAAAATAAAAATGACCCCAGTAGTTTGACATGAACAAATATTCTAACTGTCATATGCAAACATTTATTAAATGCTTTACTTTAATGCATGTAATTATGTTTATTGCTCAAACACAACCAGTGCTGCCTTTAACGTAGCGATCCGGTGTCAAGATAAAGGATAATCTGTGGCCAAATTTAATAGTGAGATTAATCTGCGTTAATACATGATTAATGCGATAATTGTTTGTGATTAATTAATTAGTTAACGCTTTAACCTTGACAGCACTAGTTCAAACATATGTTGCTTAAATATAACAAAGTCATAATACTAATAATTATTATTGTCAATGTTAGCATTAGCGCATTAAAGGCTAAGGTATGTGATGCACAATTTCTAATTCTTTGATGTGTTTTTTTTAATGTAAACTTCAAATGAGAATGTCAATAAACAGCTAAAAGCCTCTTTTTGATTAATCGTTCAATATTTTTACCTGACAATGCCATCTTACAGCAATAATATTTCCAAATGTACACTCGCAAGTAAAAGTGAAATACAACGTGAACAACGATTCCCATTGTATATTAACATTACAATAAATGACATGTATAAATTATATTAAATAAGGAATTATAAATTTCTTGGTGACTTTTATTTATGATGTTTTGCTAGTTACAATAAAGCCATTAAGTAATTAATTTAGTGCATCCCTGCAATTGAAAACCCGACTAAAGTCACCGTAAAATGACCTCGATCAGAGGGGAGCTTTTATTTTGTAGAAAAGGACCGGAAACGGCGAGCCTCACTACAGCGGGCCTGACAGCTTCCTGCGAACACGCACAGTTCCTTGGCCAATATGGCGGCGACTTGACGAAGGCAGCGGGATGAAGAGGGTGAGGGCTTGAAAACGCAAAGAGGTCCGTCACAGGCTGCGGGCCCATCCGCCGACACTAAGCCAAGACCATGTTGGAAGACGACAGCCGGCGCACCGTAGCGCGACCGAGGTGTCGGTGAGCGTGCGGATAAGATAAGACGCGTTCGCGAGGCCACGCAAGAGGAGAGGAGGAGCGGAGGAGCGGAGCGGCGCGCGGCTCGGCTCGTCTCGGCGCGGGGCTACGACAGCGGCGGCTTCCGCCCGGTCAGCCATGGAGGATGCGGCCCGGGCTTGCCAGCGTCTAATTTGCCACCCGGCCCACGCTCACTTGGATGGGAATTAGCCGCGAAGGCCGAGGCAAGCCGGGACAAGCCACCAGTCGACACCTGAAGGGGGAGGAACGCGAAGCGGACCCCAAGTCAATGACTGTTGCGGCAGAGGAGCCGCCACGGTGGAGTCGGCCGGTTCCCGAAATATGACCAGGGGTGCTGGGACGTGTTGGCAGCAAGATGACGACGACGGCTTCCAAATCTGGCTAGAACCCCCCCGCGAGAACCAAAAGCCATTCACCGACTCCGAGAGGGCGCAGAGATGGCGACTGTCCTTGGCATCCCTCTTGTTTCTCACCATCCTCCTCTCTGATCACCTGTGGTTCTGCGCCGAGGCCAAACTGGCCAGGACCCGGGACAAATTCGCATCGTCCCGCCTCCTCTCCCCCCAGACCCATTCAGCACACAGCAGCCTCAGAGGAAACCCGCTCGCTATTTTTGTAGGAAACTCGAGCAAACATTTGTGGCGGCTGGAAAGTTGCCTCGCGGACACTTGGTCCAACACCTGCTTGACTTTCGCCGACGCCGACCATTTGTGCAGGGGCCTCTCCGGTAAAGAGAGCCCGTCGGCTGTAAATATGAGCGATTTGTACCTCTCCTTTTGTAACTCCTACTCGCTGCTGGATTTGTTCGGCGGCTCGACGAGTCCGGACAATTTGAACTGCAGCCTGGACGTGCTCGGCGACGGCGACACGACCCGATGCAGCTTGTGCGTGCAGGCGTACCAGCGCTACGACCAGCACGCCCAGGAGAAGTACGACGACTTTGAGCTCCTCACTCAGAAATACGAGCCGACCGAGTATTCGGTACGGACGTGCATGGAGCAGTGCAAGGTAGGCAAGGGGATTTCGGATTGGGGGGGGGGGGGGGGGGGTTGAAGGGGGCTTTGTGTTTTTTGGCTGATGGCTGTGAGGGTGATGCGGTGGCCATCTGTTGATTTGGACCCGGATAGACGCCAGCTTTGTGGTCCTCCTCCTCTTCTTGTCACCATGGAGACGGGTGACAGATTGAAGGAGATGGACCGGTCTCATGTTCATTCATGTAGCTGCCTGGCAGCCCCATGCTAGTGTGCACATGGAGGCCTTACTACACAACACCTCTAATCCGTATATCATTCATTTTTTAAAAAAATCATCGAACCCATCCATTTTCTACACCCTACCCTCACCAATGTAGTGGATTAGATCAACTACCTGGGTGAGAGGCAGGGTACACCCCGGACTGGTTGCTAGATGATCAAAGGGAACACACATGGGTGCCTGGAGATACGAGCGACCCGACTTTCGAGTCTTGCTTTGACTTGCGAGTGCTGTCTCGTGGCAGTGACTCGAGTCGGCTCACTTCATAACAAGCAGTAGTTTGTCAGAGAGCACACAATTCTTCCAAAAAGACACTTCAAGCCGAATTACACTTTGTGTACTTAAAACAGCTAAACTTATGCTCTAGCTAACTTAATGCTAGCATATAATAGAAAATGCCATAGGCTGGCTAACCATTAGCGCACTCGTCGTGGAGTTATAACCCTCAAAGGTATTGTGTTCTCACCATCACTGTGCTACCCAATTGGAAGGAAAGAAACGGAACAAAATCCCAGCTTTATCACTATTCAATTTTAGGAAAAGTTCAAAAATGGAAAATGGGTCACAGAACTGAATTTGAGTCTAATATTGAATTGGTTGTGATGATGTGACCTGGAAGTTTGTTATCGTACCTTAACTGAGACTTGTAAACGTTAGCCACCGCCACCACCACCAACAACAATTAGAAATTGTTTAAAGAAGCAAAACACGTGTGAATCTTATGAAACCACTGTTTGTCTGTCCCATCACAGCGTTTTCACTCACTCATGTCCCCACGGAACTTGCGGACGAGTACAGTGGATCTCAAACTTTTCACTAGGCAAATACTAGGAGTGTGCACGATTCGATACGCTGGTCGATATGTGGGGTGCGAAAGGATTTGAGGACTAGTTTGATTTGAAAGTGGAACGATTCGATTCGGTGTGATTTCGATTCGATTCATTGTGATATGGCTCCGTTTGAGAGATGCAATAACTTTTTTGTTGTCTTTTTACATCCATTTGAATGAACGTGTCAGCACTCTAAAATTGCCATTTCTTTTTAAGATATATCTCTCAAATAAAGGACGTAACGAAACATATCTCGATAAAGTGGAACGATTCGGTTTGGTTTGATGCACTCACATCTTTCAACTCACGTTTTCACGTTTCCAGTTTTTGTTACACCCTGAGCAAGTACCGATACCAAGTGTCGGTACACCGGTCTTATTTCAAGGTATCGTGTACTCGTGAAGGTTGCTAATACCAGCTACCGATACTTAAGGCAGAAAAATAAAATGTTCCTTCAGTAGTTGGTTCTACACTGCAGCAGATTGACACATCAGCAAATCACCATGTGCGCAGAAAGAAAGAAATAATGGTCTTTGTTGACATTTATCTCTCATAGTGTTAATTGAAATTTTCGTAGTACTAGTGGTATCAGTACTCCGTATCGGTTTAGTATGCAGGACTGACTACTCGTACTAGCATTGCTCAGAAAATAAGTGCATTTGCTCCCAAAAATGTAGGAATACGGTCTATTGTAAACTTTTTAAGTGTTCCAAAGACGTTTTTATACGTTTTTATGTTGTTGTTGTTTTTTATGCTAGAGCATACAGAAGGCTTTGACGCAGCCTCTCAACTGCAAAGAACGGTTGAAGAAATGGTAGTTTTTACACAAACGGCCAGCAGGTGGTAGCAGAGCAAAATAGATCAACCAGAGGCATGTTGAAAAAAAACAAATTTACCCACAGTTCTATGCAGATTTGTGATTAATGATGAAACTTAGCTATATTCTAATTTCTGGTGAAAGAAGAGACTGTAATCTTTTTTTTGGGGGGGGTAGGTTTCATGTTTTTATATCAATACAGCACAATATTCTGTGGGCCTTGTAAAATCAGTCAAAATCCAGTAAAACAGCCGGGAGTGAAGGGGATTGCTTCTGTGAAAATATCTGGGAGTGGATGAGTTAAAAGTTAAACACAAGTTTTCTATAGTATACTTGAAAAGTGAAACATACGCTACTGGATTTGAGCAAAAAGTTAAACCGGGTAAAAAATGAGTGACCCCCCCCCCCCCCCCCCCCCCGTCCCCATTTTGATTTTTGATTGAAAATGGGAAGAAGAACTAATGTGACTCTTTTCTCCACCCTGTTTGTTAGAATGGTCCACCGCATTGGCGATGGCCAGGTGTTGACCGCGCCCGTGCCACTCCACATGGAGAACGAGTCGTTGAAGTCAAGAGGTGGTTTGGCGGCCTAATGTGGCGGAAGGCTCTTGTTTGCTCATCGTAGCCAGACGCGCTAAAAAGCCTCTCGACCAGCTCCATTTGATCGCCAGCCACCGTTTAGAATACGCTTGAGGGGGTTCCAACTGAAAACTACTGTGCTTCCATCCTGCCCCAAAATAGGGGTACAATAGGGTCCCTTAGGCTCACGTGCTTCACTTTTGCCTTCCCATGTACCCCATATTGATGATTATAGATATAAAAAGCAGTGTTCGGGTAGCACCCTTGAAAAAAAAAAACATAGTACCCGAGTTATCTATTTTTTCTCAGAGGGAGAGAAGAGCAGAACAAGTGAGACGGAGGAGCTGTCTGTGTTCGTGAATGGTGATGCCAGACTCCATTCACAGAAACCCCAGCCAATCCCAGATGGCCTCCATTCACCCAAACACTGACAGGGAGGCTGCACATACATGTTAAAAATCCCACAAAGCCATCTGCTCGCCTGTAAAAACCAAACCCAAACGTGCTGGGATGCCAACCCGACATGCCTTGTGAACTGTCACTCAGAATATAATGAGGCAGCATCCTGTCAGTCTTTCCGCGGCCGCGTACTCCTTCTTGAGTCATCTGTTGACAGAACCTTGAAGTGTGCGTGATGTCGTCGTCTCATCGTGTATTCATGTTGATTATCTGTCCAGTCCCTTTTGCAATTGAAAAGGAACAATGCTAGCCAATTAAAAAAATATATATTACAAATTCATTAGTACGACTATTTTGTTTTTGTTTGTCCTCGTCTTGCTTCAAGCTCGCAAAAATGAGCGAAGATGTTCAAGTAAAGGAAATTTCATATAACGATTGTTCTGGCCAAAATGATCACTTGAGAATAGACGCTCCCCTAAAAGTGGCTTATAATTGCCTGTATTGACAGCTTAAACCAGGGGTGATAAAACATGGTGCCCGCAGGCACCAGGTAGCCCTCAAAGACCACATAAGTAGCATGTGAGCCCGTTCTAATAATAGCTCACCAATGAGTAGCGTCCATTTTTTTTTTTGCTATTCTTTTTTTAAATCACACTTGCAATGGTGTAAATTCGCAAAAGGCCACATTTTTGAAAATGCTATACCGATGGTTCAAAGTTCCGTATTCGCCAAGCCACCGACGATGAGTGGGTCTACTTGAAAACATTTTCATACAATTTTATACATTTTTATACGAGAGGAGGTGCTCTTCCGACAGACCAAAAAAAAAGTTTGAATGTGGTTGGCTAATGCTAAATGCTGTCTTGGTTGACAGTTCAACAGCTGCAAACAAGACAATGCACTCACCTTTATCGAACCTTTTTTCCTAGATCAAGGCAGCTATTAGAAGCTGGCTGTGTTGTTTACCTTGCGCCGGTCCCGTCCCACATTGTAACCATGGAGACGTCGGCAGACGCAATATTTCTGTATCATGTTGAATTCAGGATCTAAAGTATTTAATATTTATATCATAAAAAGGCAGAGTTGAAGAGCCATCAGAAAGAGTCTGGAAACTAGAAACTACACAAGTTTGTAAAGGAAACGTGTGGCTGAGAACCGATTTGTGGCAGACAAATCCTCGAACCCCGGTGATAGTGAGAGGACTCCGGGTGAAATTGAAAATAGGACAAAGAAAAGAGACCGTCTTTCGTTGGCGGTTCAGGTAGGCCTTGTCATTTTTGGTGTGTGGATCAACAAAAGCCTGCAAACGAAGCAAATATATAAACGTATTACTTTGGCGCCATCTGGTGTAACCTTAGTGTTGTTGTTAGGTTTTGTTCATTCGTAGTGTTATGTCTGCTTTTGAGATGCCCTGTTTTGTTGGCAGTCCTTGACTACACCTTCTCAAAAATGAAAGTGAAAGCATGTTTTTGCTTGTCTGCCTATGCAGCCTTTAAAGGCTACTTAGTCTACTCTATTTGCAGTAACATACTTTACTTTTACTACTACTTTACTATGTTACTTACTACTTTGCTGTTACAACGTGTCAGTATTCCCTAACACTTATTCTCATGCGTAAAAAATGCCAAAAGGCAAGTTCAAAGACTTAAAAGGACCCCCGACTGACTGTCATGACAAGTTTGCTCTATATTATTTATTTGGTAGCGTTCCTAAAGGGACGATCAAAACTCTTGAATGAGTCTGGTGAATGACGAGAGCTTTAGGAACGCTGCGAGGCTTATCTTGCTTTCTTTATGGCGTTTCACATTGAGAGCCTGCCGCCATTCTACGCCACCACGCACTGAATGCGCTGCGACGTAAATAACAATGGCGGCGTACGTCTAAATTCATCGTCTACAAAATGTATTAAACTGGAAATGATTTTTGAAAAATGAATCTCATAGTTATGTTGGTAACAACCAAATCAATAATATAGAGCAAACTTGTCATGACAGTCGGGGTTCCTTTTGAAGAAAAAACGAATTTAGCCAGCAGTAACAAGTTAATATTTTGTCAAGAATGAATTTGATAACTTCATTCATTATTTTTCATGTGCAGTTAATACCTTTAAAAACACATTTCGCAACATGCTGTCGACCGACTCAGGTAACGACCAATCGTGGCTCAGTTTGCAAACGTCACATGACCAAATCTTGAAAACAGGTGAGCCGTGATTGGTCGTCACCTGACCTCCGAGCACCTGTGATGTCATTGTCAGTCGATAGAAAGTGGCAAAATGTGTTCCGGTATTAGTCGTACATGAAAAATAATGAAGTTGTCAAATTAATTCTAGCCCAAAAAATATATATATATATATTGCTGAAAATGACTAAATGAGTCACGTGTCCCTTGAATATTGCTTGTGTTTCTCCATGTGCGATGTCATGTCAGTTTGTGCTAGCGTGCTATTTTGACTAGCATGCAAACTACTGCTAGTGATGAACCTCGTTTGAAGGTGGTTTGTTTGTGTTGAGTAATTTAACGAGTGACTACAGTTGTTTATGTAACATGGGTTCGCGACTGTGTACAAACTATGCATAATGTTGGTGTTTTATGGCCCTCTACGTTGTAAGTGTTGTCATGCCACCTTTTTACAAATTGATCTTAGGGACGTGTCTTCGTGGCAGGACTTGGCCGCCTGTCTCCCATGAATAGCAGGAATTCACAGAAAACAAGTGTGGATGATTTCCTCATAACTCAATTTAATTGGCTTCAAGGAAAACATAAATTCTAATCAAGCCAGCCACCACAACGGTTGTTCATAGGCTACTATGCAACCCGGCATGAGAGTCAATTTCAAAATAAAAGGGAACTACTGTACATGGATATCAATGCCTTACTTTAGCTTTTATTTTGAATTTGGCTTGACATCGAATTAAGCCTGGCCCGGTGTGCAAAATGAAAAAGTGACAGACTTGAACTGGAGTGCAAATATTCAATTTGATGTCCTCATGTTCACCGGCGCACCACTTACGTGCATGCGCACCTGTCCTGAGGTTCCATCAATGCGCAATCGGGGAGTTCTAGTAAACAGTGTTAAGGTTTCTAGGAATCCCTGGATGCGTGTCAATAGAATTGAGGAGCGACTAATGAGGCCACTCGTTACTCTTTTCATCTGTCAACATGTTTCCTTCCTAAGATGTTCACTGATCATCTTGCACGAAACACTTTACAATTCCATAGCACGCACTGTAAAACAAAATATCATAAAATTAATTTTAAAAAATTGTAATTTTCCGGCAGCCAGAAAATACTGTTAAATAGCAGAAATTAAAAAAAAGTTTTTAAGTGTAATTTCAACAAGATTGTATGTATATGTAAATAATGTGATTAATCTTTCAAAACATGGCCAATAACTTGAAAAAACAGATAAAACAGGTTCACCAAGGGGATCGAACCCACGACCTCAGGGATACCTGACGACAACTCTATCACTGATCCACGCTTCCGCCGTTGTTTATAATTTTAGCTCTCAGAACAGGCAGCATCCATAAGTCCAATTCTTTGCTTTGCTTTATTCACCCACTCACGCTTTCCCCTTTCCTATATGTCATTAGATGTCCTTTCAAAATAAATGTTAATACAATGAATTATTATTATTACTACAATGAATGTACTCGATTCTGATATCGCTCAACACAGCGCTCCAGCTGTGTTGATTGAGCTCGGCCGCAACGCATTTCAACCGCAGTTACAGTGTTGCGCCATTATGGAGGCGCTATATCAACAGCATCCATCCATCCATCCATTTTCTGTACCGCTTGTCCTCACAAGGGTCGCGGGATATATATCAACAGCAGTGCACCGGAAAGACCCAAAGCAACAACCGAAGAAGAAACTATAATAGTGTTTTACAACAACGCTGAACTATATTTACAATTTAATATGTGCTAGTGGATGCATCTTTAATGGCAACAATTATTGGCAACTTTGTATTCATATAATTTCTCATTGCTAGTCCCTGATCGTAAAATGGCTGCAGGAGGGCGGCCCATAATAGTATCGTTCACCGCCGCAAGTGCCGATACCTTACTTAAAATAAGACTGGTATTGGCACCGATACCGATACCTGCTATCGGTAGCAGAGGTGGGTAGTAACGAGTTACATTTACTCCGTTACATTTACTTGAGTAACTATTTGAAAAAAATGTACTTCCAAGAGTAGTTTTACCACACAATACTTTTTACTTGAATAGATGTGTGAAGAAGTAATTAAGTATTGGGCTACACTAGAGTCGTTACCCGCCGCCTCATTCATACATTAGATTTACCGTATTTTCACGTAAGCGCTCCGCTTGACTGACTGTGTGGGAGCATTTCCACGGACACGAGTGATGTGACGTTCACAAACGAATCGAGTCTTTTGAACGGCTCTTCAATTTGTTGATGGGAACCGAGTCTTTATAGAGACCCGTTCAACCCCCACATAATGTTATGTCTATCTGATGCCACTTAAAAAAAAATATATATATATATTATACATCAGATTTCATGTTCAAGCAGTTACTCAGTACTTGAGTATTCTTTTCAGAAAATACTTTTTTACTTGTACTTGAATGATTTTTTTATGACTACTTTTTACTTTTACTTGAGTAATATTATTTTTGAAGTAATGCTACTCTTACTTGAGTACAATTTTTGGCTACTCTACCCACCTCTGATCGGTAGTCACCCATCATAGTCAGGGTGATACCACCGCTGCCTCAATTTGAGCCCTTGAACTACCGTAGTTATTTTCACACACAAAAATGGTCAATTCACAAAGAAATTATAATAAAATTACAAGTTTTTACTGTTAATTTCTCAGTATATATATATATATATATATATTAGGGGTGGGAATCTTTGAATGTCTCACGATTCGATTCCGATTTTTGGATCTGCGATTCGATTCAGAATCGATTTTTGATTAAGAACAATTTTTGATTCAAAATGATTTGATTGACAATGATTTTTGCTTCAATCTATTGATGTGCAATGAATTGTAATGATCTACTCCAGTCTGACTCGCTAATGCTAATTAGCGCGCTACTCACGGCACTTTTATCACTCAAAAGAACGGCTCCACACTACAAAAAACAATTTTTATTGGAATAACTTGATCGTAACTTTTTCCTTCTACTCTCTAATGTGGCTACAACTTAACAGTGTATTAGACCGCGTGGAACCACACTTCCCCTAAGTGGCCAAATTGGGTACAACATGAACAGCGCTCCAAATAAAGGCACACACAGACAAGGTAAAAAGACAGTATAAAATCATTTAAATGAAATCGCGATTCTTATGAGAATTTATTTTTTGGGCACTCCCCTAATTTTTATATATATATATTTGTCTAGGTTTTTAAAGTTTAATTTTACATTTTATTCCATTAAATAAAAAACAAATATTTGTGAAATTACGATACATTTGTGAACATATTTTAACAATCAATATATGTATTTCTAATGGAGTTTTTTATGTGTGTAAAATAACATGTTATTGTGCATTTGACAGGTAAAATCAGTTATTTTTTGTAAATTAAAAGACATTTTTAAAATAAAGAAAAAAACCTCAAATACAAAGTAAAATACAGGGCTATTTTTTACAGTGTGTGGCCAGATTTTCTCTTATGCCAAAGCTTGATATTTTCTGTTGTCAAAATACTTCACCAGGGTTTCTTCAGCACTTAAACATCTAAGGAGGCACTTGCACTGTTTGGAAAAAAGTACCTCAAAATTTGGACTTACAGAAGTATTTTCTAACTAACACAGAAGTGTTTGTACGTCAGAAGTGTTGATAAGCTGAATGCTCATAATGGAGTGTCTGAAGCAGTTCGGCGTCTCTTGTGTTGTACGGCGGGCGGGCGGTCAAGCGGGCGGCCCACCAAGCTGCAAGGTGACAGAGGATTTCTGAGTGCCAGGTCCCTATTCACAATGATCACACATTAGACTGATCAAATCAGACTGCAGGCCTGCTTCCTGACTAACTCAATTTGCTCTCATACGCTTCCCTTTTCACGCTGCGCACGCACGCACGCACTTGCGCTGTTGCACTTGTGCACATGAGCAGAAAAGCAACAGTGAGTGGGGCAGCACCTATTGAGCGCTCATGAAAAGCAGAGACTGACGTTGCCTTGGCAACTGCTGGCATACATTTTCAGGAGGACCCAGATTTTCTGTCTGACTCGTATTGTTTTGGTTCTATTTGGATCGTCGCGGCATGCCGGGACTTCTTATCTCACTTCTCACTGTTTGGAATTAGGCCGCCACTGTGCTGAATCTTCAGAGGCATGCTTAGGAGTCGGCCAAACTCTCGAAATTACACGCAAACATTGAGGTGTCTCATTTCTTTTTTTCCCCTTAAAATCCATTTGATCGACCTGGCAGTTTAATACTACTGCATGAGTATTAATCCTCATAGTGCGATTTAATTGAACATTTACTTCCATTTATCTTCCGCATTCTATAGCAGGTAAATTCTCCACAGCGGTCGTTCTCAAATCTTTGACCCCAAATCACACCCCAAAAAATACGGAGTGCTTCAAGTATCACCATAATGGCCAGCATTAAAACACTAGGGCCTGACCATTACTGTAAGCATTTTTTGAGGCCGATATCGATTTTTGGCAGAAAAAAATACGAATTACTGATAAATCAGCCGATTATTTAAAATATATATTTAATGCATAAAATTACTTCTTTACTTGGGGATTGTATTTCGTGCCATGCCGTGGAAATGTGTGTTTGCATCTTTGAATTTTGAGAAAAGAAAGTTTTTGAATCCTTGAAATGTCAACTTTAAATATAACTTGAAACGACAATGACAAAATAAAACAATATGAAAGTTAAATAAGTATAGAATAAACTAATACAACTGAAAAAACTGTAAGAACAAATACAGACCGTTCCTGTGCATTTTGACCTCTTGGAGGCAGTGTGGTGCCGTGCATCCATGGTGTACACACTTAAAATGAGTACAGAAGAAAGTTACGTTTGAATTCTATTAAAATAACTCATTTTTCACACATTGGGAAGAGTTTGTGCCTTTGCGTATCATCCTACCCGTGAGTATGTGTTCCCACAGCATTTGTGTGTGAATATTCGTTATTTGAAGGAAAAACACTCCTGAAGTCGATGCTAACTTCCTGTTCGCATTTAAATGGGATCCTCCCTTTGCTTTAAGCATTAGCGCTAGGCTAGCGATGGTTTAAAACAAAGCATGTTTTGTATTTAAAAATTACAGTGGATGTAATTCTTATACAACTAACTCCAACTGGGTTGTCATTAAACAGTTTAAAGGACGCTTAAGGACAACAGAATAACATAGCTGCACACTTGCTAGTTGCTAATGCTAGCAAGCATAACGGTGCGTTAGGGTACTTTCACAGCGTCAGAAACTTTGGTTTTCTTCGATGATAACATTTTAAGGGAAAAATAATCGGCCATTTAGCCCAATTGGCCGATTGTTTTGGCTGATGTTTCAACGGCAATAATCATCCGATGAATCGGTCGGGCCCTATAAAATACAACAGTGTAGTAGGTGTACCTTGGGCAGTGATTCTTTCCAAGTACCAGTAGTGAAGTACCACAAATGGTATTAGTACCACACTTTCAAAGTCACTGCCCTACAGTATCGCTTCACTTTCGATTATACAACACATGCAGGGCCCACACTCCTCATCATTATCATTCTTATTATCATAATCTCATTATTATAATTGCGATAATTGTTTGACTGTGCTTGTTATCCTTGGATGTTGGTCCAAACGGGTCCAATAATCACATCTGGCCTGACGGTAGATGGAGAGAAAAAAACTGCGACAACAGAGCAATGGGCACAACAACAGCCATATCAGCAACAGTTAATAGTCCCATAATGACAGCATCTGCGAAGATACTCCCAACGCCACCGTCCGCCCACAGCTGCATTGGCTGAATGTGAGCATGAATGATTTTATTTCAGTCTGCCCTCCCTGAGTGTGCTTTAAGCTGTTTAATGACACCCTAGTTGGGGTTTAATGTAAAACCAAACACACAACAAAAATAATTACACGCAGTGTATATTTAAAATAAAACAAGACGTAGAAACATTGCCAGCGCTAATGCTAACAGTCAATGTAAAATCCAATTGGCAGGCAAATGGATAAATTAGGAATAATAGTCCTTAAAATAACAAATATTACAGATAATATGACAATACTCAAGGGCTTCTTTATAATCTGTGAATGAGTTCTATAACGCTTAATCCTAACTTTCTTCTTATGCTAATATTTGACTTTGTTACGAATCCATTTTCTGGTTGTTCTTTCAAGTCATTTTTATACTTGACTTTTGGTCATTAAATAAATGCTGAGTTTCTAAATCTGGGAAAAATTACTATTATTATTATTATTATTTTTTGATAGACTCATATCAGAAGGCAAGGAGGCCGATAGCGGATATTTGAAGCCGATATTCTCGTTTGCAGTTAAGGTGAAATAAATATTGATATCAAAGTTTTGATACAAACTCTCAACACTTGACTTTGTATGAATGCACTTAAGGACATGTTTATTAACCAGCTATTCAGATTTGCACCATTTAAAAAAAATAAATAATAATCTAACGAAAAGGAAAATAAAATAAATGAAAATGTCAACAGCTCTAACTAAATGAAGTTCTACAAAATGTCAACTGCCATTTTAATCTTTCACTTATCACTCATTATTATTATCATCTTTATTTAAAGTTTTTTTTAAAGGTGCATCGTCTACAGGTATACTGGCCAGTAGGTAACCTGCGTAATCAGTTAGCAGAGAATTTAACATCTCAAAAGAACTGATTAAAAAAAAAAATCCTGCTGCCAATATGCACCAAAAATCAGCACCGATAATCACCCCTGTGGATAGTGATTATGTGTCTCCATGACTGGATGAACGGCCACAGCATACCCCCAAATTTGAGCACAAAGTCTCCCAAGACGGCTAGAAACGGGTACAACTGCAAAAGGGGGAATTTCATTTTTTTAGGGCGTAACGCTCAGAGATTGTATCATAAACATGCATGTTTTTTTCCCCCCTCTACTCACAAATTCTTCGGTGTCCCTTCCAGACAGCCTACAAGCCCTGGCTGTGTGCGCAGTATTTCCCCACCACGCAGCACTCGTGTCAAAGAAAGGTATCGTGCCAGCAGTACTGCCTGGAGGTCCAACAGAGCTGTCCATTCATTCTGCCGGACAACGACGACTTGATCCATGGCGGCAGCCCAAGCTTTATCTGCACAGGTTATTGTCCACTCTGTCTTGCTAACGCAATCTTTCACAACCTTTACTCAACCAAAGCATGCCTTTTGGGCGGCGTGTGAGTCGACCCCAGGGAACTTTTTTTGCTGTGCTTCAATAAAGTGCAATTGCACATCCACTACAGTAGGTGGCAGTGGCGCTCTGATTGTCTGAGAGTGCGCAAGGATTATTAGCTCCTCTGCACAGGTGTACTTACGACAATTTTATAGACAAATGATAGTCCTGGCACAGAGTTGGGGGGCAGGGTGGCAAAAAATATTTTTTCTTCCAGAAATGGGGGGTATAGCAAAAAATCTTTGTTTAGATACCTTGTTTAATTTAAAGTTGTCCAAATCGTCAGAGTTTCACACTCTCAAGTCTCAACAGTCAAATAATAATAACAATGATAATGATAATAATAGTAATAATAATGATATTAGCAACAACAATAATAATAATAATAATAATAATAAATAGGGCTGGGTATCAATTCTAATTTCCTCATTCATTTCAATTTTGATTCACAAGACTTCAGTTCGATTCGATTGTGATTTAATTATGGAACATCAATTCATATCAAGGACAAATTCCAAATTAAATTTTCCAAAGGCAGTAACTGGTTTATTAATGAATGTGACACGTGTTATAATCACTTAAGTGTTTCACAGACATTGACATCAGCAAGGATGATATGAAAATGTTTTTCATAATTCAAATCAAATAATTGTAAATATAAATATAAAAAAATACTGAATTGTCACAAAGTGGAATAAGTCAGGTCTTTCATAAATGTTTAGAAAATACATTCTACTTTCTTATGAATTTAAGTGAAAAAGAGATATTAAAAAAATTGATTCATGGTTTTATGAATCGATATCAGGCTTGAAAAAGAAAATTGATTTGATATTGATTATTTATTTTTTAAACACAGCCCTAATAATAAGCAATAATAATAGTAGACTGATGATCTTTGTGTTACTTTCATAAGTCATTTTTGCCTATTTTCATATTTATTAATTAATTAATATTTAACTCATTTGCTCCCCAAAACGTATAAATACGTTTTATTTTCAATATTACCATGCTCCCAAAGACGCATTTATACATTTCTTTGTTTTGTTTTTCTGCTAGAGCATACAGAAGGCTTTGATGCAGCCTTTGAACTGAAAATAACAGTTGAAGCAATGGTAGTCATTACAAAAACGGCCAGCAGGTAGCAGCAGAGTATAAGAGATCAACCAGGGCCATGTTGCAAACAAGCTCTTTCCCCCACTGTTTTGAACAGATTTGTGAATAATGATGAACCTTAGCTATATTCTAATGCAAATTGCTGCAAAACGAAAACAGATAATACAGAAATATACTTTTTTTTCCTGAAAGACGAGACTCTAATATTTCTTTTGGTAGGTTCTATGTTTTTATAGCAATAGAACACAATATTCTGCGGGCCTTGCAAAATGAGTCAAAATCCAGTAAAACAGCTGGGAGCAAAGGGGGTTGCTTCAGTCAAAATGGCTACAAATGAATGAGTTAATAATTTATGTTTCAGTTTGATGTCTTGTTTTGAAATCTACTAAAGGCAAAGAAATCTGTCATGAACTAAATCCTCCTTGGCAGTAGTTGGCGCTATACTGAGGCAGATTGACACATCAGCGAATCATCATCTGCGTCAGAAAGAAGGCTTTTTGTTGACAATTTGTGCTCACGAATGAAATGTGATATATCCGTGTCACCCCCTTTCAGGCCTTTTGCCAGAGCATCCATCCGAGAGCAAGGCGGAGTGCTGCGACGTCCGATGGGACTCCAACACGGAGGGCCCCTCGGGCGAGACGCTAAAAAGGACTGCCTCCTCGTGCCGGCCCAAGGGGGCCTCGGTCACCTCCACCGCCACCCCCAGACTGTGCAGCGGGCGGCTGAAGATCTGCCTGCTGGCGCTGGTCCTCCTGCACACCGTCATCATCATATCGGCCTCCCACAACTCCACCTTGGCGGGCGCCGCCGTCACCTTCTCGACGGAGAAGAGCGCGTCCAATGAGGATTGAGCATGGGGATTGGCTGAGTCACGGTCAGGTCTGCCCACCCGGCACAGGACGCGGCAGGGCTTGGGCTGAAGCTTGGGCTGGACCGGACCGCCCTTTGACCTCTTGCCACTTAAAACCTGCTCATTGTTTCTATTCCAGCCATATGTTGAGGAGCATCTCGTGCCTCCACCTCTTCTTTTCTTCTGTTTGTTTTTCTTTCTGTCTTTCTGTGTCCGGATTGCGCGTGCAAATGGACAGCGATGAAGTGTGCGCCCCCTGCTTGTCATGACATTCAAATTTTCTTTTGACTAATCAACACTATTCCCCTTCCTCTCGCTTACGACCTTGCAGTAACTCATCCATCACTCACGTTGCTCTTTCAATATTCAGCTCGTAGTTGTGTTATTAATTCATCCCCTCACTCCCTCCCTCTGATGCTGCATGCCTCAACAGTTTGGTCACTGAGACTAAAGGTAACGGTGCCAAAAAGTGTATGCTTGGTAGTGGTAAATCTCTCGCAATGCCACTAAACTGACTCCATTGTTGGCATACAAAAAGGGGGGGGGGGCAAAATCAGAAACCTGGAAAGTTGTTGAAACCAAAAGTCCAGGGGCCTCATTTATTAACGACACAAAGTATTCATTGAGCCGTTTCTGTCACACACAAAAACCAACTCGTTTGGCTTTAATGTTAAGTAAACATATGCTTTTTTATTCTACTTGTAAACACTACGACACACTCGGGATGTAACGATAACGGCGATATTGTGATATCGCAATATTAAAATTGCCACCATATCGTCGTCGTCTTGTCACGATATTAAAAGCAGCACATCTGTTACAAAAGGTGAGGCTGTATTCCATTTGTGTAATCCTAGCACCCTCTGGTGGTTAGTTTATTAGCGCAGTTTCATTTAAATTAGGAATGTTTTGGCCACTGCCATACCAGGAAATATATATATATTATTATTATTATTAATTTATTTTTAATGTTTTTGTTTTTTTGCAATACTGTGAGTTTTTACACTGTTTCGTGAGTTGTTTTGTTTTTGTTTTTAATATCGCAAACATCCCCACAATATTGTGATAATTATCGTATTGTGATGTTTGGATATCATTACATCCCTACTGCACACTGCTGTTTTTTTTTAACCCATTCACTGCCAGCCCAGTTAAAATGGCTCTTTATCGTCTATATCCGTCAATGGCAGTGAATTAGTTTTTTTTTTTTTACTTCCTACTTTGTGGTCAACAGTACTCAGAATAATGGTAAATGGTACAAATAGTTTTTTCCCAACAAGCGCAATCTGACATCATGTTCAGCAAAAACCAAAATAAATGAAAAAACAACATTTTGTAGTTATCTCAAAGCGGCTAGGTTTAACATTCCATAGCATTTCTTAAAAAAAAAAATCACCATTTAAAAAGTAGTTTGTTACAGTCTGTTACATCAACAAATCCAAAAATACAAGTTGTGCCCTGTGATACGAGTTTACCCATTTATTTCTTTTGCAGATGCAAGCCATTGTATGGCCTTTTTTCTCTCTTTTTTATGATATGAGTGCTGTATGGTGACAGTGGCGTCAACTCAGCTCACTTCACAACAAGCAGCAGTTTGGTAGTCAACAATCCGTCCCCCTCATTCCAAAAATAGGCTTTAAACTGTTTATTGCCATTTCTGTCAAACTAAACATAAAAGAAAGAATTACACATTTTGCATTTAAAAACAATCACATAAATTTGTTTATAAGTCTGCTATCATAATTTTAATGCATAATGTCAAATTCTGTCTTTGTGACTGCATCACACTGACACCTGGTGGCCAAGTTCCAAACACCAGAAGGAGCTGCACTGTATTAATCATGATGCACAAATTGGTTATTCTTTACATTCTGTTTAATTTAATTAACACTATCAAGTAAAATATTATTGAGTGTTTTTATTTATTTTTTATTTTTTTGTAGAACTGATTACGGCATTAATGCCACGATCACTAAACGATTGAATTCGTATCTCAAGGCAACACGATAACATTTAGCTGACAAGCTAACAATAATCTTATAAAACAATTCAGAAAATCAGTAGCTTATTTTTGGTAATGCCATTTATATTTCTATTTAATCAGGATCTGATATGTTTTAGATGACATACGTTCCCGTCCAACACTTTCATTCATCTCTACTCAGGTTGATAATTGAGGCCCCGCATCTTGAGTGCCTCTATGCTGTCCATCCCGAGTCGGGCCAATAGTGGCAATGGAGCAATATTATACCAGATTTTTGCCCGCAACATTTATGCCACCCTTGACAAAGTGACGACCCAGACAAGCAAAGGGCTGCATTGGCACGTAAGGAATGTGGGGAGAATTTCAAGGGCTGATCTATCCCACCACCCGTGTGTATGTTCATTTATTTATTTGACTATTATTATTTTCACTTGTGGCCATCTGCTGTGTATAAAGTGCACAATGCTGACTGAGTTTGGAATCATGAGATCGTGGGTTTATAGACTGATCCAACCACAATTTGCAAATGCCAACAGTACGATTATGATAAAGCAGTGATTGGGCCACACTGAAACGACATAAGCAAATGTTACGAGTAAAGTAAGAGATTCACAATTTCAAGAAAGAACAACCCTAAACGGGCCTTTCTGTCCGATTTAGGGGAGAAAAGGGCACATGGCCAGAATGTCTTAGTTCAGTGGTGTAAGGACAGCGCTGTCTACTGGATCAGATTTGTCATTGCACCACTTCGCCCCAATGCAATCTGTTCTTTTTTTTCCATGTGCCACTAGAGAGCCAACGTTCTACACTTTGCGAAACTGGTCTCAAACATAGACTGGCTCGATTTCGTTATGACCTCGCTGTCAGAATTCTATCACTCAGTCGCAGCATTTTTTTTTCAGTGTGACCATAACATTTCTCCATAGAAATTCAAATCCAAACAGAATGCAGAATGTTCTTGCTTACAGTAGTTGCCCTTTCATTTCTTTCCTTTTACCTTTTCAGATGCAACCACCCGACTCCCGCGTGACTTACTTCCTCATTAAACCTTATCTGCCTGTTGATTTTCAAAGAGTTTTGACCCCTGACCCTTGTCTGACCCCCATTGTCTGAATCCCCACCCGCCAGTAATCCCATTCCCTGGAAGACAGCAGTGGATGTATTCGTTCCTCTAATCTCTATCTGTTCCTGTTGCGTGCGTCTTTATGCAGAAGATGCTTTCTGTTGTAAATATGTCCCCGCAAAATGGCCCCTCCTTCCCATTGCCCTCTGCAGACTCACCCTTCTCGAACCCTCTGTTTGAATCGCACTGTGAATTCTGTTAGCCTCCTCGGTTTTTTGTCTGCTTTTGGAGATTGTTATTGCCGCATTTTTCTGTTGTCTACTGCAGTGGTGTGACTTGATGAGTAGGACTAAGTTGGATGTTTAAAAAGATGCGATGACGAGGTCGTGAATTAAAAAAAAAAACGTACAAAAAACAACACTTGAATTACGAAAAGGGTTCAAATACAGACAAAAAAATGATAATGTTATCATATTGTCATACTAGAGATGCTTTAGTTTGCTATTTTCCTTTCTTTTCTACAAAAGACTTGATGAAATGAAATTATTTATAAAAAAAAAATGCGTCCTTCAAGTCATGATCTTTTTTGGACGTAAAAAAAATGTATTTATTAACATTTTGTTCGAAATAAAAAATAAATATAAATTATGTTACACATTATATTTTGGAGTCTTTTTGTGAGTAACTGCTGTGATGACAGGAAGCAGGAGCTTAGTGAGTTGCGAGATACATTTAAATATGTTGTACATTTTAAAAGCAATTTGTATGAAAAAGAAGCATAACACATTTTGGGGAAATGTGTGACCACTCTCAAATCTGATCATTTATTTTCTCTAGAGGAAAACAGATCCATGTACCAAAAACGGGCCTTGGGACTGATTTATGTGACTTGTTAATTGGCATGCAGTCAGCTTGCACCTTCGACACATGACATGACAGCTCGCTTTTCTCATTCCGATTCAAACAAGCTGTCTCTGGCCACATGAAACGTCAGCTATTTCCTACCTAACTGCATAAAGAGCTATGATTAAATGCAGGAATAATAATGATAATAATGTTTTGATGTTGGGCTGTAGCCCGGTTTAAGACGAGGCGGGAGGAAAAGGGTGGAACAAACTGTATTATTCAAATATTGACTTTCAAACAAGTAATGTATGGTTTTCCACTCTTGTTAAAAAAGATATATATATTTTTTAAATCTCTCAATTTTTATTTAATTTTGGTTTTTTTATTTTAATTTTGGGGTGCTTGAATGAGTGCCCTAAAAAAAATTGCCTATGACAGGAAGTTTTCTATGTTGGCCTCTAGAGGGGGACATATCACAATTTATAGAGCAAGACAAGGGTAAGATAATTGACATAAGTTCAATATGTACTATTATGTATTATTATTTTTCCCTTTTGGGGGGATTGCATTAGGGGAAAAACACTTCTTCCCAATTCTATAGATGAATCAAATGAAAAACAGCTAAAAACCACGTGGCAGTAATTGAGTGTTCCTAAGAAAACATGAAAAGCAAATCATGGGCGTAACTAAAACCATAAAAAATGCAAAAAGCGGTTAGTAAGGCCTTGGATGTATAGAAAATTAACAATATCTTTGTCGTTGTCAAAATAATTGTTAAAAAGATGTATTTAAAAAAAAAAAGGAGGAGGCGTGGCGGTTGGTTAACATTGAATAAGCAGTGTTTCAAACCTTTTTTGAGCCCAATTTTATATTGGAAAAATCACGGCACACCACTAAATAAAAATATCACAAAATGTATGAATAATTTTGTCGAAAAAGACTCACAAATTTACTTACTCCGTGTAAAACATGTGCCTGTTAGATTTAAACAATAAAATAATGGCTAACATACTAGTACAACACATTGTACAACAGAAAGGCCACTTAATTAGCTAGAACCTCAATGATTGATCATGAATTATTTCTGAATTTCCTCCACGTTTATTTTGGAATGAACTTACTTTTTGACATAAAAAATGTTATTAATATCAATATCCCTTTGAAGCAGTTTACCCCACGTAACATCTCTTTGACTTCACAAATCAGTGCGGTACAAAAGACTAAAATCCTCATTCAAGCCATTTGCTCTGTTTTCTCATTCGCTCTAGCTTATATTTAATTAAAATGTAAAGGGGTGGTTACTTGTGGTGCAACCGGAGTTTAGTTTTTGTCACCCCAGAAGTTTGTGTGAATGCTTATTTGATAGGATAATGGCAACATTGCAAGCCATACTCAAAATAACTTGAGTTATTGATAAAGCGCTGAGAACGTACCTCGAGCATGAATTGGTTATTCCAGAATTGGAGTCCAATTTAGGCAGCAACATTTTAAAAACGCCCCATTTAAGCATATCTTTTGTTTTGTTTTCAAGAAAAGCAAGAGATAACCCATTATATAGTTCAACATGGGAGTTATTCTATCTAGCAACAAGTATTACTTTAGCATGCTAGCATGCTAGCTAATACTATTAATGGACCTCGTGAAGGTGGTTTGTTTGTGTTGAATAATTTACCTATAGAGTTTATGTAAGATTGGTTCATGAGGGTTGTACATGCCAGATGCCTGAAGTTGATGCTTTTGCCTTCTTGTAAACTACTCGTTCATGTGTACATTTTTCTTGCCCATGTGTGTTAGTTTGCGCTAGCGTGTTATATAGGGTAGTCTGGCTAGCTAATACAATCGAAGGGGCTCATGCAAAGGTGCTTTGTTTTTGGTAAATAAGTGTCAATTATTCACTGATTTATTAAAAAAAATTCAGCGAGGCTAAATGTCCTCCAATTATGGTATGACCCAAATATTGATATCATTCTTACATTGGAAAGCGGCCGTGGAAAGCTTTTTCCTTCCTTTTGTTTGTGTGCTCACAGTGCTAAAATGGAGCGTGCGCTCATTATGGTCCTACAGTGTCTTGATGCTCTAAATGAGATGCTAACACCCCACCCACGCGTCTTCCTGCTCACTCTCCTCCCTGGCGAGTGTACATCATGGCATCTCTATAACTCACAAACACGTTGGTGTCGACTCGAAGAAGAAGACAGTACCGACTAAGTAAAGATGCTTTTCCTCTTTCATCGTAGGCAAACAGATATGTATTTTTAAACGTGTCTGGTTCAGAACTATTTAATCATTTTACTAATCAGCATTGACATCTTTGTGTGTCTGAAGCCCTGAAATAAATTCAATGGATGGATAGTTTCAACTTAATATTTTCTAACAGTTTGGATGCCCCATGGCAACATACTGCCTCTCACAGGTTAGTCTTGGTACTACATCAGATCTGGTTTTGGGGAGGAGACTAATGTAGTTGAAGATGTGATTATATGTGTGGTGTGCTGTGTTGGTCATCTTGAGTACACCACACACTATATAAGACTTAAGCACACACTTGTTGTTTTATTAGTGAGGGTTCTCTTTAAAAAAATACTTTCTCCTGTTGATTTGTGTTGCGCCAAAGAACAAATAGAAAGTGTTGTTACACTATTAACATGCGTGAGGGACATGCAGCGCTTCAGGCTCCTGCAGTACCTCTTAGTTGCCATCATCATCATCATCATCATCACTTTCTAGAATAGTTTGCAAGGCCAGTGTCATGACAAGGCTTTGTGTTGCTTTTATGACCCAAATGAGGTGCTGTCATGCATCTAACCGAAATGATTGATTTTAGCTATGCGTAGATTACTACATTTTGTTCCTTTGGATCTAAGATAAAACAACAATAGCAATAACAATAATAATACAAAATGAAATTAAAACATGCTGTTGAGTGGCTTTCTGCTTGTTTAAGGCCAGCGGTGAAATAAAGTCGAGATGGGGGGGAAATGCTGAATGTAGGAGCTGTATATCATAAAAGCCAAACTCCTTTCATGTGTTCCAAAGAGGCTGCTTGTTTATCCTGCCATCAGCTCATACTATTTGTCATGGATGCCGGCTCAGCAATTTCAAACCATTTTCACGTTGCTTTGAACAATGAAAGGAATGAGTGCTTGGATTCTCATCACAGCACCAATATTAGGGTGTCAAATATGCTTTGTGGTCTATAATGTTGTGAAAACACAAGCAAGGGGTTTTTACAAATAGTCCCAAGGAGTAATGTAAAGCGTGTAGTAGCACACTTTTGTCATGCCATCTTTTTGATAAACTATGACACATGACATTAGCACTCAATTCAATCCAGAGTTTTATTCTTAAAAACGAGGCTTCAATCTGTTAAATTCCACTCCCAGTTGAAATTTACTCAACTAAAAACTAAATGTAAACAAATTAACACATTTTGTATGTACTAGCTTAATGCTCACACACAATGGAAAACACCATTGACAGGCTAACATTGATGGTCGCGGTTTTAGAAGCCAATTGATATTTGAACATGTAAAGTCAACAAAGGTAGCAAATCCAGGTCCAGAAAGTAAAAACAATGCCAGGTACAGTTTGGCTTTAGCCCCTGATGCTAGCTAGCGAGCTCCCTAAAAGCTAAACAAGCACCATGGGAGCTAGCTAGGGAGCTAGCTAGCTAGCACCTGGGGCTAAAGCCAAACTGTGACAGGGTGTTTACTTTCTGGACCTGGATTTGCCACCTCTGCACATAGACATACAATCTCACAATACTCATAAGTAAATATTCTTTACCTGCTGCAAAGAAAAACAAAACAAAAAAACACAATCATACAGCAGCTTCCAGAGTCATTGCAGTGTAGCATATATTTTTTTGCTCCACATTTGTAGTTGACTGTTTTTATTTTATTTTTATTGTATTTTTTTATTATTATGTAGTTGACTGTTAAAGTACACAGTTAATTGACACACTTAATAGCCACAAGAGGAGCTGTACTTTGAAGATGACTTAAGAGTTTGCCCAGAAAGATAACTTTTTTTTAATTTATATATCTGCTATTTTCTTTCTTAATTATTTCCGTCTAAATAATCACTTTTCTGTTGCTGATTTAAAAAAATAATATATTTATAGTATATATATATATATATATATATACATATAATTTTTTTTTTTTATGGTAAAATGGATATCACACTAATGTTAGCTTTCGAAGTAGCGTCTCCTCCCCTGGAATTACGACAACACGATTTCATTTCTATTGTCGTTACGAATTTGTTTCTTTTATCATGCTTGCTATGTGTCACTAAAAAGTGTCCTCCGAATAAAACCAAGAAAAACACTCCATGCTCCAGGGCTTGCACACAAAGCAGACTGTAAAACAAATATTTGAAGCAAACCGGGCTTGTTGACTTCAAACATTTAGGGAAAAAGTCAAATAATGGTGAGTTTATGCTTCCCCTTTGGCGAAAAACTGCTGAAAGGTAAAAAGGCGCGTGAACATTTACACAGTAAATTAGCTACTTTGCTGTCTGACTCCAACGAAGCAGCAACGAGTCAGTCTGACTGACTAGAACAGAGCTTGTATGAAATTAAATGAAAAAGACAAAAACGAAGGACATCATTTTCACGATGATTATTACTGTCAATAAACTTAAATGGTAGTTTCAAATACTGTATTTTGTTTAATAACTCTCATTTTTATTTTTATTTTGTTAATGAAAATACCTTCCGAATTTTTGTCACTTCATTCATTTACATTAACTATAATAACCCTCAGTGATGCTAATAAGTAATGGTGCCTAAAACATGGCTGTCTGTTTTTTTTTGTCTGTGTTTGCATTTGATTTCGTGCAAACAAATGTGACCTAATAATACTGACGCTGACGACTGAATGGTGATAATGTGGCAGATGCATCGTTACTGCACGTTTTGGCTTCCCTCTCATCATCAACAGACATCGACTGATGCAAGTTTGCCTCACATTCCTCCACGGATCTCTCGGACCTCTTGACTTCCTAATCTATTTCTACCGATTGAGCTGGGAGGTAATATTCTTTCACCATTACCTTCCACAAGGGGGTTAAAGTATATTAATGCTTGTGAGTTAGCGAGCAGGATTATTTAAAAGCTGTAGAATCGTAAAACCTGTGAAAATGATTTGTAGGGGAAGGAGCCGTTAAATGCAAAGTTCCAGAGTGAGGATTTTTTTTTTCATTTCATTTCATTTCAAATTACAAAATTCCTTCGCTCGTCTTTGTTCTCATCCTTGTTCATTTGTTGCTAATAATTCCTAACCACAGTTGCCTTCTGCTACTAAGGCACATTGTTGCGGAGATTGTAATTAAATGGACACATTAACTCTGCATGGGTGGGCGGTGAAGTCGTTACAGCAGCTCGGATTTATTTGCATGATTTGATAGATTGATAGAATAAATCCACATGTACTTCAATATGACCAAAGTTCAATCAGTAACACAAACGCTTCATAAATTAACACAGCCTGAGCTGTTTTCACGTCAGGTTTGACAGGGCTGTGCACTTGTGTGCAGTAATCATTCGTGCTCTTAATCAGTTATTCTCATGCAGTGACGGAGTCGGAATCTAATGACGTTTGATGAAATGTAGATTATGACAAGCATTGCTGCAAAATATCGTTTTGCATCACAAAAACATAGACACTCCTCCAAAAGTTTTGGAACCGTCAAGCTGATTCTTATAGCTTTGTTGTAGACAGAAAAAGGTGAAAATGAAACAAAATTTCTGCTTTGAGATAAGAGTTGAATTAGTTCAGTGACCACACTCATTACTCAAAACATTCGCATCTGGGTGTCATGTATGTAAGAGTTTCAAACTGTGTGCAATCAATCACATGTAGATGCTCATTCACACTTTTTAATGGCTCTTCATCAACATTTGTCACCAAAGGGTTGGGAGGAAGAGGAAGCATCAAAACCAAGAAATGAACTGAACCAAACATGTTCAACAAACCCCAACAACAAAATTGTTACCCAAGTGGAGAAAGAAGAGCCTCACTGAACAATCCGAAGGAGTGGGATTCAGTTTGACTTATTGTCTACATGTTCATGTTATGCTAACGTGCAATGCTTTATCTTAAATTTTACACTAGCGTTTAGCTTAGCATGATAATGCTAATATGTCGATGTCCAATGCTTAATATTTGCGGTTGCTAGCTAAATGGTAACCTAGCTATTAGCTTAGTCTTCATGCTAATGAAACATGAAAAACTCGTAGGATTTTTCTAATGTCCAAATTTGAGTTTCATGCTACTCTAGCTGTTAGCTTCGCAATTAGCCTGTCATGCTAACACTAGCATTAAATGCTATAAAAATAATTTTCAGTCAAAAAAATATTCCGAAAAACAGGCTGAAAAAATTATTCAGAAAAACAGGGAAAAATATATTTTAAAAAACTGAAAAAAAAATTACTAAAAAAAAAAAATTCCCGAAAAACAAGACCAGCTCTGTTTTTCCGAATATTATTATTTTTTTTAACCTCTGAATTCCAAGTGACTTGTTGCAGACTCGCTAATAGCAGAAGTGGACACGTTCCTGCATACCTCCATATGTAATAAGATGGTCATGTTTACTTACTGGCTCCCAATAAAGGAATGAATATGTATACTGTATTGTGGTTTGTTCTCTAATCTCTGAGGGAAAACCCCTTTAAAAAAATATTCAGAAAAAAAGAACAATAATTATTTTATAGAACAGGAAAAAAATACAAAAAAACCTGAAAAAAATATTCAGAGAAACAGAAAATATATATTTTTTACTGATTTTTTTTTTTTTACAAAAAAACTGGGAAAAAAAATTAAATAAAACAGACAATAAAATACTCAAAAAATAAAGCTCCCCCCCAAAACAGGACTTTTTTTTTTTTTAAGTGAATGCAATACGCTTCCGTACTATTGAACCTAAGACACACACACACAAAAAGCCCTGAGCTCAGAGAGAGTGAGGTCAGGATTAAATTTCCAAACAGTATATAACCAATGACATTAGTGTCCACCTTGGAACATCCATCCGGCCATTGTCAATATCTCGTATCTTATTACTGTAAAGATTGAGTCTTTTCCAGGTGACAGAGAAAAGTGGACGAGTGTGCCCTGGACACTGGTCACAAGGTGATCGGACAGGATATTAAATGGAAATTGATGGGATTTGGTCCCAGGCCACCCTGTGATTGATTCACTGGTGACCCAGTGTTAGTTGGGTTAGATTCGAGTTACCTTTTAATGTTGAATAGGATGAGCAATGTATAATCATGGCTGGAAACACAACAACTTCCATTGACCCACATTAAATCACATAAACAAATCCTGTTCCTGCTGAAGCCAATGGTTGTTTAACGATGTTTCCTTTTATTGGGGGTTTAATTAGAATTTAAACAACTTAATAGATGTAAAGAAAACAAGCCAATGCACTTCATGTGTGGGTTGTTGAAGCAAATTATTTACTGTTGCTGCAATTGTATTGGGTGACAAAAAAGCTGCTAGTGACTGCAGCCCGGTGCGTTTAATATACCATCTTCACTGAGATGTGATATGATTGGCACGGGGACAAAATAGAGTAATTATTATTTATTCACAGCCTTCGGGCTTTTATGACTGGCTTCCTTAATAAGCACACAAACACACTGGAAATCCCATTTATGTTCCCGCCATCAGAATAGAAATGGGAGACATTTGCTAAATGCCGCGTTGGCTGCGCTATGCAACATTTGCCCCCCTCGCCTCGCCTCGTTACAGGATGAAATATATCTTTATTCAGTGTTTTTCCTTGGCTAACAAAAACGTATATTGCAATGTGTGGCATGGCGCAAAGGAGAGAGGATGCTCAGAGGGAGAAGAGGAACGTGCAGAAGAGGGTAAATAAATGATTAGGAACCGCTGCAAGAGGGTTGGAAAGAAGACAAACGAGCTGTCTATGGGGCTATGGTTATGCCTTGGGGAAATGGGCGGGGTTAAAATAGGTTGTGTCCATTTACGAGACGCTCTGCTGTTGCCTTTCATTACTCAACTGGCTTGCAGATGGCAGTTTGGACAAATAGCTTGGAGAGCAGGAGGTTTATGATGTACGCTACATGCTACATGCTACATGCTGCTACAGAAGCATTGAAGGGCTTTCCTAATTGACAGCATTGTGGTCAGTGTGAGAAAAACTAATTTCATTTTGATTAAAATGTTTTCACGCCAATGCTTTTCTTTTGAAGATGACCGCTGTTTTAGGCTAATAGGACTACATTTGTGGCGGCCGTGGCTCAGGGTGTAGAGACAGTCGTTCAGTAACCAGAAGGTCGGCTGTTTGATCCCCGCTCTCCCCAAGTCATGTGTCGTTGTGTCCTTGGGCAAGGCACTTCCCACACATTGCCACCTCACACTGGTGCATGGAAGGTGCGAATGTTTGATGGTGGTCGGAGGGGCCGTAGGCGCACACTGGCAGCCGCGCTTCCGTCAGCCTGCCCAAGTGTAGCTGTGGCTACTTAAGTGGCTACTGAATAATGTATCCATTCCACTGTAAAGCGTTTTTGAGTGCTATATGAATCCGTTGCATTATTATTATTATTATTACACTTCCCATGATTCTTAGACATGGAAGCACAAAATAGTTCTGCTTCCTGTATGATGAAAACACGCCTGCTAGCGATTCAAAACGAATGACAATGTGAATGCAAACGTGAATGTGAAATTAAATAGGAAGGAATTTAACAGTTCAATTCCCTTTTAATTATTTGAGCTTATGAATCACTATAACGACTGCATGGTTGACATACACATTGCATTTATAAAAGTCTGGCTCCGCCAGTGATTATTAGGCATAACATTTTGGCGATGAAGATAGAGCTTCACCTTCTGTCATTCCTTGATGCCAGTCACTATCGAAATAGCTAACGCTTGCTAAATTTGCAGTGGGTATCTTGTAATTGGAGAGGGAGAGGGAGGAAGAGAGGGAGGGAGAGAGAGGGGGAGAGAGAGAGAGGGGGAGAGAGAGAGAGGGAGAATGGGAAGGAGGGAGAGAGACTGTGGGAGAGAGAGAGGGAGTTAGAGGGAGAGAGAGTGAGAGAGGGAGAGGGAGAGAGAGGAATGGAGAGGGAGGAAGAGGGAGGAAGAGAGGGAGGGAGAGAGAGGGAGGGAGGGAAAGAGAGAGGGAGAGAGAGAGGGGGAGAGAGAGAGAGGGAGGATGGGAAGGAGGGAGAGAGACAGGTGGAGAGAGAGATGGAGAGGGAGAGAGGCAGAGAGAAATATAATGTGTCATTAACATTATAGCGTACCCTTGGTGTCCTCATCAGAATCAGTCATCATGAAAATGTAGCAGAATAAATGAAACTCTCAGGTCTTCATATTCTATTTTAATAATCAGTTTTAACAGTTTTCATGTGTCCCTGAAATTGCTGTCGACCCTGTTATTATGGGGTAACTGCCCCTTTAAAAGAAAGAAAGGAAAAAAAGTTTCCAGTGCCATCACTACGAGCGTTTTGTCTTTCTTCAGTGGAGGCTTATTAACATTTAACTGTAGTAGTGAAATATCAATTAATTTAAAAAAAAATTGAACATTAAAAATGTATTTGCTAAACAGTCCATGGTCAGCTTGCTAATCATGCTGCCAAGTGAAGACACATGTTGTGCTCATTAAATGTGACACGAGTCAAAAATGTCCACTCTGTCATCCCGTCATCAAGCACACATTACATCGTCTGCTTGCAGGTTGGCGTGACATCGGGAACTCTCAAAATAACTTAATGTAGGTGTTATTGACTTTTATAGAAACAAGTAAATATTATAAATATTCCCTGTCAACTTTGGGAGCGTCGTAGTCAGCGCTTCATAGGTGAGCATAGCGATTTAAATTCCAATCCGTTTTCTACAGGGAGCCCGTAGAGTGAAGGTAGTACTAAGGAGAAATGATCACATATCTTGAACGCAGTCAGTATTCAGGGTTGCGGGTCACAAAAGCATTCACGCCGCCCTTGGCAGTTGTTGTACGTGGGAGCTGAATATTAAAATTGGATCAAAGTTGGTGCCAAGATTCTTCACAGTTTTGCCCCAGGCTGAAGCAATCAAAAGCAGTGATGTCATTAGAGACCATGCCTCAACCTTGTGTCATTTTGGTTTCATCTCAATTCCTTTCTGAAAATGTGCAAAGACTGAGAACTGATTGAAAAACGTAGAGATGTGCATTCAGAAAGTTGCCATATGAAGTAGCATCCGTTTTTCAGTGGAGCTGAATCTTTAACAGCGCAGATGTAAAAATTTTTTTTGCAATTTCGAAGCCTCATTGTATATACATAGCGACTTTCTAATTGGTCCGGATTGTTTACGAGGCTCTTTTAATAAAGCCACTTTGTTACACGCCTGTCAAAAAGCTGAATTGATGACGTTAAGACCAGCATCGCCAAACAGTGTTGGGCATCCTTCAGTAAACATTCGCTGTGTATTGAATGTTGGAGAATCCTCCGTTTTCACAGGCTACAAAAAACACAAAAACAAACAGCTGTCATCCAAACATCCAAAATAACACTGCTATCCGGGCTCGTTTAAAAGTGGCGTTGACTCGCCATTTTAAACCAAAGTATAATCAACAATCGATTCACGCCATATTCGTTATCATCCGTATTGATGCCTGAAATTTAGTGGCTTCTATAATTACAAGGTTGTCTACCATCCTTTTAAATCAAACCTTAGCAGCGTCTTTCAATTGTGAAAAAATAATTTAAATAGCCCTATTGTGGAATGAAACTCTTTGAAGGACAACTGGGATGAAAAATAATATAATATAGCCCCCCCACTGTTTTCTGCTCTAACATCTGATTAACAATGCAGCACTCTGTGTTGCTATGGCAGCGACTCCTTTTCAGGCTTACTATGGATTTTTGAGTGTAGCGAATGTCTCATGAGGAAAGTCAAAACACAGCGTCAAAGGGGACTTATTACGGGAAAGTTACTTTTTAAATGCTTCTAAATGAATTGTTGGGTCTCTGGAGTGCATACCTGGCGGCTGTTTGAAAAAGCGCGATAGAAATAAAGATGACTCGACCACCAAGTACCAAATGACAAATAGATACATTTTGAATGATGTGCCCATTTCTGTTTGTGACAAAATAGTATGGCTAATTTACATAAGAGTGGCATGTAATATAGCAATATAATATTATAACTCAATCTTTGTGATATCTGAAGAAATCGTGTTAGGACACATTGGCTCTCTTTTACATATAAAAAAAAAAGTGCATGACTCCTTTAAGAAAACGGACTTGTCCATTTTATATTTACACATACACAAAAATATATAACCCCATTTTTATTACATTAAATATAAGACAAGTAGCCTAAAACATGGGAAACACATTAAACATGATTAACATCAACAAGCCCACATATATTTACAAGAGAACAACAAGTTCACATGAAACAACTCTACATATTGCAAGATGGCACAAGCAGGCACCAGATGTGGCAAATTCTTATAAATACAAATAAATTAAAGCTTTGGTTGCCATATACATACAGAAGATGAAGAAATATATTCAATATTAATAAATGAAGTCAGCCAAGCCCCTCCCCTCTATTTTCGTATCTCTGAACCTAGTTTTGTTTTTCACAAGATGTTAATAGATGTAAACACGAGCATGACAGCACCACTCAGCACAAAGATCACCCAAAAATAAAAATAAAATATTCCAGTGTCGGTCGTATCTTGCATCTCCGAGATTGCAATTTATTGAATGAGCTGCTTTGAGACGAGTCCACTGTTTCCAGGTTCGGGGAACAAATTGCTTTTAAAGGAACGCCTTGCTTTTATGTCGTTTACTCATTTCGTACTCTTAAGATTGACTGATTTGATTTTGACATTTCATTTTCTCCGTTTTTTGGGGGACCTGGCAGTCAATCCCAAATGTACTGGTCAGTCGATCAATCATTTTGATGTTCCCTGCCTGTGAGGTTCTCCACAGAGATAAATATAAGGACACTGATGTGGAGCGGTGCATTTGCCCGACTTGCATGCGGGCAGTGTGAGTTCAATGCCCAAAGCACCTTTTCATCTCGCATTGACATTTTCCTCAAACACTAATATAAAGGTTAGGAGATTTGACTTTCAGATGTGGCCAATTGACTTCAGCAAGCCAAAACGTTATGCGGTCACCGGTGAAATGGGGCCAAAGGTAGAGAAGTGGACCAACGAAAGATCAATCAAGCTGACTAAACAGTTTCACATGGAAGCATATGCTGCATTTCCCAGACGGGCGGACTATTAGAAATTCAGCTGAGTTAGGCAACAACGCGAACGCAGCTCGTTTGAAAACAAGCCTCTTACAAATATGAGGTAATAAGGCAGAAATTGCTGTTAGTTGGGTTTCACGTTTGCGGACAAAGGATCACAAATTGAGTTTTCAGATATACCAAAAGGCTATTGGGAGTAGAGCAAAGCCGACTTTTGTACAGCTGGTATCCCGTCACGCGTCATCTTCCCTCTGCCCAAAGTCCAAGGCGGTCGGCTCCACATACAGTACACCCAAAGAAATAAGAGCAAACAAGGGTTGATCCATTTTGGTGTTTCTAATGGAACGGTTCGGTGTAATATATAATCCTTTAAAAATGAATAATAATAAGTGAGGCACTTTTTTCATCCGTTCATCCGTCTAACATTCGACAACATGCTCTCTCCGAATGCGCGACAGAAAAATAAAAGCAACGCCGAGCGTGAAAACGAGGCAAAAAGGACCGCGGCGGCTCATCAGGTGGGCGTGGAGCCGACGGTGGTGTAGCTGTACTTGGACACCGACGTGGCCATGGTGGCGGCCACGGAATATCCGGTGGTGCCGTCCTCTCCCGCCTCCAGGAGGGCCGGGCAGCACCGGCGGCACAGGCGGTTGCGACAGCAGCGGGCGAAGGTGGACAGCAGCGCCTTGCGGAAGCGAGTGTTCATGAAGCAGTAGATGACGGGGTTGACGCAGGCCGACGTGTAGGACAGCAGGTGGATGAAGGAAATGGGGATCCCCGACAGGGCTTTGGAGGCCGCCTTCAAGTCAAAAGCCTTCCAGGTGTTGGCCGAGTACAGCGGCATCCAGCAGATGAAGAAGAGCGCCACGATCACCAACAGCATCCGGATGACTCGCTTTTTGGCTTGCAACTTGGCGTTGGACGTGTTGCTGCGAGCGCGCTCGGTCTTGGGAGGTGCGGAAGCGGCGGCGGCGGCGGCGGATAATGACGACGACGAGGTAGGCAGGGTGGGGAGCTCCATGGTGGAGGACTTTTGGGGGACCTGAACGTAGCAACCGTCGTCCTCGTCCTCGTCGTTTGACTCTGCGGCAGTTCCGTTTCGCAGCTCTGTGGAAGAGAGGTCATGTGTGATGAAGAGTGATGACACATCGACTTTGTGGGAGCGAGTTCACACCAGGGTTATAATAGTTTGGGATTTTTCATTAGTTTTTTTTTTTTACTTTTGTTTATTCAACTCAATTAGTTTTTATTGAGGCATTGGTAGTTATTATTAAAAAATAAAATAAAAGACTGTTTTATTAGTTTTAGTTTTATGGTGTATTTTAAGGTTAAAAAGTATTGCGTAATAAAGTGAAGTAAACCATTCCCAATTCCCAAACGGCTGTGACCTTCTCTCTTCTGTACAGTATTACATTTAAAAGAATCCCTGAAAGCTCATGGGCCTAGTTGACAAGGATTTATTATTATTATTATTATTTATGTTCACATGTTCAATTTGAGTTATTTTGTTAAAAAAATGGGTCACAAAATTATTATTATGATTTATTATGATTATTATATATTTTGTTAATTTCATTTAAAAATGGGTCACAAAATTATTATTATTATTTATTATGATTATTATATATTTTGTTAATTTCATTTAAAAATGGGTCACAAAATTATTCTTATTATTATTTTATATTTTCGCTATTTATAAACATTAAAAAAAACATTAAAATTTTTCGTTATTTTGTTATTTTTGTTAATGTTTAAAATATGGATCACAAAATTAATTTGTTATTATTATTAGTATTTTATATGTTTGCTATTTATAAACATAAAAAAAACATTTTAAATTTTAGTTATTTAGTTAAAAAATAAGTGACAAAATTATTATTATTATTATATATTTTGTTCATTTTGTTTAAAAAAAATCAATAAACGGGTTCTACAAGTACTGCAGTACAGTGAACCTGTTTATGGAAGTGCATCGATTCCAAACTACCATTTAGAATCATGTCATCATGGTTTTGGCCACGACACTTTGTCCCCCATTTTATTTATGTTCGCATTATTGCACTGCAGCATTTTGGCCGTTGAGAATAATTGGCAGTATTGGACCTTTGCTAATTGCAAGCCAAAGGAGCAAAGAGGATGGAGTCAGCCAGCCGACGACCACTCAGCAAAGAAAGTATTCCCGGATGAGAGACAGACAAGAGCCAGCAATACAGAACCATAAAGTGCATCAAGAAAGAACTAAAACCATTCCTTCTATATGCAACTTTCTCGGCCATCAAAAACGCATTTGTTTGTTTACATTCAATCTCAGCTTGTTGCAAAGGTTAGTGACCGCGAGCACGCTCTGACAGCAAGGTTACAATTTCAGCATCCCAGCCGAAGACTTCCGAAACCCTGCGTGTCCTTGCGCTGCCCTTTGGAGACTTCAATCTGGATTCTTTCTTATCCTCTAAATGGCTTCACACGGCATGTGAACTGAGAAACAAGAAAGGAGTTAAACTCTGAACTTCTAAATGTCAACATAAAGGGAGCTGAAGTATATTTTAGGAGGAAAAAAAATCCTCCCACATGCTTTAAACATTCATAATTGAACAAAAAAAATGAATAACTAAATTGACAGACAATGCTGTGCCTTTAAGAGGTGGAGCCTGGTGTTGTGTGATGTGATGGCGGCTAACCTGCGAAGCTTGTGACTTCAACTGTAGTGCTGGCTGTTAAATGGCCGACATTGGCTCTCCTTTCCCACGTGCAAGGGCATTACAGGTAGCAGGGACACTGGAGTCCCATTTCACCTGAAGTGACTTTTTAACAGCCTGCACATTCGTATTCAAACCTGTTGCACTGCACTATGCAGAAAGAGATTAAAATAATCGGAAAAAGGCGTGAAAAGTGAAGTACAAGGATATTTTGGTATCTGCTGCAGAACCTGATAGCTGATAAACAATTCTCTGCCTCGGGCAAACACATTAGCTGCTAATGCTAATTTAGCATATGAAGCGAAGCAGTTTTATTTCCCGTGTCAATATACCAAGCGACAGCATCGAACTGTTCATCAAACCTCAAACTTTACATTTTGTTTACAGATCTCACCGGTGGTCTCTGCTTGGTTCTGCTTCATTTCAAAGCGCATGCCCCGGAAAAGCTCTCGCGAGATCAGCCCGTAGGCCACGGCCATCACCACTCCAGGGATGAAGAACAGAACGAACAGCAGAAGCACATACCTGGAAAACGGCACAAGAGGAAGGAAGACCGTTACAGTCACTGTTGATTTGCTGACGCGCGAAAAAGCTAGCAAAAGGGGATAATTAGCATAATTGGCACTAAAACCGAATGACAGTAAATTCATAGACTCCAAAATGTTCTTCATACGTTCTATGCAGCCCACTAGTCTAAAGATGGTGCTCTGATTTATATTGCGCTTGTGGAATTGGAGTTAAACCCATTTTTATCCATCTCAAGGGGCGGCCATTTTGCCACTTGCTGTCGACTGAAAATGACATCACAGTTGCCGTGTTTGGTCTTGACTTTAACAGCTGCGATGTCATTTTCAGTTTACCGCAAGTGGCAAAATGGCCGCACCCTGGGTTAGATGAAAACAGGTGGATTTTGCTGCTTCAACTCAAATTCCACAAAATAATAAAAAATACCTGATACAACGTATTTTAAAGAAAATTTGGGGGTTGACCAATTTGAATCACTTTCTTAATGATCATATTCACTAACTCTCATTACTTTTGTTAATACGCTACCTGAAAATGTTGCATGCAAATTTTAATCATGAGTCCCTTTCCCACGACAGAAACATCTTCTTTAGGTGCTGTACAACAATTTATCGGTGAGGATTTGGACATTTTGGCATTGTCGTTCCGAGGCGGACGTATACGGTTGCAGAGGCAACTGGATGTTGAGGCCCAACTATTTGCTGCTATGCAAATTGGTGGATCCAATGTGAAGAAACAAAATAAATCAGCCCCGTGGTAGGTTGGCACTTGAAGCACAAATTGCCTTCGAACGCGCGAACCTCAAGCTCTGACTGCAGCGGCGGAAGTCTCGGGAGTCTCCGGTAACGCCAGGATGAGTCGCTCGATTCCTTGCTAGTCAGTTTGGAAACATTTTGATGCTGAAGGCATTCGAACCCTACATAGGTATTACACACGGGAAAGTCTGCTTAAAAAATGTCAATGCTCCTTCCATGAACCGTCGCATGCTCTTCAAAACAAAAAAAGGTTTCATCAGACAATGAAGAAAGCGATTGTGTGCTACCGCACGGGTTCATTTGAGCTTTGAGCGTCTCTTTGACGACCATTCTATAAATCAAGGTTTGGCGCATCCATTCATCCTGTGATATTCTAATGTCTTCCTGGGCCCCCTTTGAACAAACCGCTCCCCCCCTTTGAAAGAACACAGGTGTCATCCGGCCCGTTTGATACACACACCAGAGGATATTAGCACTTGATAGACTGAAAAGGGCCGAAAGCGTCTCACATTGTTCCCACATCGCCAGAATGAGCCACTGAATGCAGAAAGGATGTCAAATGTGAGTGGAGTGCACAATCGATGCTTCGCTATTGCTTAGCAAATGAAGCGAATAGGCGAACCAATAACGAGCAACACTTTAATCCGCCTTCAAAGCGGCTTCAGATCATGTTCGCCGCCTTCATGAGCAAAACTGATGCTTCACAAAGCGTCCAGGCTTGACTCGTTACCGCTCGTCCCAGATGTGGAGATTGCGGGCCTACCACAGCCTCGCCTTTTATATAAGCCAGACCTTTTAAATCTGCCTTAAGATTTTTTGTTTCATTTTATTTTCCCTTTATTGCTCCTCAATTTGAACCAGCAAGCTGGAGAATATTTTCTCAGTCTCCACCGACTTGTGCTGCCTTTTAAAGACCTTTAGGGAACATGTCAGGTGGATGGATTGCTGGGCAGACACCGAGCAATTAAAAGTTTCGCCCGCGTAGACAACAATTGAGCACTTTTGTCTCCGATGCGGACATTTCATCATCTTTGACGCCGAGAACCCCTTTCATGCCGCTGTTAATTAAGCCTCAGTCGGTGTCGCTTCTCTTCATCGAAAACAACCTCATTGATTAAAATAGAGTCAATCATTTTGGCTGCAACCGCAGAACACGGGCAGGTGATTATCTTTCATCGAGGCGGGTTTTGCACTCGAAAGAAAACCAATGCTTACGTACCAGCTTTGCTCCGCGTGGTGACTGGGCCAGGTGAGGCGACACATGTGGCCCACGGTGCCGTTGGCCTTGGGGAACGTCTTGATGATGCTGAACACCGGGTAGGGGATCATGATGAGCAGAGAGAGCATCCAGGTGGCGGCGATAACGCGGTAGGCGTGGGATCGCGTCTGCCACGCTCTGGACTTGAGCGGGTTGCAGATGGCGCTGTATCGCTCGATGGCGATCGCCACCAGGCTGAAGGTGGAAATGCTGACCGAGAGCCCTACGGGAAAGCATCAACACCTTACACACATGGCTTGGTTCATCTTTAATTATGTCTTTATTATTATTATTAATTACTCATTAAATCTCACTCATAACACTTATATTGAGGCACTTGCTTGTAAGGGTGGGAATCTTTGAATGTCTCACGATTCGATTCCGATTTTGGGGTGTGCGATTCGATTCAGAATCGATTTTCGATTAAGAAGGATTTTTGATTCAAAATGATTTGATTGACAATGACTTTTGCTTCAATTTATAGATGTGCAAGGAATTGTAATGATCTACTCCAGTCGGACTCGCTAATGCTAATTAGCGCTCTACTCGCGGCACATTTATCACTCAAAAGAATGGCTCCATTCTGAAAAAACAAAAACATTTATTGCAATAACTTGATTGTGACTTTTCCCTTCTACTCTCTAATGTGGCTACAGCTTAACAGTGTATCAGACCGCTTGGAACCACACTGCCCCTAAGTGGCCAAATTGAATACAACATGAACAACGCTCCCAATAAACGGCACACACAAACAAAGGGCAGACAGTATAAAATAATTTCAATAAAATAGATTTCAGGACATTTAAAATCGATTCTGAATCGTACTAAAAGAGAATCGCGATTCTTATGAGAATAGATTTTTTGACACACCCCTACTTGCTTGCTCAGGCAAACATTTTGAATTAAGTCAATTTGTGGAGGAACTCAATCGTGTTGCCTCCCCTTTTATTTGGTGATTAGCGTGGGTCTTTAATGTAGGTGGCCAAAACATGCCTAATTAAAATTGAGCTGCACTAATAAAACCACCAGAGGGCACTGGAATTACAAAAATGGAAAACAACCAAGCCTATTTAACAATTGTGCTGATTTTGTATCGTGAGATGACCACATCAATATGGTGACAATTTTTATATCACATTATTGCTGTTATCATTACATCCCTATTCAAATCCTGACAAGGCGCATCATCACACCAGAAATGTCAAAAAAGAAAAATTCTTGACTGACCAATGACACTTATCTCCTCAAAATGACTCCTTTAAGACTATTGCCTTAAAAATCATCAAGCAAGACATGTCCCCCTCGTTTGTCGTTTGACAAGGCAATTCCGGCTGCAGGGATGACTGTAGGCCACCATGCATTTAGATGAAGGCACAAGCTGCAGCCCAGTGAGTTCAGACAGTCCATAGCCATGAGGCGGGATGTGATAAATAACATTAATAACTACGCCTGGCCACTACAGGAGACCGCAGGGAATAACCAGTCACGACCTGCCGACCGCCGTACCCGGGTCATTCGACATGCATCCAGTCTTGAAATCACATTTGTCATTGACACAATGACGTGGACTTGAAATGAATTATAAAAACACATTTGCGTGCTAATCTATGGGCTACCAAGATCAGTCCATGGCTACATAACCAGTTATAGGAATTGTGAACAGAAATTGAAAAGATTAGTGTCAAAAAGTGTTTAACTGCAGGCTTAACGTCGTGTACACGCAGACAACTTTGCAAGGACGCCAGATGCCCGACTATCTTCTGTCTTGTAAGATTGTCCCATAAAATTCTCCGTCTGTATGAGGTGTGTTACGGGTAGAATTGTTTTATGCCTGGGCCAGTCACAGATTAAAAAAAATAAAATAAAATCTGTCAAGATTTGAAATATTCTTGTGTTTCGAGGTCCTTCTGAAGCGGGAGGATTGTTTGTCACTGAGAACGGCAAGAACTAAAAATATTGCTGGTGCCACCTTGGAAGTTGGAAAACTGGGCCAAACACAAGCTTCATAGCTGAGGATACATGCAATAAAAAAAAAAAACAAGAACAAGTTGACAGTGTTTTTATTTTATTACCTTTTACAGTAATTGCACGTTGGGGAACTTTAATGGATTAGAGTCCCAAAATGCAGCTGGTAAATTGTACAGATTGAGTTTTAATGTCAAATTCATTTTTTGGTGAGCTCATCACTGTGCTTAACCTTGAAAAGTCTCAGTTTCATCCTGACTAATTATTTGACCAGAGAAGAGCACACTTGCTCCAAAGTACCAAAAATCGAGCGGAAGAAGTGAGCAAAAGACATTAACATCCGATTGTGATTGTTCGGTTAGCTTTAATAATACACAGACTCATCATTAACAAGATTATGCCCGGCAGCATGCATTTGTGGTTTTACTAATAATAATTCATTTCATTTTCTTCAAAATGTGTCCTATTTTCTCACTTCATGAGTAATCCCCACTTTGTGCAAGGGCTGTCAGTTTGCCAATTCCGATGAGGCGTGCCAGACGAGCACGAATGGCGCACCGACTCATTTCGTGCAAGTCCCGTAGGTTTCATTTCACAGTCAACAGTTTGCAGACACTTCGAAAACTCTCAAGTGTCTAATGTGCCTCTCAAATGAAGGATTAGCACATTGGCGGGTCAAATCTGGCCCAGATTGATTCCAATTGTTCTTTGGACACGCCTCCATTTTTGCCTATCATTTCTTTTGCGTCGTTTCCGGGTTGATAACATTGCTCTGAAACAATCGCTCGAGGATATTGAAAGCGCTGCTCAGATCATTTCTCAACCAAGCAGGATTGGCTGCGTTCTTTTAATAATGTTTTAGTCTTTAAGGGGAGGGGGGCGGGGGGGGGGCAAACCAATTTTCCACAGACTGCTCAACAGCTGCAGTCAAGGTTTTCTTCACGCCTTGCACATCTCAAGCACGCGTTCGTTTTCCCTCCACTATGCAAATTGACTTGGCTCGTACCTGACAAAGTCCTTAAAACATGAATGACTTCAAGTCAATTCCTGCCCTTGAAAAGCAGTTCTGTGCCGGCTCATTGGAGAGCACACAAGGCAAAAATACATTATGCGAAAAGGTAGCTTTGGGGGAAAGTGCGACTGAGCCACTACGTTGACGGCTAATTGCATCACACCAGCAGCAGCAACTGCGCCGCATGGCATCATAAACGTGATTCGAGACAACGCACCACATGGTCAATTCGGCTAATAACTGTCGCTGACAGTAGTGATGCTATGATTCACGTGATTATTCAGCTCCGGGTCAATGGATGGATGCTTGGGCAAAAGGCTGTGCAACACAAGGCTGAAGAAATTGGAATATCATGGAAAAATTCATTTATTTCCATAATTCCATTCAAAAAGTCAAACTTTGATAGATTAGAGATTCAAGGCCTACAATTCAATGATTTTTTTGTTTTTACATTATTTGGGCTTCCAGCTCCTAAAACCCACGAAAACAGGATTTAAAAAAAATTGGAACACTGTGAAGAAATCACCAGTGTTTTGCATGGGGAAAAAAAGATGGATGGGTGGATGGTATTTTCAAAAATGTCAATCTTCAGTAGTAGTAGTAGTATATCTCTTGACACTAATTCCAGGAAATTCAAGAGATCCTTTATTTATTGCTGAGTATATGTGAAACTAATACATGGGATCACAGTGTAATCCCATTTTTCAGGATTAAATTGATCCAGAAATTTTGAAATACCCAACACGGGCTCAAATCTGGATTAAATCTGGATTTGCGGTTTGAAATATTCAATTTGGGATCAGATTTGGGTATAATTGAATCCACCAGGTTTAATCCTGGTGGATTATGTTTGAAATACTGGGCCCTGATTATAATATTAAGTGAAGATTAGATTTGTACAGATTATACTGACAAAACCCTGGTCCTAGCGATACAAAGATATTTCCAAACTAAACAAATATTTCTTAATTGTATTAAACAATCTAATCTGTTTGTGTGGTGGTGTTAAAAAAAAGACAAAAAAGCAATAAATAATAATAATAATAATAATAAATGCCCATACAAGTGCTGGATTCCACAAAAAGGTCCATTATTCAAGCAGCAATGATAAAAGCGGTTGTATAGCACCTATTTGCTCATTCATGAACAAAACAAAAAAGGAGAACACACACAGAGGGTGAGTTGATAAAAGAGAAGGAGCTAAGAAATATTAAATTATTTATCAGCAGGCCACTCTTGCTTCACTTTTAAAATGATGTACACTGTCGTATGAAAGTGGTCCATTGACTATTTAATTCATTTTCGACTTAAGTTTAAGATGTGATCTTTAAATGTAATTAGTTTCATCATTTTGTGACGTGCCACTGATTGGCAATAAAAAAAGATTGTTTATTTTGTTTAAACCATTGCTGCACTACTGCCATATAAAAAATGTTGGGATACCTTTACTGTATTGGAATTCTGACCATCGAGATTGGATCAGGACTCAAAATCAAGTAAGTGAGCCCCTAAAAATGTTATCGGTACAGCCCTGCGAGCCAAGTCTTGATTCTGACTCTCTCTGCATTTTACTGGGGATTTTTAAAGTTGAAATAGTAAACAAACAAAGTGCAGAATGAGGCAGGCCAATAACTTGAAATGCAGCGTGGACAAAAACGGCTCACGGCTTAATCATAAGATTCATCAAACTGCTACACCGCCAAGTAGAAAATGACACGACTTGCAAAAAGTTCGCTTCTAGGACGCTGAACCGTCTACAAATCCTTTAATAGCGCGTCCACAACTTGCTGTCGTGTGACAGAGGCAAAATCCACAACAGGTGTTCGATCCCTTGAACGGCGCATTTCACTGCTTTTGTGAAATGCTTCCACTTCCTAGATCGGTGGCAAACTTCTGATGACTGAATCTAAGCGGCCACTTCTGAGAACATCCCGTTTGAAGCCTGGTAATGGCGATGTGGTGTTCAACTGGTGGGTCTCGTGTTGGTCTAAGGATGCATTCAACAGCTGTGGACTTTACACAGTACAATTGTCATCATGATATTGAATCGCCTCACATGCCTCAAGAAATGGCCAAGAACAGTTTCAGTTCTCAAAAAGGAAAAAACATTTTTACATTTCTGTTCTACAAATACTGTCGGTTTTACTGCTCATTTCTTAGCAATAAAGTTGTGTTGGAGCACTACTCTGGATTAAGTGATAAACCGAAGACAAGATTTAAGTCGTGGATGTGGTGTCAGAGGCCGAAATGATTGATCTTTGCTTTCTTTTGATGAAATAAAACAAGCAAGCATCCAAGCTGGGAACGTCAGCCATGTTGTCATTACTTGGCATCAGCATATTGCGCCACTGGACTGTGGCTTTGGCAAGCTTTTCTGTGAAAATGGGATTGCTGAAGTCTACATCCAATTTGAAAAGCAAAATCCAAGATGTCAAGTATTGCAACTCTGACTAAAAGCCTCGCAAGGGTTCCTGCCTGATTTGGGTCGAGCGGGAGACAGCTCATTGCCAAGTCACACTTGCAGAGACGCGTGACCGTCGGCGCTCTTTTGTAGCACGATGGTTGCCCTCCGACAAGCAAAGTGAAGCCTTTTTGAGAGACGGCCTCTTGTTAGACGTCAAGTCGTTGTCAGAGGGATTGTAAAGCTACAGCGCATTTGCGGATGGGCTGTCAGCTACGGGAAGAGGCCTCGTTTTGATAGTCACAAGCCAAAAAAATACATTCCGACTCAATCTAGTAAATGGAGATGAGAATTTCTGTACAGTTATTCATACCGGCACGTAGATGATCCACTTTGGTGGTTCTGGCGCTATCAGCCGGCTTGGTTATAATCAGGGTTGGGAGGGTTACTTTTAAAATGTAATCCATTACAGTTACAAGTTACCTGCTAAAAAAGTTGTAGTTAGTAACATAATCCAAGTACCATCATATTAAAGTGATGTAACTGGATTACTTTTGGATTACTCCAATATTGAGTATGCTCGTGAAGACAAAATACAAATAAATATCACCACAATATATATTCTATACATTGTGCCCCTGCTATTTGCGGGTGATAGGGACCCGGGCAGCCTACAAGTAGCAAAAATCCACGCGCAATTAAAAAGCATGTAGGCTATTGATTGATTGATTAATTGATTGATTGATTGAAGGCCATATGCTGTTTTTTAACTGTCACTGAAAGCAACCACACCTCATAGATAGATATATAGATAAACTGCCCGCATGTGGAGGACACGACTAGTCAGTTCGTTCGTTCCCACCTTCCCGACATGTAGCAACGGTCTCTCTCCCTCTCTAACAAACAATGGCCCGCGTGCAGACAATTATGGGAATAACGAGATTACAAAATACTCCCAACAACATGTATGCAAACAATTAAAATTCACTTTCTAATTAATGTTCCCTCTAACTAATGGTTTAAGGAGCCATTTGGTGAAATTAGCAATTACAGTAATAATGGCTGCACTGTTTCCAGATTTGCAGCCGTGCAAAGCAGCTGCTCGCCGTTTAGTGGTAAAAATAAAACAAGTGAAAAAACCTGCAACCAGCATTGGCGCATTAATTATATGCGCTAGATGACAATAGACTACATTTACACGCAGTCAATAAATAGCTTTCAAAACACAAATATGCTCTTTTCAGGTTTTTCCAAACCCGAATGTGGCCCCATCACCAATCACATTTCGAGCCCGAATGTTTGGTCATATAAATGCGATCGGGATACCGCCTTTGAACAAAACATTGCTTTGTGTTCTGAGCATGTTCTATTATGCGCAGCAGCCATTTTACAAGTTGAATACATTGATTTCTCTGCGCCATTTCCACATTCTTTTCTGTCTCTCCAGCAAAAATGACACACGCTCTTAGAGAACCAATTTAAGATTACAAATTAAATTGAAGACCAGTTTAATAAAACTGCTGCAATTGGTAACATACGATTGAATGAATTTAATCCAAGGTGAGTATATTAAGTTGAATTAATTGTGAGTTCATTCAACTTAATATATTCACTTGAATTAAATTAAATTATGACAAAGTGAATTAAGTAAAGATGGGTAAAAAAAAGTAAAGTAAAGTTAAAAACCCTGCCAAAGTTTGGCTTTAGCCACAGGTGCTTCTCCTAATGACCTCGTTTAGCTTGACCTGTAGCCAAAGCCAAACTGTGGCAGGGTTTTTACTTTCTGGACCTGGAGTTCCTATCGCTGGAATTCAATGAATTCAAAATGAATCCAAAGTAAATATATTAACTTTAATGAACTAATGATTATTTAAACTTAATATATGCACTTTGAATTAACTTGATTCAATCGTGTGTTACCAATTGAAGCAATTTTATTAAGTTGGTCAACAATTTAATTGGGCTCTTTGCACAAATCCACTACTTCCTGAACTCAATACCACTCCTTCATTTCCTGTCTCTCATGATTGGACAAACGGATTAATCCAGGTGTGTCTGGCAATTGTCGTCGTGGTTACTGAGGTCAGACACACCTAGATTAATCCGTTTGTCCAATCATGAAACTGAGTTCAGGAAGTAGTGGATTTGTGCAAAGAGCTCATTTGTAATCTTAAATCGGTTCAACAATTCTCTTTTTAGAGTTCAACGCATATATGCATGCATATAAGCAGGGCTGCACATAAGTGGTGCGCCAAATGCGCATGCATACTAAAAATGGTGGCAGATTTGGTTGCTTCCGTGCACTTTTGCGTTCCAAGAAAAATAAGAAAAAAAGGGTTAAGTTCCAAAAAATACCCGCAATAAATGAAATCTGCGAAGTAGTTAGCTTTATGTTTTACATTTATTATAAATGTTTCAAGGCTGTAAAGCCCCTCACCACAGTTTATACACTTTTCTCATTGAGGCATTTACATTTTCTCAAATTTCGCTCTTGTAAACATTCTCAGTGTTCAAACCTTCATAAATTTGATAAAATAGGTCAATTACTGGAAAAGAAAATTATGCAAAATTGCTCACAAAAAAATCAGTGAAACAGCGAGGCCACGAAAAGTAAATCGCGTTTATAGCGAGGGAACACTGTGTTGCAATTCAGTTACTGTAAGCAGGCACCACCCTGTCAAAAAAAAATCGAAGTGTTAAGTTGCTTCCTAGGGTTAACTTCAGAATAAAATGCTATTAAGGCATTGGCGTCAATGTAGTATTATTTTGAGGTTTTTATTTTGAAGTTGGTATCGTAGAGCAATACATAGTGTGAACAACCGTTATGGTGGCTAGCTTGACATTGCTATCTCTAGCCTCTCATGCTAACAGCGTAGCGGCGGCGGTGGCAGGGACATTGCCGACGAGACGGTAATTTATCAGTCACGTTGCGTAGCGACTTTGGCGGTCCGTCGACATACGTCATTACGGCACTTTTTGTTTCTTTGTTTTAGAATAGCTTGTTAGCTGTTTTTTGTTTTGTTTTTTACACCAGGCCCTCAGGCTCATGCAGTCCTTGGGGGCAACCCATGTTTGTGTGCCCTTAATAGACAAAGACTAGTAAACATATTTCAAGGAATGACTTTCTTCCAATTGTTTTGACAACTTATGCCGAATTAGTCGTTTTCTCCTTTTTTATACCAATCAACAGCATGGCTGCTGGTCAGTCTATCCAATTTCTATAACACCCGTCCTCATTAGAGCTGACTGAGCGAGAGGCCAGTTGATGGACGCCAATTTAAAGCCCGCAGGAAGCCGCTAGCATGCTAACGACATGTAAATCCTAATCAGCGACCTATCAGAATCTCACCCATGAAGTAGGCGACCGTCTTGCACATGGCGGCCCCGAAGATGAAGTCCTCCAGGATGTTGGGGATGAGCGTGAAGGGCATGCAGAAGACGGCCATCATCAGGTCGCTGATGGCAAGCGACAGCAGGAAGGAGTTGGTGACCGTTCTCATGCGCTTGTTGAGAATCAGGACGATGATGATGAGCAGGTTGCCAAACACGCTTAGGAGGAAGATGAGCGTGTAGAGCACAATGCGCAGCGTGTCCATCTCTGAGGAGAGAGCGCAAGCGCAAAATGTGATTTATAGCATCTCATTTTCATTCCACTTATTAAAGAAAGGCACATAGCGCAGCAATGATTGACTGCGCACTCAATTAGGAAGTAGTCATTCATCAAAAACATTTTTTTACGCTCGGGTCCACAGAGAAAAGATGGAGACTGAATAAAATATCAGAGGATAATTGGAACATTCATCAACTGACACAAATGCAGAAGCCTTCCATAGGCAGGTTAACGTCAGACACCGGTGATGTGTCAACCTAAAAAAAATTAAAAATTGAGCAAAAAAGACAGAAGACTTGAGTCACAAAATAAACAGATTAGTGTCTTCAGTGCCAATATTTGCCATCTTGAAGATGAAGCAACAAACAAGGTTTAGCACACTGCTTTAGGAAGCGTTTGCCAAACTGGAAAGAGGAGATTAAAACTAAATATCCGCCTCAAGAGTTTGAATCAATATTTGTGCACAGGGTTTCCCCCCAAAAGGCGGTAAACTGCAAATTACGAGGTCCCCGCCCCCCCACCAGCGGATTGCCGTGGATCATTTTCGGGGCACTCCCCTCGCTCGGCCCAGCCTGTCAGTGCCAGCGCACTTGAGAGTGAGAGCATGTGACAGGACGAGGTCGAGAACGGCCGAGCGTGGCGCTGACTGGGCACTCTGATTAACGATGGTGACGAGGCACAAGTCGCAAGGTCCGCGGCACAGCCTCCAGACACGTTTTGGCACGCCAAGTCAGCCTGCATTGCATCCTGGCCAATGATGATTAAGCATTAACTGCCTTTTATATTCGCCACTTGCATTTATTAACCACCATGAAATTATACAGTTGTGCTTGAAAGTTTACACACCCTTGGGGTATGTAAAATTATGAGCTCACGATACTGTACAAAAACTCACGATATTGTGAAAAACGTGTGTGTGTGTTTGTGGGGGGGGGGGGGGGGGCACAATATTGTTTTTTTGTACATAACAGCATTGACTGAGAAATAGGAAAATGTTGTGTCTGCCTAAAGTGGGCAAAAAGTAATAGATTATTTCGATGGAGATGGAAAAAATACTTGCTGGTATGATTGATTTATAAGAGTGATAACTAAAACATTCCTAACTCAAATTAAACTGCACTAATAAATTACCCACCAGAGGGTGCTAGAACTTCACAAAAGGAATATAACTTTGCAACAGTTGTGTTGCTTTTGATGTCGAAACATGACGACAACGATATTGTTGTCATTTCAATATTGCGACATCACGATATTGCCGTTATCGTTACGTGTAAACTTTCAAGCACAACTTTACACGCGTCCTGTTATTTGATTAAATTGCTTGTTAATTGTGTTAAATATATATATAAATTAATCAATTGAAATCAGGAAATGAAAATGGAATCGGAGTGGGGCTTGAGTGAATCCCTATTGGTCACGCAATGGATGACCAGACAGCATGTAAAAAAGTGGACATATCCTGGCAAAGTGTTTGATCCTCCTAGATCAGGGGTCTGCAACCTGCGGCTCTGGGGCCACATGACTCTTTAGTCATTTTCCTAGGCTCTCTGTGGATCTCTAAAACAATTTGCATAAATCATATTGGTAATATTTTTTTACATATTTATTTGTATTTATTTATTTTAGATAAAATATACCACAATTTTAACCCCTTCAGACCCATAGATGGTCCCAGTGGATGTGACATATTCACGCGTCTAAACCAATAAAACGCATAATTTGGATGATGTCAACACTTCTGGTTCATGATTGGATCTTAACTAACCAATCACAATTGATTTGCATGATGTTCATGTTAAAAATGTTGCCTATAAACTTAAGGCAAGTTTACAACACGTTACAGTCATATTATCCTGGCGTCCAGTATAACAACTAAAAACATGAGATAACGCCCCCCCCCCCCCCAAATTTCCATGATCTTCTTAATGTGGGAAAATAATCAAAATCAGCACACACACACACAAAAAGAGAAATTTTGCCCAGCAGAAAAAAATGTGGGTCTGAAGGGGCTACGTTGTCAGAAAAACAGACAAAAGGTGGATGGAAAAGTTTTCAAAATTACCTAAAAATGTCCAAAACCAACAAAAGAAAGACAATTACCATAAAATGTATTTGGAATTGCCCCCCCCCCCCCAAAAAGGTCAGAAAAGGGATTAAATAAAACGCAGAAAAGAAAAACGCTAACAATATAATAATAAAATGTCCAAAAACAAAAGAAGAAATCCTGAAAATGACCATAAATCGTACATAAAATTGCCCCCAAAAAAGTCAGAAATTTTATTTTACAAAAAGTCAGAAAATAAAAGATTTAAAAAGTAACTAAAATGTCAACTCGAAACACATACGAATTTACCAAAAAATGTCTACAAAATTGCCCCCCAAAAAAGCCAGAAATTTGACAGAAAGGTTGAAAATTCTAAAAATTTATGAAAATTTTCAAAAATAAATCCAAAAACAAAAGGAAAAGAAAATGAATCTCTATATATTGGATGCTGCATATTTTTCTGTTCTGTTGCAGATCCAATTAGCTCTCAGGGCCGTCAGTACATTAGGCTAACAGTAACACACTGTTTCCTTCATCACAATCTTCAAATGTGTTGCGGCTCCAGACAGATTTTTGGTTATTTATTCGCCTTAAAATGGCTCTGTTGACTGGAAAGGTTGCCGACCCCTGCCATTAGAATTAGCTAATCACATTTGTCTAACCTTAGCTTCTCTTGACCTCACCATAAGGACCCTCAATTGAAGTATTAGGATTGTGATTCGGGTCTGCTGTTCAAGCACACTCCCTCAAGCCCTTTTCACACTGCGCTGCAACATGAAATGATCGCGTGTCCATATGTGAAATTGCTGACGTAAAAAGGAAAAAGGAAGTAAAAAACTGAGATTTTGCTGCTGGTTAGATCGCACCTTGACAAGATATTATCGATCATTGTTACACATGAAAGTGCTGACTTTGCTTATTTCAAGGAAGAAGAGGAGGACACGAGCAGCAGAGAGAAAATAAAATACAGGCCCGGTGGGATCGTGGTTGGTGTAATCATGCAGTTACTTGTAAACAAGTCCATCAAAAATAATACTTAATTGCTCTGCCAGGTCCTCTCTAATTGGAGGCACTTGTCTGATGTCACGACACCGCCGCCCTCAAATAAAACATTTCCCAACTGGATGCCATGCTCCATTATGTGGTCCCCTCCCCTCACCACATACACAATGAATGGGCCTTGTTAAATGCAGTGTGAAAAGGGTTTTACCCTGAAAACATGACATTTTCCCCCCATCATTAGCTGCATTTTCACCTCTGTGTTACTTTCCATCCATTTCCCACAGCAGTGTTGGCAGTTGGGATAGACCAATTATTGGCTGGTGTGATTATCTCAGCCAATAATCAGAATTTTGAAGCTTCGGCCTTTAAAAAAAAAGAAAGGAAAAAAATCCCTTTCACATACTAAAAATGGGACATTTTTGATGCCAATATTTTCCCTTTCCATAATCCACCGTCTTGATCACAAAAAATCGGCAGTTACCCAATCTGTGCATACGCGCGTCACAAATCCACCACACATACACATTCAAAATGAACACTCACAAGCAGAACGGTCAAGACCATCACTGAACTAACTGGCGGTTCGGAACTGCATTGAAAACGTTCACTGGAGTGATGTCAGAGCTACTGACGTCACTCGCTAGGTCATGCCCTTCAAAGACACGTCACACACGAACGCTATAGTTAGTGTGTGTGCGTGTGCGTGTGTAAGACTTGAGGCTTAATGCTGCACCCTGTAACAATTTGCCCAAATATATCTTTACAATAGCCTTTTTATTTGACTATTTATGACAGAAAATGTTTTGCACTGCACCTATCAGCTTTTATCTTCCCTTTTTAGTAGAGTGTGCGGACCCTGACACTCCACAGTTTCTTTAGGTAGGGGAGGGGTGGAATGGTGGAGGGTGACGTCAAGCGAGTCCCCGAGGAGTAGGGGACATGTGGCGACTGGGGATGTGTGGCGTGCACGTACTCGCATGCGCACATGAACGAGTCTGACACAGATGCTGCTGTTACGCTTTGGGCCAGAGGTGGCAGTCACGAGTATAAAAAAAAAAGTGACAAACTGCACAAAGATCCTTTAATTCAATGTTTTCAACTTTTAAGTTAGTTTCAATCAAAAATTATTTCAATAAAGGTTTTGAGTATAGAAATTTACATTTTTGGATGTAAAATTTTCCAGATAAAAAAATACAGGATTCGGGTTTGAATTTCCCGCCCTCTGTCAGCGGATGTGACACCGTGTGCGCATTGTAAGTGAAAAAGGGAAAAGGCCGTCTGATTTTTCGGCCACAGGTGGCAGTAGTGATTCAAAATAAAAATTTCTGGCTTCAGTAACTTTAAATAAAAACTAAAACATTTTATAAGCGTATCATTTGAATTAAACACACACAAACCAACGAGGTTTTTTGGTCAGGCTCGATCTTATTCATTTCAAAGGGGGAAAATGATTTCATGAGTCATTTACCTTATGAGCTTGATCATTGAATGAATACAACTAATCTTATTTATAACCAATTCTGTATTTTCACCACTACAATTATCATTAGTCTGACTAGTTTGATAGCTTAATGCTGAAATGCAATGGGAAACTCCAAAGGGGGGGGGGGGGAGGGGGGGCTAATGAAATTAGCATCTCTACTGCAATCAGGGCATAAATTAGCCGCATCTTTAAATGTTGCTCTACAGATTGAATTTTACAATATAGTGGATCCTACATACTGATGATTCAGCACCTGCTGAGTCACCTATTTGTGGATTTTTTTTAATTTATTTTTTACGGTGGAGTGATGGGGGGGTTCCCAATTTTTAGTGTTATATCACCACTTGTTGAAGAATCTCCGCTCAATGCCATTATAATGGGCATCGCAAAAAGCGATGCCCATTATAATGGCATAATAATTATAATTAAGCAAAAAGCTTAATTGGTGAAACAAAGCATGATCAAGATGTCACATGAATTATCCAATCAAATCGCTCTGATCGGTCACAGCTCCTAAGGGGCATGTTTATTCCACAACAAAATGTCATTGGATTTACGTTTTCAACCAATGACATTTGAAGCCACTTGGCCCTGCTGCCATACCAGACCGTTTCACCTTCACATAAAAAGGAATAGTTTGAGATCATTACAAAAGCAATAATGGAATGACAGTCCACCCCAGGGGACATTTTAATCACATTTCACCCTTCACTAAAAACTGTATAAAAGTAAATATATGCTTGGCCCGTGTCTCACCACATAATTGGCAGTAATAAGAAAAAATAAAAAGTCTTGCTGCTTCACATATGTCAGCGATGGGAGTTCCTCCAAGTAGGAGCAAAAATGGAATGATCTTCATTGAGCACCAGCGCGGCGCGAGCTCCCCCAGGCCTTGCCGGTCCTAAGCTAGCCACTTTGTTGACATCCACTCCCTCAAGTCGGACAGCTGCGTGCCACATTTGTGAAATGTTGGGTGTACGTGAGACACACTTCCAAAGTGTTGACATGGAAAATTGGAGCCAAGCTTACAAATGCGCTTCATGTCTGACTGAGGATCACGGCCGGCCGCGCCATCATCCTGCCGCCTCACGGGCGTCATTAAAGTTTCAGCACCTCGTGTCGTTTGGGTTTTATCGTTGGGCCACGATGAAACGCTTGGCGGCAGACTGCCAGGCATGATTGACTGGACCAAATAACCTTCCACAAAGATTGTCTGGTAATGAGCGGTAACGATCGACGAGGCCGCGCTGCAATATTTCTGTCGTTATTGTAAGAAGTGTCACTCTTCTCCAAATGCGACTCGATCATTTGTGTGCTTCAACACATTGTTCTAAAAATTCCACCGATGCAAATTGGCTGAATGCCGCTTTCGGAGCCCTTTTTGAAAGAGGTGGCTGTTTAACCTAAGAAATGTTTTTTGTACCCATACCAAGTGGTGCACTGCACTGCTTTGTAGGTTCTCATTAAAGTGCTGGCAAATGAGTCCTTTGACAGCACTTAATGTGCAGGCCGCACTCATTTCTATAAGGCAACTTACTGATACAGCAGTATTCAACTCAATTAGTTCGTCCACAGTGCCCTCCCGTGGGGGAGACGCATCGATCCCCCATCGCGTGGGCAACCTGCGATGATTCAGAGCCCATTGGTAACGTTAACGGCGAAGCTCAGCGCCACATATTCAATTACTGACAAGACCTCGTCCGGAGGCTTTGTTAATCAGTTGATTATTAATTTCTGTGATTTGTCGGCAGGTGAGGATGTTGAGTAGCTGTTAACTAGGAAACGGTAGGAAGCAAGAACCACGTACTGTAGGCGTGAGCGCACGCACGTCTATTTAAAGGGGAGCGTTAGCAGACAAGCGGAGGCTGAATTACAGCACTGCGGCCTCTCTGGAGAATTACATATCGAGTCGATTCTGCAACCACTACGCTTCCTACAAACAAATGTAAGCTTAAAGGGCCACAATGTCCATGTAAAGCCGCTCCACGGTGCACACATTGCGGTCATAAAATCCAAACGATCCGAAAGCAAATACAGCACGTTTCAGGAAATTGCATTTTGGATGGGCAAGCAATTGTTCGAATGTGTTAGAATATTCACACAAAACGGAGATGGCTGTTTGTGAAAGTGTTTGACATACAAGCCTTTGTTAAATGCATTTTAGCTTTGACTTCCAAGTTTAAAAAGAAAAAGAAAGAAAAGTTATAGTCTGCTGTACGTTGGCAGTGAAAACTAGGTCACTTCACAACAAGCACAGTGAACACATTTTCAAAAAAGAGCCTTCAAGACATGAAGTGAACTAAACAGAAATACGCATTGTGCATTTCAAACAAGCACATATGCGTTAGCTTAATGCTAACACAACGGGGAAACGCCATAGATGCCATTCATTAGCCCATCGAGGTGATGTGTTAACGCTTTAAGCAAGGAATATTTGACAACACATGTAGAAAAGACAACCTAATGATTCGATGAAGTTTACTGTATTCTTTACCCTTTGTGAAAAAACGATTCATATTACTGTTGTCAAACTCTTCATGTATTTCTGTCAATGTTATACTGCCCCCAGGTGGCCAGGGCGCACATACCAGAAAGAGCAGCACAATGTTCATAGAAGTGAAGCAAAAAATGTGGCTATTACAGTTTAATTCTTTACTTTCTATTGCATTGTCACCAAATACAATTTTGTTATTGCATATACACGAGTACAGAACAACAAAATTGACTTAGCCTGTGCAAGAGGCATAAAATGACCAAAAGAGGGAGACAGAACAAAGAAGCCTGACGAGTCACCAAACGGTGGCCGACTTTCTTAGATGAAAAGGAAAACAAAGGAAGGGTGATGTGAAGACATTATTAAAAAAAAAAAGAAAAAAGTACAACATACATTAATAACAAAAAAAATGATTTTTGTGGGGAGCCTGGAATGAATTAATTGTATTTGTATTCATTTTGAAGAAAGAAAAAAAAATCTACTTCAGTGTTTTGATTAAGCACCTCCGTACCTCATGCCAATACTAAGATACAAAATTTGTCTTCTAGCATGATGATGCCATTGCTTTGGGAAAGTTTCCGTTCAGACAATTGACGCGTAGTAATTAACTCTCGAGGACGATTCACTTGATTCAGCTCGGAATCCATCGCCTCATACCGCCGCTGTTCTCAAATCCTTCACCAGCTCGCCACTTCTTACATGCGCCAATTAAAAATCCTCCATCAACAAGCAGCACACCTTCTTCTGTCTAACAAGCTCAGGTTACAAAATGGCATGTGCACCTAAAAAACTTCAAACATGTCGTTCCAATCAGTTAACTTACCAAAAAAAAAGGATATGAAGGCTTTTAAACCACGCCTTTCAATATTTTAAACCACTGATGACTTATTTTGCCGAGTTAAAAAGTGCTTTAGAAATCAAATGTGCTTATTTACATTCCTCAAATGAGACTCCTGCACACGTCTATAGCCGCCCCCACCCTCAACAACGAGAAACTTAATTCAGCTCGCTAGCCAAATTATGTCGAAAAGAAGCTTTCTGTTCAAAACAATCACGTCGGCGTTCTGCGGCAAAGCTCTGGTTGGTGACAGCAGTGATTAGCAATAATGAATGATTTCATTTTCAACAAGTGGACAATCCACAAAGGTGCCATTTGACTGTCTGCCTCTACAGAGACTACGACAGTATGTGTGCAAATGAGAGTGAATACCATGAATAATTTATAGCTGTGGCTGTGAAATAAACGGCGTAAATCTTATTTCTCGACCCTCGCGGCCTTTCTGTGCATTGGCGAGTAAGACAGCCAAGTTTGAGGCTCAACTGCATGATTACTACCAGATGGCTGATACAAGATCAATAAGAAGCTGGGAGAGGTCGAAATGGGCCATTTTCTCCTTCATTGTAGCAAATAATTAAATGTGCTTGATTCTTCACATTGGACTGCAAGGATGCTTTGAAGCGTGATATAAAAAAAGAATCCAGCTTCGTTCTCTTTGGGCTAAACAACAGGTGGGCAAACCTTGGCTAGCAGGCCACGTGCAGCCCACTCGCTCTTTAATTCGGCCCACCGAGCCTTTATGTTGTGCACTGTATTTATTGCATTGCCGTAGCTATTATTTGTCTCAAATTGGAGATTTAAAATGAATTATTTTTCAAAACGGCAATGCCCCTCATCGGAGTTTACGTTGCGATACTCCTATGGCATGTCATTACTGTATATAGCATGTACGCCACTCAATTTTTAAAAATGTGTTTGCACAATTATAAAATAAACATTTCAACACATAATATTGAAAGCAAGAGCAATGGATAAAAAAAAAAAAATACAGTTTGGCAGTGTAATGATCCCGCTGTGTTTACAGTAATCCCGTTTTTTCTGAGCTAACAAACTTTTTTTAAATACATAAATTATAATCCCCCCAGAATAATACAATTTGACATGTAGGGCCTACATTTGTTTTTAATCACACATGCATGCCTTTACTAAATAATGTTTGCACTAAACCACAATTTCACACAAATGAGTCCACTGATTCACAAAACATGGTATGCAGACTCCCCCTTGTGGGACTTGAAAGAATCACTACCTAAGTAGTTTTCAGCTGCCTTAACTTTTAATTGGCACTAATGTTTACGAACTTTTTTTTTATCTTTTTACTTTTTACCATTTTAAGCTCAAAGTGAAAAAAATGATAAGTCCAATATGCCCCTTAAATACAAGTTTGCCCATCCATGGCATTTGATGAAAACTAAACTGCAGAGTTAGAAGCCACACTTGTTTTGAAGGCTCTTGCAGGTCTACGCTCATTTTATTCGCCTCAAGTAGATACGCTGGGGAGAACATGAATAATTTAACAGAAAAAACTAAATTTCTGCATCTATTAAAAAGGGAAAGCATCATTCAAAGGCAGCGTTTATTAAACACTAATAAAGCAATGGCATTTTTTTCAAGTGAAATTCACGCTATCAAGACAACTTTTACGGTCTAACTTCCAAGTCGACTGTCGACAATATCGGGATATGAGACGCAAATATCGAGCAGCGGGAAATAATGTATTTTTCATTTGATTTGTTTTGTATTTACCTCTGGGTCTGTTGGAGGGTTTGGTGGCGGCGGATGTGTTTGTGCAGCTCGTGTTGAAACCGGTCACTTCCACGCTGATATTCCACAGCTCCACGCAGCCGGACGCCTCCGACGCGCTCACGTTTCCCTCCTGCATGGACATTCTCTCCGCCGTCTGCCTTCGCACCTGCACGCGCTCGCTATCGATAAATGAGCCTCCGCCGTCGTCCTTGGGTGAATCCAAGTCGTCAAGGTTGGGAGAAACTTGAGCGGCAAGCAGAGTTAAAAGAAAATAAAACAAGCAGGTTGGAAGAGGGGTGCTTGCGTGCATGGAGATGACGCGGTGACGCACAACGCGCACTGCAGAGACTGATCGCACTACAGTGGAGGAATGAAGCTCCAGCTTTCTAGCGTCCCCCGCCCCCACCCCACCCCCACCTCGGCATCATAACAGCCAATCAGGATGCTACTTCCAAGTGGCACCCCTTACCGACATCATGAGCACCATCATCAGCATCGTGAGAGTAGACACACCTGCGTAAGGTAATGAGATGTTTTGCAAGAGACATTTGGGGGCCTCGTCCATTCTCGTTTTTGCATGTAGGAACTTTTTACTGTCAAAGCGAGATGACCCAGAAGTACTTGAGAGGATAGGATGTTGGAATTGTAAAAAAATGTTTACTGTTTGGTTTCTGTAATAGTGATAATGAACCAAATTTAAAAATAAATAAATGTTTCTAATAAACTTGATAATCATTTTGGCGAAATTTCACATACACAAATCAAAAGTTAGTCATTTGTTTTTAGTTTTTGAAATGGAAACCAAGCAGTACATTAATACTATATTGAGAACTGTCAACAAGAAAGCGATAATAACTTTGGCTTTATGCTCTTTTTTTAAAAATGTTTTTATTTAAATATCCCCCCTGGCTTTTCTCTCTCTCCCTGTATTAATAACATGTGTGAAGTGTTCACAATCTGTTTGTGTATTCTGTTGAAATTGTTTAATAAATTATATGAAGGAAAAATAGGAATGAATTGTAAATGCTTAGGAATGGTGTCCGGATGCAACCTTTACATCACCCTGAACAAAGGTTACTCCTGAAAGTGGATTTTTGACAGGTTATATTTCTCACAATCCTTTACGGCAGCAATGTGTAAAGCAGGATTCATCACCAACCTTTTTGCTGAAAGCTACTTCTTCCATGGGCGACATGATACATCGTATGTATATGCTCGTACTCGTACTCGTACTCAATACTATATGTATACATATAGTATTGAGTATAAGGATATATAGACATACACACAATCATGTACTAGACATGTAGTGATAGGAAAATGTGCTCTTGGTTTAAAGATAAAGGCTAGTGCAATAATATTGATAAAAAATGTCCCTGCATCTTTAAACCAACAGTGCCATCGAGTCTTGTCAAGTTTATTTATATAGCCCTTAATTACACAGGAGTCTCAAATGGCTTCACGTGCCCGCAGTTGACAAATATCAACGACATCCCCTAATCGAACCACAAGAGGGCAAGGGAAAAAAAACGACAGGCAAAAAAAATGAGAAACCTTGAGAAGGGACTGCAAATGTGGTAATCCCCCTTCCAGGATGATCAGGCTGCAGGGGGAGGCACACAATGTTTTCTTCTTCCATTGGGGGTGGGGTAACAAAAAACAATTGAAAAGCAGTGCAATTGTAAACCCAAGAAATTCTTTAAAAAAAAAAATCCTGATAAGCCTTCAGTATGCATTTTTCATGAAAAACAGGGGTTCAATCACGGCACCCCCACCCCCAAATAAAGAACAAACTTTTTTTTTTCTATCGACAAATAGGTGAATCAGTGGGTGTCAAAAATGTAAGTATGCAGGGTCAACTAGGAGAGGAACATTTATAATCCTTGCATATATATATAATTATTAAGGGCAGTGAAGCAAATAGCAATGTTATGCTGTGTGTGGATGGGAAAAATGAAATGAACCACCTTCGAACATCTTTTTTTTTTTTTTTAACATCTACAGAAGCCCAGACATGACATAAGTATTTTATCATAAGGAGTAAAAAGGAGAATATTGAATCTGATGTTTAGAAATGTAAACATCCATCCATTCCATAAACCGCATTAGAGTCATTATAATATAAATTATAATATGTCCTATCTGTGCTGCAAGCTTCATTAAAAAGCCTTTAAGCCGGTGTGACATATGCACAACAAATGCAGTATAGGACAAATATTTATCCTCAAACACAGTGGTGAAAAAACAAGGCAGCTCAATTTTACTAAGAACCAGTCGGGTTTGTCATATTTAATACGTGGGGAGGGGTAATGTTGTCAATGCTTCATAAGTGATGATTAGTGTTGAAGAAACTATTATAGTGTCGAGGAACGCAGTTGAAAAGGCTGTCTGTACTGGTCTTTGGAAACCCTGGACAGCACCATTTCATATGTGGCATCTTTAAGGTAAGGGGGAGGCAGAACAACTCATGCCGCCATTGACAATGTGCTGGTTGAAATACTGAACGGTGAGCATTTGTTTTTGTGGCTTTCGGACACAGTAGACATACATTTTTCATCATCGGTCAGTATAGATGTTACGTCAGCTTTTGAGTAGGAACAAGAAAAAAAATATATTATAGCAAAACAACTGATACCCAGAAAACACTGGAGTGTTGTATCCACAGTGTTAAATTTTGGAGAGTTGATCTTAACTCCCAAAGTGTAAAACATGGACTTGTATGAACCAGGTCGGTTTAACCCAAAAAGTTGCGGACCACTGCAATAGAGTATTTAAATAGGATTTATGTATCCCGGATTCCACTTCTTCTGGAATGTAACCCCACGATGGAAGGTAGATTACTGTACTGATACATTTGTTCATGTTTAACATTTTGCGGAACAGCACGGACAAAACAACGATGCTAAATGTTGTGGGCCTGAGTCTTGTGGCGCTACTCACAGGAGCCGTAGCAGAAATCGAGAGGTACGTTGAATTTAGGACATAATTGAGGTGGAAAGTAAACAAATAAAGGCTCTTTGTGGTGACATGGAAGCAAACGGTGGACCTAAAAGAATCTCCAACAGCAAGTGAAAGGAAATATTAGGACAATTGTAGGTGGAAATCAGATGCTCCAATTAAGAAAATACATTGTAAAATAAAACATTACATTAAATCAATAAAAAAAAACAAGGTTATATATTAAGTCAAATTAAATGTGTGGATCTAAGATCCATGCCGGCGGTGTGACTTGCGGGGAATAATATATTCTCATTAAACGTTTCTTTAACCACCATTTGTCTTTCGTAGAAGCTGTCTCCTAAAACCCAAAGAAAAAGCAAAACATGCAGAGCTCGTTTGCTGCTGGCTGAAATAAGCTCTCGTGAGACGTACAGCTCGTAATATGCTGACCAGCTTGTATTATGATGCTTGACTTTCAAAAAATTATATATTATTATGAAGGCATAGTTTGCCAATTTCCTTTAAAAAAAAAAAAAAAAACATGTGCTGTACTCACACCTCACTTACTGTGATATAAAATGAAATGAGTACATTTTACATACCAGTTGGTGGTTTTAACACAAGCTTTTGTGGGCCTAAAAGTATAGTTAATTTTTGACGTCTGCAACAGAGCCGAGTACGACTACTACAAATACCACCCTATGTCACAGGTAAGAATAAACACTACTGACATGACAACACACACACATAACTACACGGACTAACACTTTTCCATCTGATAGATCTCTGAGTGGATGACTCGGCTGACAAAGGATCATCCTGATATTGTAACCACAGTGGAGTATGGAAAGACATATGAGCTGAGGACAATTAGCTTGCTCAAGGTCGGTGGCCTTATGTGAATAGTGATCAACTTTTAGCAATTGTGTGTGTTTGTTGTTAACATATTATTCGTTTGTTGCTTCTTTGTCGTAGTTGTAGTAGTAGTAGTAGTAGAAGTAATGCCAGCCCCACAAGGGGGCGCAAATTCCCCATACTAACGCCAATGATCACACGGGTCATCCGTTTTCAAAAGCAAACCATTAAACATAGCAATTTTCTTTTGGCTGGGGGCTGCATGTATGTGTGCACACATGCCATAAAACTAAAGTAAAACAGGGAGCTAAATCTTATAATATAACATTGGATAGACTCCAACACATCTGTGACCTTTATGAGGATAATCGCGCAAAAAAAAAAAGGCTAGATGTTAAGCTGCAAACTCCGAACAGGATAGAGAAAAAAGGTATCCTGTTTTACTTGCAGATTGGTGTGGATACTGGGAAGAAGAAGAACGCTATCTGGGTGGACTGTGGAACACACGCTAGAGAATGGATTGCTCCGGCCTTCTGTCAGTACTTTGTCCAACAGGTAATCAAATCATGGCCCACGTGAAAGTGTTTCACATTGACAACTTTCGATGAACAAAGCCTCACCATCTTTTCATTTCAGATCCTTCTGACATACAAGACAGACCAGAAAATGGGAGAGATGATTCGAAATATGGACTTCTACATCACCCCGGTGCTCAACATGGACGGTTACGTCTATTCGTGGAAGGACAACTCGGTCAGTGTTCCATTTCCCCAAATTTTCCTGATTACCTTTCTAGGATGTTAGCCTATGAATGAACAAGATTTAAGCAGTGAACGGCATTTTTGACTCAAGAAGAAAAGCGCATCTTTTGTCAAAATAAGGCACATAACGGACTAAACAGGATTTGGTTACCCTGACCCATTTAGACGCGACTCTGGAGGAAGAACAGATCACCAGGACCTGCAGGCTGCAACTGCTCCGGCACTGACCTCAACCGCAACTTTGATGCCAACTGGGGCAGTGAGTGCTGGAGTTCTTAAAACTTTAGTCGTGTGTACTGTGGGGGAAACTTCTGCATCCACAAATATTTGATTCATTAAGTAGAAAAAAAATCGACACTTTAATATTCCACATTGAAACACCATGCACTGCCGGTCTGAAAAGGAGTAGGAATAATTTACCAGACGCCTTCATAGAGTTTGGATCATCATCTGACTGCTGTGAGTCAACCTTCCGCGGCAGAGCTCCTGAGTCTGAGCCTGAAGTCCAAGCCATCACCTCCTTTGTAGGAAGCAGGAAGGAGGACTTCCTGTGTTTCTTCACCATCCACTCCTACGGCCAGCTGCTCCACTTTCCCAATTACCAGACTGCCGTCACCACAGACTACCAAGAAATGGTAAAGATGTTTATGGCAAGGATAATTATTGCCGTTATTTGTCACCTTCCTAAAGTAATGGCGTGAGCCTTTTTTTTTTTTAATAAAATACAACAAACTGAACCAAATAATGAATAGATGATATTTAATAATTTCAATCTGTTCAACTGAGAGTTTAACAGAGGCGGCCAGCATAAGGAAATAATTAATTTAGACAAAAAGAAAAAGAGTAAGTCTTGTCAAAATAAAAAAATATTAGACCAGGGGTATGCAACCTGTGGCTCATGGTGGATCTCCACCCCAAAAATATTACTGTTATTATTATTATATATTTATGTGGTTTTTTTTGATGAAATATTCCTGAAATGAATTAATAATTTAGATTTAAAAAAAAGAATAATAAAATATTCCAAAAAAATGTCAGAGTACAAATGTTTAAGTTGTCAGAAAGAGAGAGACGAAAGGTAGATGAAAAAGTTTTTTAAATGACCAAAAAAGCGACTATAAAATGACTAAAAAGGAAGAGGAAAGTAGAAAATTACGATAAAATGTCCATGAAATTGCCAAAATGTCAGATAATTTAATAATAATAATAATAATAAAGAAAGCAAAAACAAAATATTATTATTATTATTACTTATTTATGTTTTGTTTTTTTATGAAATATTCCTTAAATGAATTAATAATTTAGATTTTTTTTAAATGAATAATTGAATATTCCCAATAAATGTCAGCGTTGAAATGTTTACGTTGTCAGAAAGAGAGAGACAAAAGGTAGATAAAAAAGTTTTTAAAATGACCAAAAAAGAAGAGGAAAGCAGAAATTTACCATAAAATGTCCATAAAATTGCAAAATATGTCAGAGAATTTAATAATAATCCTAATAATAATAATAATAATGATATCAATCAATTCTTTACTGCAGACACAAATAGGGTCCATAAACATAAAAGAAAAAGGGACAAAAGAGACAAGAAATTTAAAACTATCAAATAATTGAGTTTAAAGTATTTCCATCCAATGCTGTGTACCTACAATTGCACAATTGAGGATTTGTCAAAGCCCGTAAAATGGAGTGATCCGACTCATCCAGCCGCTGCATAAATTTGAACACCAAATGTCTTTGCAGTGCCTCACAGGTAGGAATATGAGCATTGACAAGCAACTGACTTGCACTGTGCCATCTAGGCACCCTCAGCAGTAGCCTAAAGGAATCATTATAGGTCACAGTGAGTCTGCGTATGGTGCATCGCTCAACCTCTGGACACGAATGTAGATTTGTTTCAGTCACTGTGAGTTGTCTGGTTCTTCAGATGAAAGTGGGCTTGGGTGCTGCTGAGGCTAGCAGGAAGGTGCACGGGAAGCTCTACGATGTAGGAACTTCACCAGATATAACATGTAAGTCATATGGCTCATGTTCCACCTGTGTACTCCTCTCTTACTTACACACAGAATAAGATCGAGTGTGTTGTAAGAATTCAACAAGAAAAACTGCCAGGTTGCAATTAAAAGCTGTATATTGAAATCCTGTATTCAACAGACCTGTACTCGGGTTCGTCTGAAGAATGGGCTTGGCTACAAGGAATTCCCTTCTGCTATACCTTTGAGCTGCGAGATAAAGGACATCATGGCTTTGAACTCCCTGAGAATCAGATCCAGCCCACATGTGAGGAGGCCTACAGTGGAGCCCTGTACATCATTACGTACGCCCACGACAAGGTCTTTAAAAGGCGACAGACCGAGTCACCCGTTTCGATTCATGCCTGACTTATGAAAAAACATGAAACAGGATCCACGCTGCACATAAATTCAAACCACAGAACTGGGGTATAGTCGTAATATTTCAGACATTAATAATGTTATTTACATTTTTAATGTCTCAAATTTAACTTAATTCATTAATTGATCATGGTGATTCAAATTTGCATGATATGCGTAAAGATTCTGAAATTATGACACCTCCGGTATAAGATCTTCATGCTCAAAATTGGATTTTCTGATACTTTTGATAGTCATTCGAAAAACGCAATACATGGTAGAAGGAAACTACTTTTTCTTCTGCTTTGTTATTACGTAAAGCCCTTTTTCACATTGCACTCGCTCAGTGTGCCCAGATTTAGAAGTACTGACATAGTAACCTGCTAGGAGGTCAACACGGAGACTGTTGCTACTGTCTACAAGACTGAAAAAAGGAGCAAAAACATTTGGATTTGTGGCAGGGACCTTTCGATGCTGTATCGATCGAGGGTTTTTAATCAAAGCTGAAGGCGTGTCACACTTTGTTTATCCTGCTCCATCCCTTGATGTGCAAGAAGACTAAAGATATTGACTCATTCACTGGCATTGACGGCTATAGACGTCAAAAATTTATTGTAACTATTTCTTTATTTTTTTATTTTAAATTGTAACTATTTCTATTAATTTTCCACTTTTGTTAAGTTGAGTATGAAAACCTAAAAAAAAAAAAATTTTTTAATTGTACATTTAGAACAGATATAAAATTTGAGATTAATCAAGAGTTAATTATTAAAGTCATGTGATTAATTACAATTGAAAATGTTAATTGCGATTTAAAGAAAAAAAGAAAAGATTATTAAAAATTAGGGGCATAAGGCGATCAAAATGTTTTAATTGTAATTAATCGCATGACTTCACGAGTTAACTCACGATTAATCACACATTTTATATCTGTTCTAAATGTACAATAAAAAAATCTAGGTTTTCACACTCTTGTTAACAAGTGTGGGGGGAAAAAAGTTAAACTAATAGAAATAGTTAAAATTAATTTTTGACGTCTATAGCCGTCAATGGCAGTGAATGAGTTAATGGAATGTTTGTTCATCACTTGAAGAAAAAAAAGGGACTCCTTTCTGGATCTACAGCTGAAGGTGGATTTAAACGATTGTTTCTCATGAATTGTACTTTGTAAGTGAAATGGCTGGGGGGGAAATGCTGAAAAGCGCCATCATCACTATGGTATTCTGCATATTTTTAGCAAGGTCGGTGAGCTTGATTTTCCATTAAAATGTGACTAGAAATTTACAAAGATTTCCAATTTTCTTCATCAAGCATTGTTAGCTTAGAAATTATGTTATTCACATAACTTCTCTTCTCACAGATGTATTATGGAACAACTTGTGTATTGTTAGAAGGAACACGTCTTTTATGTTTACAGCATTGTGTTGAGAAAGGAACTGATAAAAAGCTAGGTGAAGAACTAAATATAAGTGATATGGTTCTTATGAAGAAACAATAACAAGTTATATTAGAAAGTTCATAGGAAAATAATTCTGCGTGGGATATTCTTCTTCTTCTGGAACTCTCAATTCACAAAGAATATTGGGATAAAACGTGGTTTGTTCCTTTTAAAATAATTTACAACCTAAAGAAGAAATGCATCTAAAGATATTGCATAATTCAACTAATTTCTATGTCTCAAGATTTGTTGTCGAGTTAGATGACGGGTGTACATTTTGTAATATTGATCAGGAAAGTGTAACTCTTCTTCTCTGTGATTGCTCCATTTAGCGTCAGATTCTGGGAAGAAGTAGAGAAATCAATTTTTCTAAGGGCTGGCTATTATAGTAAAAAAATTTAAGGTAAAAATATCACTTGTTTTGTATGCAGAGAAACAGAATTGTGCAATGTTGTTCTATTAATTCTGTTTGGGAAATTTCATATTCACAAAGCCAAACTTTTAGGCTTACTCCATGTTTTAAGGTATTTTTGATTGATATTGATTGCTACGTTAAGTCTCTCAAATATGTAGAAAACAAGGAAGGTAAAAAAAAAATTGGACGAGTACTCGAGTTGTTTTTCAATGATTTGTCAATATATATTCAGTTTCGCCCACCGACCTGAAGAAATATTTGCTAAGAGCAACAAGAAGGTGGAACGCAAAGGTGAATTGATGGAAATGTGACGGTGGCGCCAACTTGAGTGTCATCTTTGCTAATTGCTTGGCAGGAACTTGGCGAGTTTAATGCCGTTCATGAACTCCAGTTCCACCAAGAACGCTTTGAAGTATAGTTCAAGCTGTGTCTTCTTAAACATATTTGTCATTGTATGTCACTTAAAGTGTTTCCCAAAGCTTGAGACATTAACACAATGTCTTTATTAAGGCATCCTCCATTGTCGTTACCTGAACGCTCCTGCCCCTTACCACATGCCCAACGGCATGTCGTTCTAAGTGCAGTGTGAAAAGAGCTTAATGCATAAACACAGCAGCAAGATATACTGCTTAGTCAGTCACTCAGAATGACTTTACAAAGTGCAAGAAGTCTTGTGTGCAAATAGTTTTTTTTTTTTTTGTCACGACGTAGTTTGTGATGATTGTAGAAAAACAGAAAGGAGTTGTGGCAAGACTCTAAATCTTGTTAAACAGCTCAGGTTAAACTACAACCTACAATGAATGCAATTTATGATGAGGCGCAGTCGCAGGCAGAAGAGGAGATCACAGTGTTGTTTCATCGGTGCAGTACAAATACATGTTTCAACAGAGAGAAAGATCATCTCACATATCGTCATCCTCTTAAAATAATTGCCCAAGTCATTTTTTTGCAAAAATTATTCTTTTGCCTAAATCATGATGATGCAAATTGTTAATTTTTTTGTGTTTCCTGAAAAATCTGAAAAAATTACTTAGGTGATTATTTTAAGAAGGCGTCAATATCATCTCACATAAACAGCACAGATTTATTTACGCAAGGTTTCCTAAAGAATTGATCATTTAAGGTGGATTATATAGACAAAGGTCTAAGATGTACTTTTATCTACAAATAAATAGCCTTCACTGCCAAATAAATATTTTTAAATGTAGGGATTGGCAACCTTTGCAATAGTACACGGTTTCAATTTGAGTCGTTAAATATTACAAATGAGCAAGAGTATGACTGCTACGTCAACATACTTCCAATAACAATTTTAAAAATCCCTCTGATATCTTGTAATTTGTTTTAGATTTACCAGACTTTAGATTCCGGTGCATTTGCACAAATTATCAGTATCAAATCAGTATCACTGGTACCAGCTTGATTTGACTTATCGGAGCAAAAAGGAAAGTGAGCATGTACACCTACAAAAATAAATGTGCGCCCCAAAAAGTTGACAGGGTGCTCCAGCTTTCTAAAAACATGCATGAATAAGGACTCTAAACTGCCAATAGAAGTGAGTGGGATGAGGTCAAATGCTACGGAATATGAATTGCTTCTTTTTTATTTAAAGATTACCTTTTTTTTTTATTGAAACTGTATTAATAAATTCACTGCCATTGACAAGTATACTTGTCGATTAATTTTTTCCCCAACGGAGCTAGATAAGGGAGAATCTGATTATGCTCCACTGTAAATGTCAAAACATGGAAACAATGTAGTGATGCACAACCACCAGTGGATGACATCACTGCGCCATTTTAAAAGAAATAACCTACATTTTTCTACTGCCGATTATAAAAGAACAAGACAAGGCAGAAAGGAGAGTTTTATTCTGTCATTTGATAGATTTGGTTTATTGTGTGGGTATTGAACATTTTCTAACATGGCTGGCAGTGTAATAATTACTTATTATCTGAAAGATTATCAAGTAACCTTCGAATCAAATTAAAAATTAACTGGGCATTCAATTCAATAACAGCATGATATTTATAACACATCGGCAACTCAGGCAAAGGTGCATCTTTATCTGATTTTACACTATAAAAGGAACTGCAGGTCCTAAGGTTTACAACCACGAACTCTTCTCGAAATGACAGCAATCAGTGATGTGGGAATCGCTCTTGTGGCTGTGCTTTCAGTGGCAGGAGCTGCAATGCTAGAAAAGTGAGTCAATTGTTGTTTTCATAACTGCATGCTGTTTTGGAACATTTTTGAGACTATGATATCATTTTACTCTTACTTTATCAACTCTGAATGAATTAAGGTGCAGGACTAAAAGTATCATATGAACTTGCATTTTTTTTGCTGTTGTGATAGAGAATAAAATTCTATACAAAATACAGCTGTTGGTGGTATAAATGTCTGGCTTTAAATAAGTATATTTTAGTATGTTTCCATAGAGTGGAGCTAATAATGAAATATTATAAATCCTATTTGGTGTGTATAACAGACCAGAGTATAACTACTACAAATACCATCCCATGTCAGAGGTAAGGACACACACACACACACACACACGCTGACAAAACTCTTAAGCAAATCTGATTTATGCCATGTCCATCTTGCATCTGTCCTGATTTGATGAAATCTGAACAGCAAAAATTCCGTGAAATCTAATTGAACCGCGTTTCCCCAACCTCAGCGGGAGGTGGTTCCGATCTGGTCACTTGCCAATGAAAGTGCGGACAGTAGACCGTCAAGATCCAATTTGATTAAAAAAAAAATATATATATATACATATATATAATTGCCTGCAGTCTGAAAAAGGCCTAACCAATTTTAATCCTACAGATCTCTGAATGGATGGTTGATATTTCAAAGCAATACCCTGATATTGTGACCATAGTGGATTATGGAAAGACCTATGAGCGGCGAACAATTAGCTTGCTCAAGGTAACCACATTCTTAATGTTAAATCGCAAACTAGTAGCAGGGCCCAAATATGAAGAGTCCTGTTCGCGTTGCAGATTGGCATTGATACTGGAGCAAAGAAGAAAGCTATCTGGATGGACTGTGGCATTCACGCCAGGGAGTGGATTTCTCCGGCCTTCTGTCAGTACTTTGTCAAACAGGTAATTATGTCTTATGTAAACATGTTCCACAGTGATGATGCATGGATAGGCAATGACTCTGACCATGATTTTTTTTTCCCCATTTCAGATCTTGCAGACGTACAATACACACCCTAAAATAGGAGAGATGATGAGGAACATGGACTTTTACGTCACCCCGGTGCTCAACATGGATGGTTACATCTATTCGTGGAAGGACAACTCGGTCAGTGTTACATGACGTCTTGGGACATTTCCCCATTGCCTTTCCAGGGTTTTGGCCAATGATACGGCACATTGAATTCAAAGGAAGAGTTTGTATGAGCCCTTTGGTCGACGACTTTTAATATTAAGTCTTATGTGGAACAGATTTGTCAGTTTGGACTTTTCAAACGATTTTGCAGAGACAGAGGATAAAGAAGTAAGAATCTCTCACCAGGGACCACAGCATGATTCAATTTGATTACGACCTAAAGGTCTACTATTAGATGAGATTACAGATTATAGATTCCTCTTGAACCTGTTGAAATGCATATGATTTCTATGAAGATTTTATTTTTATTTTTTACTGACTGCTTACTACTCTTAAAACAGTTTTTGTAAACATCAATATGTTATCAATATGTCATATGATTAAAGTCAGTTACATTTACTTACATAACCTTGTAGGAGAACAAAATTGCAGATATGTATAAATTATAAATTGCCATCCAGTTTTGATCAACACATCAATCACACATGGTTCAATGAAACGATAGCTCAGTTTTCTCTCATTTGCTCAAAACATTGGATTCATAATATAAGATTGTTGACATCAATGGCCCAATGGTCTTTCCTCTTCCGTATGCTGTGTTGCCACAATTAAGGGTGGAGTGGTTTAACACAGAAGTGCTTACACTGTGACGATATAAAAAGTGTTCTCATTCCTCGTTGTGCTATGCACTTTTGATTGGTCAATCACTTCCTGTATATAACGTAACCTTCCATAACGTTGTAGTGTTATATTTGGTTCATGTAAGATAGACACCCAAAGTGTGTTGGGATGGGCTCCAGCCTGCCAACCATGATGAACTCTTGAGTGTCAACATAACCACAAAAACGTGGAGCAACAAGCTTAACGGTACTTCTGCTTACTCGGGCCCATTTAGACCCGACTCTGGAGGAAGAACAGATCACCAGGACCTGCAGGCTGCAACTGCACCGGGACTGATCTTAACCGCAACTACAATGCCAACTGGGGCAGTGAGTGTTTCTCTTCATAACAATATATAATCATAAAATTGTCACAGACTGTTTGTACAAGTTTTTGAATGTAAAGTAGAAGATGCTGTATTTATATGGTTCAAATTCTCTTCATAGCTATTGGGGTGTCATTTGACTGCTGCGAAGAAATTTTCTGTGGCAGAGATCCCGAGTCTGAGCCTGAGACACAGGCTGTTACCTACTTTTTGGGAAGCAGGAAGGAGGACTTCCTGTGTTTCCTCACCATGCACTCCTATAGCCAGTTGATTCTGGTTCCCTATGGACACCCTAATTTCACCGCCGCCAACTACAAGGAACTAGTATGTAAATGTGCATCTACTGACATCTTTTGATGATAAAATATCAGGTCAATTTGAATAAAAGAGTGTGCTGTCTGGTTTTTTAGATGGAAGTTGGCATGGGTGCGGCCGAAGCCATTAAGAGGGTCCATGGGATGGATTACAAAGTAGGAACCTCACCAGATATATTATGTAAGTGAACATATGACAGATCACCATTGGATTATTCTCATACATCATCAGCACTGCTGCCTCAATGAAAGAAGTTTCTGGTACGGATCGGCATCCAGGTCTCTGTGTTAAGTGAAGACTTATAGTCGATGCCTGTAGGTGTGAAGTGATAAACTGAGAGATGGTTAGTCTCCTATTGATGTTTGTTAATGTGTTCAATTTTCAATAGATCCCAACTCCGGTTCCTCCAGAGATTGGGCTCGCTTCCAAGAAATCCCCTTCTCCTACACCTTTGAGCTCAGAGATAAGGGTGATCACGGCTTCCTGCTCCCTGACGATCAAATCCAGCCCACCTGTGAAGAGGCTTACAGCGGAACCCTACACATAATCACCTATGCCCACAACAAGGTCTTCAGTGGTGCCGTGCCATCTACTCCCCCAGCGCTTTGGACTGTGTTGGTGGTAGTAGGTGCCACAGTAGGAGTCACAACTATCATGTAATGTTGAAAAATGTTGTACATAACGGTCTGAATAAGACATTTAAATGAACCATTTCACAAAATAGCTGGTTAGTTTTTCACAAGTGTATTTCTTTAAGCACCGTTACTGTTGGAGTTGTTCAAATTAACACATACATTATCATAATCAACAAAATAAATACATGCTTCAAAAAAAGACTCAAGACTGTAAATTGTCCATAGATGTGAATGGCAGTGCATGGTTGTTTATCAATATAATCCTGTTGATTGGCTAACGACCACCAGTCCAGGCTGCTTCTTGCCCAAGATCAGCAGGAATAGCCCCTAGCTAACAACACTATAGAAAATGAACGGCAGCATGATAACACATCTGCAACTGATGCAGAGGTGCGTCTTTATCTGATCTACAGTATAAAAGGAACCGCAGGTCCTAAAGTTTACAACCAAGAACTCTTGTCGAAATGACAGCAATCGATGATGTGGGAGTCGCTCTTGTGGCTGTGCTTTCAGTGGCAGGAGTTGCAATGCTAGAAAAGTCAGTCAACAAGTCAGTTTGTTTTTTTGCATGTTGCTTTTGAACAGTTTTGAGGCTATGATATCATTGTACTCTTACTTTATCAACTCTGAATGAATTAAGGTGCAGTAAAAGTATCATCTGAACTTTCATTTTTACAATACATTTGCTGCCTTGCTATGGTGATAGAGAATACAATTATATACAAAATACAGCTGTTGATGGTGTAAATGTCTGGCTTTAAATAAGTATATTTTAGTATATTTCCATAAAGTGGAGCTAAATAACAAACTATTCTGAATCCTGTTTGGTGCATGTAACAGACCAGAGTATAACTACTACAAATACCATCCCATGTCAGAGGTAAGGATACACACACATAGGTTGGTTTCACTACATTTGTGGGGCCATCTCATTGACATAATGCATTTCCTAGCCCCTTCCCCTAACCCCAGCCATCAAAAATTATTGCCTTGCCTAACCTCAACCATAACCCATTTAAAACCTAAACTCTAAAACCAAGTATTGACCCTCAAAAAGAGCGGGAGGTGGTTTGAAATGGATGCTACAAATCCGATCTTGTCACTTGCAATTCATTCAGTGTGGACATAGTAGACCTTCAAGATCCAATTTGATTTAAACAAAAAAACTATTTCCATGCAGTCTGATCAAGGCCTAACTAATTTTAATCTAACACATCTCTGAATAGATATTTCAAAGCAATACCCTGATATTGTGACCATAGTGGAGTTTGGAAAGACCTATGAGCGGTGAACAATTAGCTTGCTCAAGGTAACCACATTTTTTTATGTTAAATTGCAAACTATGAACAGAAACATTCAATAAGCAAAGACCCTGACTATGATTTCCCCTCCTATTTCAGATCTTGCCGACATACAAGACAGACTCTAAAATAGGAGAGATGATGAGAAACATGGACTTTTAGGTCACCCGGTGCTCAACATGGACGGTTACATCTATTTGTGGAAGGACAACTCAGTTAGTGAACGTCTTGGGACATTTCCCTCTTGCCTTTCCAGGGTTTTGGCCAATGACTCAGACCACTTGTGCCTAGCCAGTGAATGAAGTGCAAATCAACCTCTTGTAAAAAATAAAAGTCAACCTCTTATCCCTAAATAACAGTAAAATAAATTGACGACCAGAACATTGGTAAGTAGCATAGCATAGCATTAGCATGAAAGTATGCCCCTAATAAACATAGTAAAAGGATAACATTAGGGGAATCTAATTGGACACTTAGTAGGCTTCTTGCACCCATTTTATTGCATTGCCTCAAGAGACAAACAATACATTATTTGGTTGACTAATTTGACAAACGTAATTAAAAGATGAGTAGAAAAGTTTTAGCCTGGAAATCCAGACGAAGAGCGGACGTGACATCAGAAAAGCGACTCACTGAAGTGTTTTTTTTTTGGGGGCGGATACGGAGTAAAAATCCAACATGGCTACTAGCCGAAGAGAGACAGTAGTGAATGACTTGTGTCATTGTTACGGGAAAAACTTGAAGAGTGACGTTGCTCACGAAGACGACGTCACAAAGACGAATTTGAGCCTGTTTTCGGCCGGTGCGAAATCGCTGTCTATGGACGCCTGTCCAGACTCACTCTGTGGTTTGCCAGGCTTGAAAAGTTTAGGAAAATGCACAGGGAAGTCCCATTCAAACTCAAGTGAATGGAGGCTACATAAGACAGTTATTAGTATGACAAAAAACAATAAACAAAAAAAACACCATTCTGTTTAGTTAGTGGTCAAGTCGAGTAGTATAAAAAACATTTACATGAATGCAATGAAACAAACTTTCCCATAATAAATCTAATTGAATTGAAATGAATTGAATGCAAAGGAACCGCTTGATTGACCCCTTGTGTTGATGAATTTTAATAGTTTATGATTTAAGTGTAACAGCTTTTTTAGTTTGGATTTTTCATTTTTGGATTAGATTACAAATGATCAATGCCTCTTGACACGTGTATTACAGTATTTTGATGAATCTTTTTATTCTTACTGACTACTTCATGGATGGGCAATTGCAGCCCCTGACCACATTCTGAGTGGCCCCTTGACCAAATTACAGGTATATTTACTTACATTATTTTATAGGACAACTAAATGTCAAATGTATAAATCAAATACAAATTGCCACCCAGTTTTGACGAACACACCAATCAGATACGGTTCAATAAAAAGATGTCTCCAATGTCTGTCATTTGCTCAGAACATTCCGCTCAGAACCCGCGATTGTTGATAATCACTTTTGCCCACAACAAGGTCTTTAATGGCGTCGTGGCATCCACCGTCCCAAAGCTTTGGACTGTGTTGGTGGTAGGAGTCACGACTATTATGTGATGTTGAAAAATGAACATTACTGTCGGAATAAGATGTTTATATTTAATTTCATTGCACCACAACAGTATACTATACGATGGCATATTAGGGTCACCTGGCGAGAAGAAAAAAAAAAGACAAGAGGAGATTCAAAGTTGTCATGACGAGATTTGAAGTCGGTTGTGACGAAGACGTAGTCGAGCTCAACGTGACCGGTTGACCTTAATGCTGCCAGTGACGTCCTACTTCAGGATTCTCTTGTCATCTGTCGTCATGATGACTTTAAATATCTTCATGATGACTTTAAATCTTGTCTTGTTCCCCCCCCCCCCCCCACCCCCCCTTCCTGTCTATGTGACCCTTATATGCCGTCATACCATTACAACCAGAACATGAAAGTGAACTGTGTTGGAGGAAAAAACAAGCGCCAGTGGCTCACAGTAGCATTCATGTAAGAATCATAAAACCCAGGTTTTGATGCAGGCCAGCGTTTGTATGTTTTGACACAATAAGGGGAAAAAATTGGGGGTACATAGTGTTCATGTGAATGCCTGACTATGAGCTATTACAAAATAAATATCTTTCATGCTCGTTGTGAGAGTATCATGTCACATGGGAAAATGTATGCAACCGTGTGAATGAAAATAAAGATCTCATGTCTAAATTGTTATGCACCCTTGCACACTTTGCTACAACTGAGTAAAACGCAAACCTGCGCTGCAAAGCACGGGGATTGTTTGACTCGGGGGGAAAAAATTTAACAGTTACTTCAAAGTTTCTGCTTTTGTACTGGTGAAGGGCTGGTATCCTTGTTCTCTCAGATGAGCCAGTGGCAAAAAAAGCTGGTCTTCAGGAGGAAACTTGTCCCACCGTGTCCATGTCCATCCTGGGTTAAGATGGAATAGAAAGTAATTCCAGTTAACCACTGCCATGGGACATGGACACACACAGACTGTGTGGTCACCAGTACTGAGATCATTTGATTAAACACAAGTTGGACTAAATTCTTCAGTTGACACTAAATCTTAAATCTTAATTTTTACATTGTAAGACATTATAGATAATTCCACTCTCTTTCTACCAAGAATGAACTAACAAATACATAGAAAAGAATAATCATATTTGTTTTTTACTTCAATATTTATTAGAAAAAGCCTTAAAGAGTAACTCAACAGGATGTCAGAGTATTGCTCCACTCCTGTTGTTGTGTTGCCTTGAGGACCGTTCGTGGTCTGGCTGTGATTGACAGCAGAAACTCGCTAAGAAGATGTTTAACTCACGTGCTCCCAAAAACGTATAAAAACGTTCTATTTTAAATTTGCCATGGTCCCAAAAACGTATTGCTAAGTTTTGTTTATGCTTTTTTAATGCTAGAGCATACAGAAGACTTTGATGCAGCCACTGACCTGAAGAGGTCACTAAAAGCAATGGTAGTTATTACAAAAAGCGGTCAGCAGGTGGCAGAAGAGTATAAGAGGTCAACCAGGGCCATGTTGCAAAAAGATTTAAACAGTGTTTTAAACAGATTTGTGAATAATAATGAACCTTAGCTAAATTCTCCATGTTTTTATAGTAATAGAACACAATATTCTGTGGGCCTTGCAAAATCAGTCAAAATCCAGTAAAACAGCCGGGAGCGAAGGAGTTTGCTTCAGTGAAAATGGCTGGTAGTGAATGAGTTAAGGAGGCATGTACGAGAATGTGACGGTGGGTGGAGGGGGCGATTACGTCATGCGCCACAAGTGACGTAGTTTGTAACATGGAGTGAGAGAACAAAAAGCCAAATTGTGTTTATCTCAGTGTTTAACCTTAAGATGAGTTCACAAATTCCGGAGAATACATCTTGTACCGCTCCCGCTGATAAGTTTGCAGCCGATCTTTTCTCGATTGGACGAATCAGGCGTTGTTTAGGCAGGACAAAGCCAAAAAGCGCCGATGGCGGGGGAAACAAACAAACCTATCAGACGAATGGATGCTGCAATTAATTATGTTCTTGCAGATTTACTCACCGTTTCCTTGTTGAATTTGAACAGCGAGAAGCGTTTCGTGCATTTTTATCTTGTAAAGATGTTCGTGCTCCACCCCTCACCCCCAAAGACGAGACGGAAGACAAGATTTTCATCCGTTGCCTTGATTGGTCCAAACAAAATGTGCAAAGATGCAGCATCGTCCAGTCAGCTCGAAGTATTGTACAGCAAGCCCCGCCCTTCCCGAACGGTTCTGCCTAGTGAAGTACCAGATTGATAATGTGAAGAACCCCCTCGAGTGAATCACAATTATCAATCTCGTACTCGCAGCAAAATATTCCATTACACACCTTCATTTTTCTCAGGTTCCAAGTTCTGGGGCTCTATGGATCGCTCCTTGTCCACTTCTCCTTGCATAATGATGTCAACATAGTGATATTGCTCCTCCAGTCTGATGGAGTTCACCACGGAGGCAAAGCGGATGTTCGCCAAATGCAGGCCAGCTTCCTCTAACACCTCCCTTTGAGCACACTCCTCCCACATCTCCCTGTACATAAAAGAACACAGCTTCCATCATCCGTGCTCTCCGGCAGTAAAAAACGAAGAACCGACTGAAAGATGTGCAAGAATTTTCCCTGTAATCAGTATATCGGTAAATTAAAAGGTAACTCAACAGGAAGTCGGACTCTTGCTCCACCCCTCACTAAGATTTGAAATTGGCGCTCAAAGGGGGTGTTGCCTGGAGGACCGTTGGGTTGCGAATGGGGAGATGGTTGGGCGTGGTCTGGCTATGATTGACAACAGCAACTCGCTAAGAAGCCGTTTAAGGAGGCGTGTACGAGAATGAGCCGGTGGGTGGCAGGGGCGACTACGTCATGCGGAACAAGTGATGTAGTATGTATTGCCTCGTGTAATGAGAGGACAAACAACCAAATTCAGTTTATCCCAGTGTGTTACCTAAAGATGGCGCCGAACACACGTTTTTTGTCCCAAATTCAAGCTTTAAACAAGCATGCACTAAAATGACAAAGTAATGACCGGGACATGTAGACGGCATTTGAAGACACCAGTTTATACAGTTTATCAGAAAAAGTTGAGTTATCCTTTAAGCTTTGTCAAAAATGTAAATGGCATTTTATTATCGCTCGTATGTGTGCTGTTATTTTTGAATGAAAGGGGAATTTTGTTTTGAATAGTGGCACTACAGTATTATCGTGTGTAGTCGCATTTAAGATTTGCGTCCGAATTCTGCCTGGCAACAAGTTTCATGGGACCTGCGAAAGGCAGTTATGATGATCTATTTTGCTTTCGTCTGAATTTTTTTAAGTTCCATTGACGATGTGTTCCACTTCTTAGTACTACCTAGTATGTACGTACCCAAACTCCAGGTGGCCGCCAGGAAGTTGGTACTTTCCATTTCCGTTAACACTTTTCCTTTTCCCGAGGAGAACACAGCCTGAATGAGCCGCGTCAGTGACCAGTACACCCACCCCAACCATAGGACGTCTCGCAGCGTTCTGTGACATTCGTTCGAGCAATAAAAACAGGCAGTAAAAAAAAAAACGTGGCGAACGCAAGACGGTTGCACCAGAGATAAGCCACCCGTGAAACGCAAGAGGACTCACCGCGGAGTACTTCCTGCTTTGCTCGTCTTGGCAAACGCGTCATTGCCGAAGTGACGTGCGAGAATCCCCCGTTTTAGTTTATTTTCATATTATTTTTTGTTTTTACATTGTTGCCATTGTTCATGCGTTCATGTTTATAGAAATGTTTAATATAGTGGGGGGGGAAAACGCGTCATGGACAAAATTACTGTGGGCTGCACGTTTGATAAATAATGGTTAAAATGGTTCATATACCACTTATTTGGGCACAATTCATTTACTTGCAACGCATTTTGAGTGTTGCTAAGTTTTTATGTCACTGATGAACTCTAATCATGTGTGCAACCTAAGTTGCTGTCATGTTGTTGACCTCCGAATGAGCTGAAATCACGCCCTGCTCAACTGTCAATCAAATACCAGTATTTTCACTTAGAAAAATAGATGCTCCTCCTTAAAACCTTTTTACACTGCACTTCGCAACGCTCAACCTGCCATTAACAAAGCCATTCATTCATTGTATGATAATGTTGTAAGCAGAGATGTCGCTAACTCTTTGGATGCTCTAAGACAGGAGCCACCAACGCGGTGCCCGGGCCCTTCAAGGTCAGCTAGTTTAACGTTTTAAATTCACAATTCAGAACTACATTAACTTCAATTTTTTTTTCATGTTTTAAGCAATTACTATTTTCAAACACGTATAATTTCTTTAGAAACAAATCTCTGAAATATCAATTTACAGGGATTTCAACCTGAAATTCACATTTCAATGATATTCAGGCTCAAGGTTGATTTCCAAAAAGGTTTCATGATTTAACTATTCAATCTCACAGTATAAACATCTCGCTGGGTCACTAACACAATAAAAGGATTCACTTCTTCCTTTATGTCGTAGTTGTTCCACCGACACCCATTTGTACCCGCTCAACCTGCCTGGTGGCTCAGGCCCCTCCCTGCTCTCGCCTCTCAAAACTGACTTGATAATTCCTCCTGTGACTCCAAGCAACCCCTGATTTCACTCATTGTGTCTACCAGATCAACGCCTTCCGCCCTTTCTATTTCCTCGTTGGACCATGAGCAATAAACTGTGGACAGAGGAGCAGTTTAACTGCCCCGTGTGTCTGGATCTCCCCAATGATCCGGTCACCATCCCCTGCGGGCACAGCTACTGCATGGCCTGTATTAAGGACTACTGGAGCAAGGATGATGCCAAGGGTATGTACAGCTGCCCCCAGTGCCGGCAGACTTTCTGCCCTCGGCCCTCGCTTTCCAGAAACACCATGCTGGCTGACGCTGTGGAGCAGCTCCGCAGAGGAACCCCAAGATCCGAGGTCTCGAAAAGCATACGAAGGGCGTTAAAATCCCAAGATGATCTACCCTCTTCGGCTGTGCATTGTGACCTGTGCAAAGGAGAGCAGAAGGCTGCGGTCAAGACCTGCTTGGTGTGCATGAGTTCGTACTGCGAGAGCCACCTGAAGCCTCACCAGACCACCAAGGCCCTGAGAGAGCATGAGCTGATCCCGCCGACGGGCAACTTGGCTGAGAAGATCTGCACCCAGCACAAGTACCTGAAGGAGTTCTTCTGTCGCCAGTGTAAGGTTTTTATCTGCTGGCTGTGCACGAGCAACATGCACAAAGGTCACGAGAGCGTGTCCACGAAGGCTGAACGCACGGACAAAGAGGTGAGGCTGAATCATTAAAAATGTAAAGGACATTTCTCAAGTATAATTGTTTCTTTAAGGAGAATTAGGACAGCAGATGTCAAAATGTTTGCATCCAGGAAGCCTTGACGGCGACGGGAAAAAATGCCAATTAAACATCACCACCCTTAAATGTCATTTTAAAAAAGAGAAGACAATAACAAGAGAATTTCAAAAATACAACTTTATATCATTACAGCTTTTATTGTGGAAAAAGCACTTCTAAAAAATGCACCCTTTGTTCTAGGCAAAAAACAGGAATTTGTTCCTGTAATAATGTGATTTTGTACATAGAGAGAAGTCAGATTTGTTTGATGACATCACAGACATATCAGTGCTTTTAATCGGCCAGTACTAAGATAGGGAGGGACTAACTGGTTTAGTATATTTGTTTTACTGCCATACCATTTGTAAGAATTTTTTCAAATCACACAATGTAATCCTTTCGAATTCGCTTGCTGATCCCCAAGTTACAGCTCCCAGACCCTCGGCCTGTCTTGTCAGGCAGCCTAGTTAAACACATTCCTAACAACATTCTTGTTTATTTATCACACTCCTCGTCTGGTGTTTTCTTGTGGCGTGAGACTAATGTCATTGGTTATCCTATTCTCGACTGTAGAAGGGGTTTTCCGACTTACAGGCGGAAACTCAGAAGAAGATCAAAGATAGACAGCAGGAGCTGAAGGACATGAAGAAGATGATGGACGGCATGAAGGTAGGATCTGGAAATCCCCCTCTATTACGGGTTCATGTTTCCGCTATTAAGCAGATTTTTTTGGGTCCAGTTATAACTGAATTTTGTTATTTATTTTGGATGCAACTACACTTTTAGCCACTAGGTGACGATACTGTGTTTAACTGCTAAAACTGTTTTCATTCTAGTTTTTATTTCGTTTTGAGTTTTTTTCCCATTATTATTTGTTTAGTTTTAATTAGTTTTCAGGGCAGCTCTGTTAATTTTGACTAGTTTTAGTTATTTCAAAGATGCTTAGTTTTAATATTATTATTATTATTATTTTAATGTGTAGTACTTGTGAGCAAGATTTAATAAACACCATGGTAAAATGAAATGAAGTAATGCACTTCTTACCTAGCATTGCGTTTAGGCTGAGTTAAACGAAAAAGCAGGCGAGGCGAGCTATTGGAGCCAAAAGTTAAACACGCAAAACTGTCGCCAAGAAGCGACATTATCTGAAGGTGCTTTTCTATTGGCTACTGCTTGATGATGTCACTTCTGTGCGACACACTTGTCAATGTCCTTATGCCGGTTAATAATCAAAATTAATACACTTAAAATGACATTTAAAATCGACCCCAAAGGCTCATTTATCAAATGAATTACAAAAGACAATAACAAAGGACATTTTCGTTGTATAATAGTTTTGTAAACTTAAAATGTAGTTTCAGTTAGTTTTTGATTTTTAAAAAGCATTTTCATTTTTATTTTACTTCATTAACGAAAATGTTTTTTGAATTTTAGCTTGTTATTTCATTAATTTTCGTTAATAACTTCACTGTGTAAACTTGAAAGAAAAAGAGTGAAAACAGGAAGTATTTCAAATCCTGCCTCACTATTGCTGAAGAGTTTAGAAGAAGACTATTGAACGTCTCAATTCTTGTCAATCCTGCGTTTTATGCTTACAGTAAGCAAGAGCTGTTGTTTCATTTTATAATGTGCATTTTAGTTTGGCCACGACTATTGATGTAGTTAGTGTTTTGCTTCTCACTTTGGGGGAAACATTTTTTTTTGTAAACACACAGGGATCGGTGCACCGTTCCACTGTACAATATTTTCTATTGCTCTTACTGTGTCTCAATATATTGTATGTTTTTAGAATTGTTTGTATTGTGTTAAAGTGTATTAAAATACCTTTAAAAAAATAAGTGCCATAAATGTAAGGGTAAACGTCTGGAATGTAACCCCCATGATGAAGGGGGATTACTGTATTTAATACATTTAAAAACGTGAGCTTTTTTTTGGGGGTACTTGATGTAAAAGTTTGAGAACCACTAGCCTGGACCCTTTAGTTGCCCCCAACATGACTACGCCACTGACGCCCCCGTCCAGCAATGTTTGTACTAAGACCAACTCATGCTTACACATACAGCGCTCTGCAGACCGCGTTCACAGCGACTCTGAGAAGGTGTTGTCGGAACTCCAGCGCTCGGTGGAGAGACTCCAGGAACTGTTAGAGGAGTTGCTGGATGAAGTCGGCCGGGAGAAGATGGAGCAGGCCAAGGAGGTGACTGATAGTCTGGAGGCAGAGATAAGGGAGCTAAAGAGGAGGGAGACTCAGATGAAGGACCTGGCTCAATGCCAGGACCACATCTACTACCTGCAGGTTTGAGACGTACTTACTGTAGGCCCAAGGTGATGTCCTCTGCTTTGGAAAAACAATTTAATTAGGAAACACACAATTCCTTTCAGGTGTATGACACTATGTGCAGTCCACTTGAGTCTGGGGACCTTCCGGCTGTGCAGGTCAACCATGACGCTTCCTTTGAACCTGTGCGAGATGCCATCCTAGACTTAAGCGAGCAAGTGGAAAACTTGTGCAACCTGGAGTTGGGCAAGATCACCAAAAAAGGTTGGAATTAAATACAAATTTGAATGAAATACTTAAAACAGGAATAATTAATTGTACTTATGTCGCATGATAAGTAGAGAAAGAGAAATGGATGTATGGAATTATTTCAGATTGTATACAATATTAATTATTTATTTAAATGGAAATAGATGTTGGTATCTTAGTTATTCATCTTATTGACGTTCATCTCATTTTTTTAATTCATGTTTTTGGAATGTGAGAGGAAGCGCAGATTTTTCACCATGTTTGTCTTCCATATTTACAGTAAATGAGACAACGTTATTCACACTCGGTGCTGGTAAGATATAATCTTTAAAATGGAAAATACATATATAGCAATCACAGTGGAAGAGAACTAATTGTTTATTGTATTTTTTGTTTATGCAGCTAATCGTAATCAGAGAAGTGGCCTCTTAAAATGTGAGTTTTGTTCTTCATGTTAAAAAAACAACAACAACAACAACAACAACAACCTTACTTACAAAGAGCAAAATCAACTTTTTCCATCTCCAGTATTTTCTGCTCTGGGGTCACGTAACTCGAACAACCGTTCAGCAGGTATGACTCTCATCTATTTATGTCCACGTTCAAAGATCATCATCAACATTTGCTTAATAACACTGAATGACTCCACAGGCTCAACACCAAGCATCTCAGTTAATTCACGAAGTGCTGACAGACGAGGACTGGGTAATGACATTCGCCAAATGAACCGTTTGTGTACCAGGGGGGGAAAAAGAGCTTCATAGAGTTCAAATGTGAAACAATCTTCATTGCAGGCTTTAGAGGTCAAGATGTGAGGAGCAGAGAAGCGTCAGAAGGTGAGCATTGTTGATTTGAAAACGTCAATGCAAACATGTTGCTGTCAGCACTCTGTGATGGATGCACACCTCCTTCCTGTTCCAGAGGTCGCTCAGAGGTCACCCAGGCTGTGGGATAGACGGCAGCGAGATGAAAGAGAGTCAAGTAGGTTGAAAAATTGTCATCTTTTACTCCTAAACAGCCGACTGTCTTCATTTGTATCGTGTGTGTTGAGCTTAGCTTTTTTTTTTTTGTCCAATCAAATATCAGCCTGTGTTGCTATGTCAATCTAATCTACCCAGAGCCTTCAGAATCACTACTGGTTGATGCCATTGCCCAAGAATAAAGATAATTTGCATTGCTATAAAATTGAAAATATGTTTATCATATTTGAAACAAACACACTAAGACAGTTGTTAAGTCACAATTACAGTAAATATAGTGGAAAAAACAGAATATAGAGCAATTAAATGAAAATCTGTGAGTTGTATGCCAGTATCATCATAATCCAAGGACCCCCTATATTTTTTTCCTACCTGTCCGTGAACCACTGAAAATACATCCGCGAAACATTTAATAATCAGTTTCTCTGGTAAGTCTGGTCTATTTTATTCCAATGTTTATGCTTTGCTCATTATTAATTAATAGATTAATTGAGTGATTCTAGACTGCTGTACAACATGATAGTGGTGGTATTAAGTGGCGATTTAAGTCATTCAGGTACCTAATGAAGGCTCAGGTAGAAAATTTGAGGGGGCCCAAACACAACTTCCAAACTTAGTAGTGCTTCCTGTAAAGTTTGAATAATAAAACAATTTAATTTTTTTTTAAAGACCACCGACACCCATTTTACTGATCAACATGATTTTTGGTGGACATGTCAGTGATGACAGGACATGTCAAAAAAGTGTCTCAAAGACCAATGCTTGAAATTGAACAGGAAGTTTGCTGTTTTGGTTTGAAGCAGTCATTTTAGACAACTCCAGGGCTAGTACAGTATTTGAACAAACTCAGACGAGGGTGCGAGGGCCATGTTTTCAGGTTGCAAATTAAGGTACCTGGAAAAACAAATGCTTGTTCTATTACTTTGTTGCTTACCATTGCTAACAGCACGGGAGACCAACCTCAGACTCAGCCCCAGACCGAGCCCGACCCCCAGCCCGACTCAAAGCAAGAGAGAATCCCCGTCTCTGTGGAGCAGGTCCAGTCAGAGTCAGGGCGTCCCCGCTACCCCCAGTCTCACTCCAGTGAGCCCGAAACCTACCCAGACTCTTGCTCCTGCATCAACTGGAGGTACAACAATAATTTTTTGCTGTATTATGATGTCGCCATAAACCTTACATACTGTTTTTTATTTATTTATATTGCACATAGTACTGTATGTTTTAGTTCCATTTTGACACGTGACATATCATCTCTATCAAATTATAAAATACATATTTTCAAAACAGTAATAATAGCCTGTCTGACAGCAATAATTTGGTGATTAACCCTTAATCAATATTTATGAGAAAAAGTCTATTTTTGCAGTTACTTACTTTGTATTTTCCCATCTTATTTGATCAGCTTTCAGTCGCATGCCATCGATCAGCAGCATTTTCCGGTCCCGTCGTGGCAACACACCTGTGGCTACTCCACCATTTGCAGGCACGTGAGCTCAGACTACTTCTTTCACGCTTGCTGATGCAACCATTGTCACATTATAATCATGCATGTTGCGCTCCTGTTTAACAGGGGGGCTGCCTACTGTGTCTGAAACACCAGTGGAGGGTAAAGATACAGTAGCTTGCCAAAATCCACTTCCGTCACTTCAATGGGACGCCTCTAAATCCTGTTTTGTCGTTACAGTTAACCCCAGTCTGTTTTTGGACACCCCCACCCCCACTGCCAATAATCACATTCCTGCGTTCCCTGCATGTGAGTGAAATAAAATTATTATTATATATATATATATATAATTAATATATTTGACTCATATTTATGGTTAAATACATCTTAACCAATTGTACACTTTTTTAGAAGATAGGTCTATTATGTTTGTCTGATGTATTTTTGCTGTTTGGCCAAGCCCTGTTACACACAGGCACCAGAAAACCATATATTCAAAAACAAATATTGCTAAATAAATAATTTAACATTTAAATACAGAAGAGTCAACTCTATTTGAATACTAAAATATTTTTTGTATTACTCAAATTTCAGTAACTATGTTACAATTCAATTCAGTGCTAAATGCTAGAGTACATGCTTAGTTGTTGCTAGAGTAGACAATATTAAGTATTGTACTCTTTTCGTGTTCAATTAACTGAATGGTGAGATTCTGGTGAAGAAGTCCCTTTGCAAAGGTATCATTATAACAGAAGCTTCTGATGACAAAAACTGACGACACTGAAGCCGTGTTCCATCAGATTGTGTCTCGTCTACTCCGGCACATCATTATTTATTGAAAAGTGGGTGAATACGAAAAGTCTCCTCCCATCAGCCCACAGTACATTTGTTTACAACTCTGTTCCCATGGGTATAAATCAGATTAGAGAAAAACAATAATAATCAGCCTGTGCCTCCCTTCCGACCGGCAGAGACCGGCCCCAGACAAAACTCCCCCTAAGATAGCAAATGTAAAAACCCGTTGCCCTTCTTCTGAGAGTGAGACAGATAATACAATTCTATTCATTGAGCCATACTGCTATAACTAAATCCAAAACGGCTAAAATATAAATTGAAACTGAAAAACAATGTTAATAACTTAACATTGTGTTAGCTGCTATGCTAACTAGTCAAGACCGAACTTACCTATGTATCGCACTTAAAAGTTCACAATTGTATCAGTAAATCCTAAAATCTGTTTAGCTAGGACTGCTAGGTTGTGGTCACCCACCCAGAGCTAGGCTTCTTTTCTTTTTTTGCTTACCGCTCACATTTTTCTGCCATTAGTGAGAGAAATCAACCTCGACAGCATCCAGGCTGCAGAACCAAGGGCAAGAGAGGAGTTCCTGCAATGTAAGTCTCATTTGTACCTGGTGATGTAGTAACAACTTGGGTATTTCAAAAAAAAAAACCCTAAATCATGTAAATGTATCATCATTCATTGAATTTAGGTCACAAAAAGAATTTTTGAACCAACTTTGGCCATGGTGAAGAAGTTCTAAAATTAGATGTTACGTTTGCGTATAGCACACTTTGTTTAATATAACCGTTTAAAACAAAGTTTTGTCACATTTTCTCCTTCAATGCACATTATGCTGCACATTCTGGTGTGTGTGTGGCTTTGCCATCTGGGGGCAGTATAAGACAGACATATGGATATACTGTACTGGAAACTCAGCTCCTCTCTCTGGCTTCTCAGCACGCCAGCAATATTAATCGCTCTTCGCAGATGATAAAGAATACATGCTTGTGGGTAATGTTACGTTATTTGGCTCGTTTTACTGCACCAATTGTGTTCAGATATCTGTGGCTTAAATGGTAACATTGTCACATACTGTAGATGTTAATTGTTAGAACGTGTGCCTATGGTGTTTGCCATTGTATGTTAGCATTAAGCTAGTAGAGGCTATGTAGTTTTAATTAAAGACACAATGTGTAATTATCTTTGTTTTATATTTAGTTTGTAATCTTCCACTGAGATTTGCAATAAACAGCTTGAAGTCTCTTTTTTGAAGAATATTTATGAATGTTATCTTGAAAAACTCTGGGGAAAAAAGTCTGTAAGACAAATCTCCATATTCTGCATTACCAAGCAGTCTAACAGGACCGGTTAAGACAAAAAAAAAAAGGATGGATGGATAATAAGCGCATAATGGACTGTGCAGACAAACAACCAGCAAATGAAAGTGAATGATTGCTTTTGATTATTTTCTCTCTTTTATAGATTCTGTCAACTTCACCCTCGATACAAGCAGTGCCCATCGTCGCCTGGCGATCTCCGAGGGCAACACCAAAGCAACCCTACAAGGGGAAATGGTGCCCTACCCGGATACCCCCCAACGTTTCGACGGCTGGACTCAGGTGATGTGCGGGACCCCGCTGTACTCCCAGCGTTCCTATTGGGAGGTGGAGTGGCGAGGCCGAGGCTCCTCCATGGGCGTAGCGTACGGATCACTGAGCAGGAAGGGTTCGGACGCCAGGGCGGGAATCGGCTACAACGCCCAGTCGTGGACGCTGGAGCTCTCCGACACTTGCTGCTCAGCGCTGCACGACAATGAGAAGAAGGACATACCGGTCACCTACTCCCCACGTCTGGGCATCTTCGTGGATTTGTCCACGGGAACGCTGGCGTTCTACAGCGTGGCCGAGAGCATGACACACCTTCACACATTCCGGGCAAACTTTACCCAGCCCCTCTATGCTGTCTTCGGGGTGGGGTGTGGAGTCGGAGTGGGTTTGGACTTTGCGCTTGGACAGTTCAGCTCCACCTCTGACAGCATCAAGCTTTGTCCCATGTGAGAATTCACATGAGCAAAAAATGTTTTTGTTGCTGTCCATCTTTGTGTTTATAATTAAACACACTTCCAACCATTTATTTTGTGCATCCTGTTGTTGAGCAGAGTTGTCATTATTACATACTTTCATTATCTTACTGTACTATGTCGAGTTAAAATGGCCGTCAATGTATCAGCGTTAGCAGTCAATAGAATATTTTTTCCATATCAAATTCATCCGTGTGAATGTTTCCAACAAACACATACACAAAAAATTATCATTTTTCCATTGCTTTATTATAAAAATGGGAGTTATTTACAGAACCTTTTGCCAGGGTAAGCTGTAACCGGTGACATCCAACTACAATAAAATTTAAAGATACAAACAGTCTCCTCCCTTCAGTCTTACAAACTCACCAACATTTTATGTGGGTAAAAAAGAAGAAGAAAAAAAGAGTTAAATTACATTAAAGCAAAAGGGGTGTGTGATTTTGGTAGTCTTTTAGATATGGAGAAAAACAACAGAAAACTACATAATACACATTGTGACTGGAATCTTTTTTCATCAATAGGTTAACGTAAAAAAAAAAAAAAACTTTAAATACAAACAACAAAGTGCAGTCAGTAACTCATGGACGACTGGATGGACTGAAAAACAAAACATGCCAATAATATACACTCAGTGGCAAAAAGGCAAGAGAGCAACACTTCTGGCTTCTATGTAAGGCGCTTATAATAATAATAATAATAAAAAATCCATCACTCACACAATAACCAACGTGCCTTGTTTGGTTCGGACCTTCAACCAGGTCCCATAGACATGCTGGGACCTGGAATCAAAAATGTCTTTTTGGATGTTATGTAGGGATCCAAAAATGCTGGATAGGGAATTTTTGTCTACTGAGAAAATTTATAGATGATATTATGTCAGAAGTGGGGTATGATTAAAACTTACATGGCAAAGTATCCTCTCTCTTCTAAATGTCTTTACTATCAATACACTGGGCTGTCCCTAACAAGTTCCCCATCTAAAGTTGTGGTTCACAGCCTCCCTCTGGTGGTAAATGGGGGCGAAAAAACCTCACTCAATTAAATGCTCAATTTATGTTATTTTAGCTTACCATAATATTAAATACACTTTTTAGGGGGAGAAAAAACGCTACTTTTTTATTATTATTATTTTATTAAGTTAATAATTTTGGTAGTATTTACTTAGTTTAAAAAGTTTGGTGTAATAATAGCCAATTCTTATGCAAACAAATTTTTTTGCAACAATCTTTAAAATAGACGTGTATTATTTCCCTCTACTTAACTCATTCACTGCCATTGACGCCTATAAACGTCAAAAATTCATTTGAACTATTTCTATTAGTTTAACATTGTTTTTCCACTTTTGTTAACAAGAGTATGAAAACCTATACATTTTTTAACCTTTTATTATTTTAAAGAAAAGATTATTAAAAATTAGGGGCGTCAGGCGATTACATTTTTTAATTGTAATTAATCGCATGAGTTCACTAGTTAACTCACGATTAATCACAAATTTTAGATCTGTTCTAAATGTACAATATTTTTTTCCTAGGTTTTCATACTCTTGTTAACAAAAGTGGAAAAAAATGTTAAACTAATATGAATAGTTCAAATGAATTTCTGACGTCTATAGCCGTCAATGGCAGTGTATGAGTTAACAATGAACATACAGCCCATTTAATTTTGTTTGCCTAGGACATGTAGTTCCTCTGAGATTCATGTTTGAATTGATGTCGATATTTTGGGGGACACTGTACTTCAATTCCTCAATTTACATTGAGGCCACAACGAAAGAAGCCCTTGCAACAAGTCTGGATTCGAACATGAATGAACATACAGAGATCATCATTTCTGAAATCGTCACAACCTGAAACGCCATCTCTCTTTACCGTCTACGTCCACAAAACTTTCCATTCTCATTAAAGTTATACACTATATCAATAGTGTCTCAATATGATGTCCATGTACTGTATATCCTCCCCCTTTACAAAATATCCAGAGCCTTTCCACAAGGTACCACAAGCCTACTGAGACAAAAGCTAAGGCCTTAATAAATAGATTCATGGCTAAAAGGTAGCTAGCGGTCAAAAACTCAGTTCAAATCTGTTGTGCTTTAAAATGAAGTCATAAAAAGGGGGTGTTGAGGAGGGGACGACATAAGTTAGAGGCAGGACTTTTAAGGGCAATGATGGAGTTTAGGATTCATTCGAACGTGGCGAGGCATTCGAGGTGACTTTTGTGCATTTTTGTTTGAGGTTTCCCCAAGGTGATGGGGGGAGCGCCAGGGAGGTGGGGTGAGGGGGAGGCAAGGGTCGACCTGCCGGTTTTGCCGCTCGTGCGCCGATCATCGCCGGAAGGCTCTGGTTGCGCCTCAGACCGTCCAGTAGGCTCCCGCCGCCCGCTGACACGAAGGTGGCAGACGACTGGGGGACTTTGGTCAATCCCATCTGACGCAGCCTTTCCAGAAGGCTGACGTTAAGCGGGTCCGGGGGCGCCCCCCGGGCGGTGTTTTCCCGGGAGGGGCTCGGTAGGTCGGGATGCGGGGAGCGGCCGAGGTTCAAGCCGTAAACGTCTCGCAGGAACAACTCCGCCGGTCTGGACGCCAGGAAATTGTCAGCCGTGGGCTGGCGGCGCTCGGATCCGGGTGAGTGCGAGGGTGAGTTGGGGGGCGTGCCAGGGAGGAGGCGGAGGAGCGGCTGCGGTCGCGTGGCTTTTGCACATGATCGGGCGGTTTCTGTGGAGACTTGTGCAGAAATACCTTTCTCTAGGACCAACTTGGCCAAACCGCTGGCGGCCACTGGGGGGCGTCGGGCGGGAAAGGCGTCTCCCAGACTGAGTCGGCAGGGAGTCAGAGGCGTACTGGGTCCCGTCCTCATGGAGCTCGGCGTGTTAGCATTGAGAGATGACTGAGAACTAGAGAGTAAAAAAATGAAAAAGTGTCATCATTATAGGCGACACATATATCTGATACACGTCAAGATACACATTCAAATCTTGGTAACAATTTTAACAAAAACCTTTAAAAGATGATGCAGAGAATCTAACTAACATGCTATGATCACGGGTGCTGGGTTTGGTTCCAACCAACTACACAATTTATGACATTCACTTAATTTATCTTTCTCACCAATAGGTCTCACAAGGCAAATTTTATTTTTATTAAGGTGATCAAAATACTTTGGGTAAAACCCAACAAGACTTGTCATTGTTTCTGCCATCTTTATACTGACTGTTTACAAATATTATGAAGTAGTGATACCATGTGGTACGCAAGCTCCCTCTAGTGGTAAACTAGAAAATCCCTGAATTACTGTAAATATGAATACAATTTACACCATTAAGACATGTACCGGTACTAAAATGTACCATTTTAGAATTAAGCTCTTTTTTTTTTAAGCACGATTCTGTGTCATTTAATGTTTAAATACCTTAGCATTTAATTGTTACCGGTTTTCTTATTTTTATTTAATTTTATTGGAAGTACAATTTCTACTTAACAATTATCTAGAATAGGTTTTTCATTTAATAATTAAAAATGTTTTTATTTTATTTTACTATATTCAACATAGTGCTCAAAATGTGCAGAATGTTACAGCAGCTTACACTAATATTAAATATAATTTTAGGAGCAAAACTGCTTTCTCACTTTTGTTGAACATTATGGCTACACAGGTATCGAATACCTCTAGAACTGAGTATTCTTCTGATTATCATATTGATTAATTCAGAATTTGGATAAAAATGCAAAACTTGTTTCCATAAGGGGGTGGTGTGTGCAACCCATGGTTATTATAATTTGGGAATTTTTCATTTCAGTTTTTATTTTGTTTTGAGTTTTGGTTTTTAAATTTAGTTAGTTTGAATTAGTTTTCAAGGTGGTTCTGTTAGTTTTATTAGTTTTAGTTATTTCATAAATGCTTAGGTTTAGTTTAGTTTTGGTTAGTTTCAGTATTAGATTTAGTTTAAAAAAAAAGTGTATTACTAGTGCGTAATATTTAAAAAACACCATGAGAGCAATGTCATCTGAAGCTGCTTTTCTATTGGCTGCTGCTGGATGACTTCACTTTTGTGCGACACACTTTTAAATGTCCGTATTCCATATATATTACCTACTTAAAATCACATTTAAAATCATCCCCAAAGGCTCATGCATTCAATTTAATACCAAAGACTAAAACGAAGGACATTTTTGCTATAATTATAACTAGTTTGTTAGTTTTGTAAACATAAAATGTAGTTTCAGTTAGTTTTCGTTTTTTTAAAAGCATTTTTGTTTTCTTTCCGTTAACGAAATTGTTTTGAATTTTAGTTAACTAAAATAACCTTGGTGCAACCACAGGATTTGGGTTCTATCAAACAAGTGTTGATTGTATTCAATTCATTTTTTTCAGCCCTAAATTGAACACTTTGGCCCTAATATGTTATTGTATTTTAAAGCTGCTCTTTGTAACAACTTGCCCAAACTACACTATAATAAATAATAACACTAAAAACATTACAATAGCCTTTTTATTTGACCATTTATGACTGAAACATCTTCTAATTAGTAGATTAACACCTTAGCTGTTCACAATGGTTCCTCCTACAAGCCTCTGGCCAATAGTTTTCAGACTTGATTTGGGTCGAATATCCCACCGTCTGTCTGCGGATGTGACGTCATGTGCGCATTCTGAACGTGAAGAAGGCGTGTGCAGTTCCACTTGTTGGCCACAGATGGCAGTAGCGATTCAAAATAAAAAATGCTGTGTTCAGCAGCTTTAATGTCAGCCATGATGGTGGTAATTCATGGTACTTGGACTAGTATTTTTTTTTGAGTGGTACATGGTATAAAAAGTTTGAGAACCACAAGTTTATAGAATCAAATACTGTACATAAAAAATGTTGAGGCGGACTGACCTTTCAGTGACTTGTGTGACGTCACATGGGTGCAGGATGCGGCAGGTGGTGAAAGTGTAGGTGGAGAAAGTGGAGCTCTGACACTTAACTGGATTTTGGACTGCACACAAACAAGGAAACAAAAGGAAATCCAACTCAGATCATGTATATTGGTAAAGTAAACATGTTCAAATATACAGTAGATGAAGTGCCACTGCAAAGGTCATGTGGGAGATATAAGATAGGCAAATAAATTGAGGGCGGCAGGGGGCACAAAAACACACAATAAGAAAAAATGTGAAGATCAATCATCATGATGGTGTTTACCTGACATAGATGTGCTGGACTGGACTGTTGTGGAAACATTAGGACCCGATTGAGATGATGATCCGGATGTCTTAGGAGCGGCGGCGGATAGGGATGGCGAGAGAGGAGCGGCAGGAAGAGGTGTGTCCAAAAGCTTTCTGTTTTTCTTTTCCTCAGGCGTAGATGAGCAGCGCACTTTGAAGACGATGCCGCCCTCCTCCTCGTCTTCCTCTTTCCCTCTCTCGGCTGCACCTTTCTCCAGCACGCCAGCCTCCCCCTCTCGGTGTGCGTCATCCTCCGCATCTTCCTCCATGTCATTCAGCCGGTAAAAGGCATCATGGGTGAGCGGACGGAAACCCTTGGTGACGACGCCGGGGTGCGGGTCCAAGATGGTGGCCAGGTGGGGTTTGGCTAGCTGCTGCCAATGATGCAGCGTCAACGAGCCTGAAGACAAAACAATAAAAAAATAAGCAGAAAGTGTCACACTAGCGCTAGGATCAAGCCGATTCTGGCTCTTGGCGGTTACCTTCCATGGGCTTTACAATCTGAAGCTTCTCTGGCAGGAAGGTCTTGAAGGCGTTGGAGCCTATGGAGAGTTCCGACAGATTGGAAAAGGAGGAGAAAACGCTGCCCATTGGCGAGCTGCAGCCACTTCCTGCATCGTGAGTCTCCGCCCCAGCCAGAGTCTGCAGCTTTTTCTCCCGTTCCGCCTTGAAAAAGTGGTGCTCGGACAAGAAGTTCTGCCGCCGAAGCGACAGGCGATGCAGGGCTTTCGTGAGATCGTTTCCACCCTGGACCTCATCTCTTCAAACATAAAATTTAAATCAGTTGAAATCCATCTGGTTTGATTTGACGGACTTGTGTCTTACCCCTGAGAAGAAGTGAAGGGCTGTGCAGTCATCACTAGAGAGTTCCGTCCTGAACCCGGAATTGGCGGGGTTGCCGAATGGGGTCGCGATGTTGAAGAGTTGATGGAGCGGACCGTCTGGAAAACTCGCTTCTGGGAAATCCTGGAGTAAAAAGTCCATTGACCATAAAACTACACATTAGCAATGACACAATCATGCTGCTACGGTGACTAATATAGAGTGACTTATGAGCAATTTATTTTTCCAACTTGGTGACATTACATTATCGCTCTGCGTTTTAGGCACAATTCCACAGACAATTACAATAAAATTGTACCACATTTTAGAGTGGCCATCTTACTTTTGGTCCTGAAATGCAGTCTCTTCTTCAACACACATCTCTTTCCTCATAGTGCCTTCGATCTCTGCAGCCAGCGAATCCTGTGCATGCGCACGTTCGTGAGCATAACATTGATCATAACTGCATGTTGTTCAAAATGGGTGTTCTCTCACCATGGGGTAGAGGCCATAAGAGAGATGCTGTGGCATGCCAGACGGGGGAGTGTTTTTGTTGCGAAGCTCCCGGATTTCCTCCTGGGACTCGCGGAGCATTTCCACACATTCTGCGTTCCTCTCGGCCAGCTCGTTCAACTACATCGGCATGGAATTTTGATTTGCTGCTCAGTCAAGACATCTTCAAGAGGTGTTTGTATACGTTTGTTTGCATGATACAGTACCTCCGCTGTGAGTTGTCTCTGGGCCTCTTTGGAAGCCTGCAAATGGATCCTCAGCTCCTCTTTCTCCAAAGCCAGCTTAATAACAATAGTGAGAATTTTGGTGACTGCTGGCTGAGTTATCTAAGCAATACAGTATGCATGAGGACTGAACAAAAAATACAAATCAACATAGCAATGTACGAGAATGTAATTTCAGGCTTCCTTTTTTAATATGTATATTTTTCTTTATAAACTGTCTGGATGTTGTAAACACATATTTACATCAATATCATGAAACATAAAAAGTTGAAGTGAGAAAGCCAGAGATTTGTCATTTGATTTGACTTACGCTTAAGTCACACTTGAATTTTATGACATTGTCATAGTGAATGCTTAAAAGACAGCAAATCAAAGAAATCAAAAGCTTAGTAAGTTAGCAACTCTAACTTAAGTGGATAAATAAATTAATTTGCCTCTTTTTTAGCATAAGCATAACCTAAAAGACCTGAAAAAAAGTTTATTAAATGTTTAAAATGTCAATAAAATAATAAATAATAAAATGTTTATTTACAAATTGCATTTGTTAAAAAAATAATTGCATATTAAATTATCTCAATATTGAAAGAAAAAAATAGCAATTCAATTATTTTTCAAAATTCTTCAGCCCTAATAAAAATATGCAACATGCTGGAAAATGTTGGACCTGAATCCTCACCTCCTTCACGCGATGTTGCAGTTCTACAATTTGAGAGAGCAACTGAGCGATCTCCTCCTGGTGTCTGACCAGCTCCTCGTTCTTTTGCGACAGTTCATCGGTCATTGACACCATCTGGCTGTTGGACTGGCCTGAGGTGAGCAAGCACAAAACACAGCAGGTTTGAAAACGAAAGGCTGCTGTTATCTTCACAAAATCGTCATTTTGATAGACTCACGGAGCTCCTTGACACAGTCGTTCACAAGTTTCTGTTCCTTCTCCTCATAGGTGATGGTGTCCCTCTTTAGTTGGCAGGCCTGAGATGAGTTGTAATGTTACTAGTTGGCCAAATCCTCTGGGATACACAAATAGTAACGTCCTGATTCACCACCAACCTCAGATCTTAGAGCAAAGTTCTCCTCCTCGAGCTCCTGCAGCTTACTCTGCATTGACTCCAGCTGGCTAAGTGCGGCAGCGGCGGTTCCACCGCCTAACTGAGGTTGCTTCGGTGGGATTGAAGCACTCGAGTCTCCTTCACAGTCCTCTGAGGCACTGGCCACCATGCGCAGCAACTCATCCTTCTTACTCAGCTCATGCTGCAGCTGATGAACCTGGTCATAAAATATGTTTGGCATTGAGGGGAGACGAAAACGGTACCCTGGCACGCTGGACTGATCAAGTGCTGGCTCACTACACCATGTTGCAAATTAGTATTCATGTTGCATTTAAGGCACAATAATTAGCCCCATCGATGAATTTAAATAAGAACTTCATTTTCTAAATAAACCATGTACTTTTACAAAATTATGAAATATAATGTGTCCAAGTGTTTAATGTGAGTGACTAAAAGGGACACTTGACTCATTGAGCCATTTTCAGCTGTAAATAGTTTTTTTTCTGGGTTTGGTCCGCAAACTGAGCCATGATTGACCGTTACCCATTTCCACAGCACAGGTGATGTCATCTTCAGTCAAAATCAAGTGGCAAATTTTTTTTTAAGGATATTAAGTGTTCATGAAAAAAAAAAAGAAGTTATCACATTAATTATAGATAAAATATTATCTTCTTACTGTTGAAAATGGCTCAATGAGTCAAGTATCCCTTTAACATTGAATCACTGGTGAGACAGTTGTTTCAAAACACTAAGAAATCAAAATTAAAGGAATACTTTTAATGTATTTATGCATTATGCAATTAACCCTTGAGTGGTATTTTTTATGTATTTTATGTGTTATATTAGAAGAAAAAGTATTTTTAAAAACACACACACACACACACACACACACACACACACACACACGAAGGCTAAAAATTTCAGCAGATTGTCATAACATGTAGAGGTTCAAAATGGCACCATGCGGTAATTTATAAATTATTGCAAATGAGAGAGGGATATATATACCATGTTTCCTTATTTAAAAAAAAAAGCCCATTTTGGTCACACTCCCATTATAAATCATATTTTTTTGATATACTGTAAACCATTGTAAAACAAAACAAAACAGGCATGCATAAAAAATTCTGTCGTTATGATGTATTGACTTTTTCAAACCTCTAATTATGTCGTATGAAATATTCCAATTTGAATTTTTAAAACAAATATATAGCATAGTTAGCTTTGTTCAGAGCACGTTACTGCTTTTATTGTCCATAGAGGGCATTTAAAAAAAAAAGCCTCTACACATTTTAAGTAGTTGAAAGTAAAAATATATTCATAATTGACTTATTATCACACTTCAAGAGCAGAGCCCATTTTGGGCTCAAATACCCCAAGTCGAGTGGAAAAAAACAAAATAAAAATCGGCCCACGGGTTAAATTAAAGCTACCTGGTCCAAGGTCTGTGCCAGCTGCTCCTCCACAGCCTCATTGCGCTCTTGCAGCAGGTGGTTCCTCTGTAGAAGCGACTGTCCGATCCGAGCTGCCAGCTCCAAGTCTCTGTCGCGCTGGCCAGTGATAACAAAAGACACATGAGCAAGGTATCTGATGTGAGCGTTAGAGAGAACCAAAACAGCTGTGGATGGCACAGCGACACCAACCTCAGCCAGGAGGTGAGTGACCACTTCGATGTCATTGTACGTCTTGGTCATCTGCTCCACACGATCAGAACTGAGGACTGAGAATACATCGACATCAGTTAAAGGAACGTACAAGTCGTATAGCATATGCATGCAAAATGGATGCATTCGGGAAATCCCACGAGAATTAACAGACACACTTGTGTAACATGTCAGCTTTGAAGACAGTTTTGACCACAAGCAACATGAATTTGCCACTTGCCAAGAAAAATTTAATACACTGTGAACTTCAGCGATATTTGGTCACATTTTCATTCTCTGTGGTCAAATGTTGGATATTATGTATACCAATTGGTTTAAGCATTGCTTATTTTAATAGATAGATTAAAAGGATGGTAATGATATTAAACGTGTTAAATCCTGACATTTAGTCTCAATTTCTGATGGTAAAAAATAGGTAATTTTCCATATTTAAACTAGTATTGTAACCGTTTAAGTTTACTATTAAACAGTGAAAACTAAATTCAAAGAATAAGAATTACTATTTCAAATTAGAATTTGTGTCATAGTATCGTTAAGAGTGTTTTGTCGTGCGTGCGTCCCTTTTTAAAGAGTGACGCACTGTTACGACAACTCCTACAATGGACTGAAAACTGTAATAACAACATATATGGCTCATGCTGAGGTGAATGGCCGGGTTGGGTTGACAACAAGTCATTTGACAGCAAAATGCAGCTAGAAGTCCTAATCCTATTTTTGCATTTTGCCAAAAATTAGGGATGCACCCATGCCACTTTTCAGACCAAGTACAAGTTCAAGAATTTCAAATTTGAGTGCTCACCAATACCGAGTAGCAATAATTGATAATGACATTAAAACTTGCAACTGTGATGAAAATATGTTTAATTTTTATGTTTCATAAAAAACAGTCAAAAACTGAAAATGTAAACTTTTTTTTGAACATGGCACAACTGTCACTAAAATACAACACCTTTTAGAGTAACAACTTGTCACACATTTTGCCGCCACAATTTGTTTTGTTTTTTTCAATCTGTCTGTGCAGCCCGGTACCAAATGGTGGTTGGGGATCACTGCTGTAAACTATAACACAGTATTTTAACCACCCAAAATGAAGTAAATGGCCAATTAAGTGGTAATTTTCCTCATAATTCATGAAAGAAAATGCTTTAAATAGCCAACATAGTCGGATTGCCTCTAAAAAAAAATAAAAAATACATGGCCATGTACCTGCAGAATAGTTGCCAGTGGCCATCTTGTGACACGTTACACGGAACCAGACTGATTTGACAACTTGTGAAAACAAAATTGAGAACCAGGTAGAAAAGCAGAAGTCTTCTACCTCACGCTAACGCTAACCAGGTAGGTCAAGAAAGATACCTTTGGAGAAGTTGTGGGAGGCGGAGTGGGAATGAGAGGGGTGGTCCAAAGACAGATATGCTAGTGAGAGATAAAAGACAGGGGAGGGAAAGAGAAGAATGCTAAACAGGTTGCAGCAAAGCAGAGAGGAAATGCAGTGAGAGAGTGAGACCTCCATCAATCCATTTAACACGTTAGTTCTACGTGTTGATTTGTTAGGTCTACATTGAGCACCTGAGTTTACGTCACCCGCTGAGTGCCGTTCTGCCTTTTCCCTGTTTGAAGAGAAGATGCAGTTCCATTCAATCAGCCAGGAGACCAATAGACCAGCTTACTGAGCACGTGTGCTTCATATTCATTTAGAGAATGAAATAGCTTCTAAGCACAGCGAGGCATTTTTCCAAGCGAAGCAGCTGGCGCTGTAATCCGAGGCCAACTTTGACCTCTGGATGTAAACATGAACCGCAATCAAGCTCAGTTCAAAAACAACTGGGTGCCATCTTTGTTAGATTCCTTCTTCTGCCTGGACATAAAACTTCAAGACCTTGGTTAATTTGTCACAGTTAACAGCTTCTTGTTTGGTAAATGATTTTTTTTGTGCCTGCTTGTGTTGCACTCTGGGTTTGATAATATTGCATCTCAACTGCAAAAACTTTCCCCGGGAACTTGTATGCTATGATTGTGGGAATCGTGTCTAACGAGAAGACACTTCAACATTCAGCATGCATTGAGTTCCGTGATCCTGCACTCTGACTATAACTTGACTGGCTTCCGGTCACTATTTATGCAATCCATTAAATATCAGCGCTAATGACAGGGCGGTCACTCTGAGTATGTACATGTTACTAAGCCTGCAGCTATCAAATATTTATAAAATTAAGTATTCTATGGATTATCCCATACTTGAGTAATTGGATAAAATGTATGTATGCCTTTAAAAGGCAGGGCCAGACCTGGTGAGTGATATGGGCGTCGGCAAATAAAAATGAGTTGTAGCCATCATGTATGAATGAGCTTCTTACTAAAGAGTGCCGCGTGCAACTGCATACAGTGACGTTAGTCCGTGTGGAAAAATTATCCCCAATAAACTTTGAGGCAAAGATTGTGTTTAAATGTCTTTGTAACAAAATTATTCAAGCTATTTAATTAACTGTCGCAGCCCTATATGTTAAAGTAGTCATTGCCTCAATCTGCAGCTCAATCCGATTCAAAACCATATTGTTACGGAAAAGATCTAGTTAGCTACTAATCGTGAAGGAGCTTATTTGTCAAAACTGAAGAATGTGTTGAGATCCCTGGTACGTAATGAACATGTTGAACCCCACAGGCAGATAGTCTTTAAATGATCTGTTATGTTAAACTATGCAGATTAAGTATTATAAATAGGAATTTATAAGCACATTTGTGACATTGCAAAGGATGCAAGTACTGTATCTTGTTTGGATATACTGTACTGTGCACACAAACAGGCATTTCCTGTTTTTCAAGGATTTGACTGAAACTACACACACACGAACACAAACACACAACTCAAATTCCCATCACTAGAAGCCTCTCCCTCCCAGTTTGCCCCAATCTCTCTCCCGCAAGCAAACAACAGGAAAACCGATAGGACGACTTTGTCTCGCCGTTCCGTGTGACTAAAAAAAGGCTGATAAGAATAACTGTTTTACAGCGTAAAAGGGGATATTGTCAAAGCCAACATGTGATGAGCATGTGCGGAGTGAGATCCACTGTAATTCCCTGTGATTGGTATTAAAGAGTGAAAAGGGAGCAATCATCACGCGTCCAATAGACACACATGCACACACATCCCTGCGACGTACTGTCGTGTTTAACCATAAGTAAGGATGTATTTATAGTAACACCTGCTTGCTATGGTTAGGTATATGTTTGGGGCAGTTGTAAACATTCATTTAAGTGTGTGACAAAGCATGCACAAGCACGGCAAAATATGACTAATGCAGTGTGTTTTTGTATGGATGGGCCCTCAGGAAGAGGAAGAAAACTCAAGCCACCTATAACAAACCTGAGTGATGTAGCTTTTTTTTTTTAATGACCGTAATTTCCCGAGAAATTTGCGTTTATTTCTTGTGTGTGCATTTTTTATGCATTCATTTCTCCCTCACATGAAATGACTTTGAAAGGCGAAGACGCTTACCCATGTAGCGGAAAGTCTCCTCTGCCAGCATGGGTGAGATAGCGTTGTGCTGGGTGGGGCCTTCATCTGGGGAGCAGGTCGGGGAAACCACCCAGTCCTGACTGTCTGACAAGTAGAACGACCCTGATTCCACCGAACCAGAACCCACTGAGCTGGAGCCGTAGGGCCTGCTGCTGCTTCCCAGGCCCTCATCTGTGTGTCACAAGACATGATGACACAATATGATGTCAGGGATAGTAACTTTGCATGTTTTTCTTTCTTATAGCACCTGACCCAAAGACGGTGATACAAAAATTCTACCACACACATACACACACCCGTCTCTGTGCTGGACTCCTTCTTCTCCACGGCTCGCGGTTTGACTTCAAACATGTTAGGACTAGGAAGAGGGTGCTGTGGGGTCACTTCACATCCTGCCCCAAAAGTGGTGGATGGTGGCCTCACACAGTTACCTACAGAGAGAGGTGGTGAAGAAGAACAGAAACTTCCTTTAATTCAAGTGAATTGTCAAGTTTTCTTATTTTGTTATTTTTATTTAGAACAGTAAAGAAAACCCAACCAGGTTTAATTTTATGAAGAAAACATTTTGTTCCATCACTTGGGCTCTACTTGTTTCATTGTATTGATATGGTTTAGGGATGGGCAAGTACCAATGCCAGGTATTGATTAGACTGATAGTTTTTTTCAGGAACAATAACAATAGTCAAGGAGGCAGATAATCGAGATTTGGAGCCAATATCCATCCATCCAGTTTCTTAACCGCTTATTCCTCATTTTCTCACCCCAAAAATTTTATATATATATTTTTTTTTATTGTTTTTGTGAACCTTGAGCAAAGAATTTTACAATTGTTTCAACCTGATTTTGTTGTTCAATCTGAACCATTAATTTTTTTAAATGAAATAACAGGTGTAGGTTTATCAATTCAATGTTTTTTTTTTTAATCTATTGTGTAGTCAAAACTTAAAGGTAAGGTCTTTAGTTTTCACTCAGAAATAAACACTTCTTAAACACTGGATGTATACACACCTCTGGACTTCTGTTAATGTGTAGTGGTGATTTTGTCATCATCAACCACCACCCCTCAGCTTGTATTTTGCCATTTTGTTGTGTTTTGACATGAGAGGGACATTTGTGGGCGGAAAGTCTACGTTTACCCCTCCAGCCAATCACCGAGCGGGGGGGCGTGTCGCTGAAGGCAGGCGCAATGTTGTCGAGAAGAGCGGGGGTTGAGCTATGGGAGGAGTCAGTTTTGAATTGGTTGTTTACAAACACAAACGGACAAAACTAAAGACCCCACCTTTAATTAAAAAGAGTTTTTGGTCAATTCATGTAGGTGCAAAAGTAAGTGAACCCTGAGCTGCATTGCTTAGAACAAGCAGTCAAGTAGGATCAGGTAGGACAAATTGGTAGCTAAACTAACCACTGAAATGGACCAATGAAATGAGAGAGGTTTAGCAAAGAAATTGTGCATCACTGACTGAAACAGAGACAAAACCACATCACTTTAGTCTTACCCAGGTGAACCCATACAGGTCAGTCATGCTGAGAGGAAGAGAAATCTCAGGGGACTTCAGGAAGTGGGTAATGACAGCACATCTGTCTGGGGAAAGCTATAAAGTCATCTAAAAAAAAATTTGCTTCATATTTCCACTGTGAAGCAGATTATCTGCAACTAGAGAACACCGAAAATTACTACAATCCTGCCTAGAAGTGGACGACCTTCTAAAATATCAGCGAGACCCACAAGAAAAAGGATAATTCAGGTGAAAGACAACCTGTGCATCACATCGAGGGATTTGCAGACCTCTTTTGTTGCATCTGGGACACATGTGCATGCTTCAACAATCAGAAGAAAAGTCAATCGACAAGGCTTTCATGGAAGGCTTGCTAGGTAGAAGCCTCTGCTCACAAAAAAGATCAAAGCTGCCCAATCTCAACTTTGCCAGAAAGTGTCTGGACAACACTGAAGCTTTTTGGAAGTCCCTTCTGTGGACAGATGAGTTCAAAATTGAACTGTTTGGTCACAACTAAAACACTCGTGTTTGGTAAAAAGTCAACACTACATACCAGCAAAAGAACCTTCACCCTGGAGTGAAGCATGGGGGTGAGAATGTTAAGTTCTGGGCTGTCTTTTCATCCTCAGGACCTGGACAACTCCACACATTCCAGGGAATCATGAATTCAGAGGAATATTGTGAAATCCTGGAACATAACCTGAAGCCGTCCTTTGTGAAGTTACAGCCTGGTAGAAGATGGATCATGCAACATGACAATAATCCAAAGCATTCCAGCAATACAACCAAGGAATGTCTGAAGAACAACAAGATTCATGTTCTAAATGTGCCCAGTCAAAATCCTGACTTAAATTCTTTCAAAATACTGTGGCGGGACCTGGAGCGGGCAGTTCATGCTAGACGCCCATCCAACCTCTCTCAACTGGCTGCATTTTGCAAGAAAGAGTGGGACAAATTCCCCAAAATTAGATGTGAAAGACTGATAAATCACTAGAGAAAGTGTTTGGATGAAGTTCTCATTGCAAAAGGAGGTGCAATGTCCGATTACGTGAGAGGTTCACATACTTTTGCACCCATGAAATCTGAGTTTTTCTTAAATCAACAACTTTTGTTCAAGAATGAATTACAATATTATCATTCTTTTTGATCAAGTCCATTATTTTCGATGTCAGCATTGTAGATTGGGGTATGACTAAACATTTAATTTCCGCGGAAATTTTTCTAGTTTTAATATTTTATACAAAAAAACTGACCATGCCTGCAGGGTTCACCAAACTTTTGAGCAGCACTGTATGTATATATATATACATATGCTTATTAAACAACTTTCCAGATTAAAAAAATAATAATTTTTTTTAGTCAATAGATATCTTTGTTTTAAAATTATACCAAAAAGTTCAGGGACCTCCTCCCAGTGTCATTAGCATATATAAAAAAAAGTTAAATGTTAACATTTGAATGGGATCCTCCCTTTGCTTTTAGCATTAGCGCTAGGCTAGCGATGTTTTAAAAACGAAGCATGTTTTGTATTTAAATATACAGTGTTATTCTTATTGTCGTGTGTTTGGTTTTACAGTTAACTCCAACTAGGTTGTCTTTAAACAGCTTAAAGGATGCTTGGGGGACAACAGAATAACATAGCTACACACTTGCTAGTTGCTAATGCTAGCAAGCATAATGGTGCGTTCAGGGTACTTTCACTGTGTCGGAAACTTCAGTTTTCTTCGATGATAACATTTTAAGGGAAAAATAATCGTCCATTTAGCCCAATTGGCCGATTGTTTTGGCAGCTGTTTGAAGGGCAATAATCGTCCGATTATAATCGGCAGCCGATTAATCGGTCGGGCTCTACACTAATAATTCCCTAAAGTTAACAAAGTTTGATCTATTATCGAATATATTTTTCTTCAAAAGGGCAGATGTTCATCAAAATGCTGAATATCGGCGCCGATAATTGGTCTTTCCCTAGTATCAGTATCGTGCTGTTACTAGTCATCGGTACTCGCGATGGCCAGCATCGGCCACCCTCTGGAGACCATTTTAGAATCAGGAACTAGAAATTAGAAAATAAAAGAATTGTTTTAATTGCCATTAATTTGATGCAATTTTAAGGGAAACAAATTGTTTATTGGGATATATAGGACTTTCTTTAAAATGATCTGATATTGTTTTGTGTAGAAATTTTATGGATCAAAAGTAATAGTGGTATCGGTATTGGTGACTACTCGAAATTTGAGTATTCGTACCGGTATCGGTCTGAAAAAAGGTGTTATCTGTGTGTGGTTTCTATTCCCTGGTATCTGTTAACACCATCCAAATTATCATCAGAAAAGATTCAGTCTCTTAAAGCATAAAGTGAAAGCGACTCCAACATGCTAGCCTTCTATAGCAAAACAACTGCCAGCGTTGTTGACCTTGTGGCCTAGACACACACACACACACGCACGCACGTACGCACACGCACACGCACAAACATAAACACGTGCCTGTGCAAGCATAAGACTGACAGAGAGATAGAGATAGAAAGTCAGACAGCAAATCCTTGGGAAAAGCTCCCTCTCAGCTTACATAAGAGAAGGGTGCTGATGTGATGCACGCAACACTGCAGCCATGTTGTGCACGACTATACTGACCCATCAATAGCATCTAACAATTTGAATGACAAATGAATAGTTGCACGCACAAGTTAGCCTCAGGGTGCAAAAGTGTTGGCACATACTGAAGACCAGAAGTCACCAACATGTTGCCGGTGGGCACCAGGTCGCCGCCAAGGACATGAGTAGTCTGCAGGCCTGCTCTAAAAATAGCTCGCCAGTGATGGGACCATTGTGATTTCCTAGGAATGTTGTAGAAGTGGTCATTTGAAAATGGTAAAATTTGAGCTGTTTCCTACATTGATTTATTTTTATTTTTATAATTATTGAGGAATCAAAAACATTATCAGTTGTCTTCACGTCATAGACGAATACCATTAATTATTCATAACATACATTTAAAGGTGATTTGGGCAAGTTCCGTTTTTCAGTGGGATATGAGTATCCAAGAATTAGGTCTCAGTTTCAAAAAGGTTGGTCATGTGACCCCGGCTGTGGACAGTCATACAGTAATTCAAGAAGTAACAGTCGAATTCAAGTCCTGTAAAACCCACACAATACTGAGCTTTCTTCTTGCCCCGTTTAAACGGAGACAGTGTTGGGGTTGACTGAGTGACTGTGAGTCATCTCGTGAGTCACATTCACACAGACATTTTCTCAACTTGTAGCCATTTTCATTTTATTTCGACGTTGTTTACAATTTGGGCTGTAATAGAAACCAACACATCTCCTTGGGATGGGATTTCTCTGGAGGTTAATGAAGTATTCATCGCGTGTGAATTTGCGTATCAGCGGAACTGACGGAACCCACATTCAAGTGATCTCATAAATCCTGCAAACTCGTTTAATAGATCACTGCCGTGCACATAACCAAACAGATGACCATCAATGTAAAATAAGCGATTGAACTATTAAACGCAATGCTAACCTTTCGTTAGCCACTGTCATCGCTAACACACTGACGACCACGTTCCTACGCTTTTCTCTACTGATATTCTTATATTCTCGTTAAGTTAATTCGTGTATAATAAAATGTTAATCTGTCAAATGTGTTCATATATCGTTTTATGCATTAGAAATCGTCAGAGAATATTTTTGCGAGGATGATGACAGCTTCATTGGCGTGCATGCAAATAAGCACTTCCGCTCCTGCAACTACCATCTCGATCTCTTTAACGTTTAAAAGCGGACTTACTTACCCTTTATCGATATTACTCCACGACATGAGGAATTTTGGTGAAATGTACCGGGAGATTGCCAGGGTCGCCTCTATCAAGAATCGCCAAACACCGAGAGAGGAAGTGGGGGAGGAGCGGCGGAATGTGCGACTGCGACAGCAAACTGAGACGGATGACAATATCGATGATGTCATCAACACGCGACAGACAATCATCTGTATTAAATTAAAAGTCTTGCACAATTTACCATCATTCGTGTTTAAAATGTTGAGTGTATATAATTTGTTCACTACATGATTAATGTTTTTTGAAAACGTGTTGACAAAAACACATTTTCTGCGCAGTGTTTTGAGGTAAATGCTTCGAAGACCTACAGCTGAGGAGACAAGGTAAGGACGTTTGCTGCTCTACATAATTGTACATTATACACGGTGTTAAAGTAGCAACACTTTAGCTCGAGGAGGTGTGTTAAGAAACAATATTCATGAAACGTGCAGTTAATCAACACAAGTCAAACAAAGTTCAGTATTATTGTTTTGTGTGTGTTTGTCTTCCTTAGTTTAATCTTATGTGATTGAATTGATCCTACAGGGATAAAGACTTAAGACTTGATTGTATATTTACATCTCATGTCGCAGTCTACCTAGCCGCTGTGTTGACCATCTTGGCCAGTTCCTCCAGGTCAGCTGATACATTCAGGTAAGAAGAAATCTGAGTAGGAGTGATTATTTTTGACGATTTGATTTTGCATATACTGTAGTTCGATTTGGGTCATGTAGGGCGACAAAATATCAGTTTCAAGGGAAAAAAATCCGGATAGTTAGTTTGTGTTCAAATTGAACAACTGAGACTGTGAAATAAACACCTGGACACTAGTCTGGACAGTGCAAATTATTTTTTCTTTAACATTAAACATTTAAGTTTATGCAACGGCAAATTTTAGTCAAGTCAAATGAATACTCTTCTGAGTTAACCTGATACTTAGTATCATTAGCAATACAGAATAATAAGAGCAACAATCTTGTACACTTGTATTTCAAAGATTCAGAGCAAACTTAAGAAAAATAATATCTACTGGGCCATTTGTAATTTATGATGTGATGTTTCTGCCTTCAAGATAGACAACTAGAGTGATAGCTGAGAGGCTCGGGTTGGATGGATTCTGTCTGCCTGTTATTATGCTGCTGCACTTCATTCTTCCAACAGTGTTTCTCTCCAAATGTCTTGTGCAGCTCTTGGGTGGACGAATGCCAAAACCTGTGATTTGAGTGGCGCCTTAAAGACTCCATGTCTTTCTTGGTAAGACTTCTGTGAAGTATGGCGGTGGGTTTGTGTCTTCTCTTTTTACCGCCGAGTTTGTTGCCATGATTATTAGTGAAATCAAATTGATCTTTCTCTAATTCAGGACTGTATTCTACAGTTACATTTCATACAAATGTAGGACTTTGGCATTTGCACCTCCTTTGTGGAAAATTAAATTAAGAGGTGTTTCTAAAATGCGTACTGTATTTCACTCACATTTGTCAAAATTTGTAGACGTCACCTGACTACATCACAAAAATATTCATTAATCCTTTCCTACTTTGCGGTTTGCAATCACCTTTTTTTTATATTCAGGGATGAAAGTTTAGGCAGCTCCACCACTTGTCATCATGGTAGACAAATCCATACTCACCATCTCCCCAGTAGTATTTTGGGAGAGGTGATGGCTGCCTTACTTGCAAGAGACCTTGAGCGCCCTCTACAGAGTCTCAATGTTATTGCAGTCTGTGACCCGAGAGGGCCTTTCCACAAACTTGATTTTGGACCTTTTTTTATGTTTGGGTCGTTCTCTGATTAGAATTTTCAGCGAAAACCTAAGCCTAGACTGGCAGCAGACTTCTTGATGTTATTCTTGAAGATATCAGCATATCTAAGGTTTCCTCTGCCTGAAGCGCAAAACTCCCCCCGCAGCATTATTTATGCCCCCAGCACTATTCTTCAAAGTAGGAGCAGCATTTTTGTTGTGGAAGGCCCGCCATTCTTTCTGAAATACAGCATCCATATGCCCAATCAGTTCAATTTTGGTTTCATCAGGCCAAGAGTCTGACTTGGAAAACTCGTCCCTATATTTCAACTTTTCCTCAGGCAGATTTTGATCTACGGCTGCGAGAGTTAAGATGCTTCTTTAGGAAGATGACCACAAAGTCCACCATGATGAATAGTCCTGTTCAGCAAAAACATAAAATCCAGTCCAGCACCAACCTTTGTTTTCCGCTTCAACAGCTTCTTGTTGAAATTTATTTTTCTCTTCAAAGTTTTGGAAATCTTTTATTTTCGAATCAACCATGACCACGTTTACTTTTGACAGACTCTATTTCTTAGATTTTTATTTTTATTTTTATGATGCAACACATCCATCCTAAAAACTGTGAAATGCTTTGAAATGGCAGAACAGAAGCTTTGCAGTGAATCATCTGTGTATGCATGCTTTTCATAAATTCTAACTGGCCAGTTTGGAAACCATAGGGCTGTTGGTTTTTACACAAGTACAGTATACACAAAGATAAGATGGGGGAAGCCCAATAATACATTTATTTTTAAAACAACAACAATATTGTGAGAGTCTGTGGACATATGAAGATGGATACTTAGCAACTACATAAAGCGGTCACAATGGTACACACTATCCAATTTGTTCAGGTGTTGTACTGGTGCATTAAAAAAAAATCTAATCTAATAAAAGTAAAAATGTTGCATAATTACGTGTCTTTGCTATAAAAGAAATAACCCCCATTTAAGATTCAGGTTTCAAACAAGGCTCTCAATTTTGTAGCTTAAAAGACAGATTTTGATCAATAACAATATCTAAGTAGTAACTATTTGAATTGTTGCTTCTTTTGCAGTTTCAATCTTAGGGAGAATTTAGGGTATGGTTGAGAAATGAAAAAAGCGGCAGGCAAACGCACGCCAAGAAGTGTAGGAGGTGCAAATGCCAGGAAAGCCAAATCAATAAACAAATACATAAATACATAACTAAATAAATAAATAAAAAAACATCAGTGATCTGATGAAGGCTGTGCCAAAATGTCATCTGTCACAATAATTTTTTTTTAAAATATATATATATATATATAGTATAGAAAAAGTTCCCCACGGGGAAAATAAAAGTATATCGTATCGTATCGTATATATTTATTTATGGTTGAGAAAACCATTAAAGAAAAAGAAAAATAAGAAATAAACAAACCAAAAAAGTAAAAATAAAAAAAACATCAGTGATCTGCTGAAGGCTGTGCTGAAACGTCATCTGTCACAAGAAAGGTTTTTATTTTTTTATGGTTGAGAAAACATTTAAATAAAAAAATGTAATACAAAAAAACATCAATGATCTGATGAAGGCTGTGTCGAAACATCATCTGTCACAATAAAGTTTTTCTTAAAAGTATTTTTTATTTGTGATTGAGAAAACCATTAAATAAAAATACAAACAACAAATTAATTAATCATCCATCCAACCATCCATCTTCTTAACCGCTTGTCCTCACAAGGGTCGTGGGGGGGGGGGGGGGGGGGTCTGTAGCCTATCCCAGCTGGCTTCGGGCAGTAGGCGGTGTACACCCTGAACAGGTTGAAATCAATTAATTAATTAAACAAATAAAACAATATATCAATGATCTGATGAAGGGTGTGCCGAAACATCATCTGCCACAATAAAGTTTTTTTTTTTAACAAGAGTTTTTAATTATTAAAAAAAAAAGAAGAGGTTTTTATGGTTGAGAAAACCATTCATTTGGATTTGCCTGCATTTAAAACCAGCTTTAACTAAGTTAAATGACACTGCACAACATCAAAGGCAGACTAAAAAGTTAGATGTTTTTTTCAATTGCAGTAAATGAACAATAAATGACCGTCATCGGCATAAAAATAAAACCAGATATTTTGGCATATTTTGACCGAGAACATTGATATAGAAAGAAAACAACAGTGAAACATCATTGAAGGAAGAAGACAACCCAGCAAAATGTACACAACTTGAGAACCGGCCAGCCAACAGCAGCATCAGGAAGCCCAATGTCACCAAGGTTAAACTGTGAATGCTCACGCACCTTTTTGATCACTCATGTTGCTCAGCACTCATCCCACACAGCTTGTATCACATGCCAGAAGCTTCTCTGTGTCATCGCCACCTCCCTCGCATGCCAGACATTTCCCCCCCAGGCTCCACCCTTCCCTGTTGCGGGGTGTCTCACCTGTGCTTGCCTCCCCTCCCCGCTCCTCCTTCACCAGGACTGCTCCTGCATCTCCCACACTCAGGTCCAGCCCATGGACATAGAGGAGTGCTATGAGGACACCAGTCAGCATCTCTTGGTCAGTAGCACGAGCACTAGACAGACAGAAAGACGCTTGATGGACGTAATGACTTGTTGACTTGTCCTCTCGTTTGAATTCCTATCATCAAAATTGAGATTGCTGACCAATATAAGCGCAAGTTGTTTTTCCACGTTTGTACTGATGTTTATATTTGCCCGTCCCTTCTTGTGTTGTCTTTACGTGTACACTTAATATGCATGCAGGAAAATGTGGCTTGTGTCCACATTACAAAAATATAAATAATAATGCAATGGCGTTAATTCATTGAGTACTTTTACACTTTTATTTTTTTATATTTTTTTTTATCTGAAGAAGTGTGGAATGATGTGGTTTACTGCAGGGCTCTGGGAGCACCCCTCAACACCCGGCAGTGGGATGCGGTGATGACATCGCAGCTTTGTCAGCAGAGCCTGCCCATTACCAGTTCCTCGTTGAGCTGGGTGAGAGAACTGATAATAGACTTGTTTGTTTGTTTTAACTTTCATTGAACCAGACAAAAAAACAGTTGAGAACAGTGTTCAAAAAACTAACTGGAACTATATCTTACTTTTATAAGACTCACTATTATTATTGCAAAAATGTCCATTTTCATTTTTGTAATATCATACATTTGCTTTTGAGGTTCGTTTTAGATGCATTTATTTTATGGATGAAGCAAGGTCAGTTGTTTGATAATTGTTTACTTTACTGCACAAGACTTAGTGAGCTTTTTTTCCCTTTCTTTCTTGGACTAATACTACATACATTTACAAAAAAAAACTAAAACTAATACTAAAACAATTTATTAGTTTTAGTATTAGTTTTTTTTAGTACAGTGGTAACTCAGAGTTTGAACATAATTCGTTCCTGCGAAGTGTTCAAAGTCCGAATTGTTCAACCTCCGAAACACTTTTTCCCATAGGAATTAATGTAAATGCAATTAATCCGTTCCCAAGCTCCAAAAACAGAAAATTCCTATTTTAATTTCTATTTATGTTTTTTACATTTACAGTATTTAAACAATAAAAATAACTTAGCTGTGATGGCATCAGTGGATGATAAATGCTATGTTAATGCTTGCTTTAGTTCAGTTCTGAGATGGTGTATTTTACATTGGGCATATTGTTAGACTACTAAGTGGTCCTAAACTAAGGGGGGGTCCTCATGCCAGTATTTACAGAAGTAGTCATAGTAGTTACAACTGTGCGATAATCTCCTTCCTAATTCCACTGTGGTTCGTGGCACTGTATGTTTTGCTTTGCTGCCACTGGCACTGTTGTCTTTCTTTGAGCCCATGGCGAAGAAAATTGTCGTGGAAAAATCCAAATGCACTCGCGAGTATGGAGCACCTCCGGGAATATTCACGATCTGACCGGAAATGAGCAGGGCTTTGCTCGGCTTCGCTCGGCTTCGCTCGGCTTCGCTCGGCTTCGCTCGGCTTCGCTCGGCTTCGCTCGGCTACGCTCGGCTACGCGTTTTCAAGGTATGTTTGGCTTAGCTTGCTTTGAAAATGAGTTCAAACTCCAAGGCATCTTTTTACTCAGATTTTTTGGTTGAAGTCCGAATTGTACGAGTTCCGAGACGTTCAAACTCCGAGGTTCCACTTTATTAGTTTTCAAAATGATTAGTTTTAATATTAGTTTTATTTTATGTTTACACTAAAACTAAAATGAAGTATTTTCCCCCAAAATGTAAAACTAACAGACTTAATCTAAAAACGACTTAAAACTAACTGAATTAAAAACAAAACAAAAACAAAGGTCAAAACAAATAAAAAAAATGACTACAATGAAAAATCCCAATCTATACGTTTCACAAAACATAATAAAACAGTAATGGTTTTACATTACGTAACCTGTATCTTGAATAAAAAATTGAAAGTACAGTTCAAAAATGTAATTCTGGATATCTTTTCAAAGTGAACTCTGCTTGACATAATGGATGTTGAAAGCATGGGATGTCAAGTTGTGATGCGTTGTGACAGGATGGGGCTTCAACAACCTGAGCCAGGTGCACATGGCGCGTCACACTCCAACTGGGCAGCTGGTGGCGATAAAACAAACAAACCTGGATGAGTGCACAGAGGAGGAGCTGCTACAGCTCCTGGTGAGCCCGAGTCCAACGTCGGGTTAGGATTAGCTCCATCATTTATTGATAGCAAAGGGAATTTGCGATTCTGACAGTTGGATGTCCCTTCCGTCTCTGCCTCCACAGAACGAGGTTTTCCTGTCCAGGCGGGTGCGTCACCCAAACCTGCTGACATTCCGACTGGTCTTCAGTTCTTGTTGCCAGCTGTGGGTCCTCACGCCGCTCATGGCCTACGGTCAGTTAATCCCAATCCAAAAGCCCCCAGTGGAGGCAATTATGGTTTGAATTTGTCCACTCTCATCCGTGGCTAACAGGCTCTGCACACTTTCTAATGAGAACGTATTTCCCCGATGGAATGAGCGAGTCCTTGATAGCGTATCTGCTGTATGGCGTGTTGCAAGCCTTGGAGTACCTGCACCGTATGGGCTACGTTCACAGGTACATAGAGACTTTTCTTTGATTTGAAAATACAAGACAGTTTCATCATTCAATTGGGAAATCACTTAGCGGTGGGGGGAAAAAGTTGACAACAAAAATACAGTGTATATGTGTATATATATATATATATATATATATATATATATATTATTATTTTTTTTTTTTTGAAAATTTATTTTTTTAAATAAAAAGATTTAAAAAAAGAAAATATTATTAAAAATTAGGGGCGTCAGGCAATTAAAGCATGACTTCACTAGTTCTGTTTGAAATGTAAAAAACAATTTTTTTTAGGTTTTCATACTCATGTTAACAAAAGTAAAAAAAAAAAAAAAAGTTAAACTAATAGAAATAGTCAAAATGATTTTTTTGAGTTAATAACATATTTTCATAACTCTTCTGATGAAACATTGACTTAAAAGTAGTGGAATGGTACCTTTGCCAAGGCCAGATGGAGTCTGTATCATGTTTACTGGCACTAAGCAACTTTGAGGAGGATAGTAGAAACACTGCCACACACAAAAATAAACATACATTTTTAAATTAATTTTTAAAATGTGCTGACTGCTTTCATGGCAGGCATCACTTCCTCCTTTACCCATTCGTTACAAAGACGGAAGTCAACTTGAATGTCAACACACGATTACTGCTTTCCTAGCAGAAGCTGCAAAACAACTGAAAAGTTTTGTCTGAGACAAAGAAGAAAAAGGGGGGAGTCTACCCGGATAAAAGAACAGTCAAGGATCAACATTGGCCCGAATTTTTCAATGCGCTTGTCCTCATGGGAAATGTGGTCTTCCTTCAGGCATAACAATACCGCTTTTGTTCATATGGCGCCGCCATAATCAACATAAACTGAGAGTTCCTTAGCGTTGCTTTAACGAAGAGTAAAATGTTGACACGCTCCTCTTCTTTGAGTATTGAAAAAAAAATGATTTGATGCTCACAACATCAGAGGTGTGAAGGCCAGTCACATCCTGTTGTCAGAAGAAGGCCGCGTCTACCTGTCGGGACTGCACGGCGTTTACAGCATGATGCGTGAAGGGAAGCGGATGAACGCGGTGTTCGACATGCCCCACCACAGTCCCGCCCTGCTGCCTTGGCTAAGCCCCGAATTACTGCAACAAGTCAGTTCTCGCCGTACCGCGCCATCCCGCTTGCGTGGCTCTTCCCTGATTTGTGTGACTTCTGTGTTTCCTTTTGGTGTGCCCATCGCTAGGATCTTCACGGTTATGGAGTGAAGTCTGATATCTACAGTTTGGGTATTGCCGCCTGCGAGTTGGTGAGCGGCAGGCCGCCTTTTCAGGACATGGCACCCACTCAGGTAGTCACCTTTAGTATAAGTCCCTGTAAAGTGACAATGAATATCGTCGCTGTCCTGTGAAAAACACTTAAGTCCATTTTTGTCTTTTAATTAAAAATTTTAAATTGTTTATTTTTACGTGTTTTTTTTTTATGAAACTAAACGCAGAAAATAAATGGACATAAGTGTTTTTCATGGGATGACGGCGATGTGTCTTTTAAATTAGACACATTGCAGAAAAAAATGCTGTTGCAAAATTTGAAAACAAGAAAGAAAAAGAAACGTGTGTAAACACAGCCCACTAAAAATGGATGCTACTTTTGTAGCATTTTTCTTATGCCTACACATTTCTAACATGTTTGAGCCACCCAAAAATATCCACTAAAAGCCACTGGTGGCTGCAATATCTCCCATCAGGTCGTTATGGAGCTTGCCACGTTGCCATGTGAGCGGCTAGCTATCAGCTAGCTTGCAAGCTAACGACATCACTGGTCATTTAGGCGGCGGCCATTTTGATTGCTTGGTACAAAGAGAAAAAACGCTTCTGCACACAAAAGTAGTTATGCAGTCAGTAAATTTACAGTTTTTTTTCTTTTCTTTATTTTTAAATATTTTTGTTGCTAACAAACTTGTGGTCCACACTTCAGCCAATTTATTAGGAATATATTCAAATTGAGTGAAAATGTGAATATGTAATTAACAAGTCAACTTACAATATGCGCCCCCTGAATTTATTTTTTTTCTGCTCCAAATAATCTGCTGTTTGAAACCCTCACCGTACTTTAAAACCCCAACTGTACTTAATAATATAAACCCTGCTTTGAAACTTGAACCCTACATTAATAATACCCTCAATTAACCAAACACTAGTTTGAAACCCAAACCCTATTTTAAAGCACTACTTTGAAACACTGACTAAATGTTTCATCTACTCACACGTGTGACCAATAAATTTGCTGATAAAAAAAGAAGAAAATCTTAAAATATTATTTGTTTCTTTCTGCTCCACACTTGAACACATTTATCAGTAATATAGTGGCATAGTAAAATGAGTGGAAATTTATTTAAAGGGAGAAATTAGCAGATGAGTTCATGCTATATATAGCAGTGTACACTGTAAAAACAAATCAATAAAAAAACGTTAAAAAAACGGTAATTTTATGGCAGCTGGGGCGCCAGAATATACTGTGAAATAACAGAAAATTACTTTCTCGTAAAAACACATTTTTTCCCCATAATTAAAGTACAGTTTTTAACTGTAATTTTGACAAAATTGTATGTAATGTATATGACAAAAACAATAATCCGATTAATTAAAAAAAAAAAAAGATTTTGGCTTTAAAATTGCAACAGTTTACTGTTAGGGTAATTCATTTATACAGTATAGCATTTTGACCCCTTACGAGGCTCTCAAACCGCTTTACATTTTGACTACCGGTAGTCACTCACCTTCTGATGACACAGCATTAGGAGTTCAGTATTTTATACTTCAATTTATCACCAAGGGGATCAAACCCACACCCTCAGGGATACCAGACGACCACTCTACCACTGATTCACGTTGCCATTGGTGTTTTTTAATTTTACATCTCATGAAATGTATACTTGGTAGTGCTGATGCCTCAGCAGAGGCAGCATCCGTAAGTCCAATTGTTTGCTTTGCGCATTTCACTCTCTCAAGCTTTAACCTGTTATATTACATGGAATCTTGTTAAAAACTGTACTTTAACTCATTCACTGCCATTGACGGTTATAGGCGTCAAAAATTCATTTGAACTATTTCTAATAGTTACAATTTTTTTCCACTTTTGTTAACAAGAGTATGGAAACCTAAAAAAAAAAAAAAGTACATTTAGAAGTCATGCGATTAATTCCGAAAAATTTTAATCGTCTGTCGTCCCTAATTTTTAATAATCTTTTCTTCTTTTTTTAAGTTATATTTAAAAAAGTAATTAAATATTTATTTTTTTAATAAACGTGTCTTTTTTCTTAAAAAAAGAAAAGAAAAGATTATTAAAAATTAGGGGCGTCAGGCGATTAATTTTTAATCATAATCGCATGACTTCACTAATTAACTCACGATTAATCACCAATTTTATATCTGTTCTAAATTTACAATTAAAAAAATGTTCCTAGGTTTTCATACTCTTGTTAACAAAAGTAAGGAAAAAATTTAAACTAATAGAAATAGTTAAAATTAATTTTTGACGTATATAGCCGTCAATGGCAGTGAATTAGTTAATTATGGAAAAGTACTGTTTTTGGGGGGTTTTTTTACAAGAAAGTAATTTTCTGTTATTTCACAGTATTTTTGGGCATCCCAGCTGCTGGAAAATGATCGTGTTTTTTTTTTAACTTTTGTTTTTGTTTTTGTTACAGCGTATATCTCATTAGATGTCCTTTCAAAATAAATGTGTTATACAATGAATGCTACCATCTATCGGACATTACATAAATTGTAGTTATTTTCACTTTAAAAAATTGTCAATTCACAAAGAAGTTATGGTAAAACTACAAATTTTTACAGTTAATTTCTCAGTATATATAACCCCCCCCCCTTTTTGGGGGGGTTTTAAAGTTGATTTAAAAATTTTATTCCATTAAATAACAGACAAATATTTGTGAAATTACGATACATTTGTGAGCGTATTTTAACAATCAATATATGTAGCTATTTCTAATGACGTTTTTTGTTGTAAAAGAACAGAAATATTGCGTTTTTTTACATGTTACAGGGATTTCATGTTATTTTACATTTGACATGTAAAATCAGAATTTATATAAATGATATTTTTAAAATACTGAAAAAACTGTGAAATAAAAACAGTTTTGTTTTTTGTTTTTTACAGTGTAGTGTAGACTTGTGATATTTTGCCGTTTGTGGGTGCCCATAATGGCCTTTTGCTCAACGGGTGTGTTTTAGACTCTCCTCCTGAAGCTGCGCGGTTTGCACCGCTGCCTGCCGGACACCGCCCTCTTCCCGCTCGGCGAGATGGGGGGGCTGAAGGTGTCCCGATCCGGGGTGGACTCCGGCATGGGAGAGAGCGCGGCCACCGGAAGCGCCACTCACAGCACCAGCGCCCATGCGCCCGCCACAGAAGGACCCCGCAGTCCCGGACCCAAAAACCACTCGGCCACCTTGCACAATTTGGTGCAAATGTGTCTGCAGCAGCAGCCTGAGCACAGGTCTACCTCATGCATTGACACTCTATGGGGAAGCGCTCACTTTACCTGACCTTATTATGTTTATACCTTTTTCAGACCGTCAGCCTCTGCCCTCATGAGCCACGCCTTTTTCAAACAGGTGCATTCTTGTGTTTTTTTAAGGCATCTTAACGATTACTTTGCACTCAGAGCAGAAAACAAAGTCAAGCTGCCGCATGTTGAAGTGTGTCTATTTTGCGCTTGTGCAGGTGAAGAGGCACACCAGAGACTCCTTCCTCAGCCTTGTTTACCCAGCCGTGCCACTCACCAGCTCCGAAGTGGCGCTCTTATCCTGCCCCCCGACCCCATCGTGCCACGCTCAAACTGCAGCCGCCAGCGTTTGCGCTGCTGAGGTGTCATGGGATTTTTCCTAAAAGAAATCGACATTTGGAGAGAATGACACATTTTACTGTGATAAAAGTATGCGCAGCTGTTAAAACAGACATACTGTATGTTACATGTTGTACCTCTTGTGACATGAACACTAAGAAAGTTAGGGTTTTTTTTCACATTAACGGTAGAAGAAGCTCTTCCTTAACTCATTCCCTGCCATTGACGGCTATAGACGTCAAAAATTCATTTGAATTATTTCTATTGGTTTAACATTTTTTTCCACTTTTGTTAACAAGAGTATGAAAACCTAGAATTTGTTTTATTGTACATTTAGAACAGAGATCAAATTTGTGATTAATCGTGAGTTAACTAGTGAAGTCATGCGATTAATTACGATTAAAAATGTTAATCGCCTGATGCCCCTAATTTATAATAATCTTTCTTTTTTTAAATCGCATCAGGCGATTACATTTTTTAATTGTAATTAATTGCATGACTTAATCACAAATTTGATCTCTGTTCTAAATGTACAATAAAACAAATTCTAGGTTTTCATACTCTTGTTAACAAAAGTGGAAAAAAATGTTAAACTAATAGAAATAGTTCAAATGAATTTTTGACGTCTATAGTCGTCAATGGCAGTGAATGAGTTAATCACAAAAACCTGCTGTTTGAACAGGGGTGTGCAGACTTTATATCCACTGTCTACCCAATGAAAGCTATTTATCTGCAACTGGAGAACATATTTTCAGATAATACTTCAAAAGGAAGTCGAACATGTGAATAGAAATAAAAATACAGATTGTGGACAATTTGATGCCAATTACTATCACTATTGCCTTCCATGTCTTTTCGGATCTCGGAAATGCCGATTCAGAGACGTCGAAGCGATTAAATGGAGGTGTCCTACCTCGTTTGAAATGGCCTTTAAACAAAAGGAGCAGTGCACAAACGCAAAAGGCCGCATCCTGCTCAATCTAAGTGACCTCTGTGTTGTGTGTAGTATTTACAAAGAGTAGATCAGCAGCCAAAGAAGAAATACGGCAGCGCGAGCGAGCGAGCAATGAAGCGCGATGGCTTCACGTGGAGACCTTTGTGTAACTGTGATTTTTGTGCACTGTCATGTAAAGTACATATCAAAGATGAGAATAGACAATTATGACATATTATTAAACCAATATGCAAGTGAAGTGACTTGGTTTTTGTGTGTTGTGTCTTAGCTATTCTCACTTTTATGGCAAATATTTTCCATACAAATACAAAGGATTTTAAATGAAGCTGTCATTGGCCTACTAAAAATGATATGTCATTGTTTTACTGTACTGAAACTCCTCATTTGACTAACAGAGCAGAAAATAACGGAAGAAATATCAGAGACAGAAAAATGTGTGAACTTTTGGTCTTGCAGCGGCTTTGAATGATGCAACTTCTTGTGAAATATTTAATATTTTCAGAGTGGGTAACGTGTTAGAGTAACTGGACCGAATGAAAATCCCCAAAATAAAAAAAAGACTATTTCATGGTATGTGCTTTGAAAAAAAAGAAGAAGTTTCTGGTCAAAATGAATGAAGCTCAAAATAAAGCATTTGACCAGCACAGACAACGTATTTTGCATAGACAGAGATGGAAATTTATTTTCGGACAGTGCTGCCAACATTCGTTTGCAAAATTGAGGTCCGGTGCCCACAAAGACAGGATCTGTTGAGGTTGTGCCCCAAACTTTGGTTGCTTCTTGTCAAACGGACAGACGGTAGGCAGTGTCTTCTGTGAGGGAATAATAATGATGATGCTTCGAACAACCGCGTCGGTGTTCCATTCAGTCTTTTGAAGGAAAAACAAGCAGGTGGAAATAAAAATCCCTCCAGGTAGAAAGAGCGTGAATCATAAAACGGCCCCTGACATTTGCGCTCATAAATACTGTCATTTCTCTGCTGACTTCAAACCAATAAAAGGAACATTTACAGCTCAAATTCTGACTTACTCAAGACAATCCAAATTGCTGACGGGCCATCGCAATGACCCAATACTGATAGCAACAAATATGAAAAACATCAGTTGACGATTCTAAGGTGTGGGTCTGCCGCGCCCATCTTTAAAATAAGCAGCGGTTTGATGAAACCACGTGATTCACAACAGATACAAATATTTTACATGGTTAAAATCACTACATTCAAATAACACAACATAGTGTGAGGCCTTATCAGCACTAAAGAACTGATCTCCATGACAACCATTACAAACAATGGATTCTTCTTGCACGTTTTAAAAGTCCTGCGGTCCATACGCTCGCTTTGAGGACGTCGCCGCGCTTCGGACTCCCGGTCCGAAAGGTCCACTCACGCTCCCTGATTGTGGTCCGCAAGGCGCTGTGGTTCTTCATTCTGTGTTTGTTTCTACGTGGCTGAAACAAACAGTGACGGCTCGCTGCTTCCGGAGTCTAACCGTCCGCTGATGCGAACCGCTTTGGAATACGCCCTCACGTCAGGTATGTGAGGGTGGGGGGCGGGATTGTTTCTGGACTTCTGGTTTCTCACTCCAGTCCAAAAGTGCTGGTTTCCTCCACGGCGGTCTGCATCTTCTCGTACAGCACAGAGAAGGACGGGTATGGAGGCAGGTCCAGCCGGTTGAAACACGTGTGAGCTCTGTCGATAACGCAAACGCCATTTTCCATATATTGAATGTTTAGCGGTGTTTTTTTTTTTTTTTTTGCTCATTCGTACCTGGGCAGAGACGTGGCCTTGCCCCACTTTTCCACACAGAATCGCCGGGGTCCATTGCTTCCTCGCAGAGACGCGAAGCCCTCGTAGGGAATACTCGATGTCCCGGTGACAAACTTGAAATAAGAGAAAAAAACAACCCGAGGTGTCGTTTCGTGTAAGTCGTCTCTCATAGCGCAGGCTGTGAGCGCTTTTCATCTTTACCTGCAGGAGCCGAAGTCGTTGCTCATTGTTGAATCTCTCCACGGCGGCCCAGAACCAACGGATCACGATGTGGCTGTCATGGTAACCTAAATGCCGTCCAAGAATAGGATGCAACATAATATTGACATGCATTCTTTATATTATTATAGTTTATCAGCCCTGGTAGTTCATTTCGACATTGGTAGTGTTTTTGTTTTTTTTAACCAACATTCAGTGGCATCTATTTGCAAATATAATCCTTTCAATTACTGTCCCATCACTAATTCAATTTACCCCCCCAAAAATGCAAATGGCAGTGTAATGGGTGGAAATGAATCTGTATCTTTCTGCAAAGAAGCATGACAGCGACCCATTTTTAACAATAATAGGTCAAGTGCATCCAAGTGTATTAGTCAAATGTGTCTAACATACTGTTCTTGCTGATTGTTGTCTCCCCCAATTTTTTTTGAAAGATTTGTTTTTATCTTAAGACGACATGATGCTGCACGGCTCCCGCAGAGTTCATGATTTGCTCTCATGGTTTAAAATGGGTGAGTAATGCTTAAAAAAAATTCAGCAATAATTATTAACTCATTCAAATCCAAAAACATATAAATACATTTTTAATACTTAACTTCCAAAAACGTATGTATATGTTTATTTTAATCTTTTATGTTTATTTATGCTAGAGACAGAAGACTTTGATGCAGCTTCTGACATGAAGAGGTAGCTTAAAGCAATGGTAGTTATTACAAAAAACGTCCAGCAGGTGGCAGCAGAGTATAAGTGATCAACCAGGGTCCTGTTGCAAAAAGCTTTTTGCCAGTGTTTTCAACAGGTTTGTGAATAATGATGAAGCTTAGCTATATTCTGCTAATTGCTGCAAAACGGAAACAGATAGAAATATACTTTTTTTTTTTCCTTTTGAAAGAAGAGACTCGAATGTTTCTTTTGGTAGCTTCCCTGTTTTTATAGCAATAGAACACAATATTCTGTGGGCCTTGCAAAAGGGGTTGCTTCAGTGAAAATGGCTGGGAGTGAATGAGTTAATTATTTGTGAACAAATATGAAATTCACGATATGTGGACCTGCAGATTTTCCCACTACATCTGTCCTGGCCATGCCCACCTCCTCTATACTCCGTGTTGTTCCTCCAATCGGACAAGTCGATCTCTGCCGTGCCCGCCATCACCAGCTCCAGCTCCCTGGCATCAAAGACCGACACAGAGCGCGCGTCCACCACCTGCTCAACTCCCAAAACGGCAAATGAGAGCGAGTTGTGCGGGAGCCGGTGAAGGTTTCGTCCAAATGAACTTCCTCATACCTCATAAAAGCCTCTGACCAAACTTTCCGTCTGCTGCACAACACCACGCTCGATTCTCCACTTGACCATGCGTTCGATGTACTCCTTCTTGTTCTTCTCCGTCACGGGGATGTTGGCTCCACCAGCCTTCAACTCCCGCTCGGTTATCTGCAGTCACACAAGACAAGTCATTCTTTTAGCATTGTTAAATAAATAAAATGCACAATGAGATTGAGAAAACGTTCCCCTAGCTTAATGCTAACATATATTGGAAAACTAACATTGACGGGCTAACTTTTAGCATTAACAGTCGTTCATTTAATTTTCACTACTTTTATTGTTTATTTTAATTTTTTTTAAAAGGCAAACTTGTTTAAAAAAAATTAATAAAATACACGATGAGATTGAGAAAACGTTCCCCTAGCTTAATGCTAATATATATTGGAAAACTAACTTTTAGCATTTATAGCCGTTCATTTAATTTTCACTACTTTTATTGTTTATTTTCATTTTTTTTAAAGGCAAACTTGTTTAAAAAAATAAATAAAATGCACAATGAGATTGAGAAAACGTTCCCCTAGCTTAATGCTAACATATATTGGAAAACTAACTTTTAGCATTTAATTTTCACCACTTTTATTGTTTATTTTCATTAAAAAAAAAAGGCAAACTTGTTTAAAAAAATAAAATAAAATGCACAATGAGATTGAGAAAACGTTCCCCTAGCTTAATGCTAACATATATTGGAAAACTAACTTTTAGCATTTAATTTTCTCTACTTTTATTGTTTATTTTCATTAAAAAAAAAGTCAAACTTGTTTAAAAAAATTAATAAAATGCACAATGAGATTGAGAATACGTAGCTAAATGCTAACATATATTGGAAAACTTACATTGGCGGGCTAACTTTTAGCTTCAATAGTCATTCATTTAATTTTCACTACTTTTATTGTTTCTTTTCTTTTCTTTTTTAAGGCAAACTTGTATTCTGACCTGCCCGAACACTTCTTCATTGACAGTGAAGGTGAGGTCCAGCATGTCCTCAATGTCGTTGTCCTTCATCCACTGAAGTGACTGGTGGAACTCCTCATCCAGATACTCAAGGTCGCTCAGATCGCACAGGCTGCATGCAACAAAATAAAAGACCTTCATGTGGGAATGTTGTGTTGCATGCTCGCGTGATTCCCGCATACATACATGCGCAGTAATCCTTTATAGAATGGTCGCGTGAAGAAGGCATCCAGAAGGTACTGGTGGATCAGAGCCAAACCCAGGATGCGACCGCTGAAGCGAAACCTGAGCCCAGGGAAGACATAAGAATAATTGATACAACCTAAAATAAATACAAATATCAACATTTTGCACCAACATTAAAATACAGTAGCATTGTAGATGTAGTTAATGAAAACAATGACTGAGGTTTATGCTCAATCGGAATATGAATACAAGAAAATAAAAACTCTATATAAATATTGATTCCGTTTAAATGTATTGCACATGAAATGTAACCTGAATAAAAGTTTGAAAACAAAAAGTCAGATTGAGTGCAAATGCACAACTCACCACTCGTGGTGATTGTCCACAAAGGCCGACATGGGGCTGATCTGGACCGTGTATGTGTCGTTGGCCGAATATTCAAAGAGACCATAGTAAGGGTTGAACAATTCTCTTGAGACCAGGAAGAAGAATTCTCGGGAAGGTCCACTATAGTCCAGTCTGCAAGAAACGTACCTCTTGAAAAAGCCTTTATGCACTTGGGTGTTTTCTTTGTTTTTGTTTTTAACAATTCATGTATCATGTATCCTTTGCTCACGTTCCAAAAATGAAAAAGTGACAGCAACAAAAAAGAAGTCCGATTTTTCATAATACAATTTTAGGCTTATATCAATAAGACAAATTGGAAAACAAAGCAATTATATTCAAATCTAATTCATGCTGGGGACCGGTTTTTCTATTTTGTATTTTTTAATTTAAGATCAAATCTGACATTTTTTCTTTTTTGTTTTGTTTTACGCATTCCATTTGTGTCCACCTCACTTCTTTTTTTAAAAACATTTTATTTGAGCTGTAATGTGATGAACGTTGCCAATGTTGATCCTCGACTGTCCTTTATCCAGGTAGCTTCCCTTTTCCTTTTTTGTCTCCTCAGACAAAACGTTTCAGTTGTTTTGCAGCTTGTGCCAGGAAAGCCGTAATTGATATTCACATTAACTTCTGTCTTTGTAACGAATGGGGAAAGGAGAAAGTGACATAAAGCAGAGAGTACATTAATTTTTTGTTTTTTTGTGGCAGTGTTCCTACTATCCTCCTCAAAGTTGCTAAGTGCCAGTAAAAATGATACAGACTCCCTCGGGCCATGGCAAAGGTACCATTCAACTAGTTTTAAGTTTCATTAGAAGAGTTATGAAAATATTTTATTAACTCATTCACTGCCATAAATTCATTAAAAAAAAGATTATTAAAAATTAGAGGCAAGAGGCGATTATTTTTTTTAAATTGTAATTAATCGCATGATTTCACTAGTTAACTCACGATTAATCACAAATTCTATCTGTTCTAAATGTACAATTAAAAAAATCTAAGTTTTCATACTCTTGATAAGAAAAGTGGAAAATAATCATTAACTAATCGAAACAGTTAAAATGAATCTTTGATATTTATAGCCGTCAACGGCAGTGAATGAATAAAAAGAAGAAAGAAAGAAAATATTATTAAAAATTCCAGGCGTCAGGCGATTAACGTTTGTAATCGTAATTAATCGCATTACTTCACTAGTTAACTCGCGATTAATCACAAATTTTATATCTGTTCTAAATGTTTCAATAAAAAACTCTAGGTTTTCATACTCTTGTTAACAAAAGTGGGAGAAAAAATTTCAACTAATAGAAAAAGTTCAAATGAATTTTTGACGTCTATAGCCGTTAATGGCAGTGAATGAGTTAAGGTTGAAAAGTTCCTTAGTGCTACTTTAAATATAACAATAATATATGATGACATTAAATTGTATCTTTTGCCTCTATCATGGCTACTTTTGGCCATTTGAAATCATGTTTTTGAATTCTTGTTATTTATTAGATGTAATCCTACAATTTGTGTAAAATGGTTTTCACTATAAACTTAGCAGATGAAAATGGTACTTTTTCATGTTTGCTACTCATTTATATCATTTATCATTTTTTGGACAAGGGAGCAATTTCATACATTATTCTTCATTTCTGACAGCAGCGTTCAATGACTTACTGCGCTCCAGTGGAACAAATAAATGACACAAATGTGATTTTTTTGCCTTCAAAAGTGGCCGCTCACTCTGCTGACTCTACTACTGACAATATATGAAAAAGGCGCTTTTTGAGCTTGTTTTCCAGCTAGTTTGTTTGTGAACATTAAAAAAAAATCAAAAATGTCATGTTAAATATTCACAGTACGACTGTTTCGTTATATTGCATGAGTATTTCCACAGTCCACAGGGAGTTCTCACTTCTTATAGTTAGAATCTTCCCCACTTACGCTGGAAAAGTAGCAAAACAAGTCACCTTTTCATCTTTTGATTTTTAATTTAATATAAAAAGAACAAACGATACACACATTAGTTACGTGATGCTTGTTGGCATCAAGCCACGACTTACTCACCCCTCCTCGCCCACAAAGCTGACGTACAGCTTGCTGCGTTGAAGATCTTTGCGTGAGTAGCACGTGATCTGATTGAAGGCATCTTCCAGCAGGTGGTCGCGCCGGATGATCAACCTGCCACGTGCGTACAAATCTTGTCAATCATAAACACTCACTCATTTATTCCTTCGCAAGCATCACCTACTTGAGCTTCCCCGGTCCTTGTCCGTAGCCTTTGGTCTCCAACTTTCTATAGAAGTTGCGCAGTTTGGCCTCAAAGTCTCTCTTATAAGGTGCCGGAGCTCTGGCGTTTGCTCTCTGAGTACCTGCAAGACAGAAAAAAGGGGCATTTTATGTCAGCTTCGGAATTGTTTGTTTTTCACACACACAATGTTGTCTGATGAAATGTTGACCTCTTGCCTCATATTTAACTTTTGACAATGCACCTAGCATTGCTGCTCATGCTACTAGCAAGTATCGACTTGATGCGCTGACATTACCGGGTGAGTTTTGCGGGGAGGAGACGGGAGATCCCCGAGGTGACTGGCAGTAGCTGGGGTGCAGTAAGGCATGAGGCGGCACATATGACATGACTTCATCCTCAAACAGACTGCGGAGGAGAGAAAAACCGTCAGCCAACAAGCAGACGGAAAACGAGGACATGAAGGAAGGCGTCACCTTAGCAAAATGACGAGGTCGGCGTCTCCTGACAGCCGCGCCAATCCTGATGCGCCGTCTGTGCGGATCAGCTGGACCTTCTCCCTGTTGTCGCGATAACATGAAAACCCACACATCTATAGCCCGTTTCCTACAAGATTACTACCTGAGTGAATGGTTCCGGTGGAAATCTGGCTGCCTCTCCTGTAGAATCTCAAAGATGTTGGGTTGCCGTAGAAATGCCACAATCTTGTCATTGTACGCTACAGGAGGACAAAAATGCACAAAACAAGTCAAAACAAACAAACGGAAGTCCATTTTTTTATTGTGGCTCTTGCTTGGATACCGACCCACTGGCACAACATCTGGAACCTGACCCCTGCTGGCGGACGTGAAGGTGCTCGAGGGCCTCGGCAAAATGGGGGGCCCGGCATGACGGGACTCTTCACCCACCTGCAGAGTGGGATCATTTCAATTTGATGTTTAAAATGGTCCAATTTGACCTGAACAGGGTTCATGTAAGTGTACTGTAAACCTACGTACTAATTCCGATCTTTTGTGACTCTGAATTTAACATTAGCATAGCGATTAGCATTAGCTTCTTCATTTTCTCATGTTCTTGCTTGCTATGCTGCATGCCACGCTACTCCTCGTCCGCTTTTTGTGATGTCTATACGTAGCGCTATCTTATACAAGTATGGCGACACAGAGGCAAGGATTAGTTTTGAAGAGAATCTTCTGTTTCAATTTAATTATAACTGTTTAGATTTAGTCATAACTGTTTTAACTTACTCAGCAAAGATTGATAAGTGTAATAATGTGACCAAACGTTTGAAGATTCTTCCTTCCACATTTTATCACTTAATCAATCTTTGCTGAGTAAGTTAAAACAGTTATGACTCAATCTAAACAGTTATAATTAAATTGAAACAGAAGATTCTCTTCAGTTACTACCGCGCAGCTCCTAGCTGCTAGTACGGCGCAAGTTAGCTTAGCGCTTAGCTTTCACAAGCAGCCAGAAAAGCAGGGACTTGGATACAACACTTTTCTTTTCCTTTTTTAAACCAATCCAGAGCTTAGATTGTTTCTCAAAATCATTTAGCACTAATATACATCCATATTTTCAAAAGCTATTTTTGAACATTTTCTTTCCTGTTCTTAAAACTAAAAGTGGGTTGCGTCTTAGCAACAATAGGAAAATGCCGTTCCTGCGGTGACAACAATTGCGGACCGCTGTTTTGCAGGACTTACCAGGCGTCGTGGGCTGACCTCACCAGCACTATGGCTGCGTTGGCGGGTCAGATGTTGGCGGTGAGTTAAGAGGCTCGGCGGTCGACAGCTCTGCAGGGGCAGCCGAGGGTCAATGAAGGTGGTCGCGCGGCTGTTGTGGTCCACAAAGAAAGGCTGTGCGACAACACACTTCTGGTCATCTCATGTTTACATATCAGTAAAGACAATGCAAGCTATGATGATGATGATGATGATGATGATGATGATGATGATGATGATGATGATGATGATGATGATGATGATGATGATGGCCCACCTTGCCGGTGTGGTCGTGCTTCATCTCCCAGCCTCGAGGCAGTTCCAGCTGTTTGTTGGCAAACGTGTTGAGGAAGGCCACCAGGTCCCTGTTGTGCTGGTAGCGCTCAAAGTGGTGCGTGTCCCGCCGCACCTTACTGATCATGTGTTTCAAGCACGTGTTGGTGGTAAACATGCGATAGGCACTCTGGCAAAAAAGAAGTGGCAAAAAGGAGGAGTTGGGTTAGCTGGGATTGGTCACAGGCACATCATTGATCCTAGAAAATGAATGGATGGAAGTCAGGTGGTGGGAAGTACCTGAGTAGATTCTTCAGGTACTCTATCTGCTCTTTTGTTTTGAGTATTTTTTTCTGACAACTTCTTACTTCTATTTTTCTTTGTGTGTGTGTGTTAAGTTATAATGGGTACTATTGTATATAAAGTATAAGTTAAAGACACACTGTGCAAACCACTAGATGTCACTATAGCATGGAATGCAGCCGAAATGCATGCATTTAGAAGCACAGAAGCACTGCACACTACGGTGGCTCAGAGAGACCATACTTTGCAATTACCACCAATTCTTATTTTGCGTGAGCGAGTGACAGCGACTTGGCAGCCAGTGTGAAGCCCGGCAAGCGACACCGAAAGACCGAGCCAGCCGGATTTAGCTAACAAGAGCGGCTAGCGGGAGAAGCTTGAAAAAAAAAAAGCTAGTAAAAGCTTGCGACGGGAGCCCAAATCACGGCAGTAGCGACGACCACCTGCCGACACCAGCTGTAGAAGGTAAGCGGCGGTTCGACCCATTCGGTCCGACACGATTGATGCACCATCCGGGCTAACTACGTTCGCGAAGTTCTCCTTTGGGCATCCATAGCAGTGATTCATGGCAGCCCTCTTGTACGGCGAGACTACAGCCATGTAATATAATTGGTGATTACTTGACCTACGATTATATAAAAAAAATGGACGTTGATGTGATGGACCATATTTGTTTGCATATTATTGAAATCAATAGTCGGTTTTTAAATTTACTTAATTATTAGTTCACCACTAGAGGGTGCTAAAATACACATACATGGGCTTTAATTTTGACTTTTGTACTTAAGTACATTTCAGTCTTTTTTCTTTAGTACTTTACTTACTTATGGTAGAGAAGTTGAGAGTCAGTATCTCTACTCTGTTTTTAAAATTCTGGGGATGTGAGAAATGTTGCCACTTGTGTTGTAATATATGATTATGTGGTAAAGCAGTAGGCTCAGCTGTTAGGACTTGAAGCTCAAGGACCACAGTTTGAGTCCTGCTGCAGACACATGTAAAAAAGCAGCTAGTTGATTAAATGATAGTCTGTTTCCCATCTACTTCCGTTGTCCCCAACGCCCAGCCACAATTTCAAATACTTTCATGTATTTGACTTGCAGCAGCGTGTACGTTGAATTTCCCTTTTGAATGATTATGAGAAAAACAAATTGTAAAAATGAAAATTCCTTTTTGCACATACAGGGTTAGAATGCAGCACAGTGAAGAAGTCGGGGCTGGTGAGGAACCTGGCACTAGGGGACTGGAGTAGCAGGGAGAGGCGGGATCTGGAGCTGGACTGGGCTGCGCTGCTGTCTCGACGCAGCTCTGCAAAAAATAACAGTCACACAAGGTCTATATAAAGAACATTTCATTCATATATTGTGTTGTTTATTTGAAAAACAAAACGAGAGATGTAATGAGTCCTTATCCTGATGCTAACCTGAGAAGGCAGGGTGCAGATCAGTCTCGTCCGCTGACTGCTCATTGGCTGGCACCTCCTCTGCTCTACTGTCATTGGTTATCGTCCTTCGGATGCTCTGATACCTGAAGGCGAGTGTGTTCATCACCGTGGTTACAGTCAGGCACAAGAAATGCCACAAGTTCTGCGATGATGACGTTCAGGGGTTCAGTGGTGTGGACCTGCGGTTCAGCTGCTCCATCTGCTGGATGGAGCTGGACCTCTGGAGCGTCTGCTGGGCAGCCGGGGCAGTGGGCCGCTGCCAGGTGGTGGTTCTGTTCACGTGGTCCACGTAAAAGATCCTCCCGTGGCTGTCAATCCGCGCCTCCCAGTCTGATATGCAAACACATGCCCTATGGAGACTGAGCTGTGCTTTTGGTAATTCTTCTGATCTCGTTTCAAAAACGTTCAAGATATTGGGCTTCCTGGTGAGATTTAGAGATGCACGATCACCTTTGCAAGTGAACTTTATTTGACATTCTCTAAACTTTTCAATGCACATGACCAACTGATCAATATTTCAATATATATATTTTATATTTATTTAACAGCAAAATAAAAAAATATATATAGATTACCTCATTCACTGCCATTGACGGCTATAGACGTCAAAAATTCATTAGAACTATTTCTTTTTAACATTTTTTCCCACTTTTGTTAACAAGAGTATGAAAACCTAGATTTTTTTAAAATTGTACATTAAGAACAGATGCAAAATTTGTGATTAATTGTGAGTTAACTAGAGAAGTCATGCGATTAATTACAATAAAAGAAATATAATCGCCTGACGCCCCTAATTTTTTAATAATCTTTTCTTCTTTTTTTTATTGCATTTTTAATTGTAATAAATCACATGACTTTAATAGTTCTAGGTTTTCATACTCTTGTTAACAAAAGTGGAAACAATGTTAAACTAATAGAAATGGTTAAAATGAATTTCTGACGTCTATAGCCGTCAACGGCAGTGAATGAGTTAATGATGATCTACTAGCTTAAAAATTACTCCGAGTAAGATCGAGAGGAGGAGCATGTCATTGTTTTGCCTGTCACTATATATCGCAATCTTTTCCCATCACTTCCTGTGGGGAAAAGGTTTTTCCGAATCCAAACAAGTTGGAGGTCAAGCAACATCCTGGAACTAACTGTGTTTGTCCTTGAAGGTCCCACTGTATATTTTTTCACAAAATTATTGAAGTGCACTCACTCGGCGGGAGGGGCTCGTCCACTCTCTGATAGCGACTGATGTCATGGCGAACAGACGGCAGCGTGTGGACAGAAACGTGGCCGTTGACCTGAGCTGTGCAACCATGCAAGTACAAACACACAATATGATTGTTACCATTTATATTACATACAGTCAACAATATTGAGCAGTTAAGTTAACAGTGATCCAGTCATTTCATACCATCCATCATTCCTAAAACGATGTAGAATTGCATAATGACTGCCCCCCCCCCCCCCCACAAAACTGGGAAAGAACGGTCTTCCATAAACCTTTTAGATCAGTGAGTCTCAAACTTTTAGTGGTACGAGAATGAAACTTTTTTAGTATCCAAATCATTTGTCAAGTACATAATTTAACTTTATTATTTGCATGTTCTCAAACAATCATCTGTTAACATTTTTTTTACTTTTATATGAAATAAATATTAAGTGAATCATTCAAGACAGTTTTTTGTTTTCCTATATTTATGTGCAGTTCAATTCTACATTGTGTCAATAATATTGAACTTTAGAATAAAACCTCTGCCTTTTTTTTTCTTTTCTTTTTTGCCTTCATCACTACTGAATTTTAATCTTGCCCATTATGATGATGCTAAGCATATTTTTGGGTAGTACTTTGTGGATAAACGTGAACAGCTTTAGATCAATTATTCATTTTTCTTTAACGTCATCATTATTTGTCTTTTGTTTTCATAGTCAGCTCACCGGGTTCTCTCTCTGACAACGTCACGCTCAGTCCCTCTCTGGCCCTGCATGCCACTTGATTGTGAGCTGCAACGTCAGTGGCCTGCACAGAGCGTCTCTTCCAAACCTCCCCTCGCTCATCCTCCTCCTCCTCCTCCTCCTCTCGCTGCACTTCAGGGCCAACAGCCCCTGCAGCAGACAAAGAGGGATTGACATGTTGTCTTGGTTATTTATTGAAGTTCTCCGGCGGTCCAGTTAGGTATGTTCTGGATCAAAAACAATGGCACACGGCACTGCCTTCTAATGAGATCATTGTCTAGACCACAAATTTACTTACTCAGTGTCAAATCCGGGTCAGTTTAGTTGGTCACAATTCTATTTTTCGGTTATACGCACAAAAAACAACACTGCCTAAGTACAGTTCAGCTGAAAATAACATTTAAATTCAATACACTTGTATTTCAAATTTGTTTTTAGGTACAATTTCACTTTATGTGCAGTACATTTAATTGAATCATTAAAGTACTTTATTTTCCTATATTTAAGCGCAGTGTTGACGTTAAAGTGGCTTGACAATATTAACTCATTCACTGCCATTGACACCTATAAACGTCAAAAATTCATTTGAACTATTTCTATTACATTTTTTCCACTTTTGTTAACAAAAGTATGAAAACCTAGACATTTTTTAAAGAATCTTTTTTTTTTAAAGAAAGGATTATCAAAAAAATTTTTTTTTACTTTAATTAATCGCATGACTTCAATAGTTAACTCACAATTAATCACAAATTTTATATATGTTCTAAATGTACAATAATCTAGGTTTTTATACACTTGTTAACAAAAGTGGAAAAAAATGTTAAACTAATAGAAATAGTTCAAATGATGTTTGGACGTCTATAGCCGTCAATGGCAGTGAATGAGTTAAATATCCTTTTTAGGAATGAATGCTCTCCTTTTTAATGAACGCTTAAGTGGCTACTATGCTACTGTATTTTGCTGCTCGTGATGCCTGGTACTTGATGCATGATACTTGGAGAGCTATTAAGTATTTTTTGAGGTGGTACTTGGTTTAAAAAGTGTGAGAAACACTGATCTTAAGGTAATTTCATTATTTTGCTTGTGTCGATACATCACATACACACACATAATCTCCACGGTTAAGATAAGTCTCAGTGATCAATCAATTGATTGCTTCCAGAATTCCCACCCACCTGCATCAGAGGTTCCGATGTCGCTCCCGGTCGTCATAGCAGTAGTCGCCAAGCTGTTGCTGCTTGACAACTCCGCTCCTTCCTCCTCTGCCCTTGGAGCCACTTCCGTCCTTGTCTCCACCTCCTGGGACAAAAAGCAGATGCTTGATGGTATCCAACATGGATATTCCAATAATTCAATTATTCCAGAGACTCAGCTCTTTTTCTGTCTTTGATAATACATTATGCAATTTTTAAAATTACTTTCTCAGTGTTTTAAAGGGGAAGTCAACTCCCCCAATTTTTTGGGGACAATAATATGTTCTATGCAGCCCCACTCGTCTAAATACAGTATTTTGGTTAATATTGCTTTAGTGGAATATGAGAAAAGCAGCAAAATCCATCTCGGGTGGCGGCCATTTTGCCACTGGCCGTCGACTGAAGATGCCATCAATGTTACTCACGTCTCAGGTAACAACCAATCACAGCTCACCTGTTTTCTGAAGCTGAGCTGTAAATTAGCTGGATTTTGCTTCATAACTATTATTCCACAAATGTAATATTAATCAGAATGTCATATTTAGATTAGTGATGTCACATGTAACACATTATTGTCAAGAAATTATTAAGGTGACTTCCACTTTAAAGTCAAGGACACTGCGGCCTTCTCTGCTGGACGAAACACAATGTGTTGTACTGTTCTATAACCTACATTTTAATATTACAGTATCTTACCTGAATGGGTGAAAGTGGCCCGCAGCTATATGAAGAACTACAGGCTGCGTCCTGGTTGGTGTTCACCCTTGAACTTTGCTCACCAAATGTGCAATCGCTTGCAGCCTCCTGTTGTGAAGCCTGAGGCGAACCACTGTCTTCCATTTCTCCACTAACAGGTGCTGATGCGCCTGCACTGACGATCATCGCCATCCCCTCATTCATTTGTAGCTTTGCCGCACTACTTGAACCTTGGGCCTCAGCCGCCTCAGCGCCAGGACAGCCCGCTTCTGGTCCGGTGCGCTCACATTTGGAGCTTTCGCTCCCATCGGAAATGTCAGCGTCTCCCGCCCTTTGCGATCTTGTCTCCTGCTGGGAACCGCGCTGCCCCGCGCACTCCTCGTCCTCGTCCGAGTCTATGTGGAGCATCGCGTTGAGGCGCGTGTCTGTGGGAAAGCTGGAGCAGAGTCTTGGCGACGGCCCGGAGGGAAGTCGCTCCACGTGGCTCCCAGAAGCCTCCATGGCGTCCAAGTAGTCATTGAGGGACACTTGCCTGTGGGTGTGGCCGCCCGCAGCCGCCAGAATCGTGTCCTCCTGCCATGCGCTGCTGTTGCCATAGTAACAAGCACCGTTGACCAACGGGGGGCTTTCGTCCGGGCCTGTGAGGGAAGCGCCGCATGCGAGGCGAGAAGATGAGGAGGGGTGTGGTAGGTCTTCATCGTCAGAAGGGCTCCCAGGGTCGCTGTTTACGCTGCTGCCCAAAATGGTTCCTGTTGCATCTGGAGAGGAACACAAGGTTGGTAGTTACATTACCTCCACCAAGGATTTCATTGCCGGCATTTTTCTGTGCTTCACTGCCATTCTTAAAATGGAAGTCAACAGAATGTTTTGTTCTTGACAATAATATGTTCTATGCAGCCCCACAAGTCTAAATACGGTATTCTGGTTGATTTGGTGTTAGAGGAATATAAGTTAAGCAGCAAAATCCAGCAGTTTTTTATCATTATCAGAAGGCGGCCATTTTGCCACTTGCTGTCGAGTGAAAATGACATAACAGTTGCTCAGGTCTCACGTAACAACCAATCACAGTTCAGCTTCAGAAAATACTTCAGCTGTGATTGGTCGTTGCCTGAGCCCTGAGCAACTGTGATGTCATCTTCAGTCGACAGCAAGTGGCAAAATGGCCGCCCCCTGAGATGGATACACACGGCTGGATTTTGCTTCATAACTCACATTCCACAAATGTAATATTAATCAGAATGTCATGTTTAGACTAGTGAGGTCACATATAACATATTATTATCAAAACATGTTTAACACTTAGGCTTCTTCATCTTCTAGCTGGATTTGTCAACAACAACATCATGACAGTGTGAAATCAACACACACCTTCATGTCCAGTGGAGGTGATGGCCACCCGGAACTGCAGCTGTCCGCTAACGTGATCTGTCGGGAGGCGGCGACATAAGCTGTAGCTGACCGGGTGTTGGCTGGATACAAACAAAGAGCGGGATTTCATTTTATTTATTTATTTTAATGACAGGAGACATATAGTTTAAACACACAATGTGTATGGACTCACTCCGCTTTGGGCCCCTCCAGAAGTCTCTGCACCGGTACGATCAGCTGACCCAAAAGCCGCTTGATGATTGGTCGGCTCTTGGCAAACTTGTCTTTCACTTCAATCTCCATCACGTCGCTCATCAGGGCCACAAAAGTGTATTTCTAAAGCAGAACAGGGCGGACCGTCAAAGCGTCATCAGAATTGGCCTGTTTGAGTCACAATGCATCCAGTTGCCAACCTCTCCGTGCCACACAGGGTTGATGGTATTGGCGATAATGGAGGTCCGCCTCTCCTGACCGTGGTGGGTGAACTTGGGGAGGCCGGTCCTTTTACCGGGCTGGATGGACATCTTCAAGTAAGGGTCCGGGTTGAAAAACATGCCCTTCTTCAGGCCCACCGCCCGGATGTCTGCAGTGGACAAGGCGCACTTATAGCTCATTTTGCATTTGTACGTATTTACAGGGGCCTTTGCTCTGCTCACATGTGTCCTCTCACCTGAGAGGGTGAAGCTGACCAGTTTGCGACAGTGCTCTGTCCCTGATTGACTCTCAATTTGACCATCACTGCCCACCTGGGGAGAGAGAACATAACATTTGTGTTTTGGAAAAAAAAAGACTCATGAGTCATGAAGATTCCTAATTAAAAGAGAGTTTTGCTCATAACAATGACTGAACTCGAGAAAGCAGCTCTCCTGGCAGCATTTGTTTTAAACTATGCCATAAAGTGCAATATTTCTTCGTTAGGCTTTCATTTGAGATGTTATTTAGATTCTGCCCTAAGCGGGGGATGGATGGGCACATCAGTCACTTGTGGCGAAGAAGGCATTGACCCGAAATGGGAAGCTCTTGATTTACTGCTCAATCAATTCTCTGTTTAGAATGTCGTTTCGAGGCCTCCCTGGTGAGATGTCCTGGGCAAGCCCCAAGTGGAGGAGGCCCCCGGGGAAGCCTCAGTGGTGAGACTATTATTGTATTGTTCGGATGGCCTGGGAACACTTTGGCATCCCCCCAGGAAGAGCTGGACAGAGCTTCGGCTGTTGTCCCCACAACCCAATCCCGGATGAAAGGAAGATTGACGGATAGTGTAGCGTTCAAAGCAATAACGCCCACGCCACCGTCCACAAACACTATTATGCTACGAGATTACTAGTAAGAGCAAATTCTGTACCGTCACTCTGGGGTTCTTGACAGTGATGCACGGTGTTGTTGCTCTAAGTGCTCCACTCACACCGTGATAATATTTGAAGCAGACCTTGGTCTCATCTGCAGAGAGACAACACATCACGTATTGAGTCATTTCATTTATCTGGCGGATAAATGTAAACATTGAATTTCTGTTCACTTACAAACATTTCACTTGCGCGAGTAAATCAAGGTTTATTGAGTCATCATCCCAGAGCATCATTACTAGCCACTTTCCCTTTCTGCAAGCGGGTTTGGCTTTAATTTGAGCACAAGTGTGCCATATCGAGTGGACACATTACATGTTAATACAACTGTATAGCAGGGGTCAGCAGCCTTTTTGAAACTGAGAGTTACTTCTTTGACGTGAAGGCCTGCCAGTTTTATACACACTTCTCAAATAACAAATTTGCTGAGATGACTTGGGGTAAATGGGTAAAAATTGTCATGCGCTATTGATTGAAGTATACACCCAGTAGGGCTCTTCTGATATCTGTAGACTTGGGTCAATTGGTGGAACCCAGAGTCCAAAGTAAACATGGTGAAGCTGCATTTAGCTGTTTTGCTGCACACAAATGGAATAAGCTGCCAACAGAAGTGAAGTCGTCCAAATGCTTTTAAATCCAGGCTAAAAAGATTTTTCTCTCCTATACCTTTGATTAAGGTCTTCTAAACATTTTTAAATCATGTTTTTTTATTTTAATTACTTCAGAAAACTACTTTGATTTCTTTACTTTTTTCTTTTTATCTCATTTGCTCTAGAAACGTATAAATATGTTCTATTTTAAATGTTTTATGTTTCCAAAAGACGTATTTATATGTTTAAAATAATAATAATAATATTTTTTATGCTAGAGCATACAGAAGGCTTTGATGCAGCTGCTCAACTTCAGAGAACGGGTGAAGTAATGGTAGTAATTACAAAACAGAGTATAAGAGATCAACCAGGGCCATGTTACAAACAAGCTCATTTACCCACGGTTCTAAACAGATTTGTGAATAATGATTAAACTTAAGCTATATTCTAATGTTAATTGCTGCAAAACGGAAACAGATAGAAATATCCTTTTTTCCTGATGAAATAAGAAACTCCAATCTTTCTTTTGGTAGGTTCCATGTTTTTATAGCAATAGAACACAATATTCTGTGGGCCTTGCAAAATCAGTCAAAATCCAGTAAAACAGCCGGGAGCGAAGGGGGTTGCTTCCGTGAAAATGGCTGGGAGTGAATGAGTTAAAGTTTTCTGTTAATGTGTTTTGGCAATCTTGTAAGATCGTTTTGTTTGATCTACATTGCTTCTGAATGTCGTGAACTGTTGTGTATTTTGATGCATGTGGGTGTTGTGACCTTGCTTGTGTAAAGCACAATGGTACTCACAGTCCATGAAGTAAGGCCCCGCCTCCAGTTTCCATACAATTTGGCCTCGCTGAGTGCCATTCACACCACGGTTCTTGGAGTCCCACACATTGGCGACGCATGTCTCGTCTGGAGAGCACGTAAATAACTGCATCAGGGGCGGCTCAGTCTTCAATCAGAAATCATTTGCTTTCTCTGCTCGTTTGAACAAAAGTAATGCAATATTTGACAAGCAAAATATGCTGCTTCTCTTTCAGACTTCTGCCGGCCACCACTGTGGTTTTAATGACATTTTTAATTGTAGTCATTTTGATATAGGAAAACAAATGGTTTGCATCAGACTAATCAATCACAAACCTCCCCTCTACACACACACACACACACACGCATACACACACACACGCGCATACACAGTCCCTCTATTGCCCTGTGTCAGGTCACCATCAATAAGGAGCTTTGTAGCTGACAGCTAAAATGTGTAGCTGTCACAGTGGTTAACAACACACAAAGGTTAGACGGATGATAGTGCTTGAGTGCGATGGGCTGGAGGGAAAGCCAAGCTATAGACAGACCTCATCTCTTGGCCCAATTCCAAAGTTACAGTAACCCTTGCCCTTCTTTACGGTCTGGATCAATACTACCAAAGAGCGCTGGAGTACGGGGCGGAATGGAGAGCTCACTTTTGACCAGCGTTCTTGACTTTGTGCATAAAAAACCCTTTTTAGAAGAGGCAACTCGTGTGTTCTCCGTGTTTGCTCACCAATGTGGTACAGTCCAATCCAGTCTGTGGCGTCCACTTCCTCCTTGATGTCCCACGAGATGACGAGGTGGGCATGGCCAAGGATAAGCTGGTACGTCGACGCCGTGAGTGAGGATCGGCTATCTGACGTTACAAGATCAGTGTCGCTATTGGCTCGCTGTAGCCCCACCCCCGCCACTTCCGGCTGGCCCCCTGACGCCAAGACGGATGGCGCGGGGGAAGAAGAGCCAGAAAGGCAGTGGATGTTTTCCGGCCCGATCGTGTACGGCCGGCCATGAGGGTTACGGCGCCTCACCGCCATCAGGTGTTCGCGGGCGCTGCCATTGGTTCCTGGCGAGGATGGCGACGTGGAGGGGGATGAGGCGGCTGTTGCCATGGTTACCACAGCGTCACAGGCTGTGAGCGGAGGCTGCAGCTGAGTGTGAAGATTATGGAACTGATGATGAAGGTGTTGAGGGAGCAGATGATTGGAGCAGAGAGCAGGTGGAAGGAAATAAAAATAAGAAATGAAAACAGATGACTGCACTTTAAAATTTCCCGGATATCTTCGCCAGACGTTTCTTTGGCTGCAATGTTTCAGTGTTCCCTCGCTTGTGATTGGAGGTATAATGAAGCAAGTGAGTCTCAGTCTTTGTTGTTCATGTGCAAAAGTCTCCCATATAATACAGGCAGATAACTGAGGGCCTTGCACATGATCCGCTATTATTGTCCCTATTCACTTCAGGGAGGGGGGTGGGTGGAGGGATGATGGAGACCTGGAAGGAAAGGACAGGGGAGAATAAAAGAAGGAATGATGCTGAGTATTTTTAACTTGTTCACTGCCAATTAAAATAGATCTTTGACGTCTCTAGCCGTCAATGGCAGTGAATGAGTTAATCACACTTTTTATCTACGGTACAGTTGCCATAATATCATCTTGAATTATTTTCAAATCTAGACCTTGACAATTTAAATATTCGAGTATGTGCCAGTTATGACGGGTCAGGAGTGGCAATGTTGTTAGCTAACAATAATCTGTGCTAACACTGCAGCTCTGCTTACCTTTTGGCTTTGACATGATAGTGCTTTTCAGTGCTCAGACCATCTCTTAAAAAAGGCAGATCTTCTCACTTGGTGGTTTAACTTCACACTTGATGGCAAGCCAGGGAGTCCAGAGACCCAACTCCTTGGAAACAAGAAATTATAAAGTCAACTATCTATACGTACACTTTAAGGAAGACATACACTTTTTTCACAATTTTAAATGTTTTCGGTTTTAATAACATATCTGTAATGCGAGTCTAAAGACAGCACGAGTCTAAAACAACATCAATTGTATTTTCACCCATGGAATTATGGTGGTATAGAGCATACCTATAGCAAAGTATACGATGAAGACTGGAAATTAATAGATTTAACTCACATAACCTTTTGTGGATGTAAAAAGAAAAGAAAAAAAATAATTGTTTTATTTTGACCAGTGATTCTCCAATGTGGGCTCCCTTTAGTGAATCACAGGACTTAACGTTCAAACTGTATGTGCATATTGTTCCAGAGGCTTCAACTTTTTAACTATTAAGTGCAATGCATTTGCATTTCATCTTAAACGAGAACTGTTTGTTTTCAAACATGTATTTAAGTTCATTTAGCTAAATACTACTTTAGGTGTCACTTGGTCTTAAGACTGCAAACCACTGATTTCGACTACAAAAAATTACTGGAAAATGACGTCTGCTACATCCATTTGGACCTTGATCAGGACAAACACTGAAATGGCAACTCAATGCTACTTGTCACAAATATTCACAGCAAAACAAGGGTGGAATTAATGAAAATGATTCCCTTAATTGGGCCCACAATGCAATTAGATGAACCAGTTCCAGTGCTCTACTCCTGCGCTTGTTCAGCCAATGAGATGGCCTGTTGGGAGTAATTATCAGAATGAACCATTGGTAATGATGTTAACATCCCCCACATCCCTCCTTTGGTTCCTGTCTATGTCAAGTCTGCGGTCACTTTCGAGATTGATTTCACTTTTTACAGGGTCCAAATAAACCACAGCTGCTATCACCTGAACATAAGCGTATTGTATGTTGGGCAGTTTACAGTAATCAAAAACTGCACATCAACTGGTAACCTGTCATGAGGGTACACAGTACTAATTATTTTCAATTTTATTTTGAGAGGTGCTATTTTAGAGGTTTGCTTTAAAATGATGGGCCAAGTATTTAAAACATAATCCAACAGGATTAAATTTGATGGATTAGATTAAATCCAGATAGGATAGAAAACCACATTTAATTTTGAAAATTCTAATCTACATTTTGAAATCCAATCTTGTTTTTAATCCAGATTTGAGCCCGAGTTTAGTATTTCAAAACTTCAGTCCCAAATCTGGATCAGTTTGATCATGAAAAATAGCATTAAAATAATCCCACCACGGGGTAGGATTACACTGTGATTCCATGTATTAGTTTCACATATACTCATCAATAAATAATTCCATTTCCCGGAATTAACTCATTCACTCACTGCCATTGATGGGTGTAGACGTCAAAAATGTATTTGAACTATTTCTATTAGTTAAACATTTTTCCACTTTTGTTAACAAGAGTATAAAAAACTAAAAAAAATGTTTTATTGTACATTTAGACCAGATATCAAATTTGTGATTAATCATGAGTTAACTATTGAAGTCAATCGATTAATTACAATTTAAAAAAAAATGATCGCCTGACGCCCTAATTTTTAATAATCTTTTTTTTAAAAAGATTATTAAAAATTAGGTCGTCAAGCGATTAAAAGTTTTAATTGTAATTAATTGTATGACATCAATAGTTAACTCATGATTAATCACAAATTTTATATATGTTCTAAATGTACAATAAAAACGTTTTTGTAGTTTTTTATACTCTTGTTAACAAAAGTGGAAACATTTTTAACTAATAGAAACAGTTCAAATTAATTTTTGACGTCTAAAGCCGACGTCTAACTGCAATGGCAGTGAATGAGTTAATAGTAAAAAAATAAATATTCTTAATGAAACCTCATTATGTACTTTGTTTTACAAAATTTCACAAATGTCAAAAAAACATCCAAATGGCTTCAACCCAAAATTAAACAGCAACAAAACTTTTTTAAAAATTCTGAACAATATGTTGTATGTGTCTTCACTAGTCTAAACACAGCACTCATATTAATATTGCATTTGTCCTGACCAACTGTGATGTAATTTTCATTGGACAGCAAGTGGCAAAATGGCCACCCCTTTTGCATTTGGTACTTATGGGTTTATCATAGCCTTGAAGTCTACAGAACACACTTTCTGTCCCCTGGGGCAGGGTAATCTTAGGGGCGGGATGGATTTGGAAATCTCAATCCAAAAATTATCCAGATTATTCTGATCTAATCCAGCAAAGTATTGAAATACCGGGATAAAAAAAATCTTGATCCTTGGATCAGGAAAATGGAATTTGGAAATCTGAATCAGTTTAATCTGGATTAAAAATTTTGAAATACTGGGCCGTGGGGATTGAGGTTCGAATTTTAGCTCTGTCCTTTCTGCGTGGCATTTGCATGTTCTTCCCGCACCTGCATGACTTTTCTCTGGGTACTTTGGCTTCCTCCCATATTCCAAAAACAGTCGTGTTAGGTTCAAGAGTCTAAATTGTTTATAGGTGTGAATGTCAGTGTGAATAGATGCTTGTCTATATGTGCCCTGTGATTGGCTGGTGAGGAGTCCAGCATGTACTTCACCGCTCACACAAAGTCAGCTGTAATAAACTCCAGATCACCCAATGAAGGCAAGCGCAATGGAAATTAGATTGATAAAGCATAAATCAATTTTGACGACAGATTGATACTATTTTATATGCTTACATGAATAATATATGTCATTTAACATAATTAGCTCCATCCTTGCCTCTGAATATTTCATTTTAAAAAGGCTCATGATACAAGTATGATGTCCTCACGGCATCATCGAAGCAAATACTGTAAGTGTGGTGGCGTCTTTAAAACATGCAGCGGGCGCAATAGTGGGAGCAGTCTAACCATGTGAGTGGCACCAGCATCAAGTCTGTGGGTTATTTATAAATGGTGAGACTTTGTAACTAAAAATAGACATAAGTGCAAAACCGAGTCAGGCACTTTTTGCAAAACAATATTTGCTGCAGAGTTAGCTTGTGCTTGTACACTATGGCATCTGGGGCTGGGGAGCGCGCGCGTACACACACACACACATGTGTTTCCTATAAAAAACAAACAAGAAAAATGTTTGTGGTCTGGAGATGTTTTTATTCTTTTGGATGCCAACAAGAAAAAAAATAAGCTTAAAAATACTGCATCTTCTAAGCTAGTTGCAGGAGAAAGTTCGAGGGCTATATTCCTTAATTATAAAACTGTCACAATTCACATGTATAAAAAAAATGAAATCACAAATATGGCCCAGGCCATGGTGATACACCAGCAATAGGACCTATTTGTGGCCAGTCTGACATGGGACACAAACTCTGTTATACTTTACCAACAGAGTAATGCTTCTCAGTAGTTGTATTGACTTAAATAACTGAAAGAGGATTGGAGAAGGACAAAGCGGGCCAATCAGAGGTGACCCGGTGCCTTTCTGACCCAATGACAGCCCTGTGTGTGTACTGAGGCTGCTGTAAAACATTCCAAGTTCCCAAATAGACAGTACATCAACTAAGAACTTTTCCAGTCTTGAGAAGCTCAGCAAAGTGTTTTATTCATTTATTTATTCAAGAACAGGGTGGCATCAGAAAATAATTGATATCCTATTTTGGTCACATTAAGCTAATGATTAGACTCCCATTGTATTTGTGTACATTGCACTCGTTACATAATATATATTATGGTGTACTTATTCCTCTGTAATACTGTAGTGTATATTATTATGGAATTCTATATATTATTATGTGTGCATACATTTGGCATTAACAAATACAATGAACATTATTGGCTCGGTTTCAAATTTCCAGGAATGTTGAAAGTCAGAAATTTCATACAACCAACACAAACAGCTATGGCTACAATTGGCTAGTTTACAGCGCTAATGCTAGCTTAGAATTGCTAGCACTGCTATGTTGTTGTTGTTTAGCGTTTTCTGTGACTGTGTCTTTATGGCAACTATGCATTTTTAGAATCGCGCCAGCAGTGAAGGGTGCTACGTAGAGAAGACTCGGGCGTGTGGGTGGTAGTACAGTTTAAGTGTGGAGAGGCTAAAAATGGCGATTCACCCCTTTAATTCCCATAAATTTTCATAGAAAGTATCCAATTTAGAATATTTAAAAAAAATCCCCCATCTTAATATGACATTTTACAGGAAATTTCCATCCCTTACCAACATTTTTAATGTGGTATGTAAAGTTACCAAATTGTCACTCTGGTCTATATATTGCACATGTGTAAATGAAAACCCTGAATCATTATATTATTATATTTGCACTCTTTTTTGTGAAGAAATAAAAGTCACTATATTCCAAAAGTACTTAATTTAATATGTGATAATTGTGACTTTATGGCAAATTTTTTTATGGCTTATTAGGCCACAAATATAATGGTGTGGCCCACTTGATGTGGATCCAATTTGAGTGATTACGGTCCTGAACTCAAATTAATTTGACACTCCTCAGAGTTACTGTCTCCAGCAGTGATTTACTAATTCCCAACCGGTGTGAAATTATTAAGAAATTATTCAAATTAGCTGGTTGGAAAAATTACCCATTTACTCCATCCACCCATCCATTTTTTTAACCGCTTGTCCTCACAAGGGTCGCGGGGGGCGCTGGTGCCTATCCCAGCTGACTACGAGCACTAGCGGGGTACACCCTGAACTGGTTGCCAGCCAATCACAGCACACAAAGAGAAACAACCATCCCCACTCACAATCAAACCTATAGACAATTTGGAGTGGTCAATTAACCTGCCATGCATGTCTTTGGAAGGCGGGAGGAAACCGGAGTGCCCGGAGAAAACCCACGCAAGCACGAGAACATGCAAACCCAGGAAGGCCGAAGCCCGGACTCGATCTCACGTCCACTCCACTGGGCGGCGGACGTGCTGACCAGTCACCCACTGTGCCGCCATTTCCTCCAAATAATGCAAATAATGTATCTGCTTATCGTACCTATGCCAGCGATATGACAGGCAGGATCATGAAATGCTCTTCCACTTGACAGCACAAAGTACATATTTAATTATATTCTATTGATCCACTTTTTTGTGGCATTTTTGTTTGCTGGTGTGCCTTGGCTCAGTACAGGTTGGTAAAAACTGGTCTACACTTTGTATGCAGAAAAGGAGGGCAGACAGTAGAACCGTAACCCCATTATACAGTCTAGCAAATATCTTGACACAAAAACAACAGCGATGGCTTTTGCCATCTCATGAAGTATATAGAAATGAAGCTATGTTATAATGCAATGATACTATAGTAGCAATACAGCATTATAATTCAATAAATACTGTCTGTATAGCTTCTATTTTTGTATGATTCATTGCAACAAGGGGAAAATAAAATTTCATGTGCATTGATAAGTAAGGTATGGCATATTTTAGAGCAATCAGGTTCTCACAGGATCTGATGATGAGTAGGAGGCTTTTGAGGAAGGAAATGTGAGCCGCCCAGTTGTTATTCTGGGATCAATGTGGTAGTAGAAGCACAATAGTGCACGCTGTCTTTGCACACATACATTAAAAAAAAATCTAGTTGGCCTCTTTTTTTATTCAACACTTTAATGTCACTCAACAGGCCTTTGATGCTACTTTGAAGTGTGAGCCCATCACTGCATGAGCAGCCCAGAAACAAAACCCTTGCAATGGCTTTGCATCATTAATCAAGTATCTTCAGCAAACAATGAAATGTCTAAAAAAGAAAAAAAAGAAAAAAAGAAACAAAAGACGTTTGCTCACCTTTGTTGCCTTGATTTCAACGCCCCATCCGCGTGACAAAATAGACCGCAAAAGTCCCTCGCTGATGTACGACGGAGCTTCGCGGTGCCGCGGAGCTCAGCGACCTGTCAGCGGCGTCGAAGCGGCCAGCACCCGGGCGAGGCGCCGCCTCCCCCTCGAGGGTGTGATAGTCTGTCAAAAGCTACACGTTCCACACACACACAAACGAGCAAACATGTCAGCTTGGGAGCCTCACATCATGGCTGGTTGTCGCCCTCTCGTCGCGGTGCATCCAGCCAGCCTCATGTCTTATTTATTGGACCGGACCTCTCTACATCCGGCGTCCCGTTTCCGCTGCTCTGCTCCCGCTCCCTCAGCGAAAACAAGCCCCCAACGCAGCCGTGTTACAGACGCCCCTTATTTTTTGGGATTAAAAATGCAGATGAGCAACTTTTGGATGTTATCGGGCCTGCTTGCGAGTATGTTCTGTACTGCTGGTCGTGTTGAACAGCAAAATAACACCGCCTCACCCCTCCCCACCCCCTCTTTGTGCGTCACGTGTTCAGACAGCGATTCGGGCCGCATAGAGTCCCATAACTGTACGTGATTAGTGATGAAAAGCTCCAATCTGTTATTGTTTGGGCAAGGGGGTCATATAGCTATGTCATATTTTTTCTCATGTGATTATGACGTCAAATAGTAGCATCAACATCTAGATTTATTTCTTATTTTTGTTGGTTTCCAAGAAGAACAGTTAAACCATGAAATAATTTGATTAGTCAAGTTCAACCAACACTTTTAATGAGATAATTTGTCATATCATATATTGTGTTTACTGCAACCCTGCTACAGATACTCAGGCACATGACAAACATGTTTTAAAAAAAACCCATTCACAATTAAATTTGGTTTGAATACTACATTAACCATTGTTGTATGCCTGGAATTACAAATCAAATGGAGTTTTCACCCGAGATGCTAACAGTGTTAGCTCCATTCTGTTAAAGAACAAACGTTGCCATATAACAAAATACAAATATTTTCTATTTAACTTCTTCTGATAATGAGTTGCAGGGTTGCATTGGTTTGAATGTCACACTCCATTACAGTTGAAAATATTAAAATAAAATAAAAAATAAAATAAAGTGAAATAAGAGACTTTTGTTGGCGCTAGCTTGATGTCATTTCTGCCGAGTCATTTAGCTCACTTTTTTCTCTTCCACTCTTCTACTAATATAAAGTATGTTTGCCATACTAGAATAAAGTGTAACTGCACAACTCATTTAATATTTTTTTTTAATTTCAGGCAAATTGATGCTTTTCAAATCGTTGCTGTAACAGATTAAAGAGCAAGCTGAATAAAGTTATTGTATGTTGTAAATTGATATGACTTTTTGGTTTTGTTTAATGTTAATAAGGATACAATATTACGCAGAGGTGAGTTAATGAGCTTATAGCCATTTTATAAACAACTATTTATAATGGCAGTGGAGAGTTGGGAGTAGACTTTACACCTGTGGTGTCAAACTCATATTAGCTCAGGGGCCACACGGAAGAAAATATTTTACCAAGTGGGTCGGATCGGTAAAATCATGGTATATAATTAAAAAAGAATTGCCGTCAATTATACACAAATTTTCCATATTTTCGGGCCAGCCCTAAATTGCAGGTCGCAACTGTAAATCTATTGTCCCAAAAAAATATGAGTATGAGTTTCGGGCATGTTATAACTACCTATTTTGCATATACCTGTATATTGTTCACAGAATGCGTTGTGGTGCTGTTAATGAAGTTATAAGGATGTTAATCCTTGTCATATGTGTAGTTGGAATGTGTGCCGTATTCAGCACATATGTTTGATTTATGTTGGTCTATGTTTAAAAAAAAGAAAAAAACTAACTTTAAGTTGTGTGTAAAATAATGACATCCAGAGCAATTCTGTGTACAAGTTGCATTGCTTGTCTGAGTAGTACGTGTGAAATTAGAAATGTATATGCTTTGATTGTGGCTAGCTGATTAATTGGTGCGACATTGCTAATTTTTTTACTTTGCAAAATGGTCTCGCGGGCCGGATTACACTTGATCTGGCCCGTGGGCCGTATGTTTGACACCCGTGCTTTACACAGATCTGGTCGGCTAGATCTGGATCGGACAATATTTAGCATTTTATACAAACTCGCTGATCGCTATAATGTCTTAATTTGCCTGCTCGATTGATGCTATTGACTGGACATTACATGTTATATTTGTTTATCACATTTTTTTCTCCCCATGCATTTCAATTGATGTCAGACAAAAAATTGAGAAGCACTGGTTTACACTCACAACTTCTGTGAGTGTAAACATGAGTGTGCATGATGAAACAAAACACAGTATTCTAATTACAAGGAAGACATCCACAAAGTCATACCCAAAAAGGCAGATTGAAAACTTACTGACCTTCTGTACTTGATATGCAAGTTAGTGACAAAAAATAAATAAACAGGGGGGGGGGGGGGGGGTCAATTAGAGGGAGTTTGAGATTTATGGTAAGTTAAATAATATTTAGAATCACATATTAAGGCGACACGGTGGCTGACTGGTTAGCACGTCCGCCTCCCAGTGCAAAGGTTGTGAGATCAAGTCCGGGCTTCGGCCTTCCTGGGTGGAGTTTGCATGTTCTCCCCGTGCTTGCGTGGGTTTTCTCCGGGTACTCCGGTTTCCTCCCACATTCCAAAAACATGCATGGCAGGTGAATTGGACACTCCAAATTGTCCATAGGTGTGATTGTGAGTATGGTTGTTCGTCTCTGTGTGCCCTGCGATTGGCTGGCAACCAGTTCAGGGTGTACCCCGCCTACTGCCCGAAGCCAGCTAGGATAGGCTCCAGCAATCCCTGCAACCCTTGTGAGGACAAGCGGTACAGAAAATGGATGGATGGATGGACATATTAAGTGTACAATTCTCTATTTTATTTAAAGTGCTATGGTGGGACAGAAAATGTACCCCAATTCTGGAATGACCCGGTACACTTAATTGCATCCAACTGACAATGACATGAAATCCATCATAAGAGCTGTATGGAGTATGCACTTTAAGGTCATCTTTGTATTTTCAGTCATTTGTATGTGTTTTTGTGAGTGGATAAAAAAAAAAAAAAAGCACCCTACACATCCAAAGGCCAGATGCAGTGCAGTGACCCGGGTAGGAAAAATGAAGCAAGCAGAAGGTTGGGAATGGGATAGCCGAGATGTAGGGATTTGGCAAGTAATCCTCAGCGCCTTAATCCTTGCAACAACAGAAAATCCGTCCATCCATTTTTTTGTCAGGAAAAAAAAAAGAAGAATATAACATGAGGATATTTAGTATAGAACATGAATGAATGATTTATATTTATTTATTAAATATATTAAACTTGTAAACTTAAAATGTTTGTAAGTACAAAAAAAAAATCTACATGATCATAGTTGATGTTGGAGGTGTGATCATTCATAATTGGTGACGGTCCTTCTCGGCCTGGCCCGTTGTCAAATGACGCAGTGTGTGGTGATGAGCTGGTGGGCCATCTCAATGTTGCCGCTGGCCTGGTAGATGAGGGAGAGATTGAAGGCGGCCTCCTTCCTCAGATCCACTTGGTCATCATCGATGCCCTGTTGGTGTGGGTTGAGGAGAGTTCTTGTGAGGATGCACTGGAGAGGAGGCGCGTTCAAGGTACCACAACGGTTACAACTGTTTGGGGTTATTCATTATAGTTAGTTTTATTTCAGTCTGAGATTAAATACATTTTTAGAGCGTGTGTATTAGTTTTTTTTTTTTATATGCTTTGATTAAGTAAACATTTTTTTTTTGAATATTATTATTATTTTTTTTTTTTTACAAATTTCCTCTGTATAGATGTACATTAATACCAAAATAAATACAATAAATACAATTAAAATGAGCCCCGAAAAGTCATTTATGAAAATAACTGAAAAAGATAAAACTGAAGGATATTTTTTTCTAATGATATTTTTATAAATGTAAAATGTCGTCTCAGTTATCTTTTCTTTCTTTTTCTTTTTTTCTAAAGCACTCTCCATTTTATTTTATTAATGTTTTCCCACTTTGGACTGCAATAAATTGAATTAATTCAATTAATCATCATTCTGAAAATTGAATCGGTGAAAATGTGCTAAAATCGTGAACTCAAATTTTGTCTTCTGGTTTATTAAAAGCTGTTGTTCTTATCTTCTGTTACTTCCAGATATTATTGTGAGTTGTAATTTTGCACATGGCACAAGTGGCACAATGCTGGATGGACGGTTTACAAAACATAGCTACTTAATGTGTTTTGTTAAGTTTATGTTAAAACTAGAGCTGTCAAACGATTACATTTTTAATCAGATGAATCACATTTTAGAATTCTAATAAAAAATACTTTTATTATCAAGATTCCCCCCCCCCCCCGCCAAATTTGAAGAGCAACGGTTATGTGTTAATTATTTTGACATTTAATGTTATGAGGACGTCTTCCACATCTTTTGATTCACTGCACACGCTCATCCTCTTTTTCTAATCAGTTATTACTTGCATAATTTAAAATGGGAAAAAATGACCCCAATATTTTGACATGAACAAATATTGTAAATGTAATTATGTTTATTAACATAACCTGTGCTACCTTAAACATAGCCATCCGCTGTCACGCTAAAGGATAATCTATGGTCAAAATTAATTCATGAATAATGCGATCATTTTTTGTGATTAATTAGTCAATTAACGCTTTGACAACAATAGTTAAAACTGATTTGGAAACAGTATACATTATTGTTGTCTGAACATTTTGTATAGGAATTATTTTTGAACAAATGAAACCTTGAAATAAACGTTTGTTGGGTTTATTAGATAAAAATCATAATTGTCCTGAATGACGAGAGAGAGAGAGAGAAAAAAATCATGATTTTTTGGGGGCCATATCCACCAGCCTTAATTGGATTAATTTTGTTAGTTCTCATTAACCACAATAACCAGAACAAAATAACTAAAGATCAATTTGTCTTTATGCCACCAAGTATGAAATAAAACATGGAAAATACCTCTAGTTTCTCGATAGGCAGGAGAAGAGTCTTCTGGTAGTAATGGATGGCTAAATGCGTCAGGCCCATCTGGTGGACTGCTCTGCCCATGTTATACATGCTCTCCTGACACTCCCCGCGCAGTTCCACATACCGCCGCAGGAAGGTGAAACCCTAAAAAAAAAAAAAAATTATATATATATTTATTAGAAGACAGTTCCTCAAAAGCACAGATGCGCCCAAACACAACATACCTGAACAACCAGTGGGTGCCTCTTTAACACAAATTTCTGGGATGCCATGTGGAAAAAGGTGAGGCCCACATACATGTTGATGAGCGGGTCATCAGGCTGCGACTGGAAGGCCTGAGCGTACTGGGCTGGAGACAAACAAGACCGCGGTCACGCGCGCGCACATGGTCCGATTGACAAAAATCGCGGTTGGTGCGCGGTACCCAGGGCGTGTTTGAAGCTGCCCGACACCATGGCGTTGTGTCCGCAGAGCACGCACAGGGCCTGGTTGTCGGGATATTTCAAAAGCTGACGCAGGCAGAAGCGATGATGGCGTTGGTGGTGGGACGATAACGTCAGCTAGGAGGAGCGCATGTCACTGCATTACGAGTTGAAAGGAGATGTGTACAAAGCGACGTGTTTGTTTACTTGGTTAAATATATTCCAAAGCTGAGGCTGATCCACGTTATCGATCAGCATCAATCTGTTGGAAAGAGGAAACCGAAATGAGAAAAGTGACACGCGGAGGAACTAATCAACTTCTCAAACCTGATGTAGTTGTAGGCCTTGTGGTGGTCGCGGCAGAGGATGCTGGCCGAGAGCCCGAGGAACTCCAGCTCCTTCCTTCGGGTGATGATGTCGTAGAAGGAGTCGAACTCCATCGCGGAGTCCACCATTAGCTCCGCCTCTTCGTAGCGTTGCACCTCGCACAGCGTCAGCACGCAGCTCAGCAGCAGCTGCCACCAGTCCTCTTTGGACAGGACCTTGGTTTTACCTGTTGCCGCCATCAAAGTATGACATGGCGTTCAGATACGGGAGGCGGATATCCTCCCAGGTTGCCGACTAAGCATCTTTGTAGCTAAAAATCTTAACGGTCTCGGATTTAATTTTCAAGTTTGTGTGTCACAATTGGTCATTTGCTCCTCATTATTAAACATGGACGTGTAAAACTACGCAGGGACAAGAGTAGTGTTGTGCTCGTCAGTCGCTAATGAAACAACAAGCATGACATATTCTATGATATCAATTAAAGTGCCAGTAATGCAGCTTGTTGCATTATAGCAATGTCATAATAATTACATTTAATAAACGAAACGGAATATTCTTATAAGTTACATTAAATCAGAGCTTTTAAAAAAAATCTATTTAGCTTGACTTCTCAACAAGAATATGTCATTTGCTTTGCCGCTATACACAATGTGAATTTAGGAAACAAAAATCATTGATTCTAGAAAACAGAAAAACAATTCTTCATTATGTTGTCACATTTTTGTTTAATAAAACTCTTGCTTCACTTCCCTGTGATTAACCTGAAGAAAGAAAATGCTCCTCAAACGAAGCAGAAAAATGAAAAAAAAAATTTGGAGCCTTGAATTGAAGTTACAGTACGTGTGACAGTTCCAGTATTTTTATGGTCCCGGTATTTATATTTTCAGAAACACAACGAAACAAAGTCAAGTGAAGTCGGAAAGAAGATATGCGAGGTAAATTGGTGAGACGGTTGTCATTAACATTTAAACAGGTAAACCGATTCAAAAGTACATGTGGTGGAAATTTAGACACAGTTAAGTTAACATGATCATACGGAAAAGAGACAATAATTGATCCTCCCTATATACGGGTTCCGCTGACTTCATCGAGTTTCTCCCCCAAGGAAATTGTCAGCGCAACCTCAAGAACAACACGTTTTTACAGTTCGGAAAAGGTCTATACGTACATTTGATATCCAAATAAGCCGCTTCCTGGTCATCGACGTCGGACAGCATGTTCCCAACCTTCACCAAGTGCAGGTGAGTCTCTCCTGACTTGATGACAGAGCGCACACACACCATGGCGCGCTGCATGGGCACCTCGGATACACAAACGCGCGCATGACAGCGATTCTTACGTGCTGCTTTTTTCACAGGAGAGAAAATAAAGAGGCAACCTTGAGCAGCATGGACATCATAGTGATCACGGCATCCAAGTAGTCCTGGATCAGTCCTTGCGTTTTCAGGAGCGCGGACCGATGCAGGAGCAGCTTCAGTTCCTGCAGATATGGACGCGCGCCGATGATACGAGTGTCTGCTTCTTAATCAAAGTGTCGTAAGGAAAAGAAAAAAAATCACTTGCCTTTTGCGCCGCAGACGAGTCGTGCGCAAGCGTGTCGTTGTCGTACATGGACTCCAGCGCTTTGAGGGCACACTCGGGCCGACCGAGCTGCTGCTGCAGGGTGGCGAGTGACAGCCGCGCCTCCAGGTGCTGCGGCGCCAACTCCACCACCTTTGTGAAGCTTTCGGCCGCTGCTTTCATTTCACCGAGAGCCTTCAGACACTCTGCAACGGAATTACAGTTGCTTTTAATGTAGGGGGATACATTCTCCTGTCACAACATTATGTTAGGGCTAGCTGATTATGGGGAAAATAATAATCACAATTATTTGCATGTCTGCGAGCCGGTGAAAAACATGTTGTTGTGGATGAGAGCGCTGCGCCAGGCATATCGTCTCGTTGTCGTGGAGACAACTTTGACTCGCCACTGTGGAAAATACAGGGAGCGAGGGTGGAGATGAGAAGGCCCAGCGTCCACCCGTAGCAGTTCTTCACCCAGGGGGAAAGTCCAGATAATAGAATGTTTTGGGAGCAGGCCCAACATTTTGGTTTGACCTTGAGTCTTGAGCCTGTGACTCTCTTAGGGGCTTTTGATTAGCTGCATTGTTAACTCATTTGCTCCCAAAAACTTATACAAATGTTTTTTTATATTGCCATGGTCCCAAAAACGTATTTATATGTTTTTAGGGATGCACAGAAATTAAAATATTTGGCTGAAACCGAAAATGAAAAATACTTGGCCGAAAACCACAAAAAAAAAGAAAAAAAAAGCCAATTTTAAAGCAGCGTTTTTTTGCTTGCGTCACCACAACCTATTCCAGCCATATTCTTTCAGCTTTAGTTTATTACAAGAAACGGCCAGCAGGTGCAGGTGGTAGCAGAGTATAAGCAATCAACCAGGGCCATGTTGCAAACAAGCTCTTTTCCCCACTGTTTGTAACAGGTTTGTGAATAATGATGAAACTGAGCTATATTGTAATGCTAAGCTAATAGCTGCAAAACGGAAACAGATAGAAATATACTTTTTTTCCTGATGAAATACGAGACTCTAATTTTTGTTTTGGAAGGTTCCATGTTTTTATAGCAATAGAACACAACATTCTGTGGGCCTTGCAAAATCAGTCAAAATCCAGTAGGGAGCGAAGGGGGTTGCTTCAGTGAAAATGGCTGGGAGTGAATGAGTTAATTGATGTCAAAAATAAGTATTATTCAACCAACTTTAAATATAACACAAAGGAACAACCAGAAAATAAAGTAGTAGATGCCCCAAAAATCTCTACAAGCAGCAAACAACACAAACGTAAACAATTCCACATGAATGAAGCAAATATTAAACGTGACATAGTGTTGAGATTGTTTTGTCAGTTACCTGCGTGCCGAAGCCAGACGACAGCCAGGTTGTATTTCTCAGATATGACAAGCGCAGACAGCAAAGGTAGAGCAGACAGGTACTCTCCCTTCTGCAGGTAGGCCTCGCCCACGTCCAGGTACAAGTCGCCGATCTCCTCGGCGCTTTGCTCCATTAGTGAAGACACAAGAGGCTGGGACACGGGCGGTAAAAGCCAGAAGAAAAGTGTCAAACTGCGGCCCTGTCTGAAAGACGTCACAGTTGCAAAATCCTCTGCTACCTCCAGGGGTGCAGAGACGCTCAGGTGGATGAGGCAGATCATCAGCTTGGCCTTCAGGTCCACGGGAATGCTGTCTGGAACCTGAACATCCTTGATTTGAGCTGAAAACACGTCCTGTTATCTTTGTGTTCCGCTGATCTTTGAGAACATTTTGGGCATCGGCACAAACGGATTGAATTTCTCTACAGTTCTCTGCTTGGCCTCTTGTCAACCACTTCATCTTAATTGAGTCGCTTGAAGCTTCAGTTGCTTGCATGAGAGTTTGCGGCGTTCTTTGAGGGCTTTTCGAATGTGAAATGGAGTTTTTATAATAGCCTCAAGGCCCCAATCTTGGACTGTATCTTATTGGGCAGTTTGCTTCAGGTAATATAACTTTTGCTCCAACGCACTACAATCGATACTTTCACTTTTGCATGTGACTTACATTTGTCCGCTGACGCTTTTTCTTCCGTAGTCTCCGACTGTGCGTCCTCGTTGTTCTTCTCCTCATTCTCACTTGTCGTCTCTGACAAATTCTCACATTTAACGGGGTGCTCTGGCTGACTTTCATCCTGGACCAGAACCACACCCACAAAACGGACCAAGACCTGAACGAGGACACAAGGATGATATATGACATTCACAACCAATGCAATTGCTGCGGTTGTGATAAAGTGTGCCCGAATACCTGCAAAGCCTTGTCGTATTGGTGGTTGGTGATGTAGAGCTCGGCGGCCATGTTGATAATGTCATCGCTAACCAGGCTGGGGTGTCGCGCCAGAGCCTCCTCAATTACACCCAGTGCCGAGGGCAGGTCGTCGCTTTCATAGTAACTCCTAAGCAGCGGAAGATGTGTGTAAGAAGGACAGACGTACGTTCACTTGGTTAAGGTGGCGTCACTGTTGGGCAAAATCCTCACATCTTCAAAAATCACTTATTTTTAGGAAATCCAGCAAATGTCAAAAACAGCATTGTTGAATTTGGTATGATTATATTCGATTTTTTTAAATTTATATATATATATATATTTTTTTGTTTTTATTAGATTAGACATTAGATTATATTGCTATCAACAACACCAGTCCAAAACCATGTTCAATGCTTAATTTAATCCGCTAAAGAAATAGCAAATTGATTACGTTGTCATTAAATAAAGTGGTAGGACGCATTTTCTCAATCATCTTCTCAAATAATAACATGATGAGATGACTAAAAAGTGTAAATGGTAAAAATGAATCATTACCTCCGTGGCTGACCGTATCTTCTACACGGAAGCATTATAGCGATCCATTTGAAACAAAACAGGCGTACTCAACTTTATGAAAGCTGTTTTTGCTTATGATTGTCTAAAAAAAAGATCCAAATTTTCAAAATAATGCTGCCTGACTCCCACACAATGAAAAAAGACACTTATTGTTCAATTGAGCTTTCAAGATTTGTTGCAAAGACAATTGGTTAATAATACGTAAAAATAACAGACAGCATGAGGACAGACCTATAGTACAGATTTGTGTAAACAAACAACAACATGAAACTGACCATATTACAACACAATGTGTCTTATGGATGATGTGATGACGTGTATATTTTTTTTAACTGCTAGCACGCAATTGTATTTATTCATGGAGATTTACAAACATATATTTTTTACTATTTTAGTTGTAAATAGTTTCTTATATAGTTTCTACATATAAAAGCAATGCATTATTATGGTCTCCACTGGCTGTAGTCTGGACACTCGTGTTCGACAGTGTTTTCCGATTTCTTTTGGCTGCTGTTGTCAACGCGAGTGCTCGGCTGTTCACCATCACCATTTTTGGGCCAGAGCACCGCTTGCTGTATTTGCAGTATAGTACCACGAAGGAAATTGGTACTAGTATCAATTAGCACACTGGTGGGTGGCGAGTTCCATACTTGGCCATGTCCTTGGAGAGCTGCATGAAGTGCTCCGCCTCCTCCTCTGGCAGCAGGGACAGGATTCGGCGGTAGCCATCCATGCACTGCTTGTGCTCCCCCAGACGCATGAGGAGGTTGCAGCGGTCCCACAGGTAGCGTACGTTGGTGGGAGCGTACTTGACGGCTGCGGGATGGATTGGAAGAATGCACTTTATACAACCGGTACTTAACTCCACCAGTATTTCCTACCTATTTCTCTCAATATTTTAATATTGTATTGATGTTTTTCTAGTTTTCCATTAGAAGAATCTCATGACAGGCTAGGGCGGGGCAATTTACTCATTTGTTCCCAAACACGTATAAAAACGTTCTATTTTAAATATTGGCATGGTCCCAAAAACAAATCTATAAAAAAAAAATTGTTTGTTTTTTTAAAATGTTTTTTATGCTAGAGCATACAGAAGGCGTTGATGCAGCCTTTGACCTGAATAGGTCGCTTAAAGCAACGGTAGTTTAGTTATTACAAAAAACGGCCGGCAGGTGGCAGCAGAGTATGAGAGATCAACCAGGGCCGTGTTGCAAAAAGCTCTTTTGTCAGTGTTTTCAACAGGTTTGTGAATAATGATGAAACTTAGCTATCAGGGTTTTTCCTGGCTCAAATTGAGGCAGAGGTGGTATCCTGACTATGATGAGTGACTATCGATATCAGGTATCGGTGTTAATACCAGTCTTCTTTTAATGTATCGGTACTCACGGTGGTGACAGATACCATTGGGTGGCCGTTTTACAATCAAGGACAAGATATTTGAAATTATATGAATACAAAGTTGCCATTAACTTCATGCAATTTTAAGGAAAAGTTGCATATTGGGATAGATAAGACTTTCTTTAAAATAATTGGTCATTTATGGGTGGGGAATTGTATTTACTTGTGGTATCGGTATTTGGTATCAGCGGTGACTACACACTCAAGTGTTGCGTATCGGTCGGGAAAAAAATGGTATTGAACATCCCTAATCCTGACCATGCGCCATGACGTGCGTGTATTCTGTAAATTCAACTGATTCGCTTTCATTTTTTACAGGCAACATATAATAATTCCACATTCCAATAATAAGAATAATAGTTCCGATAACAATATGACTATTATCATGTTAAAGCATTCATTCATTATCAGTCACTTAGGCTGGAGGTGGAGGTAGCCGCCTCTGAATTTTGTACACAGGAAAAACCATGACTATGTTCTAATGCTAATTTCTGCAAAACGGGAACAAATGGAAATATACTTTTTTTCTGATGAAAGAGACTAATCTTTTTTTTGGTTCCATGTTTTTATAGCAATAGAACACAATATTCTGTGGGCCTTGCAAAATCCAGTAAAACAGCCGGAGCGAAGGGGGTTGCTTCAGTGAAAATGGCTGGGAGTGAATGAGTTAAGAGAACTCTAATTGCTTGTCATTTGTTTTTGGCTGATGATCATAAAAACATCACCAGAGAAAAATGATTAATTTAAGTGGGCGGGAATGAACTGAATTGTGCTGGGACTGCTATGCTGTCACACCAATTACGTACTGACAGTTATCCTCATTCAAACATTGCTTAAGAGCACAAACAGAGATGTGAAAAATTTGCCGGGCAGACCTTTGTTGTAGCAGACGAGAGCTTCCCGGACGTTGTCCTGCTCCAGTGATATCTCGGCTAGCCGGATCCACTCCTCGCAGTCGCCAGGGTTCAAGTGGGCGGCGATCAGACTGAACTGCAGCGCTTTGTCCATGTCGCCTTCGTCCTCGTAGATCATGGCCAGCGTGGAGAAAGGATCGTAGGCCAGTGGCGCTGGAAGGGCCAAGATAGACGCTGATAGTATCATAAGAGACCACGCCCCAAAGCAAAAACATGTCCCTACCTTGACGTATGATCTCCATACACATGGCAATGGCGTCGTCTTTCTCTCCTCTGGCGTAGCGAATGTTGGCCTCGCCCATCAAGCCTCTTAGTGCCCGGGGAAGTTTACTGCGGGTACGTCGTTCCTGGAAGCATAGAAACAAAGCAGGATTCCCATCGACTCCCATAGAAAGTTTCCAGCTTTGAAAATGTGTGCAATTTTGCAACCCAACTCACCCTCATCATTTTCTTGTTTTCGCGGGTTAGCTCCATCTCCAGCGCAAGTACGTCTCCTACTGTCATGTCCTCGCTTTCCTTGTCTTTGCTTTCAATCTTTGGTCTCTTCTTTGGCTTCTTCTCCTGCACTTTCAATGTAAACTTGTCCTTTTCCTCCACATCCACCTCCTCTTCCTCGCAGTCGTCCTCCTCCACAACAAAATCCTCGTCATTCTTGTCATCAACATAGCCCAAACTGTCATTGTCCTCATCTGACAATATTTGGTCGGTGGAATCGCCAAGCATTGAGGCGAAGGCTTGCTGAACCCCAGGGCTGATACCTTCTTCTTAGAGGGGGCATGAGGTGGAATAAAAAATAAATAAACAACTTTTAAAAAGTCAAACATGGAGACAAACACAATTAGACAAGAAAGACAGCATAAACTAACAAAACTTCCAATCAGGGAATCAAAAGGGGAAGAATTTTCATGAATCTGAAAATTGGATTTTCAGTTTTTGGCATTTAGTGGGTAGTGAAAAGACAATATTGAATAATCAATCACAGAGATGAGAATGTCTTAAAGGATCTAATACTTGCCTTGAGGTTGAAAACACCTTGGGTCCCAACATTTCTAACTTATGTTACAACATTATGCAGTTTAATGTTAACAATGCACTTAAATATCGGAAATGCTTTAACGGTACTTAAAAATGATCTATGTACGTCTAAAATGTACTACAGGTTTACTAGATTAAAACAAAAAACATTAAGGCCACTGTAACAATGTGCATTTTTAATTCTGTCACAGGGAGCCCACTTTGAGAATGACCGACGGTTTTTCTTGGGTTCTGAGAATCGTCAACACTTTTCTCCCCATTTGCCTGATGCCACTGATTAATACATCAAAGAGGGACATATTAGGGCAAACTTAAGGACACACATTCAGAAAGTTGTGGCTCTACAATTTTACCAATTTTTAAATGGTTCTGTGTCGAAGTGGAAGGCTGCGCCACCTCCTCATTTTCAACTGGAACTCCTGACTCCTGAAAGGCATAAACAAGAATTAATGAATTGCAATTTAACACATGAATGCACAACATGGTTCCAAAGACAAACTGAGTATCTTCTATCCATATTTAGGTATTCTAGGGATACCTCAATTCGTTTTTATTATTTTAATAATATCCTTATTGTTCTCTTATATTATTGAGTAATGCCTTTCATTTGAATTCAATTCAATTCAATTTATTCCACTCTTAAAAACTAACAAAAACAATTAAAACAAAACAAAAAAACATACAAAGATTTAAAAAAAAAAAATACAGTTACACAAAAGACAGGCATACCAGTGTTTCCACATTTATTGTATTTGGTAACACCTCTCTGTATTAGCTTCATAAACAGCTTTCGGTAGTAAACCCCCACAGTTTGGCTTTAGCCACAGTTGCCTCAATAATAAAATGGCGTGTGTTTGATGAGGTTAACAGGTGCATGTTTGTACGGGAGCCTGTGCAAATGTGGTGGAACCATCGACAGTTCTCGGGGGCTGTTTCTAACACTTTATTTGTCTGATAAATAAAATACACCCATTTTCCTTTAGTTAACACATACTGACAAATCAAAAAATATATTTTTAGTATACAGGGGTCAAATTTACAAATTTTGCACCACCTGAAGCTGAACCAAATTAGTAATTTAGTGGATTTTGTGTCATTTTAGGAAAATAAAGCAAAGTTCCAGGTGAATGGTTGACATATAGTTGATTTATACTGCTAGGAAAGGACAAAACGGGTCTAATTCGACCTGAACATTATGTAAGGTTTAATAAATTTGTTTGATTGAAACCAGATTGCCTCAAAACGTACCTTGGCTTTCCTTTCGTCTCTTCTCCTGTCAAACTCCTCAAATGTAACCCTCCCCTCCAGGTATTCGATAAGCTCGGCGCTGAAGCCTGACATCTTGCTTTGCTTAGGCTACTATTAAACAGTCAACCCAAACAATGAAATTCTCACTAATCACATTCTAATCCAACTAACATGTTCGCGTGTGCCTCGACAATACGTGAGCGCGCTTTTAACTTTTGTTGTTTACATCTGCTTAGCTTCCGGGAGCATTTAGTCAATGTGGTGTAAATGTTCCGGGTTGACGCCGTCAAACGTGAATTAGTCACAGCGACATCTAGTGGTGGTAGATGTCAACAACCACGTCATTGTCGTAGTCACTCACCAACCGTTATTAATCTAAGGCACGGACAAAATGTCATGGCACACCACCAAACAAAAAATGTCAACAACCAAAAATGCAAACATAGTTGTGACGAAAGTGAATAATACACTATACTTGGGCATGATAAGTTCACCAAAGCGTCAGTTTCGTATATAAAACTCACCCGTTCCCCCATGATGATCTCATCATGAGCTTGCTTGTTAGAGATGTTAGACCACAGGATATCCATGTTCTGTGTGATTGTCTTCAGCAAACTGTTTGCGAGCTTTCTTATGCATCATCTTTAGAAAAGGCTTCCTTCTGGGGATACAGCCATGCAGTTGTTTCAAATTGTATAATATTAACTTTTGTTGCCAGCAATTTTGACAGTTGCTATAGCTAATGTGTTGAGTTATTTCGAGGGGACAGTCAATTTAGTTACAGAAGCTGTACACTGACTACATTGTAGCAAAATTGTTATGTCCTCAGTGTTTCCTTATGAAAGATAAAATCTTTACAATATGAAGAATGGACTCAAAGAAATGAATAAGAACATGAAGCAGCTAAAATTGGCAGTCCAGATGGAAACTGCGGATGACATGTTTAAATGAAAAGCACTAGGCCACGCATCTTAAGCTGCTGAGTTAACTACTTCATTGTGAGCTTGTTGGTAACCTGGAAAGTCCGTAAACTGAATACGTCCTGTACACATTTCAAAGACCAATAATAAAATGAATCAATAATAACCAAGCACAAGAAAAAGTCAAATCAACGTAACTGCGTGCTTTATTGATGTACAGTAAAGCATTTTTTATTTTACTTTTTATAATACAGTAGTAGTAAGGCATATATTTGGTGGCGTCTGATATGCTGTGAAGTATTGTGTTGCAAAAATGACACTCACACAAAAGTTAAACTAATTCAGTGTCTTGATCAAAACAAAATGATGCTGGGTCATGCAGCAGTGTGTGTGCATGTGTATGTCTATCACCCTTTCATCGATTGCTGGATTTCATTTAGCCACTCATGCATGCTTCGTAATAATCCCACAACATCAAAACAAAACAAAATACACGTTGCAAACAAAGAAACACTCTTAAAATGACACACAGATAAACTAGGTACTGCATGTCCCAAGTATGACAGTAGTAGTCGCTGTTGAGCCATGAATTGCCTTGACAGAGAAGACAAATGCAGTGAACGCATTGAAAACATTCACATTTCAAGCTCCCTTCAAGGAGTTGGCTACAGTAGGGCAGTAACCTCCGTATTTGATTTCATACGTCAGGTCAAGTAGTGTTTGCATTGAAAACTTAAATAATGTTTGATCAATTTGACTCATTTGAAAGTTAATGAAGAAATAAAAATAAGTAGTACTTAAGACAGGAGGAGATTGAAATATAAAACTGAAAGCCAGTGTGCAGTTTGTACTAAATTCAAAAGTCACGTGTGCCGGTGCAAGAACCTGCAAGTTTTCGTTTACAATCTCAAGCAAACGCAAAGACACAAATGAAAGCTTTAAATTGGCAAAACACGTTCAAGCGAGGCCGTATTGCAGCAACTTGTTTGTCCGGCCAACCGGCCATGTTAGATGCCACGTCTTACCCAAAGGAACAGAGCCACAACTAAAACAGATTGCTGTTGTTTTCAAAATAATTCAATCCAATCAAATCAACATGCACCCCCCCCCCCCCAACACCATTCAAGAATGACTAAATCAGTTATTGGATATTATGTATATTCAATATTGAGAAGCCTATAGAAGATGGAGATGGAGACGAAACAAAACAAAAATGTGAGTATTGTACTGCATTGGGACAACACACGCGCACACACACACGCACAACGTACTGTAAAGTTCCAGGATGCCTGCATTACCTTAACAGTATTGTACGTTGTTATATAAAGACATTTTCCTCTTAGGAAACACCCTTATTATTACAATCATTCTTTGTTTTTTTGTTTGTTTTTTTAAATACAAATGTCTGAAATGCTTATTTCTCGGTTACAAACATTACCACACTAAACACACTTAATTGTATGTTTCTTTGTTGCCCGCACGCCCCCCCCTCCCAAAACACTTTTTTTTGTGTGAAAATTTTTATACAATTGCATAGAAGTTTAAAAACCATACCCCCCACCCCCCCATAAAACAACTTCAGGACGTTTAAGAAACTACTAACTCTACAAGTTTTTTTTTTTTTTTAACTCATCATTGCTGGAACCGCAAACATTCATAAAAATAGACGTTTTATATTCTGTAAAGTATGTCTCCAATTGGGCTCTATTGACTACCAAATGGGAAGAGGTGGGTGCGTGGGGCTTGGGGGAGCAGTGTCAGAAGGGCGGGGCCTTGATGGCGCTCGGCTCATCCGTCATGACGTTGACCAGGGACTCCATGGCACGGCCCAGATCGTCGGCCATGTGGAACAAACTTCCGATGCTAGGACCTGCCGAGTGAAGAGTTGAGGAAAAAAAGTGAGCAATAATTGTTGAAATTATATATAAAAATATATATATATATATATATTTTATTTTTTATTTTTTTGGGGGACATTAGGTAGCTTTGCTTGTTTAGAAATGAAACGTTATTTATATAGCACCTTTCATACATTAAAATGCAACTCAAAGTGCTGAGTAAAACCTGAGGATACTTAATTCAATGTATTTTTGCCCCTTTATGTGTCCATGATCCGTACTGAACGAAAACTGTGCCCCCTTGCATAACTTCAATCTTACAAGGCAGCCAAAGAAGGACAATTAAGAGAGTAGAACCACTAACCTCTCATTGGTGTCCCCTTCTCCCTCCTGGCCCACAAAAAAAGGAGGAAAGGAAGATGAAGGTAGAAAATCAGTTTTAGTCATAGAGAGGAAAGAAAGATCAAGTTGAAGAGAAAACTCTACAAGAATGGACTGAGCAAAAAAATAAAATAAAAATAAAAATAAAAAGCAGAGCTCCTCACCTTGGCTATGAGGGAAAGAGTTGTTGAGCTGTTCCATCACTTCCTCCAGTCCAGATGGGTCTTGAGAAGGGATGGACAGCTCGTCATCACCTAAAACATCGAGGATAAAATGGATACCAACAATTGAATATCCTTAAGCATCTGAAGAAAATGAACGGATTAATCCTTGGGGGTGTGAAAACACTCCATTTGCGGTATTTTGTACCAAATTTGGACACTCTGTAATTGTGATAATTAAGTCATTTATGATTTTTTTTTAACTTTCAACCACTCAAAATGTTCACTGGCATCGGACCTAACCATACATATGCAGTTTTTATGTATTTATTAATTTTTTTATGCTCTCTATGTACAATCAAAGAAATTGTGTGCAATCAGCAAAATTAACTATAACGTAGATACACATTTTGTCCAGAATTGTCACTTTGACGACGCACGCGCCAGCACACGCAATTTTACCGCATCCACACACACACTCACAGGCCTGTTCTATCAATCCCGACCATGCCGGCTTGTTTTGGTGCAACTATGGTCACGTGGCAAAGACATACGTCAGCTCAAGTAAAAATTATAAGCAGCTCGCTAGTGCCACCTGGTGGATTATGGCTTTTAAGATTCTCAACTCACTTTTATTTTTATTTTCCAGCTTTAGTTGAGGTCCCACTGGATAATCATTGGAAATGCACTGTACAGTGCAAAAAAAGCAACAACATGCAAAATTATTATCTATAATGGGAGTAAATGGGTCTAAATTTTGTACAATTAGACCTTTCACAATATAAATATTTGGCTCCTACATCTATCAATAGCAATAAAAATAAAAAAGACAATCTGGGTGATATTTCAGCCCCCTAAGTCATTTTTCATATGCTTTACCTATGACAATATTATTATTAATAATCGTAAAATGTCCAAATTTTGTACAAATACTGCACAAGGTCAATTTAAAGCGCGAGCATGAGCGTGCGTCTTCTCACCCATTGTGTCAGTGGTCTGGCTGGCAGCCACGCGCAGATGAGGCAGGGAGGAGTCAGAGCGCTGAGACGAGGTGGAAGGCGAGGACAGAGCGGTGCCGTTCACCTTGGAATCCGTCTGCCGGCAACACACACGTTAGACACGCGGCCAAATGTAAAAATAGACACGGCAAAGTATGGCGGTACTTTAACTTACAAGTGCCCTCACAGTGAAAGTACAGGTTGTGTTTTGTGCTTGTATAGTCCTTTTTTTTTTTTATGCAGGCATTTTGCCGTATGTCTTTTTTCAAAACTGGACTAAAGAAAGTGAGTGCTGAGCAGAAGCTGCTAATATCATTAGCATAGAAAAATGTGAGTGAATCTATTTAAATGAGGTTAAAAAACATTTGCAAAAACGGTTTAATTCTTTAGTGTACGTCCTACAGTAATGCCTTGCGACACAAGAAATGAAAAACTTTTTGCATTGACTTTTTCGCAGACGCGAGCACGCCGAACCTGCTCGAGGAGCTGCCTCAGTCGGTGCAGTTGAGACTCCAGCTGTTTGTTGTGGTCCTCGAGGATCTGCATGCGGGCTTCCAGGCGCCCCTTGTGCTGCCGCAGCAGCTTGGCCTCGGCAATGAGCTCGGCGTCCCGCGCACGCTGCGGCGACACCGGCAGCATTTCCGGGGGCGACGGGAGCGGGGACAGACCCTTCCTGTCGTGCGCCTTCTTCAGACGGTCATATTCGGCTTGCAGCTTCCTGCGGCCCGGGGCGGACGCGATGACAGCATTAGTAATCTTGGCAATGTGATCACTCGGTCCGACTGAGCTCGAGAGACACGACAAGGCACGATTCCAAGATACAGGAGGCATTTGGCGGCGGTTCGACTCAGGACTTTAAAAAGGATGCGGTCAACTGGCGACTGCCACTGACCTGTTTTCCTGCTCCAGGTCATTGAGGACCCGCTCCAGCTCTCCTTTCTCCTCTGTTTCCATGGAGATGAGAATCTGGGCCGGGCTGCGGGGCTGGCTGAGGGGAGAGCCTTGGTTCAGAGACTGGCAGTAGTGTTGGATCAACATGTGCTCGTCATCACTGCAAACAAACATGCGCAGCGAACACACCAAAATGAGTATAAAGCGTTTGTAAAAGCAGCAAAAAGGGCTTCAGTTATAAAAAAATAAAATAAAAATAAAGACAAAAGGACCCAAAATCGATATGGCGGACTGTTGAACAATTCATCAACAGATAACCTGACTACAGCAAATCATTTCTAGCTCGCTATACAAAATAAAGTTTGCAACAAATATTGCCAGACAAAAATAACCACATACTCCAATTTTTCACTTGTGTGGATGGGACAAAGTTCAAATTGAACACAATGATGAATCGTTTGTTAATTGATAATAAAAAGGGAAATGGAGAAGAGTAATGTGCCAGAGAGACACCTTTGGTATAACGTACTTTAAAAATGTCTGAACAAACCAATGCTAACAATGCTGAGAAAGCAAATTACAATGACATATGTCATATGCAATCATTTTTGCACATACCTTAAAATGCGCTTAATATTAAAAAAAAATATCAGTGACGTAAAAGAAAATTCATTGTAATCTGCACGTGCATTGAGGAGCATGCAAACTATGCAAAACCAGGAATGTCCATCTTTGCAAAACCAGCGAATGGGTGCAAAGAAGGATGCGGAGCCAGCCAATCAGCGAGTGATGACAAAAAGAAAGAAGAAAGCAAACAGAAAGTGTTTCTCACATGCTCTCATTGGGTGAGATACTGTCATTCAGATAAGAGCCATTACGGTTCTCCATTTCTGCTAACCTGTGGAAGAAACAGAGCAGTCAGTTGCAAACATTACCTTCAAATTAGATTTGAAAGTGTCCCTTTACAACCCTGATGGAAATATAAAACGTCAGAATATGCCGAACAGAAAAGTGTCTGAAAGAATAAAATGTCAAAAGTGATTCCGGATTCTTAAAACATAAAAGATCCTCCTAATACGTCAGTAATTACATATGGAGCAAAAGCTACAACGTGATTCATTTTTCCATCCATTATTTTGACTGTTGCTAAATTAGGAAACCAAAATGTTTTAGCTGTTAGTCAATTACACACGTGGACACAACTCTCACTACCCCTCTGTTAATTCAAGAAAAACCCACAGTGGTCACAGAAATTACTTGACTAATAATGTATAACTTCATTTAATTAATAATAATAATTGACTAATAACAACTCTTATTGGCTTAGATTGTGATCAAAACTTTATGGTAGTTGTAGTTTTTTTTTTAGCTGCCGTCCTCCAAGCCAACACTGATGTTACGTCTGTTGAAAGCCAGTTTGAAAGTGCAGCTGAATTGTGCCGTCGACAGATGGCACGGTTTCACTTGCGTATGAAGACAGCAGGTGCTAGCTTGGGGGAGGCAAGAACTGCTTTCGAGAGCCCTTTGTTGGGGATCTAACATGCGTCATATGGCCGCGACTCAACAAATAATACCACAAGGTCCGCACTGACGAGCGCCTTTGTTGAAGGCCTCGTCGATGTCTTTTTCGATGGCTACGAACTTGACTCGACGTGGCGCCTCAACAATATTAATGGATTTTTCCCGAGTTGCCGTATTGACCAAGGTTTAAAGAGCCCATGCTGACACCCTGCATGATGCGAGCAGCTTCCCAAAGATGTCCTGACTCTCCATCTTCGGATAAATCGATAACGGGCGGCACGATGACAGCTTCCGTAGCCATGACTCATATGTAACATATCGATCATGGTGTGTGTAGCTGGTGTCACTCTTAAATCACAAAAAAAGTACACAAAATAGGAACGAGACTTTTTTTTTTCAACAGAAAGTCCTCCTATCATTAAGCGAATGGATAATTGGAAAAGAGTTGTTGAGACATCCCCCTTTACAGTTCTATAGCTAACTAGCTAGATAGCAAGATATTTACTTAGCCACCAATTTATTGCTACGTTCATAAATACACTCTGAGTGCACTCTACTCCACTCTAACAGTTTATAAACTCAGAGCACTGCTGGAATGTGCCACTGGCTTATTCTGAGCGCCATAAAATAGGAGTGCCGCAGCTAGCTGGCTAACGTTGATGTCAGCTAGCTGTGTTAGCTAAGCCACTAGAGCTAACACTAGCGCTTGTACTGTTTGGGTTTGGTTATGAATTCATATAAAAGGGAGGCACACTTTGCCTCTTGGAAAACTCCTGCTCTCAAAGTCGTGTTAGGACGTCAGCATTGGGCGTGACAATTCTGGAAAACTCCTGTATGAATGGTCCATTGAATGGTCCCCTGATTCAAACAAATTTAAAAAGCACCACTGTGCTGCCTTTACTCAACTTTTACATTCATGAAGTGAAATGATACGGACTGCAACTTGGACTAGAACTGCGTCAGGAAAGAATGAGGGCAGCTGATCCCATGTGGGTTACATAGGTGGGATGGGGGAGGGGAGGTGGCGCATCCCCTTGCAGGAAGTGTGCAGCGCGCTTTATTATTTCTCCAAAATGATGATTCCAAATCACATCAATCAAAATGTTCTCGGGTCTGTGTGAGCTCTATGGAGAAGCCATTATGTGAAACACTCACAAAGCTGCGCACGGCGGCAGGTGCTGACTGCGTATGCGTTTGTGTGCGTTACCGGTTGGCGTAGTGCTCGATCCGAGTGTGTGTGTCGTCATGCGAGAGCTGAGGGGATGTGCCAGGCCTGCCGGAAAAATTAAAAACAGAGAAGACAGGAGCTTTGTGAAATGCAACCGGGAGACTCATTAATCCATACGCAGCCGTACACCGCAGGAGCACACAGAAGGGCAGCGTCGGCATGAGACACGTGTAAATAAAAGTCCGCCATCTCAAAGGACTTGAACGAGTATGCGGCGGTTTTGCCCTTGAAAAATTATGCTTTCATTAAAGCCGACCCTTTATGACAACAAATTCATACAGAGAAGTTATTTCTTTGGAACAGCGCTGGCACGTCAAGATGTTAAATGCCATCCTCACAAAGAACATTATTTACTACTTCTAATGCACTTATATATTCTATCATGAATAAGTCATGCTAGCAATGTAGCTAGCTGCTTTAGTTTGGCGCAGTTAGTGAACATTTTTTTGGCCGGCTACGCTCAAATCTCGCTAGCAGCTTCAAGACTAAATACTCCATCTTTAATCTGTATATTTACTTTTTGTTTCATTTATGACTGGTACGTTTCTATTCTATAAAATGTGTGCATTGGCTTAGTAACGGCTGGGAAACTCTTTTCTTGTCTGTTCACTATCATGGCAAATAGAAGCGGAAGAGGTACTTACGCATGGTCCACGGGCCAGAAGTTGATCAGTGTGATAGGGCTGCAAGGCAGAAAAAAAATCAAAACATGAGAAAACAATGGCGGTGGAGGAAAACTGCCGATTGGCAATCAAACACATAAGCTGTATTGACGATACAATATTATTCTTAAAGGTAAAGATCTCCTTACAACACATTTTCAGACTAAATGTTCTGTCTTACAAATTGAAATTAAAGAAGAATAGTTGTCCGCCATTAACAGATGCCTCCTCATTGAAATGACTTTTAGTACAGCTGCAGGTATAATTATAGTAATCTTTACAAAACGTAAACTACAATGCAACGTTAATTACACTGTGTGCATCACCATCTGGTGTTTCATAATTACTGAATTACTTTACAGTCATACATCATCTAAATCTTGGCTGGTGTCAGGCTGCTAAAAACAAACAAACAAAGAAAACAGATGGAATTATGAAAGCTGCTAAAAAAAGAAAAAAAGAAAATAGATGGAATTATGAAAGCTTGACAGCATTTTGTGGGATGAAAAGGTGGCACTCGTGTGGTGTGTTTTTTCTTTTGTAAATATGCACCTATCCTGTAAACTCCTGCCACAGGCAACCTATAAAAAGTGACCTCATGTCTATTGCTCTGTTTAGGGATGGTAACTGGGCATTTTTAAAAAGCCACCACCAGTAGAAACAGATCTTCCTGTCACTCACATTGAGAATGCAATACAAATATGGTCATCAGGAATTGAGTAGTAACCATGAGCTAAACTCCATTATACATCACAGTATGTAAAACTATCATAAAATGTGAATGGTAATATGAACGATATACAATTCCTTCCTAAAAAGACCAATTGCTGTGACCAAAGAAGAAAGGAGATGCCCGATTGGGTAACCCCACACTTATATTTGACATATTCATGCCCGCATTAAAGAGTATAAAAGAGGGCGTATTTCCTGAAAGGAATATTTTTTTCTTGCAAGATTACCTCAAGCTTTGAAGTCTTTAAAGTAATAAATGTCTTTGGACTCAACTTAACCGGACTCTAGCATTTTTTTTTTTGGACATAAGATTTTTCAACACAAAAATACTTAGAAGACAGGTTTCATATCGCATTGATTCCTAAAATACTACATTGGCATGTTTTCTTATATTTTGTGAAAAACGGTTATATTCTGTTATGGTGGACCCTCACTATTGAAATGCATTGGGGAATTTAAATTTCCACGAAAAACCTCCCCACCAAATAAAAAAAAGAAATAAACAATATTGAAAAAAATCTACAAACAAATATGTGAATCTGCGGGTAACGATTTGTGAGTATGAGGGGGTTCACTACACTGCAGTTTACTGAGGCGCTGTGACTGTCTCACACATATGTTTATATTATACTGCCCCCAGGTGGCCAAGGTGTGCACAGTGTTCGTTGAACTGAAGAAATTTACAGAGTATATTATAGAGTGCTATTAAAAAAAAGAAGAAGAAGATTACTCCATTGTTTTGTTAAGTGTGATCATGGAAAAAAAAAACACCTATCTGATGGTACCACTGAATATTGCTTGAGATAACAGACTCAGTCACAACGTACAGTAGAACACAGTAAGTTTTGTGAAAACAAGAGACTCACGTTTCCATGTTGTCACCTTCCAGGATGGTCTGGACAGGTAGGTAGCCCATCCGTGGGTGTTTGGTAAAGTAGCGCTTAGTCCTGAATTTGTTCTTCAGTACCTTGGCAAAATCCCTGACGTCCTCACCGGATGTCGTCTGAAGGAAAAAGGGCTTTTTAAACATTGATTAACAACGTGGCGTGTCATTGCATTACCATTTTCATTTCCCAGATACTCAACAAAATAAATGACTTGCTTGCCAAGGATGAGATATTCATTTTCCTAGCCTGATTATCATTTTTGAAATATTGAACTTTTTCTGCAAAAGGATTAAATCCCCGATCATGGAGAGAAAAATAATGATGCATCAATCACCAAGGCTTTGTGAGAAGCTCATGGCACTTATTAAGCGCCCCAATTGTCATCCTGATTCAGCTTGCACTGTAGTTCCTAGGGATTCAACACGGTATTACCCACATTAATCTCCTTCATTTATTCCGTTCATTTAAAGAACCCGTGTAAAGTGAATTCCTTGATTTTTTTTAACCTGTTCAAAATAAGAAAAATATTAAATGGAAAAATTCCTGTCCTAGTATGGTTTTGTCTTATCTTGACACGTTGACACCCTTACAGAAAATGTATTCAAGTTGGTTTTCCAGCAATTTGGTAGGACACTTAAAATGCTGAAGCATCACTGATAGGGGTGGGAATCCTTGAATGTCTCACGATTCGATTCAATTCCGATTTTTGGGTCTGCAATTCGATTCAGAATCGATTTTTGATTAAGAATGATTTTTGATTCAAAATGATTTGATTGACAATGATTTTTGCTTCAATTTATAGATGTGCAAGGAATCATAATGATGTACTCCAGTTTGACTCGCTAATGCTAATTAGCGCGCTACTCGCGGCACTTTTATCACTCAAAAGAACGGCACCACGCTGCAAAAAAACAACTTTTATTGGAATACCTTGATCGTGACTTTTTCCTTCTACTCTCTAATGTGGCTACAACTTAACTGTGTATTAGACCGTGTGGAACCACACTGCCCCTCAGTGGCCAAATTGGGTACAACATGAACAACGCTCCTAATAAAGGCACACACAAACAAAGGGTAGACAGTATAAAATAATTTAAATAAAATCGATTTTGCGACATTTAAAATCGATTCTGAATCATACTAATTGAGAATCGCGATTCTTAGGAGAATAAATTTTTTGGCACACCCCTAATCACTGATGCATCATTGCTTTTGTCCAACATTTTACTTTTAATCTACTGGCTGATAAGATACAATAGAACATTTTAAAACCAAAAAGTGTCTGAGATGGCAAAAAAAACTAAAACAAAACCAGATTCTATTTCCCCTCACAATAATTGAAATTGGTCTGAATGCTTGCTTCTCAGTTATTATGCATACAATAAATTCTTAAAATGTATAATAAAGGCATTTGGGGAAAACCGTTTAGTAGTAATGAGGTTGTTGCTTTAAATCTTTAATTGGGGTATTAAGTACAATAGCAGGGCTTGCCTGTTGAATAAACTGCACAGTTTGCTGACGGAGGATTTTCATAACACTGACAGACGCAGAATATTTTCAGAGAGTCAGGCACCTCGTGTGCGTGTCGCTTTATATACATGCTTGGACAGAGGATGAATATAGATGCGTGCGCTCGTACCGGGGTGCAGTACTCCACCATAGGGTACTGCATCTTGTGTCCCTTAGCGACGCGACCAGAGAAGAAGCAGCTTTGGCAAATGTCATAGTTGAAATGTTTCAGACTGCGGTATCTGCAACGCGAGAGAAACAAGGGGGAGGGGGGAAAAAAAGAGAAGGGAGATTTGACTGTTGAAGAAATAAAGATTAATGATGTATAAAAGAATACATTTCATCAGCTTAAAAAAAACCAAAACATGGTACATGATTAAGACTGTTGTGATGAGACCACAGGGTGCTATTATAGCTTCACGCCCGGTGCTCAACAATGCATACAGACAACAGCATTAGTCTCATTTTGTTTCAATTTAGGCTTCAGTGAAAACTAAATGAATTTCATGCTTTATTGCCCTTTATGTAGCGCCATTGATGATGCATAAAAATGTCCCCCAAAGTCTGCTCACACATGTGTTACGGAGATACTTTGTGCAGACCTGAAGCCGATGATGGGACATTCCTTGCAGATGTTGCACTTGGCCTGATGTTTGGCGGTCTCGGCGGCAGCCACACGGTGCAGCACAGGCAGCCAGACCATGGACTGGGGTTCCAAACGCATCCAGTCCAGGAACATGGCAGCCTCCAGTTCTGGCTTGTTGTTGGCCTGGGGAAGAAATTTGGAGAGGAGGAAGACCTTCTTCTTCAGATGTTACTTCTTCTAGCACAAGAAGAACGACTTCCGTGTCAAGGCCAATCAAGTTTGAGGGAAATAAATTACGATCATATTTTGTTTCTCAACTTGTTGTAAATAAACCCATAATAGAAGATCAGATAAAGACTTATTAAATGTAATGTAAAATGTGAGATAGCTGGTTCGGATCAATGCAGACAGCAACACTGCTTCCTAGTGGTCGGAGGATGGACTGCTCTGTAACTGCGTGATGTTCGTCTCAAAAAGAAGTGATACACAAACGCACATTCACCACAAACAAAAATAAAATATTTATAAACGTAAAGCCATGACGAATGCACTTACAAACTGGAAGCAGCTTCGCACAGATGGCTCGATGTTGGAGCCGCCGAACGAAGCCACCTCGCCAAGTTGCCGTGGGATCTGAATGGAGTCGTGGAGGAGAAGACCGAGGCGACGCTGGTCACAGAAACCGGTGGCACTCGCAACCTGCCTGAACAAGACTGTCCAGGGGAGACCCAATTCAGTGCTAATGTCACTGTCTATTTTAGTGCATCACTAAACCAACATGGCTGGATTGTCTTTTGAGTCATTTAGCAAAACATAACGGCTAGCCTGGTAGCAGATGACAACGGCGTGCTTTCCATTTCATATAATTACCAGTCCCTCGATGATAATGTTAACTACGCTTGAGTTTCCACCACACCAATTTTTTATTTTTTTTTATCAACTTGCCATTTACAGGCAGCATTCCGTCTCCCCCTTGGAAGCAATTTACCATAAATGTCACATCATTTCGACTAACACTTCACGCATTTGAATTACGGCAGTAGAGAAGAAAGGCTCCATAGATTTGCTTTTAGAGTCCATTTGTTTAGCATCACTCTTTCTATGCGACATACAATTTCTAGTGCTGATGCTTAAGAGCGATAAGACTTACATCTGTATTTATCCTCCAGGTGGGCCTTGCAGAGTGAGATGATTCCTGTTTTGAAGGAGAGCGTGCGAATCTTTCCGCTGCGACCTCTGTTAAATAACAAATCATTCAAACTCAAAAAAAAGTCGGGCACAGTTTCAAAGCAGTGAAGAACTTGACGTGCACCTACGTGTCATAGACGTTGAGTAGCCAGTTGAGGCACATGTCCACGCACAGAGGGACACTGATCAGGTGTGCGTGATTCTGCTCCAGCCGCTGATACAGGCTGGTCAGACAGGCTACCAGCTGGGAGATGTCGAGCAGCTGCTCATTTTGCTTCAGACCATGCTGGTCGAACACTTCGCACGCCATTGGCATATTCAGCAGGTCCACTGGGCACGGCGAGAGAAAAGGGTGAGTGTCCGTCAACACAGCAAAAAAGGAGGGCGGTGAGAGGGCAATGAGATGAAGTCGATTCAAATTGATTAAATCTCACGTGCTCCCCACAGCATATGTTTGTAGTTTCAAGTTAAATTCCCCAACCTAACTTTGAATGCTTACAATTTATAACCATTAACGAGTCATGGACAAATTTATACGTATTGGAAAATACTGTAAAGGCAGAGCATGACCAGAATTGACTGGAAAGAAAAAAAAGAAAAAAGCTGGTTAGGTCAGGATAAGAAAAGAAAAGACAACAGATTTGGCGCAACAGTCCAGTCTATACAATTTAATACATAATATTACTCTCAACTCAAAACACTTTCATCATCTTTTCCCATTGTAATGAAAAGAAATGTCATTATTTTGTACCTCCCCTACATTGTACTACTTTTGGTCGTAACATAACAACACCTATGCTAGTAACTGTTAGCCGTCTTCGTTTTGCATTATGCGTGCTAGCATTATGCTAGCAGATTTTTTAAAGGCATTTTTAAATACAAAACGTGGAACTAGCATTTTGCTAGTCGACTTTTCCTAAGCTAACTTAACTCTTTCCATACATAAGACGTATCAATACGTCATAAAAGTCATAGTCGCCGCGTACATATGACACATTTATACGTCATAAGCGTTTTTTTTCATGCAAGAGTGAACAGGAGGGTCTGACGCAATGACGATATGACAGGGCAAGAAAAGAGACCACCAAGACATAGTCACATATCAGACAGACATACATTCCGTTGTTTCTTTTTTCTTTTCTAATAAATCCTTCAGAAAGTGCTTTAGTGGTCTACTGCAAAAGACATCCGTCCTGTGATTGACAGGTGATCAGCCAGAGTGAACTCTGCCTCTCTCCAAATGACCCTGACCAGGACAAACTGTACAGAAAATGGACGCATGCATCAAGAAGAGCACTCACAGCACAAAGCCTTCTGTAGGCGTCTGAGTTTCATGGCTGTTCTGTAGGCCGAGAATCGAACATTGTTCAGGTCAGCTGAAAAAGAAACATGAGTCAGAAAAGACATTTTTGACAACAACACTCTCACAGGCCATCTTTTTATAAAACGAAGTCTGTGGGTACGTTTACACATGAAAATAACTCAAATATTTAAAAAAAAAAAAAACGTTCACTTTGAGAAGACGTTGCTGACATTACCGATAGACATGCTAATATCCATCAACCATTACTGCTATCTGTATTAACGCTGACACTCTCGACGCGGGGGGGAATGCTCCGATACCATTTGATCAGTCTGACATAGGAGCCATGTTAATCATGTGGCCATACTGAAAGAACAAAACACTGTTTCCAGTTTAAAAAAAATCCTCGTAAAAAAGTCCCCTCAATGAGAAAGGAGCTCTTACCAAGTGATTGATAGAGCTCCGCCATCTTGGGATGGTCCCAGCATGTTGTCTGGGTCTGGTGGCTGTTTGAAGAATGGGAAACACAATACAAAAGAATCTTCATTACTGTCTTTGTTTTGAGTTCTTCTGCAGGTTTTAAGCAGCCTTGCCTGCATAATAATGCTTAAAGCTTTTACTGCTCCGACACACAACTCTTAATTTACATTTCTGGGTTTAAAAAGTACGAGTGAAAGGTATACCAGACATCTTGTTTCATAGCAAAGTGATAAAACAACACCAGAGAGGAAAATAATGAGGTATACTTCCTTATCCTCATTATTGAATCTGGGCCTATTTAGTTGAATGCAAAGCTGTTATTTTGTTGTGTGACAAGCAAAAAGGGTGGATACATAATATTTTTTGGACCGTTTAAGTGAAATTGGATCATTTCTCACAGCACATCTACTAATCTGGTTAGGAATCACTAGGACTGTCACATAATTGGAACGCAACAACAAAGCAAAAGTCTTCTTCTACTCCAGAGTCTATTGACAGTTTCGCTTTCACGCCATTAAAAATAAATCAATAAATCAAATAACGATGATGCCTCTATTCCCTTTGCCTCCTTTTGTTACACACGGAACTGAGCTTTTAAAAGAGCACACGTCGAAGTCGGTCAAACACAAGCGTGGCTGCCGTTAACCTTTGTCCGGAGAGCACTTCAAAAATAATCATCCGTACGCATGCCTTGCTTTGCAGCATGTCCCCTGCACTCCAACTAAAGAGGAGAGGGGTCCCGCGGTACTTGAAAATCACAACCTGCACAAAAACATCTCAGCCACTCAGCTCATTTCAGGTTTGATGCATTCACATAATAACCGTGAAACATTGAACACCTAATTGTTACACATTACGTGCGCGCATGACAAATGCCGTGCAATAACACGGCTGCCTGCAGTTCAGCCACACCCGAGCAGATGGCTCGCTCACATTCATCACAGGAGGACAAAAAATATAAAATAAAATATGAAGCTGATAGCCAAACATGCATTGAAAAATGGAGCGCTTCACTTTCGCTCATATTTGTGTTCCAGTCTTGACAGTTTCTGAATACAATGCACTCATCATTAGAAAAAATTGAATGTAATAATATGTTCAAATATTTTAACACAGTTTGAATTTGAACCAACTGAGTTGTGCTTGTGCTGCTCGCACCCCCCCACACACACACAATATTTTCCATAATACCAACGACTACTAATAATACTCTAGTTCCTTTGCATCTTGTGATCTAGCATTCTTCCTCTTGGCCAGCTTTTATTATATGTTCCTTTTTTTAACTTCTGTGTACATGCCTTGACTTTTGGTTAAAAGGATTGTTTAAATTTATTTGACTAGATTTCCTTGATTCCTTTTTTTAGTTCCAGAGATTTTCCTCTTTTTTTCTTCTTTTTTTTTTAGACTTCAGAGTTTCTCAAACTACATCATTCATGACTAACATTAAAATGCAGTAGTAGTAGCCCATAAAAAGGCCTCGTACCAGCGAGCATAACCTCAAAGCAAAATGTAAACCAGGGGTCTCAATTTATGTGGGCGTAGCTGGAAATAGAGTCTGGGTATGTATTCCACAAAAAAGGCGCTCAAGTATATAAAAAAAAAAAAGTACAACCAACTTTCTCAGTCTTTATTCATATCAGAACATTAACGGTTGTTCAGAACGTGAACAAGATTGGTGACCCGGTCTGCTCTCTCATCTCCCTGCTGCTTTGCATACTCCTCAGTATGTCTAGTTGACTAATGATGTCGGATTTTTCCAGCACTGCAACTTTCTCTGTGCATTCCAGACATGTCAGGGTGCCGAAAAACATTCCATCTCTTGTTTTTTCTTGAAATTGGCTTTTCTCGTCGCCAACGTTTCTTTTCATGACAGGTTTTGAAAAAGATGCGACTGCGAGTGGGCGACAGGATTACAGTCTCCTTCCACTTGGTGTCATTTTAGAATGACGTTTGGCCAGAAGTTGTCATGAGCCTGCGTTATGGTGGCCGATAATTGATTTAAATACCCAGGGTAACAAGGCGCGGAGCTTTGCACTAACACGAAACTTTTTATGTCAAGTCAGGGGCTACAAATGCCCCGCCCCCAGGCCACAAGTTTGAAACTCCTGATGTACACCCCCACTAACACGCTCTACATCTTGCAGGTGACGGCTAGCAGAATTACAAGAATGTTAAGATGTACCACCGTATAGTTCAAAGAATACATCAAAGGCATCTTTTGAACAAAGTCTTTTGCCCACAGGCGTGACTATGTACAGTATGTGTCTTGTGATTGGCTGGTGACCAGTTAAGGGTGTAGCCATCCCTTGCCCCGAGTCAGCGAGGATAGGCTCCAGCACGCCTGCGACCCCAGTTAGGATAGGCGGACGTGGTAGCCACTTCTAAGGGGACACAGTGGACAGCAAACATCCATCATCGGGTTGGTGGAAGGTATTTTCTCACAGGTATGTCTGAAATGTTTGATTCGTATGATTTGAGTAATTCAGCAAAACAAAATGGCTTGCCTTCTAAGAGACGACAGCACACTATCTATTCTACCGTCAAAACAGCACGGCTACTAAAAGAGAAGTCATTAATTGCCAGTCCCTCAATGATCATGCCACCTATGTCTGCATTTCCACCGTGTCTGTTTTTTAATCAACTTGAACCACTGAAATGCAAATTACGGCCGCCATTCCGTCTCCCTGGGAAGCAATTTACCCCACATAACATCTTCCCCACTGACACTTCACACTTTGAAACTACGGCAGTCGAGAAGAAGGCTAAAATCATCATTCAAGCCATTTACCCTGTTTTCTCAATCGCTCTGCCTCTGTCAAAAAGCAGAGATGGGATTGTTTACAAGTGGTGCAATCGGGGATGGCTCAGTCTCTTGCCAACTGGAAGTGTGAGTAACATAACGGTAAAAAGGCCTATAATGGGGGTTTACTGTATCTGGGGAGTGAAAACATTCATGACATTGACAGTTAACATGAAACATGTTAACTTCCGGTCGGCATGTAAACGCATGTTAAAACTCACAACCGAGTTGACTGTGAAGATAGCAGCGCACTGCAATCTCCTCATCTTGGAAAAGTACGAACTTTCGATGCAAATTTCAGCCCTGAAAGTTAGCCTACTAGCACTAAACTATTGAATATACCTATCACACAACCACAGGCTGTCATACATTTGACACCAGAGGTTAATTTTCCACCAAATTGTGTCCGAGTAGCTTGTCATATATTGTAACATGCCTGTAAGAAAATGTATTAAATTTCATTTCATTGGTACAAAAATTATTCCATTACACATTCCTGCGTGTTCTGCGATTGGCTGGTGACTAACCCAGGGTAAACAGAATCTGTTGTATGAAAATTATGATAGAATGTGGTTTAGAAAATTGATAGATGTATTGCATCCATCTATGCCAGTGACATATAGTGACAAGCAGAACAATTCTCTTCTCTTCCACTACATATCAATTAACCTACATGTATCCACTTGATGGCATTTTTGATTGATGGTGTGACGTACAATTCGATTTGATGTCAAATATGTGCCTTGGTTCAATAAAGGATAAGAAACACTGGCATACATGACTTTTTGAACACCTTTGGTGGACTCGCAAGCTTGCAAATAAAGACAAGAAGAAAAATCAAACAAGGGTCTTGTAAATGATTAAAAATATTAACCAAAAGCAAGTCAATACTTCCATGTTTCTCTGCTAGCTTTTTCGCCCCCCAACGTTCAACTGTGTTTTGACTACGCACGCACGAATGCACCCGCGGGTGCCAACATTCTGCGCCATCCATCCATCCCGCATCGAGCACCCTTATTTTCAACAACTCTAGGCGTGTGTCTGTGTGTTGGGGGGTGCACGCTGAGATCCGTGGGAGTGCGCGAGGCTCCACACTGCGGCTGAGCATCACTCACATACAATGACGTGCAGTGTCTTCGGCCGGATAACCGCAGCCCGTTTCATGCCACCTTTAAATTGGACCCGATGCACGGACGTTTCCAAACGCTGACTGTCACCATGGGGGTGGGGGCTTGCGTGCGTGCGTGCGTGTGAAGGAATGCAACGCACTGATGCATCAGCCTGCAGAATAGGGCGATGCGGCGCGCGTGCACAAATCAACACAAATCCCCCACAAAAACACACGCGCGCGCGCGCAAATAAACGCACGCCCACACCTAGAGATCCGGTTGCAGTGTGTTTGCTTTAAAGCACAATGGAACCTCTTTAGATTCGAACATGGGCCACAAACGTGCCGAGGAAGACGCCGAATGAGGAAATGCCCGATCCAGGTATCCAAAGCCGCAATACCAAACCACCGCTACGGAAGTTATTAGCCTATTACAAGTTAAAAGCGTTGTTTTATATCCAATTATTAATTCCTTCAGCGGTGTGCGATTGTATAAAACAAGGGGGTACCCATCATTTTATCCCACATTTCAAATGCCGAGCCAGTGCATCTTTTCCCCTCATTCCCAAATGACCCGCACGCCAAATCGCGGATATTTTCAAATAATAAGATGAGTTACGCAGCTCGACGACTATGTGGCCGTGAAAACTTGCAGCCAACGTCATCGTAAAAAAAAAACCCCAAAAAACCCCCCACACATTTATTGAACCACAATTAATATAAATCGTCACCGGTACTCACTTCCGAAGCTGCTCCCGCATTGTCGCTAGCGATTCTGGCAGAACAGACTACACAGCCCCCAATGTCGCCTCCAATTTCGGCGAAAAGCCTTTCCACGGTTCGACCCAGCGTCTAAACAGCACCAAGACAACCTTGCCGGAGCTTGTCCGTGCTTGTGATTATCCGCGTGTGAACACTGCTGGCTTTGCAGGGAGGCTGACTGGCTGACTGGCTGACTCCCGATTCCCGAATGAAGCCCGCCAACATGCAACAAAACAAACGGGCCACTTCCGCTCAACTCTTTCCAAAATAAATGTTCATGTTATTGTTGGGGGTCGCAGATTATATAGCAGTATGCACGTCTGACGTGAATGTCTTCATTTCAAGGCAGCTAAATGATATACTTTGGAGCGCATTTTCTGTCTCCCTCTCATGAAATTGTAAACAATCCCTACAGAAACATGCACTTATGTACTGTAAACTGACAACATACCGTAGACATAGTAAAGTCAAATATAATATTTTAAAAACCAAAGATCAATCCCTAAAATGGCTTCTTTCCCTTGTTCCCCTCTCCTGATGACCAACTTACTGTATACGGTATTATACCGTATACGGTTAATATACCTTCAGTATATTAACTAAAACATATAAACTAAGCATTAAGTCAGCTTTTAGTTCACAGTTGTGCCTGTCAACACACACTAACGCTGTGACTAAAACCTTTTTAGCCACGTAGAAGAAGAAGAAGAAAAAGGTGAGCTGTCTCAGATATCCATCGATACCTTAGCGGTGTCCAAACTCAGTCCTCGGGGGCCAGAGTGAGTCCTGCAGGTTTTGGATGTTTCCCTGCTCCAACGCACCTGTTTCCACTGAACAGGATCGTTATCAGGCTTATGCAGAGCTTGCTGATAAGCTTCAGGTGCGTTGGAGAAGGGAAAACATCCCAAATCTGCAGGACTCTGGCCCTCGAGAACTGAGTTTGGACACCACTGATCTACCCAATTACTGCACTGTGAGGGTCTCAGAAAGCTTGGACTATCCTAGACTTTGGCGAAAGGCAGACTACACCTTGAATTGGTCACTTAAACCAATGCAATAGATAATATTATAAAATAAATATATGAATAAATAACCAAAAAAATGACATTCATACTGAAATGTGTGTGTGTGTGTGTTTAAAGAATATAGTAAAGTTAATTCCTGACCAGCTAGCATAGCAGGTACACAACTAGTATGTACTCAAGCATAACTAACATTAGCATTGATTTACAACCCTGATAGTAGCACAACAATGAAATTATTATTCAGACAAAATGTAACCTAATTTAATTGTATATAATGGATGGAGTTATTCAGCCATATTTGTTTTGACCATGCAACCAAATCAACGTATCCCACTGCAGCAAGACCGGCTAATACTGTAGCGTTTATTTTGAAAAACAACGTCCTACTTCTTTCTGGTCAAGGCAGTCCTCTTTTTTTCCGTCAATGCTCAACTCAGCTGTGGCGGAGCTCCCCTTCCCCCATCACAGTCTTAGTGAAAGGAAAGGAGCTGAGGTGCTCCCAAGAAGCTTTCTGCTTTTCAACATTAAATAACATGAAGCAGGCGGAGACAAGAAAGAAAAGCATATGTGGAAGCAGAGATTTTGGGGCAGAGACGAAGAGCGGACTAAAGCGGAATTTCAAAAGTCTATTGCTCTATTTGAATGGAGACAACTTGTGCTGCCGAGTACAAGCTTTGAAAAAAATTCACTAGCAAAAGAGACTCACTCGGTTATTTATTTTCCAAGCATCAACTTTGATCTCCCCACTGAACGGCTGCCTGTTTCTACCTGTGGGCGTGTGTTTGTAGGCTTTAATAAATTCCTCACCAATGATTATTACATTATAGAACATGTATGCTTCAATTGCCTGCTCACCCACCAAGTGTGAAATTAAACAACAAAGTCAAGATTTAATTCCACACATTTTAATCAGATGGCTTGATGTGTCCCTCAATGTATTTTGATGCTGATTTAGAAAAATGACATTACTTTAAAAATGTTTTTTTTTTTAAGTTTACTCTACCAAAGCATGCACAATATGGATTTTACCATATGTTGGAATTAATAGCTATGATGTTTCTGAAAAATATTCCAAGAGTTTCATAATGTAAAAATATTACTAAATACATCACTATATTATTTTTATTATCATCATCATTAAAACCTGATTCTGTCATGCAAATTTGGAATTATCGCAAAAAAAAAATCTAAAAAAGTTTTCTTACTATTAAAAATGTATAGACCAGTCTTATTTGCCTACTTCTAACACAGTTACAGAATGCCAATGACCAGAAGGATATGCTGGGTGAAGATCTGCCACTTTCAAGCAACGGCTTCATCCAAATGCTCACTAAAATGTAGTAGACTTTGTTGGCCCTTGTAGCAATCCTACAACGTTTTGTGGAATTTGCTTTGCATTGTTGACGTGATCTTACTAACTGTATCTAACCAATTATAATTTTATGATGTCAACATTTTCAGACGCGCTCATTGAAACAGCAACATACTGCAGCGGTGGCCCAAAACCTTTCCATGATAACGCAACGTGATTTTGATCGACAAGACTGCTCAAAAACAAATCCTTGAAAAGTGTCTGAAGTGCTCGCAAAAATACTCTCACTTGATTGGTTGGCCGCATCCGCGTTCGTACGCACTTCACGTGTGCGTAATGCTGTGCTTGTTTGCATGAGATATAATACCGTATTGCTGAATCATCACTCCGTGTGCGTGTGTGTGTTCAAATGTCACACTCACAGTGTCTTGGTCATCAGGTCAGCTCCAGCTTTGTCTCTGCATTTGGAGATAAAAAAACCCTGTCACTTCACTTTCCCTCCTCTATGCAACTTTTTCGCCTTCACCTTGATTTTATGCAAGCGCTGTTTCCAGTGAATTAGTCAAAGCCATTGTTCAGTTAAGGCACGCATGGAAAAAGATGCAAGCAGCTGATGACATAAAGCACAATGCTTGTTCTGATTGCGCAAGAAGCAGGAAAGGTGCTTGGAAATGGAGGGGGGTGGGGGTGGGGGGTGGTATGCTTCAGCTGATAAGTATCTTGAGATGACGTCTTGAAAGAAAAATGTTAACCATGCATTGATATCGATGCAGTGCTTCTTTGGGACACTTATGCATAGAAACATGCATGAATACATGTGATGTTTGCGCTACAATTTTTGATTTTGATTTCCCCCGCCAACGTATGGCGGTCAACACAAAGATATTCTATAACTTTTAAAAAGGTGGCCTCTGCAAACTATGATCAAATCTGGTGGAAAATAGTGTACTATTATGTGTAACCCAAACCAGGTTATTGAAATCACACACATATATCACTGTAAAAATCCAAACAGACCACATTTGTGATCTTTAAAATGTTTTTTTTTTTACTTGTTTTAATAATAGCGTCTCCTGTGGCTGACGGTCAGTTGTGATAGGCTCCAGTATCCCGCGCCCCTTATAAGGACAAGTATAGAAAATGGAAATATAGAAAACGGAAGCATAATGAAGACCACATGAAGAGCTTTGCTACAATAAAGAAGATATATTCAAAAAAACATATTCGGCTTTTGGCAACTCCTGCCAGAGTGAAGAGTTTCCAAAACTCCGTCTATAACATATGTCTACCCTATAGACGGAGACAAGTGTGCTTTTCTGACTTGCCTTTTGAAATGTGCGATTATCTAACATTCAAACGTTGATGTCTAATGACATCATCGCCTTCCGGGTTCTGTTTTCATTGCATGCAATGACAGACTTGAGCCTGATTTCTAATAACGAATGCATGGCTGATCAATGATATATTTATTATTTATTCATGTTGACTCCCAGGGTCCATGTAGCCTACATACAGTAGATCCAAGTTTGCAAGATAATATATAGGAATGGACTGGAGACAGTCAGCTGATTTTTGATTTTCAAGCTGTGTGTAATGTGTCATTTTCTTTTTCTAAAAAACCCTTATTGTGTGTGGACGTGGATCTTGAGCTTAAAATGCACTCTGTGATAGCAATGATTAAATGTTTCAACAGTATGAACCTCAAGTAGAGACATTTTGCAGCCATTTGGCATTGAGCAATGTGGCTTGCATTTATCTTCACAAACTGTAAAACAGGCTTAACACCATGAATTCAATTTTCGTCAATTCTACTGCCTTTAGTGAAGTGTGTGACATACATTATGACTTAGTCAATATGGCTTCTTGCCCTGTAAAAGACCAAAGTGTATTAAAATTTCGTCTCTGCACACTAACTCAATAAGATGCATTTTCTAATGCCACATTACAAATGTACTGAATACAAAAAGAACATATTCATTAGGGGTGGGAATCTTTGAATGCCTCACAATTCGATTCGATTCCGATTTTTGGTTGTGCGATTCGATTCCGAATCGCTTTTCAATTAAGAAAGATTTTTGATTCAAAATGATTTGATTGACAATGACTTTTGCTTCAATTTATAGATGTTCAAAGAACCGTAATGATCTACTTCAGTCTGACTCGCTAAAGCTAATTAGTGCTCTACTTGCGGCACTTTTATCACTCAAAAGAACGGCTCCACGCTGCAAAAAAACAACTTTTATTGGAATAACTTGATCGTGACTTTTTCCTTCTACTCTCCAGTGTGGCTACAACACAGTGTATCAGAACCACACTGCCCCTCAGTAGCCAAATCGGGTACAACATGAACAGCGCTCCCAATAAAGGCACACACAAACAAAGGTAAGACAGTATAAAATAATTTAAATAAAATGAATTTTGGGACATTTAAAATCGATTCTGAATCGTACTACATGAGAATCGCGATTCTTATGAGAATCGATTTTTTGGCACACCCCAAATATTCATACTGTATTTGACAAAGTATCGCCTCAACCCAAACAAGTGTTATCGTAATCCCCAAAGGAAAATTCAATTTACATTCTGCTATATATTTTCACTGAACACCACAAACGGAAGCAGACGTGCAAGGCGAGATATCAGAATGATGGGGTGTCGAAATAGTGGTCCAGCCGTTTTTATCCATCTCAGGGGCGGCCATTTTGCCACTTGCTGTCAACTGAAATTGACATCACAGTAGCTCAGGGCTCAGGCAACGACCAATCACAGCTCATCTGTTTTCTGAAGCTGAGCTGTGATTGGTTGTTACCTGTTACTTGAGCAACTGTGATGTCATTTTCACTCGACAGCAAGTGGCAAAATGGCCGCCTTCTGATGGTGTGACGGTTTGCCTTTCCAACGCGGTAATTTAAAGATGCAAAAATCAGCCACCACGATTAGTCCCAGGTTTGATTAATTACATTGTGCATGCAAACCTTTTGTAAGTAATGTTTAATTAGTTATGGGCATAATTAATAAGTGTCTCAAACCACAAATACAATACATAGAAGCTAGCAAAGCTAATAGCGGAAATCCAACAGTGAATTTTGGATTCAGTGGCATATTTCTTGACTTTAGAGGCATGTTTTTGCTGCTGGAACACATGTACTTACTTAATGTAGTAGGGCACGTTGTTTGGAGAGACGCCCTGCTCGAAGGGGCTGTCAACAGATCCTGCAGAGACAGGGGGTGAGGGCCGGCTATTTAACACTTACAAACAAAGTGCAGCGGACGCATAAAAGCGATTTTCAAACTGTGTCGGGTTTCTGAAAACGACTCGATGTCAGCGGGATTTTGCCTCGCAGGGAACATTCCTGGAGTTGAAACTGAGCGCACACGCACATGCAAATATAGACAAACAGGCAAATCTACATTGAAATCACTTTGTTTTCTACATTGTTTGGGTCTGTCGAGTTTCCTTTGGAGTCACATTTACTTCAGGTGGTTTTCAATTCCTTCAGAAAAAAACCCTAAAAATGAATCTAGTGGAAGCTTTGGATGAGGGCTGAGAAGGATAAAAATAGTGTGGATGGCGTAAATTGTTATACAAAGAAGATTGCAAAAAGTAAGTGATGACGGATACGAGGATGCAAATTGATGTTATATTGAACAACTTTGACAGTCCCAGACAAAAATTCCAAAGTCAGAATGATATCTTGGTTGTTTTATTGCAGTCAGAACACTGAACAATTGACGCTAAAGTTGTCAGTGGGCAGCTGCTATAACGGTGTCAATTGATTTACCGTCTCCCCAAAATAACCCAACATTCAGTCACGAATGTCTGGCAGCAAAAGTGAATACACTCCTAAGTGGACATTTGAGAAATATTGCCACTGAGCCACAATTTGGGAACTTTCACTAAGGGGTGAACTCACTTTTGTTGCCAGTGGTTTACACATAATCAGCCCTACTTAATGTGGTAATCATGAGAAATATATCATTGTGCTTTTCCACGCAAATATTCTGCTTCACGCTACACTTTTGCCAGCGGAGTCCAACAATGAATCGATTGTGTCGTGAGAACGTGTGGTTTGCTCACCATGAAGGAGGCCAAAGTCTTGGTGGGCATCCATCAGCTGCTTTAGATAGTCATCGGCTGAGACCTGAGATCAGATCAAAACGGAACCTTAAGACATGTTTTAAAGCAGATCTAAAAGATTAAACTGTATCATACTTAAAAGTTGAATACAACTAAACTATATTTAACAAATGTATTCTACTGGATTAAAAAAAAAAGCCACTGAAAGAGTTTGGATATTTAATTCAGTATTTATTTCATGTACCACATAATATAATAAATGGATGGAGGTATCTGTTGGTTTTCAGCATGCTGCAGGTTAATGTGACATATCCCAGTGAGCTGGCATTCATATTGACTTCGTCACATGACTGCGGCACCCAAATGCTACAATATTTCTCATGAAATTAAACCTTTCAAACGGGAAGAGATATGACGCAAAGCCATCTGATGCATGGAAGCGCACAGCAGAAACTGATTATTTTTCAGGAAGTAAAAAAAAATATATAAAGTGAATCATCAGAAGCGTTTCCTTAATAGAACAAGTACGTAATCCAGCCGGAATGAAGCATTCGACTAATTGAGCGTTTTTTTTTTTGCTCGAGCACACGTGATGAAGATCAGACGAAGATGATGATTTTTATTTTGTACCTTCACCCCCACCCCCGTATCCATAGTAACCTTGTTGGAATTGTACAAATGAATAGGAGCGCGAGGAAATTGGTGCAATTACTCAATAAGTGAGTGCTTGTGCTGGCCAGGCAGCTTCACATCACAGTGTTCTGAGCAAAGACCATGATCATTTGTTTGAAGTGACTTCAGCATGCAGGTACCTGCGCTCTTCTTTTCATCTTTCAGAGTGGAAGTAGGAAGCTGGGAAAAAAAAAAGTTCTGTACCCATATGACCATTTTAAATGTTTCAAGAGCTTGCACAATGTTCACCCAGTTGTGTTTTACTGCACATATGGGAGTCAGATGAAAGCCGGCAACCAGAAGCAGGAACAATTATTTTAGTATCTTACAGAGGACTATTTGAGCTTTAGTTTTCAGAGTAATGCTGTAAGCTCTTTTATTGATCGATAAGAGGGAACACGTTTCCACAGCTCCAAGTTGCTTTTTGATTCATGTTTGTTAGAGGCCCGGGAAAGAATTTCTCATTTTGGAAACTGCAATTATTAAAAGGAAAGTCAACCTTAAACGTTTCTTGACAATAATATCATTACATTTGTGGAATACGAGTTATGCAGCAAAATGCAGGTGTTTTTATTCATCTCAGGGGGGCGGCCATTTTGCCACTTGCTGTTGACTGAAGATGACATCACAGTTGCTCAGAGCTCAGGCAACGACCAATCACAGCTCACCTGTTTGCTGAAGCTGAGCTGTGATTGGTTGTTACCTGAGACCTGAGTTGTCATTTTCACTCGAAAAGAAGTGGCAAAATGGCCGCCTTCTGATACTGATAAAAAGTGCTGGATTTTAACTCATATTCCACTAACGCAATAATAACCCGAATACCATATTTAGACAAGTGGGACTGTATAAAACATTGTTAAGAATTTTTTGGGGGGTTGACTTCCCCTTTAAGAAAGCAAATGTGCATCGTTTTTCTCATTGTTATGTTACTCTTAGCTTGTAACAATGTTGATTGCACAGAGCTCAGGGTCAAGGTATTTTAAAATGCAAAAAATGTGTTTTACAATAACACTTAACTGGATTCAGACTTTCAGATGTACCTGTGCTGAAAAGCAAAGCGTGAAGAGTCTCTGTCACCAAAACGCTCACACACAGTCAGTGAACGATGCAAGCAATCATTGCCAAAAGTTGCTAAAAAAAAAAATCCACACTCATTTATTATCACCCGTTTCCTGTCTTTGTGGCAATCCCTAAATCCATTTTATGTATCGCTTCTCTTCATTAGGGTCAAGGGTGAGCTGGAGCCCATCCCAGCTGACTTTGGGCCAGTCGCCAGAGCACAAATAAATAAACAGATAAAAAAAAAGAAAAAGCAACAACTTATATCACAGTAATGTAAAAAGTCCTTTCTGAGTACCTGCAACAATTTCCAGCGTGTGTTGAGTTCTTCAATGCGTTCCAGGTTGCTGGGCGACAGCTGGATTTCAGGCAGAGTGAAAGTGGATGCTAATTGGTTCATGTGCGTCACGTCCTCCTGAATGGGGGCAATCTCTTCCTGGAACTCCTTTGCCACACAGGTACCAATGCACGGAAATCAAGTCCGATACATTTCACGGAAACAACTGTTTGTGCGGACAAAACGCAAAGCACACCTTGACTCTTTGGATGTGCTTGGGCAGCGTGTCGATGAGAAGGTCACCGACAGGCTCCCAAGCGGCCTTCACCATCTCCGCCTGCCTCAGCTGCCCGTCCAGCAGGTCCTCTGCCTCCAGGAGCTCCACCAGCCGCTGCAGAGCGAGCTCCAGCCTCCTCAGCCAATCGGCAGAGTTGCCATTTAGCTCCTCCCAATTGGTCATCACGTCATTTGCCTCCTTGCGAAGGATTCGCCCGATATTTTGCGCGCGCTCCTTGGAACCGATGTCTGAGGTACAAAGAGACTCGTGTCACATTAAGTTTTTTTTGGCATCGTCGAAAAATGTCGAACAGCTAGAAAATAATTGACATATACGTAGATTACAATGATATTGCTCAAGTCATTAAAAACATGAAGACTTGTTCCATATCATCCAAACCCAAAGACAACTGCTCCCTTTGAGGAGGCTAAATCAACAAGACGCAATTTCAGTACACACACGTAAACCGAATAAAATGTCTCACACTCAAAAGATACAGTGTGAACTTTCTCAGAGCAGCAGGAGCGTACTTTGTGCCTTCAGTTATTAACAGCTGGATTCCTGCCTCGTTCGCTCCATTATGGCCGGTGGCTCATAAAACTTCAGCAGTAACCGGGCTGTTGCCATGGTGCCACGAAGTTTGTTTGTTAACCTCCACATGTGACCATTGATGTGTGAATGCCAAGGCCCAACACTTTGGATGCTGCTTTTACACAATTTTCTAAAAGAACCGGCAACGAAGAACTATCAAGTAAAATTTCCTCCGAAATTGGAAGGTCTCTCTCTCTCTCATTTATATTTATATATACACATATATATATAAATAAATATATATAGATCTATAGTTATAGAGATAGATATAGAGATAGATATACAGATATAGATAGATAGATAGATATGTCTAAATCCCTCTGATCTGAAGACATGACTGGATAGCTGATAGGCCAAGACCAAGACCCAGGATGAGCCCACCGCTCGTCCGCCAGCCAAGAGCTGGAGCCACTAAAGATTGGCTTGCGATTAGCGAGTTAGCTGGTGGCTAGCGCCTCTTTTTGCAATGTGGACAGTTATGTGACAACCTGGTTTTCACTTAACATGTACTGAATATCTGGCCCCAGTCAGCGCAGTGAAATAGTTAGTGGTTAGCAAGTGTGCCTCACAATCGAGTGGTCCTGCGTTTGAAACGTTGAATCTTGGCTATGTGTGGAGTTTTCATGCTTTCCCCAGAGAGTTTACTCTGATTTCCTCACACATTCCCAACACATAAATGTTGGGCTAATTGAAGACTAACTTGAATGTGAGTGTGAATTGTTGTTTATATATCAGCCGGGAAAGGCTCCATTTATCCGTGACTCTAAAGCAGTGAGGACAAGCTAGAAAATAGATATACAGTACAAATGTTTCTGAAGTTGCTGTTTTAAAGTCACCTCATGACATATTTCTCTTCAACAGCATGACTTGCGCAATCATGCCCTCAATGATTACAACACTTTTGTTTTTTTAACCCCCCACATCATTCTGGCTTTCTCTAATGTGAGAAACATCAAAGTCAGTCATAAAGCCTGAAAGGTGCCTGCGTGTTCAATGAGATTTTGAGTATGTTACCTCGCTGCTCCGGTGACGGAGGCTCTTGGGGCAACTGGGAGAGGAAGACTCCGACATCATCAAGTGCTTTGGTCACAACAGGCTCTTTGGCTCTCACATCCCGCCTGAAGCCCTGCGACAAGACATCCGCACGCTTCGTTTGGACACGCCATGCTAATCTACATTGTGAAACGTTCTGCGGGGAAAACTGAACTTGCATAAAATGGGATTTTAATTGGACCTGCAGTACTTCATTTTCCATTTACTCGTTCCTTCAATTTGCATAATGTCACAGCAACATTAGGTCTGATTCTGTTTATGAACATGCTATAATTCAGGGTCATAATGGTTTGGGAGTGGGGGGAAAAATTTAAAATTTAAAATTTATTATTTAGGCAGGGATTGTAGTATTTCTTCTCTTGTACATAAAAGGTGCACACATTTCTTATTAACTCATTCACTGCCATTGACGGTTATAGACGTCAAAAATTCATTTGAACTATTTCTATTAGTTAAATAATTTTTTTCACTTTTGTTAATAAGAGTATGAAAACCTAGATTTTTTTATTGTATATTTAGAACAGATATAGAATTTGTGATTAATCGTGAGTTAACTCATGAAGTCATGCAATTAATTACAATTTGAATTTGCCAGACGCTGCTAATTTTGAATTGTAATTAATCACATGACTTCAATAGTTAACTCACGATTAATCATAAATGCTATATCTGTTCTAAATGTACAATAAAAAATGTTTTCTAGGTATTCATAGTCTTGTTAACAAAAGTGGAAAAAATGTTAAACCAATAGAAATAGTTCAAATGAATTTTTGACGTCAATAGCCGTCAATGGCAGTGAATGAGTTAATAGTCATGTTGTGAGGAGCATCATTTGGACCCAAAAGCAGACAGGACACGGAAGTGGAATGTTTAAGTCTTTATAATACTGTAAATAAAGAAATAAATAATAAATAAATAAATCAAATGTTGTGATGTGCCATTCAGTAATTTCACCAAGGTCGTTGCACAATTCTATATGACAGAATAAAGGCCTCTATGACAAGATAAGGCACGAGTCCTTGATGCTGTCACTCTTCAACATCAAGGTTCAAGATGTTGTCACTCTTCAACTGAATGACATGTTGTCAAAATGTCTAGTTTTATTCCATGTCCTGCTCTTTGTTGCTACTTTGTATTTTTTTGTTGTATTGAAAGAATTCTACTATTCCACTTCTGTGTCCTGTCTGCTTTTGGGACCAAATTCTGTTCCTCACATGATGCATCTTACCTTTATACCAAAAGTTTTGGGTGAAAATGGGGATTAGCAATTTTGGCAAATTTGGCAAATTAATCCTTATTTATACAGACCTGCAGGTACGACATATAAAGTATGTGGTTTTAGAAATATGTATGTATGTGAGGAGTTCCAAATGGACACAAACACATCAGAGCTGTATTCCTAACAGCAACCATACATTTGGTTTTGAGATGCTTTGTGTGCGAATTGCCGCCTCCTTGAGCAGGACGCAGATTTGTCCCGCTTTTGATGTAATCTCATAATTTCATGTCATAAAAACAAGCCATTATAAAAATATACATTATTGGACTGTTTAATATGCATTTAATCGTGTTTGACAGGCAAAATGTAAATGATGACCCTCTTAGGGCAAGCAAGCCAATGATAATATTTTAAGGGATTAACGGCTTAGTGATGATGTCTGCCAAAATGTCATCTTTTTTTTTTTATACCTCCCCACTCAGGTCACTCAGCAAATGACCTTTATCTGGTATGCACAAAATCACCAGTTGCAGAAGGAAGAATTAAGGTACAAAAATGCCAAAAATGAAAGGATTTTAATTCCTATTCATAATTTAATTTGTCCTCAATTGTGAGCACTCCTACCTTAGAATGTATACAAACTGTCTTTACTTTTTGACCTAACAGCCCCCCTAATATTCTGCATTTACTGTTTTAATTGTGACATGCCTATTTTCAGGATTAACATCGTTTACAAAAATGCCATTGTGATGCCATTTCATCTATTTTCATTCTACAAGTGGCTCCAAAATGACCACCATTAGCCAAGTCCAATTTTGCCAACCGTGTGCGGGTCATCCTACCCGATGAGTGTCCAACTGGTTCTGGACCGCAGGGACGTCACCGCCTACGGGCGTCTCCCGCTCCAGCTGCTGAGCTTTCAGCCTCAACCAGTTGAGCAGATCCTGCAGCGACATATGCAGCCTCTTCCAAGGTGCCATTTCCGAGTCCAAGTGAGCCCTTTGCAACCCAAACGCATATTCAGTCATCCCTCCATCCATCCATGCATGTGTTAACCAAGTGAGCGCATTCAAAGCATCTTCTTCTTAAGTTTGCCTTTCCCTCACCTCATGCTGAGAGTCTTACTGCGCAGATCATTCCAGCGCTGGCTCATGTTGTTCAAACGCCTGTGGAGGAGTGCGGCATCCTCCGAGTCCCCCAGTGAGCTCAGAATCCTGTGGCCCTTCTCATCAAGGGAATGGTACAGCTCCGCGTGGCCATCAATCTCGGCCTCGAGGTCCTGGACACACGTAAAGATGGTAAGACGCGGAGATAGCCACTTTTTCGGTCTTGAATTAATTGGAGGTGCTGAGAGATTGTGAGCGATTTCATGCTCGGATATTTCAACATGCACTTGAAATTTGTGACCCAAATTTCAAGTGCATGTTGAAATATCCGAGAAAGAAATCATGTAATTAGGGCTTTGAAACTGTGAATACGTTAGCATTAGCTACCGTGACATCAGAACATCCCTGCCACGAGGGTTGCAGGAATTTTCAAAGTTGGGAACTTTCCATGGGAATTCATAGGAATAAAACAGAATAGGAATATATCAAGTGAACAGGGAACTTTAACATAGTTAGTGACCACATTTCATGCAAATACAGCTGAATATGTAGAGCTCATTGTCTGAAAGGGCTGAGGAAAAATGCTGAAGCCTTGAGAAGTTTGCATGATGAATTAAGTGAGAGGGCCTCTGAGTGGGACTTTGTTGGTGTATGTGGAGGTGCATTTTTGGATGGGCAGGGCCAGTTGGTATTTAACTCAACTACAGTTGCAACGATTTATATCCATCCATCCATTATCTACCGCTTTTGCGGGGTCGGGTCACGGGGGCAGCATCTTTAGCAGGGAAGCCCAGACTTCCCTCTCCCCAGCCACTTCAGCCAGCTCCTCCGACGGAATCCCAAGGCGTTCCCAGGCCAGCCCAGAGACCTAGTCTCTCCAGCGTGTCCTGGGTCGTCCCCGGGGCCTCCCGCTGGTGGGACATGCCCGGAACACCTCTCCAGGGAGGCGTCCAGGAGGCATCCGAATCAAATGACCGAGCCACCTCAACTGGCGACGATTTATCAATTAATCTGATCTAAAACTAAAAACTTCAAAAATTGAAGGAACATAATAAATAAATAAATAAAATAAGAATGAAAATGCTTTAAAAAGTTCAAACTAACTGAAACTACATCATACGTTTATAAAAACTAACTAAAGCTAATTGTAATTATAGCCCCCCCATTTTTGTTAATTAATGTCATAGGCCTAAGGGAGTTCTTGTTGTTGTTGTTTTTTTTTTGTTTTTTTTACATCCTTAGCTACAGAAGAAACCAGGTCAGTTGTTTGAGAATCGTAGTTTAATTTACTTTATTACACATTACACAATACTGAGTACCTAATTTTGCACTCGATAAATACTCCATATAGTAAAACAAAACTAAAACTACTACTAAAACTATTAAAAGCTACACTAAAATGAAACATTCTAAAAAGCAATAAAAACTAATACATTTGCTCTAAAAAGAATTAAAACAAAAAAATTTTGAAATTGAAATATTCAAAACTATGACAACCCTGACCTCGACAATACCATTAATCTTTTGAAAAACTAGACTAGTGGTAGTGTGACATTTCCCATTCTAGAAAATAAATGGTACACTTGCATAAAGCTAGATGAACATAGCTAAAAAAAAGAAGAAAAAAAAAGAAGATTTTTTAGACTAAAGAAGAACAGCAGTTAATGTAAATCCGACCAAGTATGAAAACAATATGATGAGCGCGAAGCAACAGAGAGAATTTTTTTTTTAAATTGTCTGCCAACCTGAACCTGGTAGACCTTTCTTCGCAACATGCTGAAAAAAAGTCAGGAGTCCCGCACGTAAACAAGGAACGAGCTGCACCATCTATTGCGTCTTGTCGTTCAGGAAGATTAGTTCTCAGTGAGTGAAACAATGCCATCTGTTTAGGCGTCTATGTATGTATGTGTGTGTGTGAGAGAGAGAGAGAGCGAGAGAGAGGCGGAGAGAGATGTAGACAAGAAGCAGCACAAAGAAATGAAGGCATAAAAAAAAGGCAGGATATGATGCGTCCACAATTTGAAAGGATGCAACCAACTAGGAGTGCACTCATTTTCCAATTAAATGTTATCTGCCTGCAGTACCGAAGCGCGCATGTGTGTGTGTGTGTGTGTGTGTGTGTGTGTGTGTGTGTGTGTGTGTGTGTGTGTGTGTGTGTGTGTGTGCGTGTGCGTGTGTGCGTGCGTGCATGTGTGGAAGTGAGGCTGCGGTGCAATCCGCCATTCTAATTGGGCACAGAAGGCTATCTCAGCTGTGCATACAGGGCTGCTGTTGTGCCCAGGGAGCTGCCAGTGTGATGTGAAGGATGTGCGCCAAGGCATGAATTTGAACCAGCACGCATTGGAAAATCATCTCCCAAAATACTTTTATGCGTGCGCATGAATGACATGTATGTCGCGCGAGTGCGATGCTCCGCCGGAATGTGCGTGTGGGAGGGTCAAAAGGTCAAAATATGCTCTCTGGCAGAACAGAGCTTTCACTTAACGCCCACGGAGACGTGGGTTCTTTTTTCTTCTTCTCTTTTCGTTTGGCCAATCAGATTTCGAAGTGTTGCCATGTCAGAATTCCTGGCGTGTCAGCCAGGGCGGCAAGTCGACACTTGGGGATGGAATCAAATCAGAGCGGTTTTTGCAAGCCCAAATTTCAATCTCAATTTGACATCAAAGGCTTTCACTGGTCTAGGAATGGTTGTTAGTCGTGTGTGCTTGGTTGAAGTTTCCATTAATCCATCCATTTTACTTTTATAAAATAGTAAATTTCGGCAGGTGAATTTGCGAATGGTGACCGCGACCTTCAACCCTACCTTCCATTGTGCCAGAAGATTCCGGGCTGCCTCAGGCTGTCGGGCCAGCTTCTCTTCGTTGGTGGCGTCGATTAGAACGTTGCATGTTGTCTCAGCCTCGCTCAGCCAGTTAAGGAACTTATCTAGATCGAGGTAGAACTGCTGCAGCAGCTTCAGAGCCACTTCCAGAGCCGCCTCCCTATCAGAAACGCTGGAAAGGAACAAACATACAGTACACACTTTACATGTAAAGATTTCGGATTTGTATTTGCACTTCCTGATGTGAGTGTATATATATATATATAATGGGTATTAGTAAAAATTTATTCGGCAATATATCGCGATATTACAGCGCGCAATTCTCGAATCGATTCGATATGCGGTCAAATTGATTTTTAAACATCAATTTTGTATGGGAATATTCAACAAAACGTCTTACTTAGGGTTAGGATTCACACATTAAGCATGGAAGAATGTTATATTAATGGAACATTAAGCCCTAATATTTTATTTCAGTGCTGTTCAAACATGAAAAAGACTGCAACCTGTTTGTTAAATGTGCTTGAATTTTCAGATAAATAAATAAATGTTCATACAAATCTTACAGTGTACATGTACAAGTTTACTAATAAGTATTTTCTAAATTTGAGTTTTTAAAAAATCGCAATAATCAATTTATAGATTTGCATCGGGATTAATCGGTATCGAATCGAATCGTGACCCATGAATCGTGATACGAATCGAATCGCCAGGTACTAGGCAATTCACACCCCTAATATATATATATATATATATATGTATATATGAGAAATAAGTTTCATAATGAGCTGTAGCCTGTGTCTGTCCAAACATGGAAATTTCATCCGACAAAAGTTTGACGTGTAGATATTTCTACTATAGTTAACTTGTTTCGGCTGCGCATTGTGCTAACAGTTTTATGTTCATATGTTGCTGATATTGACTAATGAGAGCAAGTGTACTGGGTGACAGTGTAGGGAAAATGTGCACGCACCGCTTGTTGATGTGTGACCAGATGGCCACCATGTTGTCATTAATTTGTGTCACTTTGTGCGTATCATCGTTGGCGTAACGTGTCAGCAGCTTGTCAGCCAACGCGTTGGTTTCATCCACTTGACCCTGCCACTGTCGCAAGTCGTTTGCAAAGCCCTGAGGGGAGGAACACAACATCGACAACAACAACAACAACAAACATAAATGACTAATTGGGAAGGAATTAGCTGGCACAAGTAGGAGGGATGAAGCTTCACAACGAGCACACCTTGAGTTCAGCATTCTGCCGTGCAAGAGCATCCACAGTGTAGGTGACCTCCTGCCAGGACTCGAGCCACTCGCTGGCCCGCTTGATGACAGCGTCCGCCCTCTGTTTGGAATTCAGCCACTCAGTGGAGTCCTGCAGCATGTTGTGAAGCTGCTTGATTCTGCCTGGGAGTCTGGCCAGAGAGTCCTCCCAGTGTGCCTGAAGCCGGTCAACTACCAGACCAAAAGTCACATATTAGAAAATCCTGTAGGTCACAGTTACCACAAAGTATTTCTAAATAAATCCACATTTAAGACAAAAATTTAGTCCAGCAATGTGTGTTGTTTTAGGGGGCAAAAATTTCATGGCATGCTGAATTTGTTTTTTAACACAAATAACTTTTGCCACCTCTAACCAATTGAGAATGTGTCTTACTGCGCTCAGTGATTGCGTTTCGTGTGTCCTGGTTGCTGGTTTTGTTCTTTAGGTTCTGGGCTGCTGTGACTTGTCTCTCCAGCAGAGGGCGACGCTGTTCTAGCTCCTGCAAGGATGCCTGGACCCATAAAATCAATCTTTTAGGTATTTCTGCATGTCAATACAGAGGACCTCGAATGCCAGGTATGAGAAAAATAATATTTATTGACAATCTGTAACCTCAGTTTAGTCATTTGATCTCTGGATTAACTCATTCACTGCCATTGACGGCTATAGATGTAAAAAATTCTGTTTATTTCTATAAGTTTAAAAAAAAAAATCCACTTTTGTTAACAAAAGTGTGAAAACCTAGAAAAAAATGTTTTACTGTACATTTAGAACAGATATATTTTTTAAAGAAAAAGATAATAAAAAATAAAAAATATTAAAATAATTAAAAAAGATAAAAAAATAAAAAATACTAATTACAATTATAAAAAAAAGAAGAAAAGATTAAAACAAATAAAAATAAACACTTTTTAATTTTAAAGAAAAGGATATTAAAAATTTGAAAAAATAATTAAAACATTTTGTTAAATAGAAAATATATATATATTTTTTAATAATTAAAAAAAAAAAATAGAAAAGATTATTAAAAATTAGGGGCGTCAAGCGATTAAAATTTGTAATCGTTTTCACTAGTCAACTCATGATTACTAGTCAACTCGTAATATATAAAAAATGTATTACGGTTCTAATAAATGTACAATGAAAAAAAATCTAGGTTTTCATACTTTTGTTAACAAAAGTGGAAAAAAATGTTAAACTAATCAAAATAGTTCAAATGAATTTTGACATCTATAACCGTCAATGGCAGTGAAAGAGTTAATAAGAGATAGAGAAGAATACACAAGAAGGAGAAAAGTTAGCGCTGCGTGCTAGTGAATGCATACTGTTTAATAGCTCTGTGTGCTAAAATGTAAAAAAGTACTGAAAATAAAAATTAAAATATGTAAATAAATACAAGATTGATTCTTGAAAATAGCACACAGACCAAACCCGGCAGTTTGGAACAGGCAGCTGTTGGATTATTAACATTGTTTTTCAGTTTCAATTTATATTTTAGCCGTTTTGGATTTAGTTATAGCTGTGTAGCTCAATGAATAGTATTGTCTATTGTATTCTTATCTGTCTCTCTCGCCTGAGAAGAGAAGGGTAACAAGTTTCTTTTATATATTATCTAAAGGGAGTATAGCTAGTACCGGTCTCAGTCGGTCGAAGAGAGTCCAAGGACAGGCTGATGTATTATTGTTCAAGTCTAATCTGATTTGTATTCATGGGAACTTGATGCCTTTCTGTGAATGGGAGGGGAGAGGAGACTTTTCGTATCCACCCACTTTTCAATAAATAATGATGTGCGAGAGAAGGAGAGACACACAATCTGAACGGAACACGGCTTCAGTGTCTTCATTATTGTGTGATCAGAAGCTTCTGAAATAACTATACCTTTGCAAAGGGACTTCTTCACCAGAATCTCACCATTCAGTTAATTGAACACGCAAAGAGTAGAATACAAATATTGTCTACTCTAACACAGCCCAAACAGTGGCGGTTAACACGCCGTAAAACGGTTACAATTCTTAGTGGTGATCACTCGCGCAACAAAGCTAGCTGCTAATGCTAATGTGTAGAACAGTAGTGATCGGCAAATTTGTACAGCGTTCTGTTTATCTTACACAAGCACTTCAACGGCCAGGAGAAAGCAATACGTTGACTGTGAGGGATTCTTTCTACTAAACTGAAAGAGTGCAGATGATCCATTAAATGTTGTTGACCTTGAGCTGGCCAATGTTTTCATTGATGTCATCCAGGTCCGCCACGACGACGCGCTTGTTCTGCACCATGTTGTCCAGCAAGGTCAGCCAGTCGGTGAGCTCCGCCCAATTCTTGTTGAACTGCGCCAGGGCGGCAGAATCGGCCTGGGAGCTCCCCGTAAGCGTTTCACCTGGCGTGCGCGTCAAATTTCATAGCACATTATTATGATCACGGAATCACTTCAACGAGCGGTACCGGTAACTAACTCGAAAGACTTACTAGCTTTCTTGGCCACGAGGAGGTTTTTCCTTTCCTGATGCTGCCTCAGCAACTCCGTGATGACAGTCCAGTCTTCTCTCATCTTCATGTACTTGACCTGGCGCCACCAAAATATACAGGACATCATCGTCCCACCGCAATATTCATTGTATGCTTGTTGTGTTTGATTGTCACACCTTATCCGCCTGGCTTGGAGTAATTTCTTTGTACAAGTGATTAGCTCGCTGAAGAACCGAATCAACTTCGGGCTGCTTGACTTGGACTTCCTCGACGAGCTGCCGTAGTGTATGGACATGATGCATTATGTACACAGCTCTATATGTGAGGGTGTGTGTCCGTGTGCGTGTGCGTGTGTATCCTACGCCGGGTGGGGGCTCATCTGGACTGTGCTCCAGCTGCGTTCTGGTTCTGGACAGCCAGCCAGACAGATAGTCCAACTGAACCTGAAGCCTCTCCAATTCGTTGAGCAGATTCTCAATCTCTAGCTGTCGCTCAGGCAGAGCCCTGGCCACCTAAGCGAGGACATAAAAAGTTAGCGCTGCGCCGCATTAGCACAACATTCATACGTCAAAATCATCGAGTGCTACTCGGTCTTGTTAAAAGGCGAATAGCATTTATTTCTATCTGCCTACAAAACGAGATTTAAAGTTGAACAAGCCTTTTAAAATATTACGGTTACATATAAAGTGCTGAAATTCTGATTTGTGCATGCGCACCTGCTCCCAGCGAGTGTTGATGATCCTGATATCTTTTTGTTTGTCAGACGGAATCTGGCTCATGTTCAGATCCATCACTACTGCTTTCTTGCTGGGAAGTTCATCCACACATGCCTGACACACAAATGAAAGAATTTGAAAGCACACACAATAATGCATAATAACGTTCTAGTTTAAATATTGCAGTGGTCCCCCAAAAACGTATTTATACGTTTTTTAACGTTTTGTTCAGTTTTATTCTAGAGCAAACAGAAAGCTTTGAGGCAGCCTCTGGCCTGAAGAGGTCACTTAAAGCAATGGTAGTTATTAAAAAAGAAAACGGCCAGCAGGTGGCAGCAGAGTATAAGAGATCAGCCAGGGCCATGTTGCAACAAGCTCTTTTTCCCAGTGTTTTCAACAGATTTGTGAATAATTATGAAACTTAGTTATATTCTAATGCTAATTGCTGCAAAACAGAAACACTCGAATCTTTCTTTTGGTAGGTTCCATGTTTTTATAGCAAAAGAACACAGTATTCTGTGGGCCTTTCAAAATGAGTTAAAATCCAGTAAAACAGCCGGGAGCAAAGGGGGTTGCTTCAGTGAAAACGTCTGGGAGTGAATGAGTTAAGGATAAATACTTATTAGTTAAATATGAACAGTGAGCAATTTTGGGATAATGATAATAGTGCAATATTACTGCATCTTACTTACAACTATAAAAGCTTAAGATTTAAATTAACCCCGCCCCTTCATATGTACACAAAGACACACAGAGCATCTATTTGATATCCAGTTTAAGGATTATGTCCTCACTAGCAATTCAGCACGCTATGAATGACTAGAGAGCGCTAGTAGAATCCTACTTGTAACTACATGTTACTAGAGAGGCAAAAATGCACTCGCTGGCATCTGTGTGCTAATAGTATTCATGAAAGGCTAGTTGTTAACGAGTAGAATATTACAATGTCACCAGTAGTAGGAGGAGCCTGCATTTGTCAAATTGTCACACTAGTACCAAAGTTATTTACTGGGGCTGAGTTAAAAAAAAAAATGGAATAATCAATATTGAATCGATTAAAACTTTCGAGCCTGATATCGATTCAGAAAACCATAAAGTGATTATTTTAATATCTATTTTTCCCATAAATTCATAAGAAAATAGAATTTTAAAGACCAAAGGCTTCTTTTGTATCTTACATTTATGAAAGAAATGACTTATTGCACTTTAAGACAATTCAGAATCTTTTTAATGTATATCCACAATGATTGAATTACAATTATAAAATATCTTGTTGATGTCAATGTTTGTGTAACACTTAAGTGATCATTCATTATAACGGAAGTGAATCGAATCAGGGAAAAAAAAAAAAATCGAATCGAACTGAACTCTTGTGAATCGAAATTGAATCGATTGAGGAAATTAGAATCGATACCCAGCCCTATAATCTATTAGTCTGCCAAATTTGATCTACAGTTGAGGACAATGAACAAACTTGTACATGCCCCTTAAATTGCTTACAAAGAATATTGAATAAATACTCAAATGGCTTCCATACACACACTGTGGTAGTGAATGATGCAATGTTTGCTGCGGGTACCTGCACTTTGCCGAGCGTGTCTCTGATGTGTTGAGGCTCAGCAGGCTGCAGGTGGATGCCCAGAACCCCCTCCGCCTTGTCCAGCCAACCCAGCATCGAACCCGTGGCCTCATGCAGGTGTGCCGTTTTGGCGTGCGCTTCCGCCGATCTGCAGATAGGACGTCACCGTCAAAATGGGATTACTACAATTTTTTTAAAATTATCTCAAGAAATTGTCTTCATACACACACACACACACACGCGCACCTTCTCTTGCGCTCATTAAGCTGCTCGCAGACATGTGCCCAGCGAGCATTTAGGAATTTGAGTTGCGCTCGCAGGCGGGCGACATCATCTGGCGTACTCATCTGGCTGATCTCCACGCCTGCAGAGGTCACTCGGTTCAGCACCATTTCCTGCAGTGGTATCGCTTCTGTCAGGTCCTGCACAAGCACACACACAATACCGATTTGAACATTTTTTTTTTTTTACTCAACTTTAGGGCTTCATTTATCCAAAGAGCAGGTGTAAAATCGAATAAGGTGGTTTTGTGCTTCTGGTACCTATGATGGTTTTCAGTCATGGACTATTTGGGAAGGGCTGAATGAAGGTTGAAGTGATGGAATTGGAGGGGTTAGTGGAAGAGGGATTTACAAAAAATAAATGTATTGCTCCTATAATTCAGGGGAAGCAACCCCATTAAAATTGATGCTTTGTTTGATTGAACGCATCCTAAGTGAGCGTGAATTTGACGTATCTGCTCATCCTGCGTGCTTAAAACCGGGAGAGGCCAGCACCTATCATCACAATGCACTGAAATGACCCAGATGTACAGAATGCACAGTTGCCATAGGTGATATAACATGACTCCTTCTTGTGATTGCTTCTCAAATCGGAAAACAGCATTTCTGAATAGACAACATATTACGCAATTTTTTTTGTTTCTGGCATTTCAAATTCTTTTTTGCCAGATGCAATCTGAGTGTGCCGAGCAGTCCAATTCAAATCTGTTTTTGCAAGTAAATAAGGTCCTAAATAGGACACTAGAACTAAAGCAAGAGTTAGTTCACCGTCACGCCAAACATTGTTGCTTGAAATAGTTGACTAAAGATCTGTTGAGGGTTTGAAAATAAATATGCAGTCAAATGCATTCAAAGAGGTTTGGTGCAGATTGGGTATCAACTAGCAGATGGTCTCGTATGCATCGCTGTCTGTGCGTGAGGTGTGTGAGAGCTGATCACAGACACCTGCAAAGCGGACTGGACACATTTCTTTTGATCACTGGCTTCAGCGACCTTGGCCATCTTGTGCTGAGTAGCACTCAAAATCTTTAGTTTCCAAACTTTGTTAGAGGACTATCTGCCTTGACAGCTTGGCCTGAAAATTTCGGCCGTTTAGTGGATGCACTTCATAAGCTTGGCTATCATTGAACTCATTCACTGCCATTGACGGTTATAAACGTCAAAAAATCCTTTCAACTATTTCTATGAGTTTAACTCTTTTTTTCTACTTTTGTTAACAAGAGTCTGAAAACCTAGATTTTATTTATTGTACATTTAGAACAGATATAAAATTTGTGATTAATCGTGCGTTAACTATTGAAGTTGTGCGATTAATTACGATAAAAAATTGTAATCGCCTGACACCCCTAATTTTTAATAATAATCATGTCAGGCGATATTTTTTTTTAAATTGCAATTAATCGCATGACTTCAATAGTTAACTCACGATTAATCACACATTTTATATCTGTTCTAAATGTACAATCTTTTTTTTCTAGGTTTTCTTACTCTTGTTAACAAAAGTGGAAAAAAATGTTAAACTAACAGCAATAGTTCAAATGAATTTTAGACGTTTATAGCCATCAATGGCAATGAATGAGTTAAAATCAACAGGGTATTTTTCTTTTAGCAATGAACAATAATCAACAGTGCCCATAAAACTGTTTTGGATATCAAACTAAATCACAAAGTATTTGGACGATGACTGCGTTTAGTGAAATGACCCGATTCTGTCTTTATAGACCACAACAATGATTTTGAAACCAAACAATCAAGATGCGATTCCATTTAAGAGATTTCACAAACATCACAATCACAAAAACGACATTTCTAGATGAAATCATTTCATAGTAGATAACCAATCTGGACAGCTGGCATAATTGTAAACAACATTTAAAATAGTATACAATTTAAAATAATTTGCGCCTGAAACTGAGTTTTGGCCCTATCAATGTTTTTCCAGGCCTTCTTTGCTATCTTGCTGCTTGTTGGTGGCTCTTCTTGCTTTCACTTTTGTCTTCAGTAAATAAAAAGCTAATTAATTTTTGTTTTGAGCTGTCAACGTTTATTTAAAAAAAAACAAAAATCAGATTAATAACTTCTTAGCATTTTGATTAATCACAATTAATCGCTTAATAAAAAAAGGCTTTTTTATCAATATTTTTTTTCTGCCAAATTTGAAGAGCACTGGTTATGTGTTCATTTTTTTTTTTACATTTAATGTTATGAGGACGTCTTCAAAATTTTTTGATCCACTGCACACTCTCATCCTCCTCTAACCAGTTAATTATTTGCATAATTTAAAATGGAAAAAAACTACCCTGATATTTTGACATGAACAAATATTCTAAATGTGATACGCAAACATTCATTAAATGCTTTACTTTAATGCATGTACTTATGTTAATTGCTAAAACATAACCTGTGCTACCTTAAACGTAGCCATCCGCAGTCATGCTAAAGGATAATCTAGGGTCAAAATTAATAGTGCGATTAATCTGCGTTAATTTATGATTAATGCGATAACTTTTTGTGATTAACTCATTCACTGCCAAAAATTCATTAAAAAAAAGATTATTAAAATTAGGGGCAAGAGGCGATTAAATGTTTTTAATTGTAATTAATCACATGACTTTACTATTTAACTCACGATTAATCACAAATTCTATCTGTTCTAAATGTACAATAAAAAAAATTCTAGGTTTTCATACTCTTGTTAACAAAAGTGTTTTGTTTTTTTTAACTAATAGAAATAGTTCAAATGAATTTTTGACGTTTATAGCCGTCAACGGCAGTGAATGAATAAAAAAAAGAAGAAAGAAAATATTATTAAAAATTCGGGGCGATAGGCGATTAAAGTTTTTAAACGTAATTAATCGCATGACTTCACTAAATCACAAATTTTATGTACAAAACTAAATGAACAATAAAAAAAATCTAGATTTTCAACAAAAGTGGAAAAAAATGTTAAACTAATAGAAATAGTTCAAATGAATTTTTGACGTTTATAGCCGTCAATGGCAGTTAATGAGTTAATTAATCAGTCAACGCTTTAACTTTGACAGCACTCATTTTTTTTCTATTAAAACTTTTTTCCCCAACCACCACCTAAAAAAAAACAGGTTCTCCAAGTACCACCATTATGAGCAACATTAAAATTAGTCACATAGTAGAAAAACAAGACAGGTTGTGTTCCTAAAAAGTCATTAATATTATTGTAAGCCAATAAACATGATCACGAAAAAACCGTACCAAAATAGTGATTCAATTAAAAATATATTGCACAAAGTGTACCTAAATAAATGTTTAAAAACAAACAGCTAGACTATATGCAAATGTCTCAAACTTACAAATACAATGCAATGTGCTTGGAAGTAATATTTTGGCATACCACTAGAGGGAACCCATGTAGCATTAGTGGTACCACTGCCACACAGGCTCAATTCAATAAATTTAAAATGTTTAGGGCAATCCTTTCAGTCTTCACTTTTGTAGTTTGTCTGAATGTTGGCATTGCGGAACACTCCAAGAAGACAAGTAAAAAAAAAACTTTCTTTAATCTTTACAATAATTTGTTCTATGCCTACCATTTAGTATAAACACAGTATTCTGATTAACATTTGTTGAATGCGAATTAAGCAGCAAAATCCCCCATGCCCCCCCCCCCCGTGTTTTTAATCCATCTCGGGGGGGGCAGCCAAAATGACATCACAGTGCCTAAGGGCTTATTTTGCGAACGTCACATGACCAAACCCAGAAAATAGGTGAGCCCTTACTGCGATGTCATTTTCAGTCAAAGTGTGAATGTATCACGTCATTTGAATGTTGATGAATGTCACAACGCTGCCTCAACCTCGTTGGATGATGTTATACTTTGAATAAACGTTGAAGAAGATCTCCGCACTTACACTTTGTATGTTGCTCTTTTTGCAAGGTGTCAATACGGAATGAGGGTTTGCAGTATTCTACATAAAATGTCTGTATTTTTTGGCGTGTACTGAGTTTTCACTTGTGATACCCGAAGGTGCTGCCTTGGTGCTGCCGGCTCGGTCTCGGCCATCTTGAGGACGCCCTCAGCTTCACGAAGCCACTCCTCAAGCGCCCTCTGGTCTGCTCCAAATTTCTGCCACTTGATGTTGCAGTCCTGCCAGCGCCTTGAAGTGCACACGCACATTACGTGTAACGTTCAGTTTTCTTCCACCCCGTCCCGTTTTTTCTCGCTTACATTAGCCGGTCTTTGTGCAGCTTGCTCAGTTTGTCCCAGTTGTTTGCGAGGAGGGCTGCGCTTTCGTGGATCCGCTGGCCCTGCAGAGGTCGGGCACCGGCTGCCGCTTCCTTTTTGTGGGACAGCGCCGTCTCCACTGGACTTCGCAGTTTGTCAATGATTGCTTTCACTTCCTGTGTGTGCATACGTGGAGGTTATAACGACACTGTGCGCGTTTTGGTTCAGTCGGGGTGTTTAGACTCCAACCCGCAACGTAGCACTGACCTTCAGGCAGTGCTCTTGCTGAGGTAGGTTGTAATAAGCTGCGGGCCAGTATTCCGGGGAGTTCAGTTTGAAGTCCGCCTCGGCCACGGAGCGCAACAGCGCCTGCAGCTCTGCCAGGTAATCCTACACACACATACACACACACACAGAAATGAGCACGCACCATAACAAGCTCACAACTGACTGATTATGTGTATCATAAAATAAAATTGTTAAAAAAAAAAGACTAATCCAGAACACACAATTCTACAAGAAAGATCCCCAAACTCCCAGACTACTTACTAACATTGGCACTATTGATTTCTATTGTTTATGATTATCATGACTAAAAAAAGTAACAAATGCTGAGAGTTGTTGACCAAAGTGAGACATTTTTTGTAAATCCAATCCATTACCAGTTAGCATGCTAATATGCCCAACTCAGTGTTTTTTATTTTTCATTTTTGTCCTTATGTCATGCTCTCACTGAGCGTGATTAGATTGTATTTATTAACTCATTCACTGCCATTGACGGCTATAGACGTCAAAAATTCATTTGAACTATTTCTGTTCTGTTTAACATTTTTTTCCACTTTTGTTAACAAGAGTATGAAAACCTAGAAAAAAAAGATTGTACTTTTAGAACAGATATAAAATTTGTGATTAATCGTGAGTTAACTATTGAAGTCACGCAATTAAATTTTTTTATCGCCTGACACGATTAAAAAAAGAGAACAGATTATTAAAAATTAGGGGCGTCAGCCGATTAATTTTTTTTTCATAATTAATCACATGACTTCACTAGTTAACTCACGAATAATCACACATTTTTATATCTGTTCTAAATGTACAAAAAAAAAAATCTAGGTTTTCATAGTGGAAAAAACGCTAAACTAATAGAAATAGTTCAAATGAATTTTTGACGTCTATAGCCGTCAATGGCAGTGAATGAGTTAATTACAAAATATAGTGTAATACAAAGTACGTGTTTCCCTTGCTTTCATGATGACTTCATATTTGGACAAAATCCACAGCAACACGTTGCAACATGTTTTATCTGAGAACACTCACTATAATCCCAAACAAATCAGATGTGCATTTTGTCCAAGCTCATCACAGTAAGTGTATGTTGGTGTGTGCACATGATTGGATGGAGGGATACATACATCGTCAGTGATTGGCACACCGGCAGACTGCGTAATGTCATTGGTTGGCATGCGGTGACACAGAACCAGACAGAGAAACCAATGAGATTCAAACGTGATTTTTCTTGAACGTAACACATGGTGAAGAAACTCAAACAGGAACTGTGATTAGAGGTCGACCAAAGTAATGACTGAAGTAACTAAAGATTATTCATCTTAAAAATATATCATATAAATATAACTGGAACTATTAACTCATTCACTGCCATGGAATGTTTATCAATTTTAATCCAACCACTTACTTCCACTGATTTTAGTGGCTTGTCTGCAAAATTAGTAGGGGTGGGAATCTTTGACTGTCTCACAATTCGATTCGATTCCGATTTTTGGGCCTGCGATTCTATTCAGAATCGAGTTTCTGTTAAGAAAGATTTTTGATTCAAAATGATTTGAATGACAATGATTTTTGCTTCAATCTATAGATGTGCAAGAAATTGTAATGATCGACTCCAATCTGACTCGCTAATGCTAATTAACACGCTCCTCGCGGCACTTTTATCACTCAAAAGAACGGCTCCACACCAAAAAAAAAACTTTTATTGGAATAACTTTTCCTTCTACTCTCTAATGTGGCTACAACTTAACAGTGTATTAGACCACGTGGAACCACACTGCCCCTCAGTGGCCAAACTGGGTACAACATGAACAGCGCTCCAAATAAAGGCACACACAGACAAAGGCAAGACAGTATAAAATAATTTAAATAAAATCTATTTTGGGACATTTAAAATCGATTCTGAATCATACTAAATGGGACTCGCGATTCTTATGAGAATCTATTTTTTGGCCCACCCTTAAAAATTTGGGTTTGTAAACTACTGTAATGGCTAACAGATCCCTGTACATGGCGGTGGTGTTCCGCACTGGATTTGAAATCAGCACAGCTTTTGAGTAGAAGAATAATTAAAATATTAGGCGGTGAATCTCGGCTTGTCACGTCAATCATAAGGGAGAGAAATGCCAAGTCTGGGCACCTCATACCTGAATAGAGTATGCATATGTGTGGTAGAATCAGAATGTATCGCGGTAGGTCGTACGTAGGAAAGATGGCGAATGAGGAACACACATTTTCTGTTTTTTGGATACGCTTCAAAATCCCCCCCCCCCCCCCCCCCCCCAAGCGTGGAAACTTTTGTTTGTGAAATTTGGGCCCTTTTTCGAATTTCTAGCTTTTCCATTCAGTTTTATTTCCGCATGTCTTGAAAACTCAAATAAAAAATGGGTGGGTGGAAACCAAACTATAGATTGGCCTATTTGTGCTGCAGGAAATTTGGGGCGCTCAGTAGTCGACTTGTGGCTGTTGTGATGGTTTATTGTGTGATTTCTTTATTATTGTAATCCCTTCATACTCTGTCAAGCAAAAAAATGTGTGGTCAGCTGAATATGTGCAATATGAATTCACAGAACGTATGGTGTTCCACAGGGTTCATTTCTGGAGCCAATGCTGTTTTCTTTATAGAGTTGAATTAAGTGATGGGAGTCAACGTCCTAATTCTATAAAGTTAGAGTTGCCAGTTGAGCAATTCTAGTCCATCACAAATAGCTACCTAGCAAAACTAAATCTAAAAGGAACACATTTTGAAAAAATAAATAAATCACATTTTATTTTTCAATAAAAAAGGGTTCGGTGAATGCGCATAGAAAACTGGTGGTGTTCAGTATCTCCAAAAAGGTTAAGAACCACTGGTAGAGTCCATTATAAGTTACATATCTGAAAATAAATTTTCTTCCAGTATCCAGTATTTTTTTTAACAGGTGTAATTACAACTAAATTATATTTACAGTACCTCATATTTGTGTACTAATTATGATAGTTTGCGTATATCACTTTCCAAGCATGCAAACATTTTGCCGCCAGGCATTTTCGAGCGAGACATGTTAGACCTCACACATGGCAAGTGTTAGTAATTGTTAGTTACTCATCACACAGTTCAGTTGAAAATTGGCGTTAAAATGGACTTGAACAGTTTCCTGTTAGCAAACAGTAGAAGCGGTGATGCCTACTGGAACTCACACATTGTCTTTGAAAGGGTTTGAGCTTGCTCTCCACCTCAGCCCAGCGTGTGATGAGCTGGAGCTGCCGGGGCTCCACTAGACTGGCGGCTCCAGCCTCTGACAGCTGATTGGCTAAGCCCTGCAACTCCTTAAGCTCCTCCTTCTTCTGGGCCATCTGAGAGACAATTTCCTAGTGGGCGAAAACCAACCGAGGGCGTCATTTCTTTTGGGGTGGGGGCACTCTGAGACTCGTAAGTGGAAGGATAGTGAGACAAGTATGCCTGGCACAAATATTTAGTGAGACTTTATTAAATTGATGATGAGTACAATCACTGGAATGTGTGTGTGTGTGTGTGTGTGTGTGTGGGTGGGTGTATGTGTGTGTGTGTGTGTGTCGGGACAAGAGAAAGCATGTGGACATAAACAAAAAGACAAAGCAGTGAGGAATCTCAGTGACGGCACTGACAGGCAAGGCTGATGTCCGCTTAGCGAAATGTCATAGTGATCATCTGAAAACCAAAGACAAATATGTCGAGTCAGGAGGTGGGGTGGACAACAGTGTGGTGGTGGGGGGTGGGCGGGGGGTTATGTGGGGGCTTCCATAAAAAGAAAATAAAGTGAAGTGAATGGAGCATTGACATCAGCAAAAAATAAAATCATCCATGTGCTATGTACAGAATGCGCACTTAAAATGTCTGTGTGTGTGCCTGTGTGTGTGCGTGCGTTGTCACCTTGACCCTCTCGCCCCCGGGAGGGTCGGGCAGCTGGTCGACACTCCGCTGGATGTCGTCCAGCCAGGCCAGCAGGTCATGTGACTTCCTCCGGTACTGATACCACTGGGGGGCAATGGCGAGCGCCTTCCTGTTCCTGAGCACGCGAAGGTCCTGCACGTGCGCACAAAAACTCACATAGACTGGATAAAACAATGGATGCCGCAAATAGTGAGGTGAACATTTAGGGAATGAGTCCTGCGGTGAGTAATTGATGCCCCCCTAAAATCTTCATCATTGCCTATACAGGGCGTCCCAAAAGTCCTAATCACTTCCTTTTTACTATTTCTTTTCAGGGTCATTTTCGGACCGACGTGAGGCCATTAGCATTTGACAGCTTTGCTTAGCAGTTTTTGTACGGGTATGATCTATTTGGCTCGCCAATTTAGATCACACAAAAAAGATGCCCGATTTTCATAACTCGCTGTGGCTTTTGAGCACAGAACGGTGTTGCAAAATTGCCGCATGTCAAGAAATGTGCGGTTCACTGGCAGTTTGAGAAACTTTACGTCGGTCAAACTGTTCCAGTGTGTAGTAAAATTTATGATATCCACTCCTAGAGCAGGCGTTTGCACAAAATCTGTCCAGAGGGCAGACCGACGCTTTGGGGCATGATGAAAGCTTCACACATGACAACAATTTTCAAAACAAAAAAAGTGTATAGTTTTTTGGGCCACCCTGTATAAATAGTACAAATCATAGATATACCACAAAATATGACACCAAAAACATGACATGAACTTTTCTAATTAGCTGCCGGTGTTTGATGTGCACGTTACCTTGACAGTGTTGTACTTGTTGCCGAGCTGCTTTTGTCTCAGTCTGATCTGTTCTCTCTTGTCCTGATCCGGGGCTCTCTTCTGCAGATTCTCACCTCTCAGCAATAATTCCTTCACTGCACCTTCCTCACAGTCCTACACAGAATGAACTCTTTAGACTAGAGGTCAAATGTCACAAAGATGACCGATAAAGCTGTTGTCCCTTCTTCAGTGACCTTGTCTTCCTGGAAGTCCTCTTCCTTCAGGTTTTCCCCCTGTTTCGCTTCCTCCTCCAAAAGATCCAACCAGACCTGAGCTTCGCGGTGGTACTGCTCCAGTTCTTTGGCCGATGCTGCTGTCTGAAATGTAACGGTGAAGCTGTCATAATTACGACAAAAGAAACTTTGAGAGAATTATTGCCGGTTGTTTGTTGTGTCCCACCGGTCCGGAGGTGATGCGTTGAGCAACGGTGTCAAATCTCTGGGTCAGAAGCTCCACTTTAGGCCCCACCTGGGCCTGGCAATTCTCTCCCCTGGTTGTCATGAGCTCATTTGCCAACGTTTTCACTTCCTCCATCTTTTTCCTTGTCAGCTCCAGCTCGGCACGCAGTACCTACACACACAAACCAGATATCATATAGTATATCTATTTAGGGCATAAGCCATATCCAGACCCATCTGCAGAAATAAATTACAGGGGGGGGGGGGGGCATTCCATGGGGGGTGGGGGGAGCACACTTCTTCAACCTAAATCTAATGTTCATTAGGCTGAAGAGTGGCGTTGTGACAACTGCAAAAGTGCTCAGAAATATTTATTTGTCACTTAAAAGCGTTCATTCTGAAATCTAAAAGACAACCTTGATACTTATTTTATATATTTATTCACTTCCCACTTAAAAAAATAATAATAATTTGTTAATATTAATTTCATTTGCCTTGTATACTTACCTGCTAATGATATTTGATTTTGTGTTATTTTCTTTCACTCGTCTCGACTGCAAGACTGATTTCTATATAATTAGCGTTAGAATATAGCTACGTTTCATCAATATTCATATTCCTGGTGAAAACACTGACAAAAAGAGCTTGTTGCAACATGGCCCTGGCTGATCTCTTGTACTCTGCTGCCACCTGCTGGCCGTTTTTTTGTAACAACTACCATAGCTTTAAGCGACCTCTTTATGTCAGAAGCTGTATCAAAGCCTTTGGTATGCTTTTGCATAAAAAAAAAAAAAAAACTTTTTGGGAAGTGAAGGACAAAGTATTAAAAACGTATTTATAAGTTTTTGGGTTTGAATGAGTTAACCATCAAGTTTTACGTAATTGCTGATAAGTAGGCTAATGGACAAAAATAGAGTCTAAAAACAACAATGTGGATCAAAAAGGTACTGTCCCAACTTTTTGGGTCAAACCGAATAACCCACAGAATGATCCCAATTGTGGGTTGCTTTGTAAAAAAAAATTTGGGTTTTATGTTTTGTGGGCTAGTCATCTGTTCCAACTTTCTGAGTTAAATGAGTAATTCAAAAAGTTAGGCCAGTCCCTTTTTGGCTCATAATGGGTTATTTTTTGGCCCAACAGCTTTTAGAGTGTATACCAACCCTCAGTGCAGCATCATTGGGTCCCTGGTTGTCGATCTCATCCATCTTTTTATTCGCTCCGTCTATCCATCCGTTCACTTCCTCAATCTGTCCATCTAACTTCCGCATCTGCTTCTGGTAGGCCTGAAGACAAGGAGGCCAACGTTTGTCTCAACTCTGCCATTTTCAGCATGACGTGTGTAATTTAAGCTCTGCAGGAGAAGTTGATCTTGAAAAAAAAAACGATATTTGAAGTGCGCTCCCACCAGCAGCAGGTTTAGCCATTCCTCTGCTCGAGATGTGACTGCAATCCAGTTGCAGCGTAACAGGCTGACTTTGTCGTCTACCAGGCTCCCATGGACCCGAAGAACCGCTTTTAGGGCTTCGGCCAGATCCACCACGGCCTGCAGCTGTGGCTGACGCTTCTCAGTCTCACCATGGATGGACTGCAAGATGGAAAAAAACATGGCAGCAATTTTGACACATTTACTAAAAGAGTCCTTATGTCTGGATGAGGGATTCAATTCATATATCCAAAAAAGATGTGGTAGATACAGTGTTAAATCATGCTTGTGTTCTTTTTGTAACAAGCGTGCATACCTGTGCCCACGCCACCTCGGCCTCCAGGTCACTGGGCATACCGTCGACAGCGGAACGCCTGGTCAGCTCGGCATCAGTGGCCGCGAGCCACTCGGTCAGCCCGTTGAGCTCCTTGCGAAGCTTCCTGGACAGCTTCAGACTCTTCTCCAGCTCCAATTTACTTTCTGTTATCTGTACCCAAAAATAAAAATGGAATGCTGAAGGATAGCAATTTCTACCAATGCCACTGAATTACCAAAATGAAATAAATTCCCTTAATTGTTTTCAATCACACATGAAAGCAGTGTCATTTATGAACAGATTACAATTTAATCAAAGAAAAAAATTGTCCTTTTCATAGCTAAAAAAAAAAAAAAAAGATCAGAAGTTTTATGTCCCTAAGGCTTGCACTATTACGAATTTGTCAAAAATATGCTTTTAAAGTCGCACTAAAGTAACAAAATGAACTCTGATCCCGAGTTTAGATGTTTTCCATTGGCTTGTTGTGACTTTTATCGGACACTTATTGATGATCAGTTAATCCACAATAACAAAATCTATATCATAAAATGTATATCATTAAAATGTCACCACACACGTCTTCATGTTATGTCTATTGTTGTTACATAGTGATAAACTTCTTTTTAGGCAACATATGTACTGTGTAATGAGACCTGAGGATTTTTTTTTATATAAAAGAAAGAGAATTAACTCGGGGTGTTAAAAAAAATCGATTCGGCAATATATTGTGATATTACAGCGCACAATTCTCAAATTGATTCGATATGCAGCCGAATTGATGTTTAAACATCAATTTTAGATGGAAATATTCAACAAAATGTCTTACTTAGGTTTAGGGTTCACACGTTAAGCATGTTATATGAATGTTATATTAATGGCATATTAAGCTGTAATATTTTATTTCAATGCTGTTCGAACATGAAACAGATTGCAACAGATTGTTTGTTATATACAGTGGCTCACAGTTATAAGCCTGAAGTTTCAGATAAATAAATACATGTTCATACAAATCTTACAGTGTACGTGTACAAGTTTACTGATTAGTATTTTTTAAATTTAAGAGAAAAAAAATTGCAATATGCAACTTATAGATTTGACCTATGAATCGTGATACGGATGGAATTGCCAGATACTAGGCAATTCACACCCCTAATTAACTACCGCAACAGAACTTCACATCCATTGCCTTATAAAAGTCTTCTTCGTTGATTTCTGCAAGACTGTATTACACTGCCCCCGGTGGCCAAGATGGACGGCAACATCTCTCACTATCTCCATGAAGTTTGTGAGGCAATGTCAAGTTGTGTTTATCATCCTTTTGTGATGCGCATACTCGCACCTGTGCCCCGAGCTGGTTGTAAAGCAGTTTGAGTGCGGTCACACGCTCGTCCAGCTCTTTGGGATGCTCAGTCTGTTGCCTCTGCACGATATGCCTGCCCGTTTTGATCACCGTCTCCACCTCGCCTTTCACCTCGCTCAGCAACTTGTACAACTTCTACAAGACACGGAACAAGCGGACGTCATCGTCTTTTGTCCGACAAATGATCAAACCGTGTGCTTGGGCACGCACCATGCACTGCTCCAGCTGAGACTGCACCACGTCCTGCTCTACGCTGCGAACGTCCAGCACCCCCACCTGACCGTTGACGCCGGCTAGCACACGTTCGCACTCAGCCAGGCGAGCTTCGAAGTTGGCCGGCTTCTGGAAGAGGCGGAACTTGGTCCACACGTCTGTCAGCATTTTCTAGTTTGGACAGAAGTGATTGAAGAATAGAAAAAGAAGAATTTTGGTGTGTTTTGGTTTTCAAAGTTTCACCTGTGTCAGGTCTATCTGCCCAGTCATCCTATGGGACGGGTCCTTTTCCTGATTCTTCCTCTTCACCTCCTCCAAAGCTGCATCATGGTCACTCAAGTCGGACTGGATCTTCTGCACGGTACATAATACAAAGTGACAGCATTTAAAAATATATTTATTCTTCATTATTGATGTTGCACCCTGTTTGGACCATGAGAGGTCAGTATAGAGTAGCAAGAAAGGGAGTTACTGTATCAAGCATTAAATGTTGAATTTAAACACAGCATAAGGATTTCGGTGTGTCTTCAAAATTAAATGATTAATTTTTTTATTTATCATTTCAAACGTGTATTAAAAAATAGAGAACACTTTTATTTTTTGTTTTATTTGTTAAGTGATTATTATTTTTTAATTGTGTTTCAAACATTTGTTAAAAATTTCACACTGGAGCTAAACAATTACAAAAAAAATAAAATCTACCAACCCCAGCCCCACCTCCCTCAGTATTGAGATTTTTATTTATTTTTTATTTTAATTAAGTAAGAATTAAATATTTTATGTATATAATAAAATAAAATGTACATTTTTTAATGTATTTTTTTATAAATTTTAATTATTAATATGAGATTAATTATGCGATGATTTTTTTAAGGTCCTCTTCTCATGTATTTAAAAAACAAAAACAAAAAAAAACAACATAAATTATTCTGCACTACAATAAACAATATCAGATTATATTGTACATAGTAAATGTTTTGGTTTTTGATGTTCTGCAGCCTTCGTGATTTGAAAATGTGCATTCTACTCCATTGCAATGTCAATTTGAATGTTGTCCTATTCTCCACCAGCTTCTTTCATGTTCAGTGATCAGCTTCTGACAAAAGTCGGATATACACAGGACATGACTGTGAATATTCTCAATCATCCAGGTCAATACATTCTCAGGGCACGTCATCGATCGCAGCTGGAATGCGACGGCTACCTGAGCCTCCTGTGGTATCTGTTGAGCATCAATGTTGTCAGCCAAATATGCCCTCAGGTGGCGGTCCGTATTGGCCAGCGACTCCTGGATGGAATTGAGCGTCTTGTCATTCTCCTGGGCCCACTGGAGGCCCTTGGCCAGCTCCTCCTGCCTGAGGGACGCCTGGATAATAACACAGTTGTCCTATGAAATATATATATCTTTTTAGCAACAGATTCTGTCAGTTACTTAGCTCCTCCCACATTTGTAAAGCATAATTCCCCGCACGTGCTAGCACTGATGACAGTTTGTGCTAAACAACACCGGCTGCTCCAACAATATTTAAGACTACAAAAAGTAAGTGATCCATGACAACAACAAATCCTCTATTCTCTTTATTACAAGCCACAGTGGACTTTCAAAGTTCACACAACTTCTGAAAGCACAAAAGCTATTCCGAGGCACGATACTGCACACACGTACACACAAACACAGGATTGAAGCAAACACCCACCACCGCCAGCATGCTCCCACGGCCGGCGTGCGCCCTCCTGCCGCACGGACTCCGAGGCATCTCTCTCAATGCGAAGCCCCCGCGTCAATGTTGCAGACGACAAGAATCACCTTCCCTTCCCCAGCCATTGCTTGGACGATTACCGGAGCCCGATCACTTACATCATAAACCCGTTTAAAGTCATGTGTGCCCTGCACAGGCAAAGTGTATGCATGCTAATCCCGTACAGAAGGATCACAACTAAGTATAGCCCGCAGCCTCCACATCCCTCCTCACAAACACACATTTATTTGACCAGTGGGCTTTCGGCTTCTAATAAATGAAACGAGAACTTGAGCGATATGAAATATTGAGACAAACACTGATAACAAGCGTCCCCTGTGGCAGTGCGCTACTTCATGTTGGCTCCCAAACACGCACTCTCAGTTAAGCAGACCATGAGTTGCGTATTTTGCTGCATAACTGCCAACAAGCGCTTTTTGATTTGGCAAGCATGCCTGTCATGTGAACATGTACATACTGTATGTGGAACATTTTAGAGCATGTAAAGGCTGGATTATCTCTGCATGGGTTTTAAATTTGGGACCTCATTATAATGGGATTATATACTTATCCTACTGCGTCAGCCTTTATTCTGGACCTTGACAGGAGATGTTTTTGACACTTAACACTGCTTGTATCTTTCTGAAACAAAAAGGTGAAAAACAAATAACTCAACTCCTCTTTATTTAGGCTATATAGCGCTTTCAGACTGCTATCATGCATTGTCATCATACTTAATTCGGTATACAGGAACCTTTAACAATGTGCTTAGCTACCAGCTCAGTCTCCTTTTGGTAGAGCATCCGCCCTGCGACTGGAAGGTCGTGGGTTCAATCCCTGGCTGGATCATACCAAATACTATAAAAATGGGACCCATTTGCCTTCCTGCTTGACACTCAGCATTAAGGGTTGGAATTGGGGGGGTTAGATCACCAAATATTCCCGAACGCAATCCCTGCTGCTCACCGCTCCCTCAGGGAATGAGTCAAATGCGGAGAACGAATTTCGACCCACTTAGTCGCGTGTGACAATCAGTGGTAATTTCACTTTTGACTTTATTATTGTATAGTGAACAATGTATATTTGAAGTTCGGCATTCACTAATTCACCTGGGAATGTTTTTTTGTAAATTTCTTTATTTGTGCAGTAAAAGTATTACTTTGGGATCCTTTCATGTCATCTTGGTAACAAGGAAACTCTGTTCAAGTGAATTGAGGAGCTTCATTTAGACAAAAGCAGTGCTTTGCTGCCACCTTGTGGAAACTTGATTTCAAGGAACTATGGTTAAGTGACTTCAGGAGTTTCATTCAGACAAAATAACTTTAACTCATTTGCTCCCCAAAACGTATAAATACGTTCTATTTTAAATGTGTTGAGTGTCCCAAAGACGTATTTATACGTTGTTTTTTTGTTTTGTTTTTTTAATGCTAGAGCATACAGAAGGCTTTGAACTGCAGAGAACGGGTGAAGCAATGATAGTAAAAAAAAAAAAAAAAAACGGCCAACAGGTGGCATCAGAGTATAAGATATCAACCAGGGCGACATTGCAAACAAGCTCATTTACCTGCAGTTCGAAACAGATTTGTGAATAATGATAAAAAATAGCTATATTGCCAGTCCAAGCTAAACAAAAAAGTATATACAGTTTACAGGTACAAGTCACACTGAGTCACAGAACTAGCTAAACAATGTGTGGCTTATAGTCCGAAAACAGTCAGAGCAAAAAACACAATTAGTACTTCAGTTTTAAATGACTATACCCACCAAAACATCTCCAGTCTAAACCAAGTGACTAATATATTCACAAATAACCTTTTTGTCATTCCAAGACTCTACCCCACAAACATTTGTAGATTTCACTGCAAATTAAATAAGAGGGCTGAATTTATTGATGAGAGACAAAGGCGACTCTGAGCTGCCGGCTCTCATCTCATATGAGTATGTTGACACACGCACACCCTAGACAATACACACAGTCAATGTCTGAAGTACAAGAATGTGACAAAAGCACACGCACACACACGTTATAACACACACAGTCTCAAATGGGTTGACAAACAAAGGGAAGCTTATCAGGCTGCAAGGAGAACATTAATCTGGTACTATTGTGGATGGGGATCAATCCGGCGGGGTCTGAGTGTCTTTGCGTGTGTATGTGTGTATTTAAAAGTGTGGCTAATCTGCCACCCGACGAGGAAGCAACGCTGCCAGCTGCAGCCAGAAGGAAGGCCCAAAAGAGGAAGAGAAGGTAGGAAGAAGGTAACAAATAGAGCGACGGGGCAGTGTAAGCAGGTGCCATGGTTAGCCACTTGCATACTAGCACAGTACAAACTGTCAGGCTCTTCAGTTGGGGCTAAAGCAATAACAAATGCCATTACTGGTTACTTTTCCATTTTTCCGCATCCTTTTTTTTCCTGATTTCCTGTTCCCTTCCCGAATCCAATGTGGATTTAAGATTGCTGTATGGGTGCTGTATGGTGACAGTGAACTCAACTGTTCTCACAACGAGCAGCAAGTCTGGGAGATGTTTTTTTTCTTTAAAAAAAGGGGGGAAAAAAGAGGCTTTAAGCTAAGTGGGTCCGTGGACAAAATGTCATACAGTGTGCCAATTTCGAGTCACTTATTACATTGATGGAGCTCCGGGTGGCGGATAGGTTACCATCATTTGCCTTCGGTGCAGGTTGGCCTGAATTCGCTTCCCCGCCTGGGAGACCATATACATGTGTGAGTGCACCCCAAAAAAAAAAAAACTTATTACATTGATTGACTGCAGTACCAACTTTCCACCAATAGAGTGTGCTAATACAGTGGAACCTCGGAGTTTTAGCGTCTCAGAAATCGTACAATTCGGACTTCAACCCAAAAAATCTGACTAAACAATGCCTTTCGGAGTTCGAACACCCAAGCAAAGCAAGCTAAGCCGAACATATCTTGAAAACGGGTAAACGAGCGAAGCCGAATGCTCACGTTGCGGTACTTGAGACGATGCACTGCTCATTTCCAGTCAGATCGTGAATACTCTCGGAGGTGTTCCATACTCGCGAGTGCATTTTGATTTTTCCACGACAATTTTCTTCGCCATGGGCTCAAAGAAAGACAACAGTGCCAGTGGCAGCAAAGAAAAACATACAGTGCTACGAACCACAGTGGAATTAGGAAGGAGATTATCGCACAGTTGTAACTACCAAGACTACTTCTGTAAATACTGGCACGAGGACACCCCCTTAGCTGTTCAACAACATGCCTGACGTACGCACGCAAGGACCGCTTAGTAGTCTAACAATATGCCCAATGTAAATACACAAACTCAGCACTGAACTAAAGCTAGCATTAACATAGCATTTATCATCTACTGATGCCATCACACCACAACAGCTAAGGTATTTTATTGTTTAAATACTGTACTGTACTGTAAATGTAAAAAACATAAATAGAAATTAAAATAGGAATTTTCTGTTTTTGGAGCTTAGGAACTGATTAATTAATTGCATTTACATTATTTCCTAAAATATTTTTTTTTTCTGAGGCTGAACAATTCAGACTTTGAACACTTCGCAGAAACGAATTATATTCAAACTCCGAGGTACCACTGTATACTGAGGAGTTTGAATACCCTGTATTGTACAAGGGAGGTTTTTTTTTGGTAGAAATTTCCGAGTGGATGCCACAACATAGTGGCTGTGAGGCACTGGGGCAACAAATTTTGTGTCAACATTTTTGTAGTCGACTTATCAAACATTTTTGCCAGCCGTGCTAATATATTTACTATCTATTGAAATGTCATTACTCAATTTTTTTTTATAAAGTACAATAGTATAGAGGACTATAATTATTTTTATAAAAGGTTGCAAACATTTGTGTTGTGCTTGTGAGGCATGAACGGATTAACAACATTTCCATTCATTTCCATGGGGAATGACGATTTGAGGGGTGAGTCTTTCGAGTTACGAGCGTGGCCACAAAGCAAATTAAACTTGTATCTCAAAGAACCATTGCACATACATTTTGTGTTTTCACTCACTGTTACAACAAATCTCCTTGAGAGCAACCGTAACTATGATGTAGCCTGTAAAGTGTGACACTCAAGAATCAATGTCATGAATATGTGATCGCAATGCACAGTCATCATGTCTCACCCTCGCCATAAGCTCGTCCCATCGTGCGTTGAAGGCGTCCAACTTTTGCTGAATTAGCTCATCCAAAACACCGCCGTCCATCAGAGTCTGCGCCAGCTCCCGAATTTGGTTTCTGTTGTGTTCGGGGTGTTGCAGGAGAACCTCGAGTCCCTGTCAAGGTGCATATGAGCACATGAACACACTGTAAGGGTCCGATACGTATTTATTTACCTATGCATTAGGTCAAAAGAACAAAACACCTTCCTATTTTACAAAGTTTGAGTATTAGTAAGGAAAATGTAATTAGCATTTATGCCATGTTTACCAGGCGTATCATTAGGTACACTTGCAGGCCCATTAAAGAACTTTATAAATTATTATTATTATTATCAATATGATGCATGTCATTTGAATATGATACACTTCCCTTTGGTATGCCACGCGTAGCCTTGACATTACATGCACAGACAACAGGACTGCAATTGTTGTGACTTCATTCGGGACTGTATAAATCGCTGCCTGAGCCAGAACTGTATTTCACTTTGGCAAGAAGCCTTGTGGAATTCAGCTACAGTCACTGATTTTATTTATTTATTGATTTATTAATTTTTTGCTTTGCTCCTATAATAAAGACAATAAAATACAAACTCTCCTCCCACAAAATTATGTCTCCATTGCAATGTCATGGTATGCAACTCTTAACTCCTTAGAGGAGGCAGATTTTTGTGCATACTCACTTCTAGCGCCTCCTGCAGCTCCTCTGCTCCTCCTTGGAGGTTCTCCATTTCATCAAGTTTCCGCTCCAGCTGGTCCAGGAAGGCGTTCTCCTGCTCCAGGTAGGACAGCAACTCGCACCAACACGCCCAAACCTCCTGCATCACACACGGGCCATAAATAAGAAAGACACTGTAAATGTATTGATGAGGAAAAAATAAGCTTTTTTTCATTTTTTATTTCACTTTTATGTGCAATACATTTGGACTCATTCACTGCCATTGACGGCTATAGACGTCAAAAATTAATTTGAACTATTTCTATTAGTTTACCATTTTTTCCCACTTTTGTTAACAAGAGTATGAAAACCTAGATTTTTTAAATTGTATTAGAACAGATATAACATTTGTGATTAATCGTGAGTTAACTTGTGAAGTTATGCGATTAATTACAATTGATAATTTTTTATAATCTTTTCTTTATAAAAAAAAAAAGATTATTAAAAATAAAAAAATATTATTTTTTTTAAAGAAAAGATTATTAAAAATTAGGGGTGCGAGGCGATTAAAGTTTGTGATCGTAATTAATCGCACGACTTCACTAACTCACAATTAATCACAAATTTTACATCTGTTCTAAACGTACAAAAAATAATAATTTTTAGGTTTTTATACTCTTGTTAACAAAAATATTAAACTAATAGGAATAGTTCAAATGAATTTTTGACGTCTATAGCAGTCAATGGCAGTGAATGAGTTAATAGGATTTTTTTTAAATACAGTTTCCTACATTTAAGTGCAGTGTTTATATTTCCTCACTCTTGCTTTGACGGGTTGAAAAGAATATTACCTCCAGAGTTTTGCATTTCCCGTCCAGGCGGCTGCACAGGCGCTGGTAGTTGACCTTCAGCACATCAAGCTCTGAACGCAGCGCGTCATGAGCAGTGGGCGGCGCCTTGGCGATGAAACTATTCACACTGTCAGTCAAGAGTTTGACCTTGAGCTCCTTGGAGTGGACCTCTTCCTGGGCTCTCTGATGGAGAAGCAAAGTATTTGCTCAAAGGATGGATGTACACAGTAAGGAGCAAGAGATGCGATGGGGTAAGCTGAAGAGGGAAAGATGCACCATCAAACACATCACAATTGACAAAGCCTTATGTGCCACAGTGACTGAAGCAGTATCGCCCACACATGCCTAAAGGAGGAAAATGATGATAATAGAGGGAGCTAGTCATGAGATTAGAAAACAAGGGGAGAATCCATTTTTCATTTTCAACTCTTTTGAGCAAATCTTTTCAAGGAGAAGGGGGCTGCGCGGAAAGTCTCGTGGGAGCGACGCAGCACAAACACCACCAACAATCGACATCACAAATACACCACATTATGTTAAGTCAAACGATGCAGCTGGGAAATTGAGGGGTGGAGGATACATGAAATAGAGACACAAGGCTTTGAGCTGTAAGTAGGTGAGTGTTGTTCCGATACCTTTACTGGTATCGGCAGAGGCCCTGATACATTAAAAAAGTGGTATCAGTGAGTTCTAACAAGTAACATGCTGATACCATTAATTCTGACACTAATATAGGACTTTGAATGCAGCATCTTGTGTCTTGCTCATGCACGACATTCATTGATATGTGACATGTTCACTGCATGCCGGGCCAAGATATCCCATTGGCCCTTGAATGCTCTGAACCAATGGCAGGACAGCTTTTTCGTGTTGAGAAAAAACAACAACTTGGTATCGGCTTGGTATCGGTTTGGTATCGGCATCGGCCGATACTGCAAAGCTGGGTATCGGGGGCCAAAAAACGGTATTGGAACAACACTAATTACAACGATATCAATGCAGGCACATGAAATTTGAAAAAAAGACCCTGTGATGTTTAGTAACTTTCCATATCTAAGATGAAGACGGGAGCAAGGTGGAACAATGGCTGGCTCTGTTGTAATTTGGATTAGGGCTGGGTTTTAAAAAATCTAATAATCGATATTGAACCAATCTTCCTTTTCCGATATCGATTATTTGAATATATTTTCCCATAAATTCATAAGAAAATCTAATTTTAAAGGTCAATTTTTTTTATTTTTCTGTTTTCTTGAAATTTACTGTTGACATGAATTTAAAAGTATTATCTTACATTTATGAAAGACATGATTTATTGCACTTTAAGACAAATCTGAATCTTTTTAACTTATATTTACAATTATGGGATTACAATTATGAAAATATTTTCCTTGCTGATGTCAATGTTTGTGTAACACTGAAGTGATTATAATACATGTTACTTTCATTACTAAACCAAATCATTTGACGAGTTACTGCCTCTGCAAAATTTGATTTGGAATAAAAAATTTGTGGAGTTTTTATCATGTCCTTGGCATTTAAGAAAAAAATTATGATCCGTAAGTAATTGATATCAGATTAAACTCTTGTGAATCCAAATATGCATCGATTGAGGAAATTAGAATCGATACCTAGCCCTAATTTATCCCCTGTATATAACCCCCCATGCCGCCCTCCGTTCCCCCGATACTAAGATTGTTTTTGAAAGTGTTTGCTTTGTATTATTACACAAAAAGTCCCACATACCTTGAGCTCCTCCACAGCTTTACGTAGTTCTTCAGGTGTTTTGTAATTGAAGTCTCTCTCCAGGTAGTCTTCCTCGGCCTGATTGATCCACTCCTGCATCTCCTGCATTTCCTTCCTCAGGGCCATAGTCTTATCCAGGCCACCTTTCAGAGCGGACTTCTTAGCATAAGCCTGAACAGGGACATGAAAGCAGGAAGTTGAACACCCAGAAAATTTTAGTCTGCGAGTGACAAATGCACCCACCTGTTTGCAAACGTTCTCCCACTGGGCGTTCAGGCCATCCAGTTCCTTCTGGATGTGAATGGCAAAAGGGGGCTCCGCCTCCTTTTTTAGCTGCAAGCCCACTTCGTTGATCCCGTTGACGCTCGGCTGGATGGTGTGGATGTCGTTCACCAAGGCCTGACCGATCAATTTTGTCAATTGTGGTCAGCGTTTAAGCGGATGATCTCACCTAAGTCAGCACGACTGCTGCTCACCGTGCATTGTTCCAGCTGTTTCTCCAGCGCTTCGGAGTCTCCGAGTGCCGGCCATTCCTCATTCAGGAAGACATCCACATCTGCCATCCACTTCTTTAACGTCTTCACATCATTCTAAAGGAAAAGGCTTTGTTATGTGAAATGGTATACGGGTACTGCTATTGTATTAAACACAAGATGTGATGTAGTTAACAAGAAGTTCAATTCTGGGATTTTGGTGACATAAAATATGAAATGGCTAGTTTCAAGCACATTACTGCATTTAGTGGGTGTGTTCCACTCTCACCTCAAACTGCATGAGTTTAGCCATGAGCTCTTTGATTGTCTTGGCGTTGTCTGTCAACATGGTGCTTAGTCGCCTCCAGCGTGCCATAATGTTGTCCATTTCAGTGCGATACCTAAAAAAAAAATAATAAAAAGCGATTATACCTTCAATTTGGTATTAGGAGCTTATGGAAATCCACTAAGATGTCATCTGAGAAACGTATACTTTTGGCAGATTTCGGGTGGAGCTTTCTCGAAGACCTGCTCCACAGCGGATGTCAGGTAGTCCACTTGCCCCTGGTGGCTGGTCAGCGCCACCTGGAGTGCCTGGAGAAGTCAGATGGAAGAGGAAAAGTGCTTTGTTGACACCAAATAAAGTAGTGCTCGTTAAAAATATATACTGACCATGACAGTAAAACAAAAAATTATCATGCGAAAGCTGAGAGATTGAAAGATTTCCACCCCCCTCCCCCATCTTAAATTCCCATGGAAATTATTTATGGAAATTCATTACAAATTGCCCACCCCTTTGCAATACTGCGTACATGTAGTATATTGATATTGGTTATATCTTGTTGGAGTTTGGAGTGGAATGTAGACAGCAGACATTGTGATCATTACCAGGAACTGTTTTGCTCCACTGGGAGTTCGCTCATCCGCCTCTCGTAATTACAGCGTTGCAGGCAAACACACAAAGCGAGACAAGCCAGGCGGCCAGCTTGCCGCATGTTAAGCAGACAGTTGGCTTCACCAATTCTCACACAGATTTTCACTTAAAGGAGACATATTATGCATATTATCGAACCAAGCAGAGATTTTGCTGCATACAAGATTCACTAGGTTGTTTAATTTCACACTTGACGGGTGGGCAGGCACTCCAGAGACCCGACTATTTGTACACATGCAATAAAAAATAGCCACCTTTAAAGTTAAAACGTTTATTTTGGGTTGTTGGGAAATGTTTCCAAAAAATGAGGATCAGGAGTTTCATAAAATGTTTTCCCCCTGCATTGATTTCTACAAATAATTCCATTAATAAATAATGTATAAATAATACATGTTTTGACTTGCAGACTTTTGTTTCAGGGATGGGTAATCGTGTGCAGAAGTGTCAGTGGTAGAAAATGGAAGGATGGATGGTGAGTCAAGCGTTCACACTAATTCTGCTGTGTGCCGTCAAAAATGTTTCCAAATTCAAAATACAATGTGCATATCATCATAGACATTAATAATGGGCATATTTGCATGGTATGTGGAAATCTGATAATACCCATGCTGTGAATAAGCACAGTACATTATACGTCCCGAATCATTTTTCAGCCTTCATTGCCATTTGTAATTAGTTATTCATAAACATGACTGTACCTCCATGTCCTTCAGTCTCTGCTCCATAATAGGGTACTCGGTAACAGCTGTGGATGGAACAGCCAGTTTGGCCTCGCATTCCTGCAACCACGCTAACAGCATGGAAATAGTCTCCTTATAACGAGCTGGGGGCAAGCTCTCCAAAACTGGATGAGCAAAAAGGAGAAGACGGTGAGACAATAAGCTGTGTGCTGACTACATGAAATGTAATCTTTCCCTGCTAAATGAGACATTCAAGTGTGCTTCGTCAAAAGCTTTAGGCCAGGGAACATTATAATGTAATGTATGGCGCAGTTTCCATTTGTTAGCGGGAATGCACATTGCTGCCAGCAAATGCTTCTTTGTGAATTTTTTTTTGAAATCCCATAACTCTGACTGGGACCGGTTTCAATATTCATAAAATCTTTCTACTATGACGACTCTTTTGGGAACTTTTTGGATCGTGCAGCTTGTTAGAGGAAAGATATGGGAAAGAAATGCTGCTTTAGGAGGCAAATTTACATTTATGAGAGTGCTACCATGCAGTTTCAAGGTAATGTTAAAATATGACTCTAACACTGTCTTGATATGAAATGAAACCAGCTACAAAATTTGCATGTCTACAATTGGTCAAGTAAATATTGTAGATCTGCTAACAGTGCAGCTAACTAGCTAACATTGCTGCTAATATCAGTTCATTTTAAGTTCTGTCGTTACTTCACAAAGTATCCTACTTTATCGTGACTGCATCAAGTTATTTGGTTAAAATCGTTCAAAAACTGATTAACGCTAGCTTTAAAGATTTGGTTTCTTATCAGAATTGTTTACAAATGATCTATTCACGACCAAAACACATAGCTTGCTAGCAGTCATTTTGCAGTCCTCTCAGCTGCTGAAACTATCGATTGATCATTCATATTGTATTGTGTATTTTTAGTACCTCCTCCACAGATTACGCTCACCCCATATTTATGTGCATCACCAACAAAACTTAATTTAACATTCATCAAGCTTTTGTTATACACTAAATGAAGAGCTCTTTTCCAAAACATTAGAAATCCATCCCAAAAAATAAAAGACATTTACCCAGACCAACTGTGCAAATAATTTGTATCTGTTAAAACATTCCATTGGTGTAGTTTATGGGACAAAACTTTTAATTATTTTTAAGTTTGTCTTTATCTTTTTTTGGGGAATAAAGCTCTTCATATGGACAGATGTCTTGTGACAAACCACTTTTGGACAGTTCGATGTTTCAGTCCTATGCTTTCTTATACAGAAACAGTTTAAGGTAGGCACTTTACTGTTTGTGCATGATCGTGCCCTGACCTCCCCGAAGTTTTGGGGATTTACTAGAACAGACCTCTGACTTCACAAATGTACTTGTGTTCACATGAATGACATCCATTATCATAAAAAAAAATAAAATAAATAAAATCTCACTCAGTTGTAGCTGCCTCTCTCTCGCCCTCAGATCCTCCAGAACCTTGCGGTAGTGTTCTTTGAAGATGGTGACGTCGGCATCCAGGAAGGCCGACGCATCCTCCTCCCCGTCTTTCGCCGCCTTCAGCTCCTTCAAACGTTTGTCTAAGAGATCCACTTGTGGTTGTAGAGAGGCCAGACGGGCCACTTCCTCCTGCAAAATAGAGATATGTTTGGCTATTCAGGAAATATATTGGCTTTTCATTTCCTGGGTTCCACTCAGTTGGCTTTATGTTAAATCTATTTTTGCGGAAATGTTTAAATAAAGGCCCTGATGCTAATAAGCAGGAAGCCAAGCAAGAAATTGGAGGAGCACAAAAAAGGCTAAATGTACTGAGAAGGTTTCTGGACCTTAAACTAAACAGAGCGAGGGAAAGAAAGAAAGAAAGAAAGAAAGAAAGAAAGAAAGAAAGAAAGAAAGAAAGAAAGAAAGAAAGAAGGTGTTTTTACTAAAAAAAGAAAGTGCTATATCATACTCACATAAAAGTACTGAGACACATAGATGCATGGGAAAAAGAAACGAAAAACACATTTCATATAGAAAGAACATGATAAAAGCGGAGGGGCGGGCACATGTGGATACCACGTCGGTTTCACAGTCAAAAGATGACTGTCTTGAAATATATCAGTACATTATGTTTTATAAGTACAGCATTATAGAGTGCTTTCCCTACACAATACATAACACCTCTCAATATGCAGTGCAGTTCTACAATCATAATAACAATTTAGTTACACTTTCAGGCAGCTCTGTGATTGTGTCAAATTGACCGATGTGATGTGCACGGAATGCATGACTGTGCCCGTGTGTGACACTGCTGATCGCAATTTGGGCTGACTCACTCTGCATCGGTCCAGTTGCACCTTGAGCGCCTCGGGTTCCGGCGATGGTGGCAGCTGAACCTTGAGCCAGTTCTCGCTGACTTCCACTGCCTGCACACACTGCTCGTACAAGCTGTAGAACGCGAGGACCTGCACACACACGCAGGACACAAGTTCAAATAAAGAAGAAGCCTTCCTCGCTTTAATTCTCATGAGACAAGAAAAAGCCAGGCTCCATCTGTCTTGGCTCACAAACTATTTCCTTGATATGTCGGCGGGAGTGAACTCATTCTCCGCCTGCATTGGCCTCAGATTGAGTCCTGTCACAGGAGACCTTATCAAATGCAAGCCTACGCAGTGTGAAAGGCTTGGTTAGACACACTCACGTTGAGAGAATCAACTATTGATCAAAATCAGTCTCCTCTTTCAAGCAAGTCACCGAGACCCTGCTCATATTAGAAAGTTTAGCTCCAGGGTCCGTCCGTGCTTACTGCAATGTTTCGCGTTAGCGTGATAGCTTGTTCTTGAAGTTCTTCGGCGATAAGCAAAGTCTTGTGTTGTTTTTACACAACCAGGGGCAGTTTTTACTCATTCCAGGAATCAGGGCAATGAGAAAAGATTTGTGCCGCTTCGACCTGTGATTCTCAAAGTATGGCTAGCGGTGCGCGGGATCATCTAGTCGTATGTGGAAAAGTCACTGAATTAAATGTTTAAACACTGCATATTGTAACACTATATTTATTGGGATTTGCACATCATTTATTTCAAAATGTCTGTTTTTAAAATGTATTTATGTATTATTTCATTTTTTTTATTTGCAGTTTATTTTGATTTTTAATTTTTATGTGTAATACATTTTATTTGAATCATTACTTAAGTACAGGTTTTTGTTTTTACTACATTTAAGCACAGTGTTTAAGTTTAAATTGCATATTGTTATACTGGCTTACAATGATTTTAAATGTACCTATTGGGAATAAAACCTTTGCCTCGGTTTTGATGAACACTTGGGCCAACTTGGTCATTATGGTGGTACTAAAAAATAAATAAAAATTGAGACCCACTGGCTTGGACAATAGAATTAACTAACCATTAAAAGCTTCAGCCCTAGAAAATGGGATATCTTTTCAAATTCTATTTTTGTTTGAGATTGGTAAAGACCATGTTTGGACATAATAAAATAATGAAAATAGGATGGGGAAAAAAGAAAAAGAAAATATGTAACCTATTCTGAGACCCTGCTTTAAAATATTTAGGATTGTTGGTGTGACACAGAATAGTAATAATAATATTTATATAGATTTAGATATAGATTTATATAGCACTTTTTTGGACACTCAAAGACGTTTCACAGTGGGTGCATTATTCGTGCGCTCACACATTCACACTCTAGTGGCGGTAAGTAGCCACAGCTGCCCTGGGGCAAGCTGACAATAAAGTTGCCCAGTGGGAAAGGAAAGGTCGTATGTAAGACAAGTATGAAGTTGGAAAAAGAATGTCAGGGCAGTGATAGAAGAACTACCATGGCTACCTCAAACTCCTTGGGTCAAAACTAAATCACACTGTATATGAATGAGTGTGTGCATGTGTACCTTTGTCCGGTAGGCCAGCCATACCAGCCTGTCTGCCAACAGTGCACAAAAGCCGACCCAGCGCTGGTTCAGTTGCTCGGCTGCCTGGGCAATGTCCTCAGCCCGAGTCCCCTCTGGTGGGATTGAAGGGCAGGTTTTAATGTATTATTATTATTATTATTTAAAAATCAATACAATAAGGAAGGAAGAAAAACAGTTGGAAAGCTTTTTCGATGACACAGCACAGACACAGTTTGCATTTTTTATGTTAATAGCACAGTATAGATTTGTTCCAAAGACTTGAGCTAAATTAGGTCAGCAAGACAGCTTCTAAGTGTTAAAAAGTATTGTTTTAATTGCTGTTTGTTGTTGGTCGGTTTTCTCGTTTGTTAGTCACCGATTTACACTAAACTTTAGGGAAACCATGGATTTGTTTCTAAACAGTACAGGTTTTTGTGTTGTGGTAATTGTTGGAAACTTGTGATAATTGAGAACTATATAGTGTAGTGTATAGTTGTGTAGGAATAGGGTTTCGGTTTTCCATATTTTCTCACGTGGCTAAACCGGTACCCAATGATGCACTTGAGCGCCCGGCATGAGTTCGCCTTTCTCCCGCTATATCAAAATGTTAGTACATTCACATCAGTGGTTGTCAGTCACAATTGATAGAGTTAATTTTTATCACTAGGCCAACTTCTACCACTAGCATGCAGTTAGTTCATAATTATGTCTAAAACCCAAACATAAATTTTCCCATGATATCACAACAGCTCATTGTTGTTATTTAAATTTCTAGAGCGAGGGGGTGACGCCACAGACCGCCAACCGTCCACTGGCTGATATGAGCCCTGGAAGGCTGTTAGCTAGCAAGCTAGCTGATGGCTATAGTCAGCGCCTCTCACTGGAATGAATGGCCACTGGAGACTTTAAGTGGATATATTTTCACGCCTCAAACATAAAGTTTTGTGTAGGCATAAGAAAGTTGTTTGGTGTCATGGTGTCACATATATGGCGGAAAGTATGTGAAAGTCCACCACATGCTCATAAAGTGAGCGTTAGCATTAGCCAAAATTGCCCAACTCTGTCAGGAAACTTAAACATTTTGCTGTTTGCATACATTGTCTGCTTGCAGTGTGTAATTAGCATAGCATATAAGCATAGCATATATTTAATTCAATGAATATCAAATTTAATGGAAAATCTCAACAGTTTGGGTAGTTTAAAAGGGACAATATTTATTCATAAAGGCAAGACTATAAAAGTTAAGAGTTTAGACAATTTGACACGCAGCCTCTCATGGAAATGCAGGCACTGTCACTTCTTACATTTTCTAATTTAACCATCTGTTATCATTCACTATTAAAGGTACTTATATAAACTCATTCGTGCCTGTCACAGGTCTAATGACATGATGGGTGTGGGCTCAAGAGACAAGCTTGAACCGGTGAGACGCATTGGTCTACTCTAGCCGCATGATACAGGAAAGACATAAATTGCCTGCACAACTCAAGTGCTGCATAGCTGGAGGAAGATTATGTTTTGTTGGCTGAAGGTTGGCGGGAATAAAAGACAGTAATGGGAAAGTACAAGTTGAATGATTCCGAGCTTTTATACAGCCCCAACAAGGGCAGTGAAGAGCACGGATCAGACACTCTATCAGCGTTTCTATGGCGACAAGGAGAGAGGGTGGGACAGGTGGAGGCGTTGCCATGGGGACAGACAGGGTGCCCGTTGAATAGGTGTAAATGCATGAGGATGCTGGTGTGTGTGTGTGTATGTGTGTGTGTATACAATACCTTGCTCAACAAGGGTCTGAGCTGTGCGCGTCGCCTCTTGGAGCTTCCGGTACTTCTCTGGTCGTTCCCGTTCTATCAGCTAAGCAAAGAATGATGGGGGGGAAAAGAAGAGAAACTCGATTTACCACAAAAGACTAATAATAACACAATAAGAATGGACATTTTTTATTTCTGAGCGAAGTGGATTTTCGTACTTGAAATTTGCCACATGGTTGAGCTACGGATTTTGACCATCAGCTCATCTTTGAAACTTAACAGAACTTAAGAGGAAAGTACCCTCAGAGATTGAAAAATATTTTAAGGTTCTAAGATGGCAAATGTTTTGTTTTTAAGTACACACACAGTTTTACCTGCACTTTGTCATACAGGTCCTGAATGCTGCCATCTTTGCGGGACACTGAGAACTCTGGACTCTGCAGGATTGCCTCACCCCGAGTCATGTAGCTGTGGACCTCTGTGAAGTCCACATCAAATCTGTGGGATAAACAAACTGTTATTACTCAAGCTAACAACATGCTTATTTTTAAAATTGAGCAACTAGCATCAAACTATGCTCAAGTATTGACATCATTTAAGAGTGACTTCCAAGGCACATATTTTCCATTACATTAATGTTATGGCATGTCAGTATGTCACCAAACAAAATTCTAACAAAGAGACTTAAAACTTAATATACCTTATAGTGAAATAAATACATTATTCTGTTGTAGGAATGGCAACGGGTGCGTATAAAGGTTAATTGTACCTTCTGCCATTTAGCAGAAGAGCATTCAACTGTTCTGCCTGTCACTATAGGCATAGCTCGATGACATGTAATATATTATTTGTAGTAAATAAATAATTTATGTGAAACTGAAATGGAAATTTTAAATTGTGGTTTAATTATGTCATTACTGGCCGTTTTTATCAAGTATGATATTGTGGAGTGCCATTTTTCTTAAAAATACAACAAAAAATCTTGGGGATGTTGGAACAGGGAAAGATGATTTATTTGCATTTTTATGTAATGTTTGCTTCAAAGGTTATACACTATGGTTGCCTGCTTTGCCAGTCGTAAAATAGCACCAAGGTTGCTTTTATTACAGTCATATGAGCTAATCACGTACATCTGCTCAGTTTCAACACCTACCTGCTAAGGTATGTAAGCAGAAACGGCTGCATGCAACTGAATAATGCACAGAAGTTACAAAACATGTTAAATGTGACCGCTAACTGACCAAAGTTCATCTAATGTATACTAACCTTTTCCTGAGTTCAGAATCTACGACCACCTGCCTCTTCTTCTGTGGTGGTGACTCTCGGGCTTGGCGTAGCGCCGATACGCTCTCCCTCGTCACCTTGGTAACACTCGCCGTCACCGAGTGGGTCAATTCGGGCTCGGGGGCTGCCTTGGTGACGACCGGTGAGAGCTGAACGTGTGTACACCCAAAGAGAGATAGAAAGGGGATTTGACATTATATTTTTTCTAAGGACTTTTTTTTTTATCCACTCTTAACACCTCCAATCCCAAAATCTGATAGAGTTGAGAAGAGTCCTTGGAAGGTAACATTAAAGACCCGTGATAAGTAATTAGAACACAGAACAGACGACGACAGTTGTCTCTCTCTACATATCCATTTACTAAAACCTTTTTAGCCATCGAGACGGAAAAAACAAAAGCTACATGACTCGGCAGAAATTACATCAAACTAAGTGCTGTGACCAAGGGTAGTTCTAAGGCAAGTCCTCTATTCTAATTTTCATCCCCCCACATTATATTATATTAAAACTAAACTTAAAAAAAAATAAAAAAACGTTTCTTACGCTAGTGCTAATGCTAATGCGGGTCGGGGTTTGTTTGTTTTTTAATTAAATGCCATACCTCTCAGACTGCCTTAGAAGTGACTTAAGTGCTTAGGCATAGCACCTTGGATAACATAGTAATACATACATCGTATCCGTCGTACCTGGGCGCTCATGAGTTCCAGACTTTGAACTAATCGATCCCAACGTTGCGCAAAACTATCCAGCCTGGCCTCCAGTTTGTTGGCCACCTCTTTGTTCTTGACACTGCACAGCAGGTCCTGACTCATGGAGCACAGCTTGTCCATGGTGGGGCGCTTCACCTCCAGCTCTGTCTTTACAATCTGGTGGGGCACAAAACAAAACAAACGATCACACACAATTATTGTAATGCATCAGTAAGGTAGATAATGTATATACTTGTCGACCAATAATAGAGATTTGTCACATATCCAAAGCAGTGGTTACCAACATTTTACTCTTTAATACTCTCTGTACTACCATAATGATAACAATTTAATATTATTGTAAGTTTGAACATAAATATTGTACTTAAAGGGATACTTGACTCATTGAGCCATTTTCAGCAGTAAAATGTTAATAACTCAACTGTTTTCTGAGTTTGGTCAGCAAACTGAGCCATGATTGGTCGTTACCTACTTCCTCAGCACAGGTGATGCCATCTTCAGTCGATAGCAAGTGGAAAAATTTGTATTTAAAGGTATTAATTGTACATGAAAAATAATGACGTTACCAAATTCATTTTGGATAAAATATTAACTTTTGCTGCTGAAAATGGCTCAATGAGTCAAGTATCCCTTTAAATGGAGGAAAATGTCCAATATATATATACAAACGTTTGAGTTATAATTTATAGGACATACAGTAAATGTTAATTACAAATTGTATCTGTAGTAAATACAAATATTTGAAAATAAACAGTTCTGAAAAAAATAAAACAAATGTGTTGTACTGAACTCTCCTTCATCAATGTATTGTATTGGATTTAAAAAACAACAACATTTAATTAACTCATTCACTGCCATTGACGCCTATAAACGTCAAAAATTCATTATTATTCTATTAGTTAATTTCCCCCCCACACACTTTTGTTAACAAGAGTATGAAAACCTAGACATTTTTTTAATAATCTTTTTTTTTTTAATATTGTTAAAAATTAGGGGCGTCAGGCGATTACATTTTTTAATTGTAATTAATCACATGACTTCAATAGCTAACTCACAATTAATCACACATTTTATATCTGTTCTAAATGTACAATACTTTTTTTCTAGGTTTTCATACTCTTGTTAACAGAAGTGGAAAAAAATGTCAAACTGATAGAAATAGTTCAAATGAATTTTTGACATCTATACCTGTCAATGGCAGTGAATAAATTTTGGGATTTTTTTTCATGTACCACTAGGGGGAGCATCTAGATACTTTGGGAATCGCTGTTCTATCTATGTCCACAACAGAGACACTATTCTCCTTTTTGTAAACAAGTTTGGCATATGAACAATTGAAGTTGCTATTTTCATCTAACACAATAAATAACCCTAAACTCAAGGATTAGGATTCTGCTTGACTCACAGCAAGATGGCGGAGACAGGCGTGGTCCTTTACACCGGGGGTCTTGATCGAGCGAACCAATTCCTCCTTCTGAGTCAGCCATGAGTCGAATAAAGACTAATGGAAAGGAGAAAGAAAAACAACAGAAGGCGGCGGTTTTAGATTCACTGTAATATTACACTAAAAACAAAATCATTATCCTGGGAAAAATATTAAACACAGGTGAGGACCACATGAAGCGACGTGCACACAGAGCGTACTTGTTCATTTGTGAAGTGTTGCCATTTCAATAAAATCTCTTGTAGCAGAATCCAGCGTTCTTCTGTCCATCTACAGATGGCTGCCCAGCGGTCACCTAGCACCTGCATGCATGCACACATTTACTCTCAAAATAGCTCACCGGAGAGACTACAACATTCCAGTTTTCCATCAGCGTGCCCTAGAGGCTCACAATGTAGTTACACTTTTGTCACGTGCCAATTAAATTCTTACAGCTGCCTAATTTGGAGGGTGACTGCTCTCCTGAAGGGACAAAAGGGAGCATGATCTTGCACTGGATACCTTTTAAAACAGAGAAGTCTAAAACTTTTCTTACAAGAGCTGCATAAAAAAAAGAAGAAAGAAATAATGCAACAGCCACTTTAACTTTGACAATAATATGTTCTATGCAGCCCCACTTGTCTAAATATGGCATTTTGGTTAATATTGCCTTAGTGGAATATGAGTTAAGCAGCAAAATCCAGCAGCTTTCAGAAGGCAGCCATTTTGCCAGTTGTGATGTCATCTTCAGTCGACAGCAAGTGGCAAAATGGCCGCCCCCTAAAATGGAGAAAAATGGCTGGATTTTGCTGCATAACCCATATTCCACAAATGTAATATTAATCAGAATGTCATGTTTAGACTAGTGAGGTGACATATAACATATTCCTGTCAAGAAATGTTTAACGTTGACTTCCCCTTTAACATGCAAAAACCAATCCACCCGTATAGGTAAAATTTTGTAACACAATTATATTATTTTATTCAGTAAAAAGCAGTCTGCTCATGAGGCAAAAAGTCAAGGATTTTTCCAAATATTTGAGTAGCTGTATTACTTTAGAATATATTTTGCCCCTGCATTGAGCAGCAGCAGAATCCCATCACATTCTGAGCCACAATGAGAGCAATCTGTAGTCAGATTATTTTTATACACAGGGTATAAAATGGACCAAACAATTGTGACTGTAATTAGTCTTGGGAAATCAAAAACCCAGTCATTCTTTGTAATTTGATTCCTACTAGTCATTTGTTTGCCTACATGATGATTCCACTTATAGATTCCTCTTTTTTTTCAGCTGTGATTGGGTGTGTGTGGGAGAAGTGGGGAGAAGAAAAAAATTGTTGAGAAAAAAAAAGTGTCCATCATGCTGTGAAGGTTGCAGTTTCTAAAAAGTGGGTTTCTATAATCGTGATGAGGGTGTTAGAACAATTCTATTTTATGTCTGAATGAGTTTTAGATCAAGTAGGATACTAATGGAGCACTGTAAATATTTGCAAATGTACCACATGTTGAGAAACATTTCCACTGCAAAAAAATAATAAAAAATCTATACTTGGTTGATTAAAAGAGAGCTGATATCCCGGTAGAAAGGATGGAAGTTAGAAGCTCTCCTTTGACGGTTCTCAGACACGTTTCCAGTTGTTTTATCAATTGGACTTAAACATCAAAATATTTCTCTCTCTTTTTTTAAGACCTGTGGAACTGCACAATTTCCTAAGGCACTCTGATGTTTTACACGGTACGCACAAACTGCATTAAATTTTTTGGTCTCTTGACATACTTTGAGAAGTAAGTCCCCTACTTTTTTTTTGTTTCCCCCCTAAGGATGCATTTCAGATTATAGGTGCATACTGGATATGGTGTATCTTCTATTTAAAGTGGAATATATGAAACTAAAGCAGAGAAAGTCGGCCCAGTATCGGCAAATTCTCAAGTCCCATTGGTAGCTGTAATTGAATCATCCATATTCATCGAGGTGTTGGGAATAGAAATTTTGTTACCATTTAAGTGACATGATTAGCGGAAGATGAGAGATGAGAACACATTTGTTCTTTGTCCTGCCTAATTGTCTTCCAGTATAGAAAGTAAGAAGTACATCTATATGACAAGGGATGTTAAAAATGAATGGCGAGTCAGCTGGACCGTAGTTTGGGCTTGTGCTTGTCCTCCCTATTTTTTGTTTGTTAATAGTGTTATCTTACAAAAGCAATAATCAGTTTCATCATGGGTAAATCCTGAGTAATCAGGAATCATTTGCTATTTGTTGTTTTGTTGAAAACCAGCAATATATTCGTTAAATGCAATGCTTCAGAATGTCATTTAATTATTTTTGCAATTCAAAACTAACAGAGTAATATATACAGTACTAGATTATTGTAACGTCACTAACTACTACTACTACCACCACTACTACTGGACAACATTTTGGAAGCACCTTACCTAACACTGCTTTTAAATATCGTTCATCAATGTACAATATGTGTGAGTTTAAGATCTTAAGTGTTTGAAAAATATGAGTAGTGTTACTGCACTGGACAATCCCTTTTCTAACTTGTTTTGGTTGTGATGCTCTCAAACATGTCCCCCTTTTTTAACATAAGCAATCAACATGTCAGGTTCGAGGTGTTTTTGTTGTTGTTTTTCAGTTAAAAAGCTGTCTTGTGCAAATGGCCCCTAAATCAAGTTGTGGATGAAAAAAAAAGAAGACACAAGGCCATGAATGTCCAAAACTATGAGGCAACCGAGATTTAAGAGTCGAAACGTCTTCCTAAAAAATGCCTGGACACAGCGGGAGAAACCTGAAGAAGCCAACTTTTACGTATTTGCATTTTTCCCTTCCTAGCCTTCTAATCTATTTAGCTCACTTATGTTCCATTCTGCAATAAACCGCTCTGCAGGCGGTAACACAACAAAAGCTCTTCTTGAAACAAAAAACAGCACTTAATATATGTGCGTGATTATATGCAGCATCTCTGGCACGTGTTCTGGTTCGCAATTGTTTTATGTGAGTGAATTATTCACCACCCTGGCATCACTATTGTGTCAGTAACAGATCTGCTCCAAATAGTTCCTGAATTAGGTTGGAGAATGAGGGTTTTTTTTCTGGACTATTATCAAGTCTGTAATAAAGAAGTGCCACTCCAACTTGCCTGAAGTTTACTCTCTAAGGCAGCTGTGGCACTGTCGCCGCTGGTCTCGTCCACCACCACCACCATGTGGGTCAGCGAGTTGACCCGTACCTGCTCCTGCTCCAGGTCCTCCTGCAAAAGCTGCAGAGAATACTTACAATTGAGTTTTTCGTGTTTTCTACATGTAGCTTCATTTCATGTAGTGTTCCCAAACTTTATTGAACTAAGGTACATCTTGTACATTAAAAAAAAAGTTGATATACAGGTTAGACAGCTGAAAAAAGATACATAATTTATAGTAGGGATGAACAATTTTGAAAAACCCCCCACTATATAAATAAACAAAATACACGTATATACAAGTATATACATTAGTGGTGCAACGGATCATCATTGCGTACGATCCGCGGATTGGTTGGTGAGGAAAACAAAACAAAACAAAAAACAATGTGCGCATTTACAGTCGATACCATTCTGACATGTCAAGGAAGCTGAAACATACTCAACGTAACACGCTAAGCCTAACTTCAAACGTTTACCTAATACAGTAATACATTGACGGCAACGCGTATAGCCTTAGTACACTTTTACTTTGAAGTTGGCTCACGCCGTGGCGTGATGGCTAGCTTGACTTCCCTTTTAGACGTTTAAGAGTTATTGGTCGTAGTTTTGATTGACATTAAAGTTGCGACCAACATCAACACAACGCTATCACAAACTCATGTTCAATCGCTAATTTAGCAGGCTAAGAAACCGCTAATTAATTATGCCATCATTGTATGATACAACAGAAGTCTCCGACGTAAGTGGCTAGCGGCTAGCTGTTAGCATTACCAACGAGTGTCTGGCTGGTAAGTGAGTTTGACAGCTGGTACATGGCTTATTTTAATTATTTTTCAATATTCTAGACCGAGGCCATGTCTAAAGAAAGGGAATGCACCTTAAATTGGTCTTTTCATTTTTTATTTTATTTTATTTTAAGATAAAACACTTTTGCTCAACTCAAAATGTCAAACATAACTGTTTATATTGTAGAAACACAACTTTAAGCCATTAATACCTTGTTATTTTACACATGGGCCATGTAAAAATAAGAATGTTTCTGCCTCATATTGCACTTAAAGTTGTGTTCCTAAATCCTAAACGGCTATATTAGACATTTTGAATTGATTTTTCTTTTTTAAATGGGAAAGCGTTTTACAAAATAAATGAAGACAAAGTAAAATTCATCCTTTTTTTTTTTTTTTTGCTGATCTTAAAACGATCAATCCATGACTCAAATCTGTGACCTGATCCTAACCGTGACGTTTGTGATCCGTTGCACCACTAATGTATATATATATACTGTATATAAAACAAAGGTTGCCACCTTGTGCTCTTCTACTTGGTGCTTAACGTCCTCCAAGTCAGGACCAAGCAGATGAGCCTCCATCTTCTTCACCCGCACCTCAGTTGCGTCCAGCCAGTCTGTGAGCTGCTGCAGTTGCTTGTGCTGGAGGTCCATGAGGACCTGGTGGAGTCTGTTGAGAAATGGTAAGTTTCAGGTCCCACTATTTCACAGCGTTCTTTTTTGGGGTCCAGTTATGACTCAATTTCGTTCTGCCTCCTGTTTATTTTAGGTGTAATGTCACTCTCGACCACTAGATGGTGGTACACTATACATTTGAAAGAAGAGTGAAATCAGGAAGTAGACCCATTTCAAGCTCATCTTAGTTTTTGCTGAAGATTACTGAATGTCTAATCTTCAATCCTGCTTTTTACACCTAACATTCATTTTATAATGTCCATCTTTGGTAATGATTATTGATGTATATCGTGAGATGATAAATGTGCTCATTTGGAGAAAAAAATATTGTATCACTTTAAAAAGTATGTTGGCCCATGAGTGCCGTAATGCTATAAAAATCATGTCTCATCTAAACTTTGGGGGTTTACTGTTTTTATATATTTATACTTCCTTTTCTAAATTTCCATGCAAAACAACAACGACTAAAAAAAAAAAAACCTCTAAAAACAGCCCAACTGTTATCACAGAATTTTATAAAAGTTGAAGCAAATTCAAGTTGTTAGCAGTAGGCCACAACAATCACAAAAAAAACGTTCCGCACCAGCACCGGTTATTGTCATGTGGTGTTTGAGCATGTGAGCACCTGCTTTGTCTCTCCATGCTGGCCACCCGCAGGTGCTCCCATCGAGAGTTCAGTAGGTTCATCTGCTCCCTCACTTCAGTGTCCTCCTCCTCGCTCAGGTTCCCTTCAGCCAGTAAAGCGGCGCCGGCCCGGAGGACGCGCCCGACGCTACCTTGGTGCGCTGTGAGCTCCACCATGTAGCCCTGTGAAGACGATAGGCAACAAAACACTTCACCGTTGCAGAAAAGTTCCGCTCGTTAGAGCTAATTAACTGATAGCGGCGCTCCTACAACTCCACACTAAATGACCTGACTCCATTTGTTTTAAGTGCTCTCATAATACATTAGCCCGCCCTTGTCTCATTTTGAAGCACTTTACTCGTACAGTATATGATCTTCAGAGAGCTCAACAGTCAGGGTTCATTGAAATTGGAGAGCTTGTGTTTCAAAGTGTTTATGAATAAAATGTATTTTAACAGCTAACCATTGCACGTTTGATAGCTGAGAAGGGCTCACTTTCCCAATTGAAATAAATGCAGATTTCATTAATTGCAGCCCACCAAAGCAACAAAAGTTTTAAAAATAAATAAAACACTATAAAACAAAATCCAGTTGTGCCTTGACTTAGAAGTTTAATTCATTCTGTGACCAGGCTTGTAACTTGAAACACGAGTCACAACAATCACCTTACCCCGTCGAAATTAATAGACATGCCATGAGTTAATTTCAGCCCCCCCATAATAATAATAATAATAATAATAATAATAATAATAATAATAATAATAAATTAATTAATTAATAATTTAAAAAAAGTGTGCATCTCCTTCCAAGTACTGTTCATGTTCAAATATTTGTTGTTTAAAGAGTTATAACATATATCACGACGCCAGAGTGTTCAACTGGAATATATAGATAATTTCTTGTGGAAAAAAAAATACCGGAGTTTATTGAGGACTGTGGGTGAATAACCCTAGAGCAGTGGTCCCCAACTTTTTTTCTGCCATGGACCAGTTCATACAAGTCCCCTTTCGCGGACTGCATGGCAACCGCGGGGTGTGAAGGGTGATTAATAAAATACTACGACCACAAATCCAAATCCATGGTGTATCTTAAGTACCTGTACAAGCAGCACAAACACCATAAAAAGGGTAACAACAACTTATCATGAATGATACGGGCAACACAAAAACTGTGGTATTATGTGGATATACTGTAACAATAAATGTGAAGCCACATTTTTACGCAACTATATATAACATATACTGTTATGCGGCAACATAACAAGATACCGAAGAATGCATATAAAGTCCATGAAAGTCCAACATAATGCTAAATCAAGTGTGTGAGAATCACCTGTCGCCGTAAATCCAAATTTTCAGCAGATGTCCCGCAAATGCACTTTCTTCTTGGTCATAAGCTCTTGTGTCGTCTCATCACTGGGCCTTTTTCGTGTTGCAAACAAACTTCCCAAATGTGTTTGTTTACTCATTTTGCTAGCTTGTGGATTTAGTATCAGCGCAACACGAATTAGCATCTTGACATAGATCAAGAAGCCGTCATAGACAGATGTAAAAATGTCAAACTAAAATATTTTTTTAGCTTCAAATAATAAATAAAGCAGTTTCCCACTACAGACCTACGTCAATATCCTCACCTCATGTGTGTGGAACTGCTCCTTGACCTCCTCCACGTTGTTTGAGATGGGGGGCTGGGACTGGAGTCCATCTTCAGCCGACAGCAACCACGTCAGAACCTTGACATTCGCAGTTCAAATACCCATGAAAAGAGACCACAAACAACAAAGCCAGTCATTTTCATTTAGCGTACCTCCTCCAGGGCCGCTTGGTAAGACTCCAGACTGGTGGAGCCGGGAGGCAAAGGACTGAGGCCTCGCTGCAGCTCCTCTTGGCTGGGACTCAGAAACTGGAGAGTGAAGCAGGCGGGTGGCGGAAGGTGGTAGGGAGGATGTGGATTCAAGAGGGACAAACAGCAGGACGCAATAGGAAAAAGAAAAGAGACACATTGAAAAACAAATTGCATTTCACTGTTCCCAGTTGCCAATTGCGTGTGGAAGCTAATAGATGCAGGGGCTGAGCTGAAATACTAAAAGTCATGTGTAAAGTAGGACTGCAACAGTAATAACTCCCCCATTATGCATGAGACACGCTTTGCTTGAGTTCAAATCTGTTAGGTAATGGTGCTGCTATTGATGCTCTTTCTATAGCGCCCCGAGATGCCACAATGTGGATAAATCGCTGCTTTAGAAACATGTAAATGGAAACCATGTGAAAAATATTCCTCTCATGTTGTCGGTCTGTTTTTTTAGCAGGAATTCTTGAAAAATGCTCGCTGGGTCAGAAAAGTCGCTGAATACGGTCACGAATCACGAAGACGGCAACACTTCTTTAAAGTCGCTCCTCCCTGCTGTAGATTTTTGATTGTTTTTTGTTTAACTTATTTAACCATATATAAACAAACAACTATAATCATTAGAGACCGTTCATTTATTTCTGTGAGCGAATTCAACAGGAGATCAAATAATTACTATATTTCTCCCACCAAGTCCAGCATTTACAAAAATGCTATCCCACAAAAATGCTTAATACTTTAACTGTGCACACAAAGGGATTAATTATTATTTTTTTTAACAAACAAAATGTGATATGATGTATAATAATATTCTTGTGAATTCGCAAACTGCTATACAAACATGACGTGGCGCTTTGGGGCAAATTAAATCTCGAGTTATTTTCTGTTAATAGTAGCAGTTGTATTACTTTTATAGTGCTTAACAACCCACTGCTTGGAAATTCACTTAACAAAAAGACTCGCTTACCTCTCATGAACATAAACATATTTTTGAAGTCATTACACCTCACTGCGTAGTTAGTTCCTCTTCAGTAAACAAGACTAAATGTAATTATCTTACAATTGTTTTGTGAGCCCCTATAAATATCCCATTGTTTAAACGATTCAAATTCCAATAGTTAGATTTTGCTTGACATTTTAAGCTTAAAAAATATCTACCTTATTTTTTATTTTTTCCCGTTTTGTTATCCACAGATACCAAATATGCATATTGTATGGATAGCCAAAAGAGACATTGGAGAAAAAAAACTAAACAGAACTGAACAGACACCTATTGAATTTATAGACATGGAATGAACAAAAAAACGTAAAATGCACATACAGTAACCATAAAGAGTTGCTTCTTAGCATTAGTGTGTAAGTCTATCGCTCAGCAAATACGATTACAAGATATATGCTGGGACTTAAGGCTTTGACGATAAACATACACAGCAAAAATAAAAACACAGACAGATGGACATCCAGTATGAGGTGTTAGCGTGGTGAGACACGGACCTGATCAGTAAAGCGCCTCCTCTTTTGCTCAGGAGACTTGACATAGGCCGCCTGGGTGTAGGCATAGCTTTTATAGCGAGGCTGAGAGGAGGGACTCTGCACTCGACCCTGAGCCACACTCACTGTAATCTGAGAGCCAGACAGAGGACACAGTTGGACGGATATAGGACGGTAAAGGTAGAGAACGCGCAACACAAAAGGCACATGGGTGGTGCAAGCAGACAAAAGACAGAGAAAAGAACGGAAAAAAATGGAAAACAAATATGAATACCAGGACGTCAGCGCTATTTCCATTTGAATGTCAAATTAATTATGAATGAAAATGCATAGACAAAGTGCAATTTTTGCAGAAATTGCATGGGAATGCTGACAAGCTGAATGCTATTAGCTGAATGCTAAGATTGGAAAGCACGTGCTTATGAAGTAAATTGAAAGATAAATTGTAAAAAAAAATTTTTTTAATTGTAGTTAAGTGAAAAATGAATAAAAAGAAAACTTGCAAAAATAAATTGAAAACTGAAATCTAAAGTGGGATTTAATCATTTCAGAGAAATTATAATCCATTTCCTGATATGATAGTCAGTTGGTATTGAACCATCGAATGTACTAAAATGTGGTCCAAGTAGGGTTTGAACCCAGGTTCTCCATGTGGGCAGGCAATTGCTCTACGCACTGAGCTAACTTGACGTCTTCAAATTCATGGCCAATGGCGTAATTATTTTGAAGAGTGTCATCTGATGCTGAATTGAACGTGTTTGATCATTTTTGTGAAATTATAATCCATTTCATGATATGATAGCTAGTTGGTATACATGTATAACACTTAGCATAACGGCCATGGATATATTTGCAATGCACAGTCGGAGGTGGGATCCGACCCTGCAACCTCCTGATAACAGGACAATGCACTTTACTAACTGTGCCACCGAGCAGTATCAGACACCTGGCAATGATGATGATCAGTTTAAATATGGAAGTGGGCGTGGAAAGTTCAGTGTCGGTCCCATTGAAAATGAACGGGGTTAAGATTGATATTTAACGTTAAATTGTGCGAATACTGTAAGTAATGTGGAATCAGATGATATACTATATACCCCTGGAGATGTGAATTTTTGAAGCAAGCTTCAGCATTCCCACAATAAACAGGGAAGAGATTTCTATAATTCCTGTTAATGAAGCGTCTCGTGATTACAACTTAGTGGTGGCATTTGCCTTAAACTTTCCACATAACGCTAACAAAACAAGTTTGACGATAGCATGATAAGTAGGGGTGTGCCCAAAAATCGATTCTCATAAGAATCACGATTCTCATTTAGTACGATTCAGAATCGATTTTAAATGTCCCAAAATCGATTTTATTAAAATTATTTTATACTGTCTTGCCTTTGTCTGTGTGTGCCTTTATTTGGAGCGCTGTTCATGTTGTACCAAGTTTGGCCACTTAGGGGCAGTGTGGTTCCATGCGGTCTAATACACTGTTAAGTTGTAGCCACATTAGAGAGTAGAAGGAAAAAGTCATGATCAAGTTATTCCAATAAAAGTTGTTTTTTCAGCGTTCTTTTGAGTGATAAAAGTGCAGCGAGTAGCGCGCTAATTAGCATTAGCGAGTCAGACTGGAGTAGATCATTACAATTCCTTGCACATTTATAGATTGAAGCAAAAATCAATCAAATCATTTTGAATAAAACATTTTAAAAAACCTTCTTAATCGAAAATCTATTCTGAATCGAATCGCAGGCCCAAAAATCGGAATAGAATCGTGAGACATTCAAAGATTCCCACCCCTAATGAAATGATAAGCATGTGCTGCGTTCTGCGCTAGATGCTATGCAGCAGCAACCGGCAGGGGGCACTTTTAAGTTCCAGAAAATGGTGGGTGGCTCTACTGAGCATTGATTGCCCTGTGCCTTTTTGCCCCCGATTGAGTCATTGTAATAGCAAAATTAGCTTTTACCGTTTTCCTAAGGACCCCGTCCTTTGAGCGCAGTGGATACACAGAATACAAAGGAGGGGGTTTGTTCACCGTGCACACCCAAAGGTTTATAGCAGACATGCCTGTGAATATTCTCATTCATCAAGGTCATTTCATTCAACAGGCCACTGAATCGATTCTGGTTGTATTAGAAGATGTTTCACCTCACATCCTAGCTAGGTTTTATAGTTTGCGCATAAGGCTAGTTAGGTCAACACTAGTCTGGGTGTTGGTGTGGAAAACCAATAAATTAATCTTCCAAGTTAGAGGCACATCCCAAACCACGAATGGTATCAATCTTTTGGGATGTAAAACAACAGTTACCAGCGCAGCAGTGAGCAGGAGTTGTTGGGTAGAAACTCCTTTATTAACATTCCATTCAATAGTAACAATGGTGGTAAAGGTACCTAAAAGCCAAAAGCGGCTGTGTTTGTTATTCGTTACAAGTGGAATGATCTAGTCCGTAGTGTATGTGTGTCTGTTTTGAAATCTTTCAAACTTACCATGACCTCTCTCCTCTTTCAAACCATCGCTCCTTCTCTGTCCCAAATATGCAAATTTTTGTCCTGCTCAGTGGTTGCTTTGTTTCCCCAATAAACATCAGTGGATTCCTCACTGCACTGGACCGCATACACCCAATCACTTTTCTGTGTATGGGGTGTCCGTGCTTTGGTGTGTACCAGCCTTTTGTCTCAGTGTGTTATTGGGTTTGAAGTATACCGGAATGTTGTGTTGGTTGAAAATCCTTCTGCGTTTGTCAGATAGAATACTGAATGACATTGTTGTTGCATCTGTCGCTTTAAAAAAACAACTTGCTCTTGTCGCTTCTGGAACTGGAGTTTGTGTTCCGGTGGGTGCTAAGAGTCATGCAGTAGGTATCAATCAGTCAGGTTTTCTGTAAACTTCAACATGGAGGCCTCTGCCATCCTCAATGTTGACATCAAAGTCCAAACAAAGCAACTTATTGTCTTAGACATCATCACGCTTGATTATGATGTAGCAGACATTTTGGCACTGGTTCACCTTCATCTGAGTTCAAAATATTCTCAAATGGGATCCTCCCCAGAGCTCAGAATGGAGCGGGTACAATTTATGATAGCCTACATTACACTGTTAGTATTGTACTCTTGTACTCCCAAACACACAACTCACAAGCACTTGTTCTTTTAAAACACAGCGTTTTTGATGAACACTTCTACTAATTTGATTCCTGATGAAATATCTGCTAACAAAACCCTTCATATCTTATTTCAAATGTGTGCAAATGACAGGGTCGTGGAACAGTGGAAGCTAATTTTGCTATCATAGTGAGTCGATCCAGTGCCAAGCGACACACAGCATAGCTCATTTAAGCCCCTCCCAGCTTTATGAAATGTAAAGGTATCCCTCACATTACATTTACTCATTTTTCTGGCAGTTAGAGCGCTCAAGCTTTTCTTTCTGTTCATTTGAAGTTGGAGGCAAAACCACAACCGAGTTTTATTTCACCACTAATTAGAGATACCGCAAGAAAATATTTACATTTACTCAATGTCTTGCCAAGAGATTGCTGAGATAATGATACAGTGCTGGTTAATGACCAGGCTGAGGCGAGGAGACAATTTGCTACAGTTAATTAAACTTATTTCAGCCCGCACGGAAAGATTCACTTTGCATGTGTGTTTTGCCTTTTGCTTTTTGATATCCTTTTTTTCTCTCTCCAAAAAAGATAGCATGAGGAAGAAAAACCTGAGAAGAAGATTTTGCACAGGAAGTTACTGTGGAGTAAGTGGACTCACATATTAAACAGAAGAGGCTCTGACTGTGTCCAAGTACTTCTATCCAGGGTTTCGGTGCCATGGTAGTCAGGTAGTCCCTCTGTTTGCACCTATGGCGTTATGACTCACCTCCCTAATCTCGTCTACACTGTCGCCTGTGTGCCGTCTTTCCTCTTCACCTGACATAATTTGTCTGTCTCTAGTTCCGCTGGCTCTTTCAAGCTGGATCAGTTGGTTCCACCGCCACAAGCAACCAAAAGCAAAACACTGACCCCTTAGTTGGCCCTCGGCTAACCGGCAAAGACTGTGATTGCTCTAACCTGCAGAAGTTACAGTGTTGCCTTGAGATATGAGTTCAAATCACTCTGTGGCCATACTCATAATTCCAAATACGTGCATCTCAAATCCTCTGTCCCCATTGAAATAAATGGAAATGCCATGAATCCATTACGGCCAATAAAACCAACAACAACAAAAAAGGTTTTAATAAGAAAAAACAGCCCTAGAAAAAAAATTTACTTTATGAAAACAAGCAGTAATTGCATAATTAGGCATAAGTCGATTACCTAAAAAGTCAATGTTTCAATACCGCTAATACTGGCTGTCACTGGTTATGACCACTTTTCTTTTTATGAGGGGACGTCTAAGCAGGGCACAACATGATTGGCTGTAAACGAGCCTCCTCTCTATAGTTAATTGCCTCCAATTAACTTTGTTTTTCTCCTTCTGAACAAACAATGAGGGGAAGGGTGAGCAGTTACACATGGAGGAGGAGGGAGGGAGTAAGATTGAAATTGCAAACACGAGTTTTTGCTCTGTTGATTACTACTGAGTATTGTCATAAAAAAGAAAAAAAGAAATTGTGCCGGGGGGGGGGGGGGGGGGGGTACCATTAGGCCCCACGGACAACATGAGTTGCCTGCCGGCCTGTTATGTAAAGATCTCACCAGTGATGGGCTACTGTGATGTAGTAAGAAGAATTAAAACTGATGAAGTTAACATTTATTTATATAAACTTAACATGGAACACATATATCCTGTACCGACTATTCTATATTTTAAAATACTGTGTTCAATGAAAAAAAAAGTATTTACCCACATAAAAAAAAGCTAATTTTAGAGCTGTTATTTTAATGTTTGCATTCCTCAATAGCTTGACTGTTATACTTTCAGAATCTAATATTGGCTCATGCCCATGATCAAATAAATTGTAAAGAAATGTAACTTTACATTTTTGCTTCAATTCAATGGCTATTTTTCTGCTCCTGGTGTGTGCATCTGGGCCGCCTGGGGACAGTATAATACAGAGAAACAAATATTCGGACTTAGTCTTAGCTCCTCTGTGAGCCGCTATAATATTAATCTTTCTTTGCACAGGATAAAGAATTATGTCTGAGTACCGTTATACAGAATTGTTGGTATTGTTCACAGTTGGTGCTGAAATATCTGTTGCTTAAAGGGTCATGACACGGCAACACCGATGCTATTCGTAAGCCAGTCTATGGCGTTTCCCATTTTGTGCTAGCATTAAGCTAGCAGACTTTAGAACAAAAGTATCTGGTTGTTTTATGCTTGATTTGACAATAAACTTCAACTGAATGGAAGCCTCCTGTTTGAAGAACTGTTCACTTTGCAAAAAGAAACGCTGACTAAACAGTTATCATAGTCCTGAACATCTGAAGTTTGGGTCCTGTTCACATCCTAGTTGCTGATGCAAGGAAGCAGTGACAGCTTCGCTCTGATGATGACATATGAGGGGGGGGAGACAGATAATAGTAACCCTTGTTTTTTTGGGGGGGTTTCTCCTCCCTCACCGACGGTTTTGTTGAGTAATTGCCTGTGCCGACGCTTCATGTCTGTGCTTGACATCTTAATTCACCATACAGGCTCTGGAAGTTGACACCTTTTTTCCTCTGCAAGAGCTTGCACATTGGGCTGATGCAGCCATTAAACTAAGCGGTAATAATATTACCAGCCATTACTTCCAGGAAGTGCTCTCAATCCTGCCATGATTCAGTGTGATAGCGGGACACTGACCTCAGCATTACTGAACAGTAAAGGTCGCAAGCGGTGAATCCAATTTGCAGCTGGAAATCTGATCTCAGCCCCACCTCACGGCAGCGTTTCAATGTTTATGGGATGATCATTTCACATACACAGAGTGGCACACAATGTGGAGTTGCTCCTGGTTTGCATCATAACCCTTTTTTAATTTTTTTTACACGTCTCAACAGTCACGGTATTTTTGAAGATCCAAGTGGCACCCTTGAAGGAACAATAAACATTTTTAAGAGACAATTTACCGGAAAAATGATGACCTCAGATGGCATAACTGTAGCAATGGAGTAGTTATGGGGAGGAAAGATGCGGCAGCAGTGATCGATTTTTATTTTAAGTTGAGGCCTTAATTAAAGCTCAACAAGAGGGCTCCTCTCACGCCTTTAATCCCCCAATCAATTTTCTCATCAGCTTCATGGCTAAATCAGACTTGATGTCTTTGCAAGCTGCACACTCGTCACTCTGCTGACAGTTGCATTTCTATCTGGGGCGGAGGAGACAATCTGCATTAAGGGTGCATCGCCGAAATTTCCGACACATTTTAAGGGTCCTGATGAGATCTGAGTGAATAAAATGTGAATGAACAGATCCCCTTGAAAATGTAATGTGCCTCCCGCTTGGCCTAAATGAGTTTGTCTAATCCTGCTAACAGACAGACAAACAATCGCATAATCTACTTGGCACAAAATCGCAGGGACGACACAATGATGGGATGTACTGCAGAGTAATATCAGACAAAAGGGCTGTCCCAAAACATTGGAACTATGATTAAAAAGCTTTAGTTTCTATAGACAGTTAGCTGGAAGTGAAAAGCCCATTTGGACCTTTTGATATTAACAGCGTACAATTGAGTTAGTTTAGCTTTGTTTCCATGGCAGTTCCAATTGGAGAGGACATTTTTGCCGACTTGCGAAAGGGCCTAAAATGGCTCCTCCACACCACATCACTTATTCTGGCACGCTTAAACATGCAGTCCATTGCTATCCAAAGGGCAAAGCAAGACACAGCCAGTTGATTGAGATGGCTTACAAAAACAAAACAAATATCAACAATTGAAATTGAATGGGAAGAATACGAATCAATTTTTCTGCAGCTGAGTAGGAAAATCAATCCTCTTTCATTCTGAAAATAATTAGCCACATGCCATGAGGAGCACGTAATGCTGGCATTGTTAGCCATTGGTCACAAAGGAAAGACAAAGTCAGTGTTTGACCTTTCCACAGACAAACTATTAGGTGGTATACACCTCACATTTTTGTAAATACTTCATTATATCTTCCCAGTGGGCAACCTGAAGACTTCGCTATAATGTCAAGTAGTCAGTGTCCAATTTATATAACAGTGTATATATATAATATATATACATATAACACACAGCCTTAAGCAACAAAAGTGAGAACACTCTTAGGTGAAAATGTCCAAATTGGGCCAAATTTGTCATTTTCCCTCCCTGGTGTCATATGACTTGGTGGTATCACTCTCACATTATTCTGATCACCGGGAGCTCAAAATTGGATAAAGACAAGCACGCTTAGGACATGGATTACAAGAACCATTTCTTGTGGTCTGATGAGACCAAGATGAACATATTTGGTTCAACTGGTGTCAGGTGAGGAGACAAGACTGTGTTGGCTGCATAGTGGTAGGAGTGTCATCATCTGGGGCTGCATGAGTCCTGCCAGCTGTCTTGTCTCTGTTTGTGTTTCAGTGGGCGGTGCCTCCTTGATTACAGTCAGTGTCATTTTAGGGAAAGCTGTAACACTATGCTAGTCTCAGACTATTCTTTTGAGGCATCTCTGTATCTTTTTTTTTAGTTTGAGGGTTTGTTTTATGGCTTAGATTTTTTTATTTTTGTTGGTTTAAATGTTTTTGCTATTTATTTTAGATTCTATTATTGAGGTTTTTTCCCCCCAATACATTTTCATATCCTCACAACGCTACATGCATCCTTAACTTGTATTCCCATTTCTCATGCTCCTTCATTCAATAAAGTAGTTTTTGTACATTTGGCCTCTGAGTCTGCTTTGGGATGTACGGAAACTGTGTGACATGCACAAATGGAAGGAAGTGGACCGTGTGTGTGCATGTGCGTTTGTGCTCGACCTGTTGGGAGAAGCGCTGTTGGGTTTGAATTTGGTAGTGATCTCCCGTCACGACATGGGATGTGCTGGCGGCGCTAGCGGGCCGTGGCAACGTCTCCACTTCCTGGATGGCCTCCATGGTAACGCTCTGCGGAAGCACCTGGAAGAGCGACGTCACGTACATGATGACGCTCTTCTTGTCGGGGTGAGGCACTGCCACGTCTGAACAATGACAAGTGAGAGCACAGTTTTATTATTTTACATTTCTTAAACTCTGTGCATCTTGTTGGCATAGACAATTGTTTTCATTAACACTAGTTTGGCACAAGGACTAATTTTACAAGAAATTTTAAAAGGAAAAAAAGGACAAAACTGAATATGTAGAGTTGTTATATGATAAATGTAAAACGTGTGTGATTGGTTTCCCATAATTTTTTTTAATAATCCCTGCTTCAAAAACTGGCACTTACAGTAGTGCAAAATGAATGTAGTGACAGTATCTTTCATTCAACATAGCAAATGAAGCGACCATGTGTAATTATTATGCAAGGCGTGCTACTAACCCCCATTTGATCCTTTTAAAATTGTATTTGTCATATGAAAGCTTTTCAGTTGTTTACTACAGTATCTTCATTGCCTTATTGTGAGCCCTTTAGAAGTCTAATGTTTTTCTGAGGATTTTTTTTTTTTTTTATACAGTTTTAATGCAAATCATCAAAACAAAGTGGACTCGCTGGTGTAATGATAAACTTTGAAGCATGCCCCGTTTTTTTTTTTTTTGCTTCTCCCATTTCTGTTCTTTCATCTTCCACTTCGACTGTTGGCTAGAATGTTGAAATGACAGATGTTTGTGCCCTTAGTTGGCCAATTCTCTTGGAGATGAAGAGAAACAATCAAGCAGTGGTTGGGAGCCAATTTTAAACCATGTCTATTTATTATATTTGGTAAGGAAATAGTTTAGCTTATTTTTGTGTGCAAAAACTAACAAGACGATTGTTATTTTTAGTGGAACTCTGGGTGACTAATAAATAACTGATATACATACTCACTGGGTTGTTTTCTTAACCAGGTATCTTGGTAGCAGGAGATTTTAAACAGGTTGGGTTAATTTTGCCCAAGGCTGGGTTATTTCTTTTGATCCAGCAGATTGGGTTGAAGATTATATTTGGGTATGCTGAAGATCTGAAGCTAGTGGCCATTTTTGTGCACTGAAGTTGAACTAAATTGAATGTAACATTTTTAATATTGGTTGTGGTTGGATGGCTCAGTGGCTAACACTGCTAATTAGGGTTCAAATGCCTGTCAAAGCGAACGGTAACCTCTAGTCGGGTCTCCAGACCCTTTTACACAGCCACTGCGTCAGAAAGGGCATCTGGTGTAAAAAGCCAATGCAAGAGATTTACTGGGGCAACTTCTCATCAGGGAAAGTTGCTTCTTCTTCTTAGAAAACGGTGGCAAGAAAATGACCTTCGAACCTGGTAACCCATTTCTTTATAACTTTAACCCATCAGCATGGTGAAATCAAAATCTTGACCCAACGCGCAGGGTGAAAATCTCAACCCAATGCACTGAGTATAAATAACCCAGCATTTGGTGTGATCCCTTTTGGACCCAGCAGCTATTTCAACCCAAATTGAATTAGTTTTCACCTATTAGTTTTAAGTGTGTACATGTGTAAAACATGGGCAGAAACTCAAGTTCAACTCATAATAGAAGAAAACCAGCACGAAATCACTGTAGCTTTATTTGAGGAAATATTGCCAGTGCGTGTGTGTGCTCTTGTCAGTTACCTTCTGGGTCCAGCAGCCTATCGATGCCCAGATGTTGTTCTGCCTTACTAAAAGCATGTTCCAGTCTGTCAATCGCCGACGCCTTGGCCTCCACAGAGCTCCAATCAAACAGTTCTGGTCTTGAGTTGGAGGGGAGGGGAGACAATGCATAGGGGGCATTTTATTTCATAATCTGCTCCATTTTATTAGGAATTCTATAGTATATATGTTACAGAAATGAATAAGACGATAGAAAGAAACAGAAATACACAATACTGGGTCCACCCATAATATGTGCTAATTTTAAAAGCAGTGGCGTTTAAGATAAAGGCAGAGAAAGGGACCTGTAGCAGACCCACTCAGATGTTCTGCAGTACCTGTGGCTGTGGATAAGGGCATTGAACGCCAGCCCATCATTCCAGCTACTGGAGAAATTGACCACATTGACCTGAGAACACAGACAATAGACAAGAAGGGAAAACCCACATCTTTGGTGAGCAGGCACTCCAGACACACAACTAATTGTACACACATTCTTGTAATGTAACAGAGTACAATATACAAGTTACCCTATTTGAATAGATTTTTCATTATTTATATTTTTGGCAACTTTCACTTTTATTCCACTACATTTCCTAATTAAAAGGCAATCTTTAAATCTGATGAAATCAGAAGAACGTATTCGCTAACGTAATGCCTGAACCGCAGAGCACAAAAGTGGAAGAATAAATCAAGTTAAGGATAACGGTTGGTATAGCTAACAAAAATGAGACTCAAAATCTTTTCATGAAATTAAATAAAATAAAATAACATTTGATACTACAACACAGAAAATATCAGATACTTTAAAACTTTTACCCACGTAATTTTCTCCAATATTCAATGACTGTTAAGATATATGATCCTGTTAAGGTACTTGTACTCTTCTCCAATCTTCTACTATAAATAAACAACTCATTTTTGGTAGAAAACTAGATTGGTGTAGCAAAATACAAAATCATGAACAATAATGAGCACTATAGTTGAATTCAAACCCTCAGAAACCAAATGTAAGCAATATCGCCATAACTGCACAATTGAATGATACTGACCTGCGGGTACTGGCTTGTGTTCTGTCGAACCCAGCTCAGCAGAATTTTCTCACTGTTGGTCTGCTGTAGGCCAGCCATCACCTCCTTCATCACATCCTTTACCTGAAAATGCACAAGCACGATTAAAAGGGTTTTTGTGCACAGCGCACCCACATAGACAATCCCCGGGCAATTAATTTGGGACAGGTAATAAATTGTTTTTCAAAATTCAACGATAACTAGAAATGCATGGCCCATTGAAAGCCTGTGATAATTCTGAACAAAACTACATTTTAAATAATCCTTGTTTTGAATATCTGAATTTCACATTTGTATTTCTAAAGCGTACACTACATCGACAAAAATAGCAGCTTTTCTTTTTTACTCCTTTATATACTGAGCATATATGTAATATTGAAGACAAGTGAGGAGAGCGTGTTGGCGCAGCCCTCGACAACCATTCCAGTTTCTCATATGGCCCCTTGGAAAAAATGAATTGCCCACTCCTGGAATGATCTCTCAACTAATCTTGACTCTGGAGCCGGATTAGATGGCGGGGGAGGATGCCAGACAGACATGGCAGGAGCAAAGTGAAGCTGCGATGCGAACGTCTGGCAGACTTTCCCATCGAGTCTTCAACTACACACCTACAGTAGAGTTTTGTATCCTTCCTGAGGGGGGCCGTGGATTTGGAGTATTAGTTCCCTCCATTGCTGAGGCCATGGATTATAGTGCCTCGTAAAATCCCGTTACTTAAGAGTCATGGATCTTCCTTATAGTGGAAAAATGTTGAGTTTTATTTTAAATCAAATGATCATACGTTTATACGAACGATGTCAAAGCATGTTAGCATCAAGCACTTGTCGCTAAAAAGTATTTTTATAGCTCATATGCATAGGGGAAGCACTGAACAAAAATATGCACCCTTTGGCCTCCAGGGGGCAATATAAGACACACATACTACACAGTAACGTACTAGAGTCTCAGCTCCTCTCTAGGCTTCTCGAATACAGTACTATATGCCGTTCTTCGCAGAAGATAAAGAATATATGTCTGTTTTGGTATTCTATTCAGACGTCCATTGCTTAAAGAGTAACAAAACTGTCTGCCTGTTTTTAATTAATTTATTTATTTATGACTTCTTATTGACATTGGCAAATATAGAGTATGTTTACAATTTTATTGTGTAAAAAAAAATGAAGGAAAAAAATAGCAGCGTAAATAATCTTTGCATGCATGTATCTCCTGTATGTGTGTGTGGGGGGTTGTTGCAAGTGACAGATTTGGGTCACTTGTTCAGGGCCGAGGAGGAGGTGTTGTATTTTTCACTGGCCAGAAGTACATTACTTTTACATCTTTCCCTGGGCAAGTGTGTATGTGAATTTACATGCACGCTATTACACAATTCTATGCCATATACACCACGACGACCACCTTCCCTCATTCCTGCAGACCTACAACCAACTAAATCTATTAATAGAGTATGCAGTCAAGGGTTTCTCCACACACACTCAAACACATTAGGATGCACACACAGTTTGTTAGCCATTCTCCACCGAACGTTGTCTAAAAAGGCGAAAACGGGAGGGGGGTGCTCATTTCCGCATAGGTCACTGTATGCATTTCCACTTTAATTGGAGGGGTGCTTTGACAAAGACTGCTACGGTGTATGCGCTGTCTAACTCTGACACACGCACACTGAACAGACGGAAACCGAAGTTGTAGACAGTCAAGTGCATGCCAAAGCAACAGGTGGCGCTGTAACCCCAAAATCAATCATTCTAGTGTTAGTACCACATCCAACGGACTTGGGCTGACGGACTGGGTTCACCCTGGACTGGTCACCAGTCAAATGCTGGGCTCTATAGACAAACAACACTCACATTCACACCTCAGGAACTTGGAAATAAGCACTCAGCGTAAACAGCACATGACGTGTTGGCCACCACACATCAACAGCAACGCACAACAATAAAACACATAGCCTATAATCCAGGTACAATATTTTACATAAATATTGTGTTCCTTGACAAAAAGCTTGTGATCAATTTCATGAGAAGGTAGCAGCTTTCCAGATAACACAAGACGTGAATGGACTGCTAGCTAGCTTTTGTGCTAACGTCAGTCCCTGAGCTAATGTTTGTTAGCTACAGTTATGTTGTGAACATGCAGTGATTTTTGGCTGGTGAGTGTCTAAAACATGAAGGGATATGTTCTATTTAAAAGCAGTTGCTGTCCTCGCACAAAAAAACAAACTAAGTACGATAAATACGGCATATTTTTGGCCATTGCTCAAGAGAAAGATCAAAAAGCTTAAGTAAGGGTGGATGCTAATCACGTGGTTAATAAGCTACCATATTTTTGTTTTGCTTGTTTGATAGTTTACTAAAAAATAGACTAAAACCTTTTTCCAGTTTTCATTGACTTCAACTGGACTGAAACCATCACATAAAGAGATGACTAAAATGTGCCTATAAGTATTTTCATTGAAAAGGCTATGACTAAAGCCAAAATGGCTTCCAAAACACTGCTGCTGCACCTTTGATAAGCCTTCCAGTATGGCTTATCAAAGGTGGACAACCAAGGTTAATACACTGAATATAACTTATCATTTGAACAGAAGCAGGAGATAAATTCTCAAGCACACACACCTGCCAGTGGAGAATGATGCTCCAGATGAGGCCAAGAATGAGTTTGTGATTGCCATCAACGATGTCCGTCGCGCCGATGTTCACCAACTCAACCTACGGAAAGGGGAAATAATGACTTGAATTGCAAAGCAGATTTAATCAAACAATCCGAAATGTTCTAACTATCAGTAAAATGTAGTGTTTCACACCGCAATTATATTTATTTGAACAACCCTGCATACAAAATAAAGCAGTCACTTAACTAGAGAGGGGCAGAGGTACAAGAATTTGGATACAGCACTTACATTGTTCTTCTGCAAGATCTGCAGAGCTCGGTTGACATTGTTGAGCGAGTGGACGCGGGAGGTGCCCTTTTCCAACCTCACCTACAAAATACACACACGCACGGCGCACACACAGGATTTTAGCCACCCATACAATTGACACAGACTGACATTCTCCGCATCTTGTCGAGATGATTGCACAGTGTGAAATCATACCAGTTCATTTCCAACTAGACCCTGCAACAGCTCCAACAAGCGTCGTCCATCGCACAGGTCTGAGAAGAGATCCTCCACAGGTGGTCTCCCTGTCTGCAACACACATGGAATCAGGGAATTTAAGGAACATTAACAAACAAAAAATCCGATTATTATTATTATTATTATTTAACTCTGTGCACATGCCTGGGAAAATAATCACAATGAAAGTTTCCATGCGCTCTATCTTGTTCAGGGCCACGGCAACCTGGAGCCAATGCTAGCTGACAATGGACTACAGGCAGACTACACCATGAACAAGAATGTCTCACGATTCGATGTGATTACGATTTTTGGGTCTGCGATTCGATTCAGAATCGGTTTTCGATTAAGAACGATTTTTTATTCAAAATGATTTGATTGACAATGATTTTTGCTTCAATCTATAGATGTGCAAGGAATTGTAATGATCTACTCCAGTCTGACTCGCTAATGCTAATTAGCGCGCTACTCGCCGCATTTTTATCACTCAAAAGAACGGCTCCACACTGCAAAAAAAACAACTTTTATAGGAATAACTTGATTGTGACTTTTTCCTTCTACTCTTTAATGTGGCTACAACTTAACAGTGTATTAGACCGCGTGGAACCACACTGCCCCTATGTGGCCAAATTGGGTACAACATGAACGGCGCTCCAAATATAGGCACACACAGACAAAGTATAAAGACAGTATAAAATAATTTAAATAAAATCTATTTGGGGACATTTAAAATCGATTCTGAATCATACTAAATGAGAATCGCGATTCTTATGAGAATAATTTTTTTGGGCACACCCCTAATGAACAACTTATTGCAGCTTTTTTACAGGGATTGTATAAAAATATTCACTGTCACTGAGTGGGAATTGAACCCACTCTGCCTGCATTGAAGTAAAGCAAGTGAACCATCAGTGACTTTGTGCAGAGATCAATAAAGTAAGATGAAGAAATGAAAAGCGCAGGTGTTGTTGCCATGGTGACCCCATACACGGTGGTTTATAACATTTGTGGACCAACAAGAGAAAACAAATATGGCTTAACTTGTCAAAAAGGACAATTGGATGGTGAATTGTATTATGTCTGACAGTGAACAGGAAAATGACTATTTTCATGAACGGGTCCAAATGATGGACCGATGTTTATAAACAAGTACTAGTTAACTCTGACATCACAAGACCAGGGGTGCATCTCATGCCTCCTCCATGCTTCAGACCCTGAAGTCATTCTCATGCCACCATTATCCATCGCTGACTACCTGACTTGCAAGACACCCCATTTGAACCCAGGACTTGAAATAACTTTTTTCATTTTCTTTGCGTAGCAGTTTTACTAATCAATTATTTAATTTGAGGAGCAACTTCCTAATTCTGAGGAGCTATTTTTTTGCATATTATTTCCGGAGACCTAAAGCGGGGGTTTTATTAAACAATAAAAATATGACAATGCAACAAATGTACAGTATAATTGTTTTTATTTTTTTTACATAATCAACAGTTATTATTTCTTAAATTAACAAAGTGGATAACAAAAAAATAATATTTTCTTGTCTGCAAACATTTTTTAGTGGTGCAATTTCAAACGTACGATGTACATTTCAGTTTAAACTAAGCAGTTCTGAATGGGTTAGTCTTTTGGCAAAGCTAAACGAAAAAAAAAAGGATAAAATCGACATCGCAAAAGTCACAATTTATTTATTTACCTAACCTATTTAACAATTTGGTCAATTTAATCTTTTTTTCAGAAATTGTGTGTGCGTGTGTTATTTTTCCAAATGACTGACCTATTGACCTTAAGTGTTGAAAATGGCTTGCGCTCTTTGACAATGCAACGTAAATGGCTGAACAAACAAGTTTTAGCGGTACGAGGAATCAGCCTGATGCCAGCGATATTTTTGTACTGTGGGAGGAAACCATAGTACCTGGAGAATACCCACACAGGGCAGAGATTCAAGCCTACCTTTTTTACTACCGTGCTGCCGGAGTCAGAGTTAATTGGCCTTGCTCAGTGACTTTCATCTCCACTTTTTATGTGCATCGAGACTAAACAAACAAATGGACAAAACGCAGGCTGATGCAACTGTTCATCTTCTCAAGACGACTGCACCACACGCCTGCAAGCATCCTCTATGAACATCTGAGTATCAGAGCAGACGTTTCCTGTGGGGATCTCCCACATCTCTCCTGGTGAGCTGATCTGCTGGCATCTCCTCCACACGCTCGACTGTGAGCGAGCACAATGTCACACATTCTGACCACGGCAAGGGGATGCGCCACTCTAGACGTGCTGCACTATTGAATATTTTTAGAATGGCAGGGGTACCAATCAGCCAATCAATTATTCAAAATGAATCCGATAAAAATAGATTTTGCAAACAACGTGCATGTGAGGCGCAGGCGTTACTTTTGTCGACTTTAAAGGAGTGGTCTGGCCTGGTGAGTGACATGGGTGTCAGTAAATGAAAACGTAATAAAGCCACTTTCAAGGCCATAAAAACACGGTCCAACATGTCATGGTAGACGGTAGTAAATGAGCTAACATCGATTCATGACCTTGCGTTGGCATGTCATAGACATGCTGCTGTGGTACACATTTCACATTATCTTCTTTTTCAACTGAGAAGAGAAATGACCCCAAACTTTGGACATTGTCATTCGTCTACCAACTCCTCAATTGCCGCCATCACGCCAACCCATTTCTACATGGATGGTGAGTGCGCTAACATTAGCTTGTGCGGAAAAGTAATTCCTGCAAAGCTTCCAGGCAGAGATTTTGCTTCAACCTTTTTTTTTGTAATCTAATCATTCAAGTTATGATTGATTAAATAATGCAGCCAAAGGAACTTTGGGGAGCTACAGAGACAGCAAAATCTTAGCACTAATGGCAAGTGCACTGGAAACATGCGAACCAATTCACTAGATAGGAATCAGTCAGAAAAAAAGAGGGAAAGGAGGTCATTCTTGGTAGTTGAATCTCTTGCCACTCCATTATTTGTAAATCAGTAAATGAAATCTATACACAATTGATATTAAAGTGCCGCTTGATTTGGCTTCGTAACTAACTGGACAGGTTTGTATCCTGGAAGTGCGTGTCATGATCCTGCTCTCGGTCTGTTTTTTTTTTTCTTTCTTTCAATAGAGTGAGTGGGCGTTCCCTTCTGCGCTGCACCTGTGCCGCATCACTAATCAATGAACTTTAAAAGGGACTGCTGAGACTACACATCTGGTGGGATTATTCCCTGCTCGCTGCTCAGCCTCAAGTTGTATTCTAAATCTTCTTGGTCCATAGCCACGAATTATTGCCAAGTCCTGTTCTGCAATGGTCGCGTGTAAGTTTTCCCCACGTCGCTTTTGGTTGGACTTGAATTGTGCTGTACTTATTTTGCGTTTGTTCCCTGCGTTTCGTAGCCAGCGTTTTTGGGTCCATTTTGTAGGGATGGCAGAAATGGAACATTGAAACGATCACATCATTTGAAACACATTCACAAAAAGAATTGATGTTTTGGAATGTTCGAAACATCTCCCCACAGCGACATCTGGTGGTCAAATGTAAATTATTACAATCAAAGAGTAGATTAGTCTTGCCAGCTCCCCAGTAAGGAAACTAACTATTGGCTGTCTGTCATCACCTAATTTACACAACTGGCAATCGGGCTATAATTGTAATGGACGCCATAAGAGAGAGAAATGAATAACTGAATAACCCCCACCCCGTCAATATAAGTATAGAAGTACAAATTATCTTTTTGTTGCTGATACTTGGTTTGTTTTTAATTTTGCCTCTCAACATGACTTAAATGCTTTGATGAAACCCCCAGTGCTATCACATTTAATCAAAAACTACATTTTAAAGGCTTTTTTTGCGACAGGGCATCAAGTTTTGGCGGAAAGTATTAGAGAAGAAAAAGAATGACCTGCAAAAACATGACACCCGTAGCGGGAATTGAACCTGGGTTATCTGGACAATGGATGTTTTCTCAGCCCATTGTGCGGGCGCCTTACCACGAAAAAAAACAACCGTGGTGTTCAAGAGAATGTTGACATTTTATCATGTAGGGCGATGAATAAGCAGGGCAATTTTATATACGAAGTATACTTAGGTTGGATTTATTTCCGATTTCATTTTTTTAATTTTAGAAAAGGCACCTGCTGAAAACAATGTGACGTTTGGAAGCGTAATGGAACGCGAAAGGCAACTGTCACGTGACATCCTGATTCCGAGGAACAAGTTCCGCCTGGATTCCGCTACGTAACAAAACACAGTGTACTTCTCTTTATCCTGGTCTGCGTTTTTGGGATCCACCCCTTATTCGTGACGACTGCGACTGACTAGAAACGACTATTTATATTTTGCATTTCATTCTTTAGTATTTAATTGTTGAAGGCATTAAGTGGTAATCTGTCTTACCTTAGAAAGCTGTGAGTTGACCCATTTAGTGAAAGTTTTCTTCTGCACATCTTCTCTTTCATCTAAAAGTGAGAAAAGCACAATAACGCACAGAATCAGCGGGCAGCGCAACAAGGCATTTAGAAAAAGATACAAGGATATCAGTGCACACACACACACACACAAAGTTGTGCTCAGCATGACAGGCTTCTCCAATCTTGCTCAGGGTTAATTGCATTCTCATCTCATCAATCATCACGCTGCTAATGATCATTTTGCCTGTCAGTGTCATCAGCGCAGGATTCATCAAACCGTGGTCCTCTTATGAATATGTTCTTCTATCTAGATTGTAGTCATTGAAAGATCTGGATAAACTGAAGATGCATTGCTGGATGCCGGTCAAGAAACCATTCTCACTCTCATTCAAACCATCACTGAGTGGCCATTTCCGCATAACGGTAGCCTTTAAATGATACCAGAAAACATTTTAATACCAAACAATTAGCATATCACAAGAAACACACCAATCTGCATTTTAGTCGACCAAGTTGGAACTCTTGCTTCTTTGCAGCAACTGGAATCAAATCTAACTCTCCATATGAAGAAAAAAGACTAAATCTCGTTTTTATTGACATGCATAATTCTGTTCTTGAAGATCACTGCAAACTCTAGTAATCACAAATTGCGCAATTATCTTCAAATCATGAAGAAAACAAATCTCATCACCTCATTTTTAGAATGTTTACATGAGTCTTTAAGACCAATCTCAAGATCTTGAGTCTCGCAAACTTGAACAAACCCAAGGTTCTGCTTCAGACTGGAGACATTGAAGTCATTTTTTTTTTTAAGAGAACCTACACATCTTCCGGACAGTCCATGGTATTCCATGATCCAATTAAAATAACATGTTGTTTTGTTCTCATCTCTGATCAGGATTGTTCCAAAAATAAAAAAAAACAGCTGAAAATTTTAACCAATCAGATTTTAATTTGAATGAAAATTGGTGTACTTGATAATGATTTCACAACACTAATCTCAATTTTTAGGTCAATCGGAGCAGGTGTTGGCCGCTATGGCCCTCCGAATTTTACCGTAATGTCCGGACTATAACCGCTACTTTTTTCACTTCTCCACCAGGTCATGAGGGGCCGCACTATAAAGGAAGCGCAAGAGCGCCGGGCAGAGCAAAACAAACCAGTGAGCCCAATTACAGTAGGAGAGACAGAACGAAAGCGAGACAGTTTGCGCCTTCAACATGGAAAAGAAACGGAGAAGTGTATAAAATGCTGCATTTAAGTTAAAGGCAATCGATCTGTTCGATTCTGACATTGACGAAGAGTAAGAGGAGTTTTTGGGGTTTTGAGAGCGACAACAAAGGAGAGAGAGTGGCTGACGAGGACATTCTGGGACCGTTCGTTTCCGACACTGAGGAAGAGGACTTCAAGACGATGGCACGAGAATTACCGGTAATGGCTGACTTTTCTGCTATAGTAGGCTGAGTACTTTTGTTACAGTAATGTATCTTTGTACAGCCTTTGATGCACCTTTACTGCCGTGTTACAGGCAAGCACTTTTAAAAACGGATTTCCTTTAGTCATTTGATGTTATTACCTCGTCAAGCGCTATAAGTTTTGTTCTGTTGTTATACTTTACTACTACTGCGACTGCAGGGTGTGCGCTGTATTATTTGTGCACCTCGCAAATGCTGTTCGGATGTTAATAAATGGAACACTTTGCTGAAAATTCCCTCTGTGGTAGTGGGAACCCTTATATACTGGTGCGGTAACATTAAAACACTTGCGGCTTACAGTTTGGGTGCGGCTTATACATGTAACAATCTCGGAGTATTCCCCAAATTTAGCTAGTGACGGCTTATATTTAGGTGCACCTATAAATCCAGAAATGACGGTAATAATAATAATAATCCTTTGAAATCTTATATCTCAGGAACTACTGTCTCTTCAAAACGATTACAGATTTGAAATCCTTCCTAAGATATAAACGGGTGCTGTATGATTCAAGAACAGTACATTTTAAAATGATTGTATCTATCTATCTATCTATCTATCTGTAGAGATATGCAGATATCATTGAGTGATTTCAGAATACAGTGGCTGGATGTCTCGCGTCTAAAGCAGTCAGTCTCACACGGCCTGTCAGCACCCTAATGGAGCTCAGCAAAGTGTAAGCAGAAGTCCCGTGAGGGCAAACAAGAGATCCGCCTCTTTGGACCGCGTGGCACCACTGCAACTGTCGCGTTTGTCACGGGTTGGGCATCAGTTGCCTGGCAACGGTCACGGCCGTAAGCCACGGATGAAATCATGAGGCTAAAATCCAATCAGATGGGATTGTTACAGAGAGATGTGATGGGAGGGAATAGAGACGGAAAGGTGAAGTGGAAACGGGGGAATCTGAGTGGCGCAGACATATTAAAGCAACAATATCAATACGTTTAAATAAACTTGTTTTTTTTTAGGGTGGGGGGATTATTGTGACGTTACAGTGGCAGTGGGTAGCCTTCATTGGTAGGCTATGTAGTATAATTTGGAGAAATAATTACTCAGAAAAAGACACACATAAAAACATATTTATAAATAAAATGTTTTTTTACTGTCTTTTGTTGTCGTTATTTTAGAAGCAAAAGTATAAAGTAACACACACTTGGTACACAGTTGCAGTTCAACAGGTGAGAGTTTAGTTTTATATGAAAACATTGAATGAAGGTGTTTAGCATTCAATTCGGTATTAAGGAAATCTGTTTTTTCGGAGGAATTTAGATTTGGCTTTGCTTTTTTTTCTGAGTTTTTTTTGTGTGTTTTATGAAACTAATGTTTTCTGTTTGTTGATTAAAAAAAATTTGGGGGGGAAAATTTTCAGAGAAAAAAACATATTAAGAAAAAAATATTTAGAAAACAGAAAAAAATCCCAAACAAATAAGTAATATATAAATGCAAAAAAATCCCCAAAACTGAAAGACATTATTACGAAAAAGTAGACAGGAAAATATTACTTTGTAAAACAAAATAAAAGTTGCCCAAAAAACAAATCCCAAAAATAAATTACTAACAAAAAAAAATCATGTTTTTTTTCTTCTCCAAATGAATGCAAAACACGTCCGTAGTTTTACATCCCAGTTGTCTGGATTTGGGTCAAGACAAAATTTACAATGTATAAAATGAAAATAATAACAAAAATATACGTAATAATAACATCCGTGCATAGTATAATACTAGCAGCCTGCATACCTTAAAATTGTTGTTGGTATTACCAGTTAGGGTTGTAAAGATGAATTTTTACAACAAGTTGATTAATTTACTATGGACCATTTTTTGGCAGAATGATATGAGATTATTGAATATAGGGACTAAACATTGATCGATACAGAAAGATGCTTTTTCTTCTTCTTTTTTTAAATATCTATCATTTAAATACCTGGATAGCAGAGAGTACAGGTTCCCCAAAAAAAAAAACAATCGTCTAGGAGAATTGGGGAAGAAATATTCATGGATTTGAACACATACAATGAATAATAAATAAATGTTGATCAAAAAGACCAGTCAATATAGTGTAGTAAACATTGTTTGTCTACTTATGCTGCCTCACCTTTTGTGCTCAAGCATCCAATGCTTAAACTTGTGAGTACATCATGGAATGTATATGTTTAAGAGAACACATGTAACATATAGGCACACAAGAAAACGCATGACAACCATAGCGTTACATGCACATCCACACAAAGCTATTTAAGCCGCTTTCCCCACTTCCACCTGTTCCAGATTAGCCATCACACACCTACAGGGGTTAAGCTCACTGTTGAAACAACGGACACAAACCAATGCAAGCACAAAATTACAGGAATACATTTCATGAGACAACTTGTATTGTTATCCCAACATATATTTGATGCCATTTTAGGCGGTAGTACACACCTTTGTTCTGGCTCATTCCACCAAAAAGGTAAAAGAAAAACTGTCAGGGAACTGCTGGCTTGGCAAACACTATGGAATCGTAAAATGTGCTTTACGCTTCACTTCTATTTCAAATGATAGCTAACTGTATTGCTACACTCCCATCCATAAAGTACTTTGAAGGGCCCTATTCCTTTTATCTTGGCTATAGACTAAAAATATTTTTGGTCGGACATCAGAAGATGCATATGGGATGAGAGAATGAAAATATCAGCTATTATTACCAGGTAGTTGTATCTGGATCAGACACACAACTTGCAAGAGAAGGCACTTTTTGCTTGAACTCATCCATTTTTCATGTGAACAAAAGCATTGGCACACGTGACTGACAGGTCACGAATAGTGCGAGCCGCAAAGAAGGCCACAACTGTTTACAAAATTAGATGCGACACCAGAACATGCAAATGAATCATTACAAAGCAGGATAGAAAAACAGGCCAGAAGATGCCAAAAAGAACAGACAAGAGCCTCAAAAATTCTGGAATTAAGTTTTATGAACTGATGAGGCACAGACTTTACCAAAGTGATGGAAAGTCTGAAGCGTTGAGAAAGAAAGGATCTGCTAATGATCTAACACAAGATTATTGGTGAAACTCAGTGGAGTGTCCTGGCCTGGGCTTGCATTGCTTTTTCTGGGACAAGCTCACTAATCTTCATTGATGAACCACATGATGGTAGTAGCAGAATGAACCTAAAGCTCTTTTCACACTGCACTTAGCAGTGTGCCATTACCGAACCCTCTCATCCTGTATGTGCTGCGAGGGTACAATGATTGAAAACCTCAAGTTGAAAAAATTTCAACTCGGGTGTCGTAATAAGATCAGACAGCACATCCAATAAAAGAGGGATTGGCGGAGTGATTTCAGAGTGCTAACAACAAGGTCAGCCAACGAGAAAAACATTCATGCTACTTCCTGTTAGGACGCTAAGTAACCACTTCCAAATATGGGCAAGCGCACACCGGTGCGCCATCATCCATACACCGTGCCCAGTGGTGAGCACCAAGAAAGCTAAGTGCAGTATGAAAAGGCCTTTAGAAATCCACAGAAGCCTTTATAATGTCAAAAATAAAATGTAAATTATGCAAAAAAAATGTAAATTAATGATGTGCAAGCATGTGTTTCGGCAGTGAAAGCATGACCGAAAACCACATTTGGTATGAGTGAATGTCAGGTATGCCGTCAATCATGGAAACAGTGGAATACTGCAAATACCACATTATGGATATGGGCAAGGAAAGCCGCTGTCGCTGACACATGGTTTTAAACATTAAGTTATTTTATTAATTCTCTATTAATATTATTTTTAATTAATCAGGTCAGGCCCAAACCAATTTTATTTCCTTACATACTGTTTTTTTTTTTTTTATATAAAATGCAACTCTACTTTTCTTTATTGTAACAGATTGATGACATGTCAATTTATGTCAATGGGCAAGACAACGAGAGTAGATAAAGCATAAATCAATACAAGTTACGAGATTGGTCACAGAACGAATTAAACTTGTTGAACTTGAATTAAACACCACCATTGTAGGTGGTGAGTCGGTGACTCATGCTTTTCTTAGTTTCTAAGCTTCCAAACATTTTAAGCCAGAGCTTGGAACATGATTCAGACATCCGGTTCAATGTTCTTGGTCTTTTTTTTCTAATAAATTGAGTTTAAAACCACATTTTCCAGATGTGACTAATATAAATTAGTTTGAAGTTGGATGAAAGTGTTTACATCTTAAAGGTCTATTTCCAGCCATATATCATCTGCCTCCCCTAATGCAATATCCTCCTAACACTTTCTCTCCGCAGTTTACGTCTTCATAAAATCAGACTTTCCTTTAATTACCTCCTGGGGAAACAAGCAGGTTTTCCTCTTCCTGCGCTTTATCAGGGAAGAAGCCTAGAAAGAGGTTCTTTCTTGTTTCCTGACAGTTAAGAGGGAAAAAAAGTACATTTATACAACTCGAAGCGGTTCGGAAAGTGGATGGCTGTCAAAGCAGCAATATGTTGTAATTGGATGGTAATGTAATTGCTGTAAATGAATATACAGTATACATTAAATTGTCTAATTATAGAGTCACCATCTCGGTCCGTGTATTGAAATAAAAGACCAAGTGGCCATGTAAGCATGCACTCTACAAAATATTTTACACCATGATGACCACAGGACCAGAAGCAATGCATTAAGCTTGCTCATCATTATCAGCACCAGTGTCGGAATTTGATTCATACCAAGATAGCTTTGTCCAGCTAAAAGGTTCGTCTTGCTGCAGCTGTAATGGATGTTCAAGCTCTACAGTCAGATTGCGCGTCAAATTTCCTCTGCTATCAAATCTGTTAATCATCCAGTAGGAGCTCTGTGTCCAGTATTTCCTCTATATCCCTGTAAACGTATGACTGTTTGAATATTCTTCAAATAAGGATTAATCATACTGCAATCAGATAAAGGAAAACTGCTCTGAGAAACTACAAGTGAAGCTAGAAAACATAAAAAAAAAAAAGAAACATTGCCGTGTTTACAATGCTACGTTGTACGTGCATTCAGTAACACTGCCTTCATTTTTGGGGTTCCCGTTGCTTTGATATCTTTTTAAAACATGTAGAATGCTCATAGTTATAATCTCAGGTCAAATGGAGTTTCATGACATGATTTGAGACTTTCTTCCGCTTGCAACAACACTCCACCGACCTTCACAATTCTATCTATTGACTGCCCGTCCATCCATCCATCCATCATCTACCGCTTATCCAGGGTTGAGTCGTGGGGGCAGCAGCTTTAGCAGGGAAGCCCAGACTTCCCTCTCCCCAGCCACTTCAACCAGCTCCTCCGACGGGATCCCAAGGCGTTCCCAGGCCAGCCGAGAGGCATAGTCTCTCTAGCGTGCCCTGGGTCGTCCCCGGGGCCTCCCGCCGGTGGGACATGCCCGGAACACCTCTCAAGGGAGGCGTCCAGGAGGCATCCGAACCAGATGCCCGAGTCACCTCAACTGGTTCCTCTCAACGCGGAGGAGTAGTCTACTGACTGCCAATGATTTTTTTTTATGCAAAAAGATTTTCAAAATACCTTAGCAGAGAATTTTCTTTCCAGCTCTAAATACTGTTTTAAATGGATACTTGACTGTAAAAAAGTTCATATTTTATCCAGAATTAATTTTATAACTTCATTATTATTATTATTATTATCAACGACCAATCAAGGCTCACCTGTTTTCTGGGTTTGGTCAGCAAACTGAGCCATAATTGTTGGTTACCTCAGCACGGGTTATGTCATCTTCAGTCAACAGCAAATGGCAACATTTGTTTTTATAGGTATTAATTGTTCATGAAAAATAATGAAGATATCACATTAATTATAGGCAAAATATTATCTTCTTACTGTTGAAAATGGCTCAATGAGTCAAGTATCCCTTTAAAATGTGGGGATAGAATTTATTTTGCCGGTTAGAAAGATAATCTACTGTATATTTATGAGGTGGTGTGCTAAATATGCTACTGTAACGTGCAACGAAAAAAACATATGCAGCAGAGTTCAGGATTCGGGTTTGGGTATAAAAAGGAATACAACCTCTTCCTCTTTTTTTGTAAAAACGCTTGGCACTTCTACACTAATGTATTTAATTGATGGAATTATTTGGAGTGCTAAGTATCTACTGAGGCAAAACTTGGTTTAAAAAGGTTTGAGAACAACTGTGCTACACTCTCAGACAGTTAACAGTTCACAATTAAAAATGAATATAAAAACAGAAAAATAAACAATACTATGAAATAAACCAAGAAGTAAACATACCGTTTTAGCAGGCTTTTAGTTATGTCTTTTGTAACCAACCTCACAGATCCTGTAGTGCATCTTTTCAAAAGTCAAACCTGAGCCCGAGGGTACATGTTTTATTTATCTGCTACTGTTTTTAAATCAGCTCCAGGAGTCCACTGGACAATGTGATTTAGAGTATGAGCAGGTTTTAAAGACATCTCATACTTTGTGATTATAGAGCTGTTATTGTCATGATGTATGCTGTACATTGTGTTAGTAGTAGCAGCAGCAATAGTTGTTATACTCCAAAACAAATATAAAATAATAGCAATAGTACTGCATGATGGTAAAGATTCATTAGAGCCCCAAAAATCTATTATTAATGTCCTGGATCAGTGTGCGATAACAATTATTCAAGTGCAATATAAGTATTAGTAGGCCTAAGCATTAGACATTAGAGCAGAAATAAACAACCACAAAGGTCGCACAATACTCATTTTGTTTGTTTTGTTTTGAAACATTAATAACGGTGGGGTCATGTTTTGAGGCTTTGTGGTTAATTTGGCTAAGTAGTTAGACAGCAGCATGTTTTGACACTGTGTTGGCTTTATCCATTTAGCCCTAATTATCTCTACTGTAAACATGTTCCTTATAAGGAGGGGTGTCGTTATAATTAGTCACTAACACATTTTAATGATATTTATTTATTATGTTTTCCCATAAATTAATAAAGAATTACCATATAGAATATTTGAATGATTGCCATTTTTATTGTAGAAGCTTGTAAAAGAATCAAGGTTGCCAATAATTGCGGCCAGAAGTGTGCAGTAGCCCTGACACCTGATTTGAACAGGCACACGCTGACCCTTCCTTTGGGCAAAAGAGCAATTTACTTCCTGATTTTCACTTGTCTCAGCCCTAATTGGCTTGGGGGATCAGAGAGGATTTGTAGAAGGGGTGGAGCTCAACAAAAAGACAAGACTACCTCCCATCTCCTCGCAGCACAGTAATGCAGCCACCTATCTGTAGCGAGTCCACGGTGCCCGTTCACCCTATCTCTGCTTTTGTTTAATTAGAGATCCAGACGGAGGGGAAAAAAGCAAATCAAATACAAAATGACTTGTGTGGAACACGGGGAGCCTTTTTGCTACACCTTCCTTGCTACATTTTAATGTGCAATTTCATTACGGCATGCTAAAATTGAACTTCACAAGCAACTGTGCAAAAATAACCTCCGAGAAACAGACGTCAACGTTTGTCTCAGAGAGTGTGTGAGATTTTTAAGTAAAATATGGTACTGTTGTCACACACACGTGAAAGAGTTACTTTAAGAGACCACAACTGACTGCAAATTAAGCCAAACCTGAAAATCGCAGGGGTCGAGGTGGATCAAACTTTGACATTTTCAATCAAATGGGGGGTGTAATTTTATTGTTTGTTGTTGTTGTTTAAATATTATTTTTAAATTCTATGGTTTATATATATTATAGCTATAAGTTTCTAGCTTGTTAAAAAGAAAATACAGTAAAAATATATCTGTATATATACTCTAAAATTTTGGGGGTGCTATTGTTAAAAAATGGGCTAAATACAAGTCTGACCTTGACCTAAATCGATTACGTAGCTTTCACTATATCAAATCATGTTTTGCAGTTGAACATGTTTAAATAATGTAGTTTTAACATGAAACATGACAATTCAACCATTTTATGTTTACACAACCTAATTCAAATAGGTTAAAATAGCAAATCACTTACAATTCCAAACCATGAGCAAATTCTTAATTATTTTTTTTAGTTGAGTTGCCAACATTTTAATGTGTTGGATCAACATGATACATTTGTGTAACTTGTACTCAATTAGTAGGAGTAGGTCCAACTAGAATTGTAAGGGTCAATGTCAGCATGATTTTAATATGCTGGATCAACATGATGTATTTGTGTTCCTGTTACTCCTAGAATTAAATCAAACTATAATTTGATATGACTCTTTTGTGTGTTCGTGTGTGTGTGGCTTTTTGCATTTTTGCAGAGTTTAATCAAGTATATGAAATAAATAATATGAATAAAAAAAATACGAACATTTTCCCATTTTCTTTCAACTCTTGAATACAAACTGAAAATACTTTTCCAATGTTTTCTAACATGAATACCACCGGCAAGCAGTAAGAAAATGGGGTGGTGCAGGTTGGCTTGGCGGAAGAGCACCTGCACCAATGGAAGCTAGTCCACAACGCAGCCGACCCCCGGTTCGATTCTCCCACCGAGTGGCGCTTTCCTGCAAATTGTTTCCCTCTCTCTCTCTCTCCTCCACTCCCTGTCTAAAGCTTCATCTGTCCTATCAATAAAATCTGCAAAATACCACACCACACACACAAAGAATTGTAAGAAAATTATAGCTGGATTTTACTCTAGTACATAAATGTATCATTGTGATCCAACATATGTAAATGTAGGCAACTCAACAGAATTGTTTCTTGTGAAATTAACTCATTTTGTTTAGGTGAAAATCATTTCCATAGTTGTATTATGTTCACCCAACAAGTTATTTTTTTGTCAAATGCATTTGATCAAAGCAGAGTGGCTAGAACGATGCCTTTAACCTTCTTCCCCACGACCCTAGTTTGAATGTGCGACGTGTCAGTCAAAAAGAAGATGTCAAGTAGGGTCAAATGCTTAAAAGAGAGCGTGAAAGGCATACATAAATTATCAATTCCACACCGGAAGGCTGGAGCCAAAATTTGAACCCCGAGCATCAGATCTGTAATGCAGATAATGAGTGTGAGAAGATACGTAGGAAAAGTACTACGTGATAATCACAAGGTCTTTGCGCTGCCCCCGGATGACTGATTTGACCTCTAAAATTACTTCCTGCTACTTCCCTCCTTGTTTGCTTAAAGATGCTCTACCATTGGTTGGCACTGCTCTACTCAACATGATCAATAAGTCTTAATTAACAAGCTTTGCACCGCAGTCATTTAAAGAGGCTGTAATCAATTATATTCTTCAAAAGAAAAAGAAGAAGCTGATATTGAGCCACATGTCTTAGCAAGTGCGTTGCTAATTACAAACAATGTCCCAACTTCCTTTTCTGTCTAAAATTCTCGCAAAAGTGGTTGCCTTTTCCAGGACTTTCTAGTAAAGGACACTTTGATATGGTCACAAGAGCCAGGGATAGAACCCTCAACCACTAGGTTGGGAGACGACCACTCTACCACTGAGCCATGCAGCACAATATACCAGCATTTTTCCTTGCCATCCACAGACATGGAACTCACGACTTTGACCCTCATAGCTTATTGTCGGCGTAGGGGCTCAAAGGGGGCGTGTCATATCTACCTTTTCATACCTGCGGGCATTATGTCATGAGTAAAAATGATGCCATGACAATGCAAAATGGTTGAACGTTGACATCATTCTCTTTTTGATTATGTCGAAACTAAAATATGGGTTACTGTGACTCATTTTGCTGTGCTGGGTCACAAATTATTTCCTTGGAAAGAAGCCACCAGCTGGCGCCAAAGCAATACTGTTACTGCTTTGACTTGAGCACAAAAACAGCGAAGAAGAGAGTTTTCAGTTAAGATGGGTCATCGAACAAGCTAATTCGCAAATATTCACAGATTTGTTTCCCATAAGTGGGGCAGTTCTATAGGGCCTTGCTATGTGGAAATAACCAAGATGAAAAAAGTGAGCCACATACGGCGACGTCGTTCTTTTACATGTCGTGGAATGGAACGCCATCACCCTGAGTGTTTACAGCTTTTCAGAACAATGCAATTCACTAAAAACAATACGTGGTAGGCTTCGGATGCTGCAAAGAAAAGTAGAAGAAAATACAAATCCACGCGTATCCTGGGGCGCAAAGTCTGAATGGGGATATAGTAGGGATCACTTACTCCAGTTTCCTCACACATCACAAAAACCAGGCATGTCAGCGAAACACTCCAAATTGTCAAAGTGATGAATGCATGCAAGTTAACACAATGAAAACTAATGCAATGCATGCTGTCATTGCTAAAATGCACTCATCAAAAGCTGAACGGAATGCAACACACAAAACAAAACAAAGAGAATGGGTTCAAATAAGACTTGTGTAAGAAGGACACAAAAAAAAAGGTTTGCTCAAATCCTGCGTGTAATCAGCATCTTTACAAAATTGCTCAATTTTTTTTGAGATGGATGAGTGAACCAGTGCAGAGGCTTCCCCAGCCATATGTTCTCATTTTGTGCTGGGCAGTCTATTTTTTTGTAACTCAAATATTTGCTTACAGTGTCAAAACCACCATATGACACATTTTGTAGGTAATATCGTTTTGCCAGCTCGCCGCGCTATGCCCAATTGATCCTAATTGATTGAACATCCACAATGTTTGCACATTACAAAAGCACTTTGTTCCTTTTTGGGTCAAAAAAAAGTACGGGTAAATGTAAGTTCACTTGTTGCACTTGAACTCACAAACTAGCTAAAAGCAAATCAGTCATGTACCCATTACTTGGTCTTTTAATCGTACTTGTATTCATCTTTGTTACTTTGTATGTCGTGCTTTTCTCTCTCTTTTTCTACCTTTGGACAATGAGTGGAAATGACCGTTAGCCTTTGGCTACAATCCGATGTGTTTACATGCACGAGTCCCATGTACTGTTCATTAACACGCACCGTCCCGACTAAATACATAAATTTACAAAATAAAATAAAATAGCACAAATAAATAAATAAATAAATAAATAAACAACATTTGCATTTGTTGTTACCTATCTTGGAAATATAGCAAGGTACAACACACCAGTAAATATAGAATGACACTTTTAAAGCATGACTCAGTGACAAGAAGACGTGCTACTGCTATCACACATCTAAACAAAGCAAGGAGACACATGTAGACGATGATCTCATCTCCATGGACTCGCAAACTCACGTGAAAGCTTCTGTCTCTCGTTATATGGCACTGAATTTAAAAAATGTAGTAAATAAATAACAGAATTGAAATTTGATAATTTCCTGGGTTTTCGATTTGCAGCATGTCAAATTGTCAGGTATAGATCCACATACAACCAAGGACTGATTTAGATTTGAGGCTGTATGAACCCGTGTTTTTTTTATGCTTACGATACCACGCCCCTTGTTTAAATACAAAATGATAATTTTTTTTGCAATTGTGTCACTTGAAGCATATTGTACAAATCCAAGCCAAATGCCATGCCTTCCTCAATATGGTCACTTCATTTGGGAGACATGCTGCTGCCCACAGGGAAGCGAGGCTATTATGCAAAGGCTGAGAAGCTAATAATATTGAGCGTCCATTTATTTATTGTGTGATGGCTGAGATAGGTGAGCCATCGCACTCATGTTATTGCATATTTGTACATATATGTATAAATTCGCCATCACAGCTGTTCTTGGTCTTTGTAAATCCTCCTCCAATCACCAAGTAGCAAATGATTTAAACATTACTGTATACTGTGTACACCAAAAGAGCTCATTGATCTAAAAGTCAAAAATGTCTTCTTTTTTCAAATGGACACAGATTAAAATCTAGTGTTAACAGGGTCAAGAAACACAATCTACTGTCATGGCAGAAAGCAACTGTAAAACGTTGTCCAAACTTGGCAAAGATGTCGAAATTGTTTCTGTGTGTTCCAGCAATCGTAAAAAGCAAATAAGTCCGACCGAGTGTGGGCTTGACAGATGATTATCTGAAAACTAATTGGTCCATCACATGAGTGCTAAAACTCAAAGGAAAGGAAAGGAAAATTGGGCTCCTCAAAACAGGAAAACAGGGAGGTGCCCTAATCTGTGGAATGTCACATCATCAAGGAGGGCGACACAAGGTCAGATATGCAGGATGGTACGCTGTAAGCATCTATCACGTTTAACCGTAGCACTACTTTTGTACAGTCATCACATCTCAGTTGTCCAGCGGTGCACGAGGAAAAGAAACTACTCTCCAGTGAACCCCCACCTATTCACAAAACCACCAATTCGGAAAAGAAAAAAAATGCCACAAGATAGCAGTAAAGCCCTGTCAAGGGAAGTATGTTGATCTACACTAAGAAATTGCGGTAAATGTAGCCTTGGTTGTTACTGGACTTCCTTGTGCATTTTTCAAAATTAAATCATCTGTAAGCATCCATTTTTAAGGGCAATCTTAGAAGATAAGTTTAACATTATTCTTTAAGCTTTAGAGGGAACACATTTTGCAAAATGTACTTTTTAATTTTATTTCATACAAATACAGTAGTTGGGGCTTGACTACTCATCAAGAGTGAAATTAAGCAAACAAGATTTTTTTTTCCCCTTCCAAAAATGTGCCTGCAAGCGAGCCATTTAGGCCACAGGCACAATTCCTAACTGACAAATTTACATTTTCTCGCTTGGTGATGAAGTGCTGCCTCCACAGGTGAACATACGGTACAATTTTCTGGGGACTCGCTTTATGCAGGGTATGGTTAAATTGTTTTTTTTTTTTTTTCATCTGCAGTCTGGACACAGAGTGGAGAACATCTCAAGTTTGGGATGTTGTCTTAGAATGTCCAGGGGTCTACAATAACATTACAAATAGTCCCTTGATTTGATACTAGTCACTTCTTTGAAAAAAGAAAATGTCGCTGGAAGGGTCAGAAAACGTGTCAACTTGTAATAATTGTCATGGCAACAAAAACGATACCCACCTAAATCAAATGATTTCAACCGGTTATAGTGTATGATAAAATACAGTAATATAGAACATTAGGAGACATAGGGTCACTATGGTAACAACAAGATGCTCTTCGTATCAGAAAAGCAACGGCACATCCGAGCTTCCAGAATCCTCTGCCTGTCAAACATCCCCCAAAGAAGACGCTGTGGTGTATTTTCCCAACCAATTGTTGTAGACTGTCAAACGTTGTTGCAGCCTTTTATACTGTGTTTTCATGCCCATGTTGAGCTGAGCTAAACTGATTGGAAAAAAAAATCGAAATCACAGGCTGGGACGAGCGCTTCATGCTGAGCACAGCTTGAAGAAGTGCCCACTCATGACCTTCAAAGGTGGATTTTTCATATTATCTATTATCTGTTACAGTATTAATAAGACCTGTTTTTAAATTTTAACTCACACAGGGGTATTGCCTAATCAGCTTTTTTTTGTATGCTGATCAGAGAGCTTCTTCTAAAGTCCATTATCATTTATCTCTCCTTTTCACACTATGGTATGACTTTGTTGCCATGTCTTTGACCTTCGGTCCAGTACTTATTTTCACCATTTGATTTTTTTGACTGTTGATTCGTTACTTGAATCTAAATAGAACATTACTGACACTATACTTGTCTGCAACCAGCAGATGTGCTTTAACTTCTGCGTCAACTGTTTTGCAGCATGGAAAATAATCCTTGCCACATGACAACAGCAGCTCGGGATTAGCGTCAAATAGCAGAAATCCACAAATACATGATGCCCACATGAACACCTTACATCAAAATATTCAGTAGTTAATTTATTCAACAAACAAACCGCCTTCACATGAGGCTGGCGCTCATTAATAGCTTTAGCTAGCTAGCATTAAAAACATATTAGCTCGCAGACTAACCTCAATACTACAACGCAAGCGCAAACAGTAAAAAACCCTAACCCCACATGGGCACAAGCGCATTAATCAAACGGTATTGAGTCAATAAACTCACCTTTCAGCATTAACACAAAATAACAAATGTTAGGAAATACTGTACAGGCAAATTGTAGCGGCAAAGTAGACTATATAGGCTAAAGTAGCTGAATTGAGATAGGCGCTGAAACATACTTTTAGTTTCACTTTTGACTGTGCACAAGGACCACCAACAAAACAAAACAAGTCAAATGCAGATGCCCCAACCGCTCCAATTTAAATACAATTTTTAAATGTATTTTCAACTTGAAGTACATGGGTTCAGACTTGCCTCAAAAATTTCAAACATATTTTATTTGTAATTTTCAAGGTAATTCTTATTCAATCATACAAGTCAACAATTTGTACTTACCAATGTATCGGGGTCAGTTTTCATTGCGATACCGTGGGGCCCAATTATAGAATGCAAATTCACAATTATTAACCGATTTTATGTCTCTATCTAAATATAAAATGAAACTTAAGGAAGCTTTAATGTCAAAGGGATTTGGTGCTGCAGAAGCTTGACCGATTGTAAATAAATTATTTAATATGTGTGCTGCTATGGAATTATTTTTGCAAAAGTAATAATTCAGGTATGTTGAAGATATGTTTGTTGTATATAGAATTGGTAGTATATTTTTGTTATTAAAATGTTAGTTTATTATTCTTAGGTGAAGTCCTTGATAAGCCCGTAATGGGTTTCTACCTCACCTTCACATGTGTTGTATTTATTTAAATTATTTTACTGCTATATTTGTATTTTTTTAGGTCTCTCTGCCCAAACACACTACTTCCTCTCTCAATCTGAACTCTTTGTATGGTTTTAACTCATTCACTGCCATTGACGGCTATAGACGTAAAAAAATTGGAACTATTTCTATTAGTTTAAGATTTTTTTTACATTTTTGTTAACAAGAGAATGAAAACCTAGACTTTTTTTTTATGTATTAGAACAGATTTAAAATTGGTGATTAATCGTGAGTTAACTAGTGAAGTCATGCGATTAATTACAATTTTTTTTTTTAAATAATCGCCTGACTAATCTTTTCTTTAAAAAAAAAAAAGGATACAAAATTAGAAATATATATAGATTTTTTTTTTTAAAGATTAAAAATTAGGGGCAGCGGGTGATTACAATTTTGTAATTGTAAATATTCGCATGACTTCACTAGTTAACTCACGATTAATAACAAATTTTATATCTGTTCTAAATGTACAATAAAAATCTAGGCTTTCATACTCTTGTTAACAAAAATGGGGAAAAAATGTTAAACGAATAGAAATAGTTCAAATAATTTTTTGTCGTCAATTGCTGTCAATGGCAGTGAATGAGTTAATAATCCCCCACCCCCAAATGTTTTTGTTTGTTGACAAAGACAGAATCTGACCTTATCACCCTCAAACAATTTTAAGCAGCTCAGCTCTTTTAAATCCCACTTCTGCAATATTTTCTTGCCACTACAAACTCAAAAACTTACAGGGACAGACACTAAGTCAAGTCTCTCCCATTGCAGGCGAGAATTTGAGTTGGGGTGGGGTAGTGACTTGGACTTAATTTGACAAAAATGAGGCAACAGTTTGCAACAGGTTGGTTTATACCACGACCAAGACTGTCACTTCTACGGCGGTGAATTCCTGCTTGAAGCTTAATGATGTCACACAAAATGAGAAAAAGGACCCGCAAGTATTTGATGTTGATGGCTAAGCAGGTAGTGAAGGCCCGCCAGCACGTTCACAATTTCCATGAGGGGAGGAAAACGGGAGCAGAGTCTGAGACGCACACACGCACGCACACACCAGAGCAGCCATATAAAAGTAAACATTATGACATGGCCTGTAAAAATTTATTTTCCACCTAGACTCATTTCCCCCATCATCCTCACATACCTGAAACTGTTCAGCCCCCTAAAGCGACAATATGTAGGATGATGATCATAAAAAAGCAAGGATGTAGCCACAAGATGCTACATTCTTGCAATAAAAAGGGTAAGATCTCTGACTTTATACCAAATTTTAGTGGTCTATAACCAGCGTGGACATAAAGTGCTCCCCTACTATTTGAGTATTTGACACTCCCAAAAGTGGTTTTCCAGTTGCCTATAGATACCACAAGATGGTGAAGAAGGATAAGCGGTTGAGAAAAAGCTCATCAAATCTCTTTATTCTTGCCACCAAGATTCCACAAGATGGTGCCAAAGCAGTATTTTTATCTTAGACATGGCTTTGGCCTGAGCACAAAGAACAGCAAAAACTGCATTTTTGTTGACATCTAGCTGCTTTATTAGTGTTGTTCTAAATAAATAAAAAAAGGTCCAGGAGTGTGACAGGTGAGCCCAAAACCAGTTAAAAATGATATGCTTTAAATCAAACCTTTCAGCAGTGTGCTATGAATAAATTAAGATAGTTCACTGAGCCCTTTGTTCGCAGGAAATTATTTTAGTCTTACGCACCAAACACTGAGCACTTAAGCACCAAATTATTTTTACACCTGAACAGCTTTCCTACTACGACTACTACACAACGTGTCCCATTAACCACTGTACTCAAATATAGAAATGCTCTTGCATATTATATTAAAACAAATGTATTCAATAACACATTGGTCCAATTAAAACGTGCCAATGGGTATATTTACTTATTTATATCGCGATATTACAGCGCACAATTCTCCAACCGATTCGATATGCGGCCAAATAGATTTTTAAACATCAATTTTTTTATGGGAATATTCAACAAAACGTCTTACTTAGGGTTAGGATTCACACATTAAGCATGGAAGAATGTTACATTAATGGAACATTAAGCCTTAATATTTTTATTTCAGTGCTGTTCAAACATGAAACAGACTGTTTGTTAAATGCAGTGGCTCAGTTATAAGCCTGAATTTTCATACAAACCTTACAGTGTACATGTACAAGATTACTGATTAGTATTTTCTAAATGTGAATTCAAAAAAAAATCGCAATAATCAATTTATAGATTTGTATCGGGATTAATCGGTATCGAATCGTGACCTATGAATCGTGATATGAATCGAATCGCCAGGTACTAGGCAATTCACACTCCTACAGGAAATTGTTTTTTTGCCAGGAAAATCCCTTTCTCAGTCTTGTTTTTGATGTCAGCTATTTGGTCAGAAACCAGTGTTTTTGGTGAAACCAATTCATGATGTCAATTATGAAGAAAAAAAAAAGCTTGAAACAAACATTTCACCAGCTGTAATTTCTATCAAAATGCTCCAAAGCGTTTGGCAATATTGGGGAACTATGCTTTGAAAATATCTGGCAGCAAATGACATAACTGCAATGACAAAATGCAAACATATGCAGGCGGTAGATATGCAAATTAATGAAGGTATGCAGTAAGTATGGTGCCGGACCAAATTAGAACTCAGCCATTCAGAGGAGAGCCACCAAACACACCCACCACCCCCACACCCCCACTCTTGCTGCCCCTGAGCTGCGATCACCCCACAAAGAAGGCGTGACTAGTGGGCTCACTCTAGACCCAGACACCATACTGTGTCAAAATGTGACAGAGACTTAGGTTAAGTTGGGCAAAAAGAAACTAAAATAGACACACAGCTAGATGGGGTGGGGGAGGGGAGGGGGGGCGCTTGAGTGAAGATTATGCATGTAAAGTAGAAACAGAGGAGAGAAAAGATAGAGATTATGTGTGGACTTGTCTAAAAGAGGATCATGACGGACCTGAGTGGAGCTGAGCCGAGCCAGCGTGGCAAATCCCAGCATGCACCTGCGGCCTGAGACCCATCACGCTGCACAAACACATTTTCACGCTGTCACAGACTGGATGATGATTTTGCAACATTGAGCATTCTCTCAGAATATTGAGTGGATTTCGTCTTTTTTCTTTTTACTTCCATCCAGTTTCTCACTTGGGGATAATGTCCGTGCTGAGTCTGGACCAATAGGAAAAGCTTTTTTTTTTTTAATCCTCCCTAATTTAACAAGCAGTTGCTTTTATATACAGTATTTCCTTATATTTGTTTTTATTGTTCATTATATATGCATCATCAACCAGCATTCTGCAAGTCCTAAAGTTGCATCCAGTGTTCCTTCATTAGTGGAATGCAAGTGAGTGGATGCCTCGGGGTGGTGACAATTTTTCAAAAGCTTGCAACGTTTGTGGGTAAAAAAATCCTGTCAAATAGTTGGGTCTTAGGCTGCCTGGCTGGCATACTAACGCAACTATCCTTCAGTGCAGCATTGTGTTACAAGAAAGTAAATGTGTTTTTCTTCTATACAATTTTGTTAGTGCCTTCCAAAGATGGTTAATTGGTATGAAATTCAACACTAATTAAAGGAGACCAATTCAAAACAATGTTTGTCGTTATTTGGTCAAACTACACATAGGTTAAAGAATGACAACAAACTGAACAATGCCAATAGTTCAAATCATTTGTTAGTCTTATGCAAATGAGCGTCAACTTATTCTCAAACAGCTCAGAGTCTGAAGAGAATAGCAAGTCTCCACCCAAAAAAAGCAATATGATCATTTTCACTCACAGAGACAGAACTTCTTGTCAACAAATGGCCGAATTACATTTGTCAACTAGTGGAGCGGATCAGTGCATGTGGCGCATGAAGCGGACACATCAGCAAACACGTTTGCCAAGTACTGTATGTGCTGGTTATCAGAATGTAATACTGATTAGGAAGCAATGGGCAAGTAGTATCGGGCCCATATCAGGCCTTATTTCAAGGTATCAATACTTGCGACGGCAGCTAATCCTTGTGGCCGTTTACAATCAGGAACTAGAACTTAGAAGAATAGAAAATTGCCATTATTTTCATGCAATTTTAAGCAAATGCTACATTGGGACATATAGGTCTTTCTTTAAAATTATCTCTCATTATCTTTTGGGAAATCTTATGTATCAAATAGCAGTATCGGTACTTGGTATCGGTATCAGTGACTAATCAAGAGTTGGGTACACGTACTGCTATCAGTCTGAAAAAAAAGTGGTTTTGAACATACCTGATACTGAGAATGCCGTTAACTGAGGGCAATTGTTTAACACTGCAGCTCTGCTTACCTTTTAGCCATGCTAAATACTTCCCGAAAAGAAAATTGAACACCCCAAAATCCTGAAGTTTCTTCTATGACAAATGAGGGTTGCCAACATAATATTTAAAACATATTTTAAACATATTTAAAAGCTGAACATATAGACGAATCTGAGGGTGCTGAACTGCAAGTGCATGAGATTCATTGTAGTATTGCTAGCTTTAAAATAAATACATAAAAATAATAATAAAAAATGTATAGTGCTTTGGGGGACCAATTAGTAGCATTTCTGTGCAATTCAAAAGGAAACATATCGAGTCATTTGTGTTCCAAGCTTAGGCACGACGCGAATTTATCTCGTAAACCAAAGCACCAGTGTATTAAATGCAGGAGGAGAGGGGAAAGATGCAAGCGTGTCATTCCTTCAGGTAAAGGGTAAACAAGAGGAATGGCAGACAGGTGGTGGAGAGGCGCGCACGCCTGTTGCAAATGCACGCGCGCGCCGCATACAGAGGAATGTATCGCAGCGTGCCTGGCGCGCGTATATGGACTTTTATTCAAGAAGCGACTCGGACTCGTTTCGGAATTCGGTCAACTGCGCAGCAACAAATATCGGAAACCGGCATCCGAGCGGACTTTGTTGGACTCAAAATGACACGCGATGAGACGTCTTTTAACGTAAAAAGGTCGTACCTGGATAACGCGCAGCTCCAGCATGTCTCCAACATGTTATCCGTCTTGAATCCGGTCGAGCCGCTCAGCGGAAGCGAACAGGTGAACACCGGCCGTACTCCGAAAATGCGCTACCGTGCGGAAAATGCGATAATCCACTTCTGCGCAACGTCCGCGAGGTTGTGAAGAGGGGGACAAGTGGGAGTCAAGCAGCCCACTCGGTTCTCACAAACAGTCCCGCTGAAGTCCCGGCGCGGCTGACTCCTCCTCCTCTCTCTTTCTTTGGATTAGACGAGCTCTCCATCCCCGAGTCACTTTAAAGTTAAATAGGATTGGATGGCGGCCAAAGGAGAGTCCCAACAGATCCCCACACGCGAGTTGGCTAACAACTTTGGATCAGCAGCAATAAATTGGTTCACCTCCACGCACTCCCGCCCACCTGCTGCATATGCCAGCATTTTTTCCTTAGGATTCATGCATTATTCACTGAGAAACCTTGTATCCTGGCACATTAATCAGCACCAAAACGTAATGGGTTCTTCCTCAACACGCACCTCCCAGACACAAAGTTACAATATAGAATATTTAGAACATTCAGCTATTATTTTTTTTTCAAGGTCCTCTGCATGTATTATTTTAACATGAGCAATGCGTTAATCTGTATTGTAAGAAACAATGTCAGATTTCCTACACACACACACACACACACACACACACACACACACACACACACACACACACACACACACACACACACACACACACACACACACACACACACACACACACACACATGTTTTGGTTTTATAGGTTATGCTAAAATAAAGACAAATGAACCATGAATTAACATGAAGGACATTGTATCTATTTCAATTAGTTGTGTGTAGTGTTCACTACAACAACTTCACAAAGTTTTTCTTTCTTAATCATTTGGTGATTTCTTGAGTGTACATACTCATGTAACCTATTCTGAGGTCCAGAACTGTTTTATGATGGAGTAAATATTTTCAATCCATTCATTTTGTATACCACTTATCCTCAATAGGGTAACAAGTGAGCTGGAACCTACAGTATATCCCATAAATAAAGATGACTTGACTTGACTTTGGGTGATAGGCGTCGGCGTTACAGCCTGCCAGTACTCTCACAAATGCATCCATGTGCATAGCCAAAAATCCATCAAACAACTGTAACGGCAGAGATATTCTGATTTGATTTCTGGATTTAAAACTTAAATGCAGGACAGGCATCGAGCGCAAGGGTCAGAGCCGAGGTGACTTGATACCCAGCTGGCTCTGAAAAGTGTATTTTTAGTTTATGATTAGAACATCAGCTCATTTCCTGGGTCATCTGAAGCCTTGTTAATTGGCTGGAAAGCCAACATCAATCGGAGGAGCAGGAAGGAGAAGCAATTAACAGCCGTCTAAGCAACATTGTACTCTTCCTGTTACAGACCAGTATGGGCTGTTAGGCTGCAGTGCAGTTACATACAACAAATAGGGATTGCCAAAGGCTGCAAAAGTAATAACATTAGCATATTGGATTCATTTAAAAACAATTCATAGGTGTAATAACCCAATTAATTTTTTGGGGGTGAAATTATTTAGAAAGAATGACTGCCTTTAGTCCCAGTTTCCGCAAACAGTAGTTCCTATCAAATCAATACATTTCATGCAGGACACAATTTTAAGGCACTCTTTTAGGCTGGATTCCCCCTGCATGGTTCATGACACAATTCAGATAAATAAATAAAAAATCAATTAATTAATTTTGCTTTGAATTTGTTCAACAATCCGGATATGTGCCATGGCATCGTAAAACAAGGGGGGGAAAACGCAAACAAATGGAATCGGATCTCGTCAGATTGGTAGCAGCCGTCTTTGCGATACGCATCAGTTATCTGTAAACACAAAGATCGGACATACCCCGTTCATTGCTGCGAGTAATGGAGCAATCGATACTACCGTCTACCAGAAAATCCTGCAGTCTGGCCATCAGTTCGTGCCCTCAAACTCAAGCTCTCTTGGGTTATGCAGCAGGACAACAACTTGGGACATAACAGCAAGTCCACCTCTGGATAAATGAATAAATAAAGTTTTGGAGTGACCAAGACAAAATCCGCCAATTGAGATGTTGTAGCATGACCTCAAATGCTTGAAAACGCTGCAAAATGACTATTTTAAAACACTTCCACAATGAAGTGTGGGCTGAAGTCGACGCAAAAGACTCGTCAGTAGCTAGCTAGCTTTGGTTATTCCAATCGCTGCTCGTCTTAAACTATTCACACCGGCGGGAGCATGGGACTGGCAGCGTGAAACGAGGGCAGCAGCGCAAAGCCAAGCTCCATCTTACAAAAAACAACATCAAAAAATCTTTAGCCGTTCAACCCCGAGTGCACAGCAGTCTTTCGGGCTTTAATATGCTATAATGACCCCACGAGAGACATTGGTACATTATGATTATACACTGCTTAATCAGAACCGCTTGTGTCAACTTCCTGTTTGCCAAGACAAGCACAACAACAAGCGACTGCCTGTTCCATCATACCCAGCAGCTGAGAAAAGCTCCGTTTGGCACCAGCTACCATATGTCATTACTCACAAGCGTCATTAAAGAGCCTCCATTTGTCAGCCAGGGTTTAGAAATGCCAGGCTTTCCCGCCCACGCATTGGCTGCAGGATGCCGGGACCCCATTGTGAACTTGGAATTGGTCCTGTTCCCAGTGCATTCATGTATGTGTTCATTAGAAGACTAGACAGACAACGGGCCGTCTTTCAATATCACTTTCATTTAGAAAATCAATATCCATGAATGTCCACTATGCAGCACTTCATTAGCTACACATGCACACTAATGTGATTCAACACAAAGATTTGACATTAACAAAGCTAACAATGCTCAGTTACACTATGAGTTGTTGTGTCCTTTGAAACTTGCATACATACGTTGGAACCTCAATTGTAGAGTACCTTTTGAAGTTTATTAGCTCCAAAATTGACTGCAAATCCCCCACACAGCACCGTCAGTAGACTTGCAGTCGGTTAGAGCAGGCAAAAATAAATAAATAAATCTAGGGCTACTTTACCATCAAAGAGAATCTATAGACATACATGGCGGCCGGCCATCTTAGTAGGGGAGGCTGTACCATCAAAGATAATGCAAAATATGGACAATAGCTTAGCATCGCCATTAGCACACAGCTCTATGGTTGCTTTTTTTTGTTTTTGTTTTTGTCAGGTCCTCCAACGACATCTAATGGTAACGGAGGTGAAAAAAGGAAGCGGACATTATGGCTCATGAACACAACCATTATCCTCCCCTTCAAGCAGTGCATGGTAAGATCGGATAAACGTTAAACTTTTCAATGAGTTTCAAGCTTTTTTTATATATATATATATTAACAATTATTGTGTAATGTAAAGGGAATTGTGAAGCTACAAAAAAGTATACATTTACAAAACAATAATATGTACCTTATTGGGTGTTTTTTTTGCTGATCATTTTGTACCCGATTTGGCCACTTAAGGGCAGTGTGGTTCCGCACGTTCTGATACACTGTTAAGTTATGCCGGTGAGTAATGTTAAGATGCTTCTCTGTATACATTCTTGAAGCGTTTTGTATGAATAGCTGTTCTTTTGGGTGATAAAAGTGCCGCGAGTAGCGCGCTAAACAGCATTAGCGAGTCAGACTGAAGTAGATCATGATGATTCTTTGAACATCTATAAATGAAGCAGAAATCATTGTCAATCAAATAATTTTGAATCAAACATCAATTCTGAATCGACCCAAAAATCTCAATCGAATCGAATTGAGAGACAGTCAAAGATTCACACCCCTAATGAAAAGACAATATTAGAAAGAGCTCTTAGGGTAATGCAGTGGTTTGACAACACATCTTGGATTTGTTCAAATGTAACGCAAATGCCCACATCGCTCCTGTCGTGCCCTTTAAAGAAGAGACATTAGGGTATACATTTTCGTTACGATAGGGGAATCAGTTACCATGTTTTTAGAAACAGTGTCATGCTTTCATCAAAATACCCCTAGGATCAATAATTGCAGCACTTTTAACTTTTCTTCAGAGAGGAAATCAAATCTGCCTGTTTTGATGGGGCGGTCACTGCTCTCCCCGCCCCCATTCAGATACATTTATTATATATATTTTTTAAATACTTTAAAAAAAATTCGGCTTTACCCAAGAATTGGAAATGTATTAAGGGGTAACTGAAAATTGAATACTGAATATCACTTGCCCGGAATCCAAACCAGCCCAGACAACAAATGTTGATGCCTTTCGCTTACTAGTTATTTAGGCAGCTTAATAAAGCCTTAACTATGTGGTTGGCTGACTAATGGCTGAGAAAAAGCTTGATTAGATATGCAGCACAGCCTGCATTTTATAATGGTATCGCCAACAATCAGGTTAATTTAATCGTGGCTGCCAAAATCATGATCCCGATTAAAATTAAATTAATTGTGCAGTCCTAATCTCAAGACGCCACTGAATTTGAGGAAACCTAGCCAAATACCAAATGTTAGATGCACTACATACTGTTTAAAAGAACAATGCATCACAGTCTAGTCACTAAGCGCAGCACAAACTCTATCCCAATCTCTGAAACACACGCACACACACACACACACACACACCCCCCCCCCCACACACACACACACACACAGACACACAAACGCAAGCTCCTCTTGTTCACGCTCTCTTACTCGCTCTTGCAATGGAAAACTGAAGCAATTTGCAGGCTATTAAAATAATTTATTACAATTCTCAATATTCCCTTAATTAAAATTCACTTATCGCTGTTGGGGACTCAGGAGCTCAGCCATTAAGGAGACAGTTTCCCTATAGGTGTGTGTACGTGTGCGCGTGTGTGTATGTTTATTTCCGAATGCACCAATGTTATTTGATGACTCTAAATTGCCCGTCAGTAGGAATGTGCATGTGAGGTGTTATCTATATGTGCCCTGTGATTGACTGGCAACAGTCCAGGGGGTGCAGTGTCTCTTGCCCAAAAGCAGCTGTGATGGCCGCTTTCTGGGATAAAAAGTAAAAAAAAATTTTTTTAAATGGCGGTTGGATAGTTTACATAAAAAGAAGAGGATAAAGTATTTTCCTTGCCCTATTTTCAACTGATCTTCAGTAATGTTTGCTTTAACTTGTGCACTATAAAAATGATTCATTTGAAACGGTGTTCCGAGTAGCGTTGCAGTTGAGACTTTTGATTTATTCATCTATCAATCGTGCATCAAACAAAGTTGAACTGGAATGAACTGCCAACTGATGAAGTCACATCAAAGTGCGAGGCTCAAGATCTTAAAGAGCAAAAAATATTGAACCGAGCCTATTACATATTCGTAGCTGATGGGTCTGTTTATGATTACATTTTAAACCTTTACAATGTGTTCCCTTACCACTCTATAAATAATGACACAGGCACATTTGGCGATAGAAATTTCTATTTCCAAAACACATTTCAGGGCGAGGTACCTGGGTTGCTACGGGATCACTAAATTGCCTCCAGGCTCCAGTTGCTAGGGCATCTTTATTGTGTGGTTAAAGCATGTACTGTATGTTGCCGCTCTAGGTGGAGTGATTTAGAATGAGAGCAATGACAAGACACCCTGGGGACCACTGGGAAATGTGTACTCTTCTAATAATATGCAGAAAAACAAACAAAAACAAAACACACACTACGCTAGTTCAAATGTGCCTGACAGGTGAAGATGCTGGAGTCTTTTCAAATTACTCAATAAGATAATACATTGAATTAATGGAGAGAGAGGAAAGGTGATGTCCAAACAAATCCTCATTTAAATTTGCATTTACTACGGTGGCATAAAAGTCATTTTTAAACTAGTCAAGGGGGCCATGTAGCAAAACGACCCCCACCCCCCACCCCATGCTGTTTTTAAAGAGCCTGTAAACTGAATTCAGAGATTTGTTTCTTTGTACATTGTTGGAAGATAATTGCTGTAAATGTGCAAAGACTAAGAACTATGTAATACTAACTAAGTTGTGGAGATAAGATGGTAAAACTGTTTTTCAACATATTGACATACAGTTAGCGAGCTAGCTGGCTACAACCTGAAAATACATTTTCCCTTCAGATAGTTCGCTGGCGTGGACACTTTAGTGTCCCTCGTTGTCTTAACAGGATTATGAACAACACTAGTCTGTGGTGTCAAATTTAGAAGACATTTGTTTTCATTTCACAGGCACTTTAGGTAACACCTAAAGGTGGTTTGAAATGAAAGGTAGTTCCAGTACAATTCCAACTACTATCTGGGAAGTGGTTTCCAGCACTGAAATCTTGGGTGTATTACAAACATTAGAAGAACTAAAGAGTAGCACTTAACTGACAAAACAAAAGTTCATAAACATGTGAAATATAAGAAACACCGCATGTGTAATCAGAGGGTGTTAGATTGAAAACCTTTTGCAGACCAAATCATGTGAATTGTCACTGATTGCTTCTGAGCACTTTTAAGCACAAGCATTTCTAATAGGAAGGAGAAATTTGGTGAGGCACTAATCATACACATCAACCACGTATCAGGAAGCCTACAGTAGAACTTTGATTTACTGTCAGATGTGCTAATTGTGATGTGCGCCTTCTTTAATAGAATTTTATATAATAATATAAAGAAGTCATCTGAAATGCGACGCAAGCCCTTGTGGCAGGAAAAGTGAGTGGAGCCAGATTGGCTAATTAAAATTGGCCTTAATTGAGTTACACCTTTGCCTGGGTGAAATTAAATCTAATTAAATAACAACCACCAGACGTGAATCATTGGGTGCTTTAGTATTCTTCAACTTATTTACCAGATACCAGCAGACATGTTCGCCGCATACAGATGGATTACGGATGTGCATGAGCAATTCCCAGGGTTTGTGTTATGTGGGAGCTAAGGCTGCAGTTTCTGAATATTTTTAAGTATGCTATCAATTAATCGAGTAATTGGATTAAAATATATATATTTTTTTATTATTAAACACATTAACATGTGCATGTGAAGTCCAGATATTATTTTGTCCACTTGGTCCCCTGCTGCACATTCTACTGTAGTATCCGTGTCGAGACCTGGCCTGGTGAGTGATGTGGGTGTCAACAAATGAGAATGTAGAGTTGACTGGCAACTAATTTCTAGTGCGTAACATGCAGCTGCCCAGAGGCAGAGATTTAGTTTCAACCTTTGTTGTAGTCAAATTGTTTGATTTACCGTTGACGCCCTACATGGGAGCCGATTCCCAACGAAGCGGACCCAAGCAGCCCATGACGAGGCTTCATCCATCCCATTGTTCCATCAGTTGGTGAATGTGTGTGTTCTATTCTAGTGCTCATCTTCTTCATTTTCCAATTTTAACAACCTACATTGCATTGCCCTTCTCACGCTTTGAATATCAAATGAGGACTGAGAATAGCCTTCCTGTAGCTCTTGCGTTGGCTTCGTCTCATATTGAGGGACCAAAATTGCCTCTTTTTTTTTTCCTACCCCAATTTCTGACAGTATCAGGTCAGGTTCTTGACATCACAGAAGATGAAGAGGTCACCTAGCTACCATGCCGTGACAACTTCCCGATGCATCATTTAACTGGTCAGTCTCACCAAAGAGTTGGAAAAGTTATTTTTAAAAAGGTGTCATTTTTCGTCCTGGTTTCCCGTCTCAGTCTTCAAGGAGGGTCCCTGTCTAATTTGGAGGCGTGGAGGGTGCAGTGGTTGTGCTAGAATGTAATCTACATGCTAATTATAATTCCAGGCTAAAGCGTGGCCATGCTGCTGCTCCTCTGAGCTCAAAACTAAACCCAGAGGCTGGTGGGAGAATGAGTGTACTGGAACTGGAGAGTGATTACTGATTACTATAAGACTCGCCCTGCATATGAACAGTTATTAAGTGCAATCAGAGCCTGTCCCTGTGTATCTCTCAGCACTTACTCTCTCATCTTTGTGACAACCCCACTCATTTGTTCATGTCTTGATTACTCTTCAGAGGCGTAGCCAGAAATTTTTAAGTGGGGTGGCCGGGGTGACATTAAAATAATAAATAAATAAGTGAAAATAAAAACAAGTTAAAAAAATGTAATTCAAAAATTACATACAAAAAATACATATAAATGGAAATAAAAACAACACAAATATAGATATACAATATAAATAAATACATAAATAAACAAACATAGGTAAAATACAAAAATAAATAAACAAGACTCAACTAAAAAATAACTATAAAAATAATTGTGAAAATATTTTTTTTTAATAAATTTAAACATCAATAAATGAATAAAAAAGCTATGCTCTCATATTTATTTATTTCATGCTTTTGTATTTAACTTTTGAATTATATTTTTATATCTGTTTTTATTTACGTTTTTATTTATTTAGGCATTTTTGGTCCTTCATACAGGTGTTCAAGCACGTATGTGTACATTTGCATACTTTTAAACCCCACTGTAACCGATAAGTCTTTTTTTTTATGATGCCACTCATAATCAGGATTTCATGAAATAAAATTTACACATATCCAGAACCTTGCTCAGCACACACTCATAATAAATGCAAGAACACATCTAATTAAACAGCAACATTTAGCTGAGCTAAATTGACTAGATAATGCAATTTGTCACCATTGCTTTGCTTTTGTGTACTATCTCTTAGTCTACTTCTATCTCACGCACTGATTTCCTAGCTAACAGTCAAATAGCGTGATCAGTTGTCAATTCTAAACGTTGCATTTTACTTACCGGTAGGTTTGTTCCTGCTTGCGTTATGAACATGTTGAGCAAGGTTGTGGATATGTGTGCATTCTGTTTCATGAAACAATGACTGATGGTATGATAAACAATGACTTCCAGCCATGTTGTTTGTGTGTTAAGGTTCATTCTTTACAAACGACAGATTATTTTACAGTTTGTATTCAGATCAATTGTATTTTTTTTCTCTTCACATATATAGTTAATATAAATGATTTGTGGCAGAGTATCAAGGGGTCAAAGAATATTGCATTTCATCCATGTGAATACGGCAGGAAATTCATATCAAAATGTTCCCCTAAATGTGGGCTGGCCACCATGTAGCCCCGCCCCTGTTCAGTTTAAACTGGTTACTACATGCTTGGATTTTGAGGGCTTCCGTAAAGGCACAGAAAAATATCAAACATGTCATTGAGTCGACAAGTTGGTTTCTGGTTTTCACATGAACAAGCTGAATAAGAGGGTAGTAGGAAGCTTGAAATTATTGCTATACACAAGCCTCTGAGAATCGCCCCATCTGTCCAGTTTATGAAGTACCACCTTTTCTTTCTTCTTTTTTTTCCATATATTTGATGATTGTCAAGCCTGACACGTCTCCCAATTTTCTCATAGAAGAACCGATGAGCAGCTCATTCTTTTTGCCGAGTTCAGCCTGCTCATCTCCACATCAGCCATTCAAACCTTCCACCTCGATCTGCCCTCCAGCCATCTGTCTCATTTCTCTGAGTCGTTCCTTCAATCCCGCCTTTCCCTCACTTCAATTGCATCTTCTGAATCATTGCTCCTCGTCCATGTTTGTTTTTCATTAGCCTTGAAAATCCCATTCAATGTCGAAAGAGTGCTGCTGACAATGGTTTAATAACATGATGCAGAGGCTGAATGAAAACAGGACAAATGCGCAGGAGCTAGAAGCAATAAGAAAAACAAATTGGTATGAAAGCAAGAGAGGCAGAAGGTGACAAAAGGGTGAGGAGTGCAAATGAATGACAGGAAAATTAAGTAACTAAAGCTCACCTCATTACATGAAACTGGCCAACTGGAAGGCGTACCTGCTGACACCAATCAGCATTTTCTATCAGATAATAGAGCCGTGGTTTCATATTTGGCGAATGACACCTGGCCGGTATCAGATTATGATATATAACCATGAGCAAAAAATATCACAGTCTTGCAATTACAGCTCTAAAATGTTTTCTTTTCAAATGTTTGGATGAATACAACAACGTTCTTTATTGAAGGGGCACAAGATGATGTTAGTCATGCAAATTTTCCATGGTATCAGCCTTGGTGGCAACTTTGTTGTGCTTATTAAATCAATTGGAGACACGTTAACTCTCATAGGCGCTTCTTATGAATCCCACTGAGTTCTAGGCAGGACAGTGGGACACGCCCAGCTGCAATATGATTGGCCTATATGATTTAGCCAATCACGTTTCAAAAACGGTATGTTCTTCTTATTGATGGGTTTGGGATCCTATATAATCCAAAACGTCAGCCTGAGCTTTTCCCACCAAAGTCTTGTCATTAATTACAGCAGCAGAGGGGACTCATCGGCAGCCAAAAACTAAATGATTAAAAATCAAAGGACACATATATACCCACTCACATCCACACCTCATGACAATTTAGTCATCAATGAATCCAATTTTTGGAAAGTGGGTGTGTAAACTACATAGGCCCAGATTTGAACCACCAATTTCAGAGCTGTGAGGCAGATTTTCTAACCACTATTCATGCCACCCTGTAGTAATTCAATTTTATAAATTGGATAAAAGATACAATAAAAAAAAGTTTTATGTGTACACTTAACATTATTTTAAGATATTAAACAATTGTTAATTAGAATTAATTAATGATTGAATTATTTAAATTGTATATACAGTATAAATATATATTTTTTTTTTATTATTATCATCATCGCTTTTTTCACAGTCTTTGCCAGTGTTCCTTTTGTGCATCAGCCCGGTGCAAACCATGCATCTCGGGCGTCAGTCACTCAAGTCAGCACTTTTCTGAGGATTCGCGCAGATCCCAGCATGCAGATCTTTTGAATCTCTGTCATAGTAGCTCTCTCTGATACTTTCATTACGTTTTCTACCATACTCTTCTTTACTGTACCAAGTGCACCAACAACCACCAGGATCATTACGGTTTTCATATGCCACATTCTCTGTATTTCTAGTTCTAAGTCTTTGTTATTATTATTATCCATCCATCCATTTTCTAAATCGTTTGTCCTCACAATGGTTGCGGGGGGCGCTGGCGCCTATCCCACCTGGTTTCGGGCAGTAGGCGGGGTACATCCTAAACCGGTCGCCAGCCAATTGCAGGGCACACAGAGACGAACAACCATCCCCACTCACAATCAAACTTATGGACAACTTGGAGTGTTCAATTAACCTGCCATGCATGTCTTTGGAATGTGGGAGGAAACCGGAGTACCCGGAGAAAACCCGGAGAAAACATGCAAACTCCACCAAGGAAGGCCGAAGCCCGGACTCGATCTCACGTCCTCTGCACTGGGAGGCGCACGTGCTAACCAGTCAGCCACCATGCCGTAGTAGTAGTAGTAGTAGTAGTAGTAGTAGTAGTAGTAGTAGTAGTAGTAGTAGTAGTAGTAGTAGTAGTAGTAGTAGTAGTAGTAGTAGTAGTAGTAGTAGTAGTAGTAGTAGTAGTAGTAGTAGTAGTAGTAGTAGTAGTAGTAGTAGTAGTAGTAGTAGTAGTAGTAGTAGTAGTAGTAGTAGTATAAAAAAGTAGTTCAGGTATTTCAAATATACATTTTAAAAATGTTCCTTTCCTTTTTCTTTTATAATTATTTTCCCCTTAACCTGGCCCATATATCCTGTCAAAACAATAGTTTGTCCAGCCCTATGTTTACAGGATTCTTCTCAAACTTTTCTACTGAACACATACACAGTGGTTGTTGGCCAAAGGACTGTGCTGCCATCTTCTGGCCCAAAAATGCCATTACTGGCTCACAGCTAAAATCACGTTATCTTTTATTTGATTAGTTTATATTGCCGGGTGGAGTCACATGTTATTTGCTATAATTTCCTAGTCGATGTGAGCAGGGAGAGGGGTGGTCCCATAGTCTAGAAAGCAAACGAGGCAAATATGGCCATCTCTCTCACAGGATCGTGTAAACACAATTAATCAAATTGTGATTTATCAAACGATACATGATTTGCCTAAGAGTAACTCATACAATGTGGAATGTTACAGATTGGAGGGGGCTAGGCTTGAGACATGCAGCAGCGGCTTGATATAGAAACCAAATTCCAACCTGGGTGGTCAAAGATTAAATAGGGAGGGGCAGAAAACATCACATAGGATTACTGTACATTCTATTTCTTCTGTCATAATGAATGCACAATTAGCCAATTAACCATTCAGAGCAGGAAATGGGATGCATCGGAAGTGTATGGGACATGAGCAAGATGATGGTGCGGGACTTGGAAAAAGAAAAAACGGGAAGGGAGAGAACATGACATCTGACACCCACACCAGCAGCCCAACAAGCCAGCTGACTGCTATTTCCAGCATGAGATGACCCACCAGCTGTAGTTTGGGAGGTAGGGGGTGATGGTGTGAGAGAGAGAGAGAGAGAGAGAGAGAGAGAGAGAGAGAGAGAGAGAGAGAGAGAGAGAGAGAGAGAGAGAGAGAGAGAGAGAGAGAGAGAGAGAGAGAGAGACCCTCTACTTTGTTGGAGCTCGCCCATCAGTACACCATTCAAGGACATTCAGTCTTTACAAGTTCTAAAAGAGGACCTCGAGCCTCATCTCATCACTATGTGACAAATTCAGCGTCCACTCAAACATCACAACACTAGTTTAGCTGCTTCCCAAATGCTTTTACAGTATTCAATACAACAAATGGGATTTTAGTCAAGAGCACAGACATTTGCCAAATCCGAAGTTCATTCCAAACTTCCACTAGCGCACGCACTCATTAACAAAATTTTGACATAATCTGACACCTCAACCTTTACGGGAAAATGTCTCTTCATGTATAAACAAACAATGTCCAAACAGTCACTATGTTTTTTTTTTCAGTTTCATTTCAGATATCATTCATACAGAAGTGAAGCCATCAGCATGTGACAGCTTTGGCTGTGCGGTTTTTGAGTGCATACTGTATCCTTCCCTTGCCCATGGCTCGCCAAATGCGCAGCATTGGTTGGAGCAGAGTTGTAAAATTGCCGCCTGGCAAGAAGTCTCTCAGTCTCCGACTGCATTTCAGTGCCAGTTTGAGAAGCTTTATGGCTGACGCACTGTTCAAACGTTCAACGCTATCCATAACAAATTTTCTCGAAACAGAATCTGCTCATTACAAAAAAAAGAAGGCACTGGCTGGCCTGCTACCAAATGAAAACGCCAAACTCTTTGAGCAGGCGTCCACCAAAAGTCTATCTGGAGGACTGCACTGGAACTCAATCGACAAAAGGTCCATTCAGTAGATGTTTCCAAGAATCACACAGTTTTATCTCGACGGACTTCAGATTATTCAAAGGCTTCAAGCACAAGATTAAGATGCACAACCGCCACAAGTCACATGTAAAGCTATCACTAGTCCAAAGCGTCTGCTAAATCGAGCTTTTGTTGATGCCAAGTCCCAGTGCAGCACTCCAGATAGATTTTCACTGGCTTTGCCCAAACACCTGCTCTAAGAGTTCGGTGTTTTCGTCAGTGGCGGTCATCCTCGTCATCCTCTGCGTAGGTTGTCAAGAACAGATCCTTGACATGGACCATGTATATTGTAGGCCTATTATGTGTTAGAGTTAGAGCAGTCCGATGGCCATAAAGCTTCTCAAACAGACACAGAACTAAAATCGGGGTGGATGGCAGTTTTTCATCAAGGCCGCGGAAAACACTGCAACGTCGAAAGCTGTCAAATGATGTCCTTGCGTTTGTCCAAATGAACAAAAATAAAGTCTATGTATAGTGACTTTAGAGAGACGCTGTGAACATCTCAAAATGTTTTGTTTACAAGTGAGTAGAATTTGGAACGCCATTCACTCATTCACTGCCATTGACGGCTATAGACGTCAAAAATTCATTTGAACTATTTCTATGAGTTTAACTTTTTTTTTCACTTTTGTTAACAAGAGTATGAAAACCTAGAAAAAAATTATTGTACATTTAGAACATATAAAATTTGTGATTAATTGTGAGTTAACTATTAAAGTCATGCAATTAATTACAATTAAAAATTGTAATCACCTGCCGCCCCTCATTTTCAACAATCTATTATTTTCTTTAAAAAAAAAAAGAAAAAAGATTATTTTAAAAAATTCTAGGTTTTAATACTCTTGTCAACAAAAGTGGAATAAAATATATAACTAATAGAAATAGTTCAAATGGATTTTTGACGTGTATAGGCGTCAAGGGCAGTGAATGAGTTAAGTATCAGAAAGTGCAACAGAAAAAAAAAAAAAAAAAAAAGGACTCCTTGTCCTACAGTATGTTAGGGAGCAATGTATGGAGGTAAATTTGGTGCAAAACTAACTTGTGCAAAAAATTTGTACCTGTAGAAAAAAGTCTAAATTTGTATCTGTAAAAGTCGTGATTTGTATCTGTAAAAAAAATGTGTGCCTGTAAAAAAAAAATTTGTGTCTGTAAAAGAAATTTGTACCTGTAAAAAAAAAATGTGTATGTGTAAAACAAATTTGTATCTGTAAAAACAAATTTGTACCTGTAAAAGTCATGATTTGTATCTGTACAAAAAAAAATTCGTACCTGTATTAAAAGTATAAATTTGTATCTGTAAAAGTTGCGATTTGTACCTGTAGAAATGACAACTTGTAGTCAAAGAAGTCGCCACTAGGAGTCACAAGTGGGTTTTCTGCTGCTGTACTGTGACGTGAGTTTTGCCCCAATTGTTGCGCTACAAATGTAGCAAAACTAATTTGTACTTGTAGAGCGCCTGATTTGTACTTGTAAAGAAGGGGGCGGGCTCTGGTGCAATGAAGGGTTGTTTTGACCAATCAAGTGAGAAGGATTTGAGCGGATTGGAGCGCAACCTCATTGGTTTAGCGAACGACGGTGGCGGGACTCGCGGAAGGATACAAGCAGGACACATCGTCGCCAACCAACATACATATTAAGAATACTTCAGTCGACTGAAGTATTCTTCCTCAACATACATATTAAGAATACTGAAGTATTCTTCCTCAACATACATATTAAGAAGTATTCTTAATATGTATGTTGGTTGGCGACGATGTGTCCTGCTTGTATCCTTCCGCGAGTCCCGCCACCGTCGTTCGCTAAACCAATGAGGTTGCGCTCCAATCCGCTCAAATCCTTCTCACTTGATTGGTCAAAACAACCCTTCATTGCACCAGAGCCCGCCCCCTTCTTTACAAGTACAAATCAGGCGCTCTACAAGTACAAATTAGTTTTGCTACATTTGTAGCGCAACAATTGGGGCAAAACTCACGTCACAGTACAGCAGCAGAAAACCCACTTGTGACTCCTAGTGGCGACTTCTTTGACTACAAGTTGTCATTTCTACAGGTACAAATCGCAACTTTTACAGATACAAATTTATACTTTTAATACAGGTACGAATTTTTTTTTGTACAGATACAAATCATGACTTTTACAGGTACAAATTTGTTTTTACAGATACAAATTTGTTTTACACATACACATTTTTTTTTTACAGGTACAAATTTCTTTTACAGACACAAATTTTTTTTTTACAGGCACACATTTTTTTTACAGATACAAATCACGACTTTTACAGATACAAATTTAGACTTTTTTCTACAGGTACAAATTTTTTGCACAAGTTAGTTTTGCACCAAATTTACCTCCATAGCAATGTAATATGTGTACAATGCAGCCACTTCTTGACAGACGTGCATGGCTCGTGTCCTCTGGAGACATAAATCATGTTGTTGCTATTTCAGTCTAAACACTTGGGAGACATGAATGTAAATTCTGTCTTCGTTTTCATCTTGACTAAACAAACCTATTGCACCACTACAGTGATCCGACTTTCCTGCAGACATTTTGAGCCCCCCCAAAAAAGACCAAAAGCAATACTGTTTTAAATGTTTTTGTGTATCACAACAAACTGTACACGGAACAAAGTAAGGCATAAGGATGCCAGTATGCGTACATACAGTATATTACATCTGCAATTTTTATGTATTCAAATTACACTAAATCAATCAACACTGGACTAGATCTAGAGCTAGTTGTAATGAATTGAATGAAATAACTGGATTCAATCAAATCAGATTGTACTCGACTGAAAATCCTAAATATAAAAACGACATACTAATTCTTAAGTGACTCAAAACAATAAGGAATGTGTTCTCACGTGAGCTCAAAGGCAATCAGGTGACCTCACAATCTCCAAGCTGAAAACAACTAATGATGTCACAGAAATGCCATCAGGGTCACATCATGAACAAAAGGAGAGAAAAAAGCAAAGCAAGCAAAGTGCATTGTAGGATTTGTAGGATCTCCGTACTTAAGCGAGACAAAATGAGAGACGTTAACTGTTGTTATGGTCTTGATTGACGGCCATATTGGAGGGGTGTGATAAGAGATAAAAACTGATTTGGTAAGATATTAAGTAAAATATTCCCAATTAATGACCTTATTTAGGTTGTTTTTTTTATGTTGTCAAGTATAAGATATTGTGACATCTTAGAAAAACTGCTTCTGGCATACAAAAATTCTCTAATCTGAACACATTGAAAGCATAAAAGTTAAGACAATGTGTGATTTTTTTTTAAAAACATACAAAATTTAACTTTTTTTTATTCTTCTCGGTATGGAGACTATGCAGATTAATGAAAGATGGTAACAATTTTGTGCAATTTTTTAAAATTGTGACAAGTTGTCAAAACTTGTATATAATTGACAGTAAAAAAAATGTTTTTTACCTTTGCACTCTGTGAACATTTCTTATAGTTTATTAAGTACTGCCGCAAGAGTTGAATCAGTACTTCTACTTTTACCAGAGTATTTTCTGTACTGTACTTCTTATCTACAGTGTGAGTACTTTTGCCACCACGGATTTTCTATAAAATAGTGCGTTGTTGTTGTTTTAAATGGTAAAGTTGTTGTCGACTTGTATTTATTTACCTTCTCACACGCACACAAAGTTATTTTGACCTACCAGATCGACACTTGATGATTTCTCCAAACTCGTCCTCCAGCACCTCGTCGCAATAGTCCTCGGGTCGCACACCCTCCGCCATGAGTCCACAGGGAAACCGGGTCTAAAATGTACCGTTAGGAGGATAATCCAAAGGGGAGCTGGAAGGACCAAAGACTTCAGAAGCGGCAGCCACAGACTGGAAGCGGGAGCCCAACTCCAGCCAAGGCGAGGACGACGGCGGCTGAGAAGTCGCTGTCAGGGGAGACGGATGCAAGCAGGTGTGCGGACGAGGGAGTGGGGTGGAGGGGGGTCGTCGCCGGAGCATTCCCATCTCGAAATAGTAAGTTGTCTGGCAGTTCTTGTCGGCAGACGCCATGCGTAAAAGCCACCACACCCAGACGCGCCGCCAGAATATTATTTCCGGGGTTCGCAACATTGCAGGTCAAGTAGTAAGTACATCTTAATTGTCACCATGACGTCACACGTACTTCCGGGTGGCAAAAGATCAAGCGTAGGAACAACTGCTCCGTGTGCAGACAGTGGACTCCCGTTATTCGCGGTGATGGGGCCCGCAAATAGCGGAAATCCGCGTATAATTGACGCCCATTTATTATTATTATTATTATTATTATTATTATTATTAATTTGGTGAACATCTCATATTGTATAGGGGGTCTTGAATTTACGACAGTTCCCTTCTAAAAGTGGTGATGTAACCCGAATTTGTATGCTGGAATGCACTGTAGTGAAGTCTATCACAATAAGCTATCCTAACACAGTGTAAAAGTCAAAGTTATGTTTTAATATTTGTAAAACACTTGTAGGTCATAAACGTAAAGCAATTGACAATTCCGAACATCCGGGCATTTCTTATATATCCACAATGCAACACTTCATTTTCCACGGCGTACTGTATTGTTTTTGCCTGCTGGCATACAAACCAGGCACGTTATTTTAGTCAAAAACATTTTATCACATTTTCAAATTAAAATAATCTTCACCAATCAAATTACAAGTTCGATCCAAAGTCCAATGCTTTTCAATTGACGCAGGGGGTCATTTAACAGAGGATAACTGCTGCATTCGAGGGAAGTAGGAAATTGGAATTATCCCACTCGGATTGTGTCAGTAACGACCTCAAAGCATTCGAGGCAAATGAAAATACAAGACATATGTTCACGTGTCACAACGTGATTTGAAAAGGCGGTGTTAACCACAACAACAACGAATTTATCTGAATCAGCCATCTATGTTGTTTACATTTGCTTCAAACACTTTGAGCGCAGAAATGGGCCACTTCGAGTATGATAAATCCGACTTCAAACCCTCCTCCGATATCATCATAAGACCGCCATTTTGACTTGTAATGTAATTTCGGAATTGTCAATTACTGCAATTGAAATACATTATGTACGGCAGTAGATGAGCATGCATTGATTGTTGTACGTTATGCAGCACTGTCTGTTAGTGGTTGAAAATACTGTAATGCAGTACACTAACTGCCAGGAAGACCATTCTTAAACTGAAACTTGAGTCAGAGTACAGCAAGAATACCGTACATGCCGATTGAGGTAATGTTTATTTTGAGATCCCAGTCAGACAATTTTATAGGTCCCGAATTACACATTAGGAAAGATGAGGTCTGGAGTTTATGGAAACACATTATCTGCAGAACTACATCTGAAGTTGCATAAAGATTTTAGAGGTTGTACTGCTGTCACACATGCAAACTGGATTTATTTGATGACAATAATTCTAATGATAAAATAAAAGCACCGCAGTGTTCTCTGTGACTTTGTAATTTTTATGTCCATTGTCTGTCCATTGCCTGTGGCAAAACGACATGCGTAACATGTTTTGAAGCAAACCACTTTTCCACTATGCTGCTGTCTTCATATCCAAAAAGTCTGAATGTTTTAATGAAAAGTTGAGAACCATCGCATGAGCATTAAGATTCTCCTCTAAATGTTGGTGACTGCATCGATTCTTTATCTGTCATCCAAATTGAGAATATATACCTTTTTCTTTTTCACATTGTAACATACTATGCCCAATTTGTTTTTCACTTAAAATGTTTGCCTGTATTGTTAATAAAGATTTTATGATGATCCTGGAACAGATTACGTATTTCACTTCACCCATCCAATCCAGGCAGCATACATTATATTGTGCATTTTTGGTAGATTTAAAAAAATGTCGCTTTATAGTGGAAACAATTTAATGCTGTACAAATGATAGGACAACTTTGTTGCATTGCATTGTGGGAAGCTGCACTTGCTCAATCTATCCAGCAGTGGGCATCATAGTCGCGGGCCAAAGTACTGCTGTACCACGTTGATGAATGAAGGGTTACATCAATACTGCTGCTATTTTAAAAATACGGTATATTTAAAGACCCTTGCATGTTAAATGTGACTCAGTTACAAAAACAAAAAACGTATTTCCTATTTAACCTTTGTTTCTTCAGCATTATCATTCAAAACCTACTAAAAACACAAAACTAATTTCACCCACCAAAAAACACATTTCCAAATGCTCCTGCTACCCTAAAATGCAAGACTGTCTTATTGTCCAGACACTTTAAGAGAGAAAAAATGAGACAGGCTAATGTTGGCCAGAACTAACAGAAATGCTTCTGTTGGTCTGTTTCGAGTTATGTGCTAATGTAAAAAAATAAATAAAAGCAGATTACTGACAGCTTGACAATTGCATCTAAAATCGCAAAATAAACACTGTGCTTCGTTTGACATTTTTTCCTTAAACCTCTTTTTATATTTAAAAAAAATAATTTCAGTAAAAAGTGTGATATCTTGTAATATTCAACTTTTGTATTCTTAATTTGAAATAATAGTGTGCCATTTTTCAACATTGTATGTTTTACTTGTGACCTTTTGATGCAGACCATGTTTGAATGTTATTAGAAAATGAAGCAGGCTAGTAAAATTCCTCGAGCAGGGCCTTTGGACACTCCTGATGTGTGCAGCACTTCTACAACCAAATTCCTGCAAACGACCTTTATTTGGAGACGTAATGTTAACACAGAGATGTTTTTTAAGTCAGTCATTTCGCTCAGCTTTTTTTGTACATAAACATGTCACTGTCCTGTTTTTACATTGAAATGCCATTCTTAAGTATCCGAACCAGAAGAATCTAAGTCTGATCTAGTGCATCACAAAGCACACACAAGAGATATTTCTAGGTAGCTAAACAGTCCCGCAAGTGGTGACAGGAGTGTCTCATCCTACTGTACCCTTTTTGTCCATGACCCACTGAGCATCCCTCAAGAATGATGAAGGTCAGATGAGAAGGAGACGAGGTATGACTTATGGAGGATGACTGTGATCTGGAGTAGCTGCATAAAACAAAACAATAGTAAAAAACACACTTACTGTAGTATTGTGTGAGGTCATTTAACTCACATGGCTTTGAGAGTTTTGTTTTTGCTTCATTCCAAATGTATGCATATTACGCTCATTGAAGACTTTGGATTGTTCACTGGTGTGAATGTGTCAATCATTGCCCCTGCAATTGACCAGCAACCAGTCCAGGATGGACCCGTCTCTTGCCCAAGAGAGATCAATTCAATCTTTACAGTTTTGTATTTTTTTCTTTTGTCCACCCACTTATGTATTTATTTTCTATACCATCGGTATAGAATAGTAGAATAGAATTGTAGTTATTTTTCCTGGAATGTGCGTTTAATCTTTTTCTTTTTTTTACGCACAGTTTGAATATTAACTCATTCACTGCCAAATTAATTTGAACTATTTCTATTAGTATTATTTTTTTCTCACTTTTGTTAACAAGAGTATGAAAACCTAGAAAAAAAATTGTACATTTAGAACAGATATAAAACTTGTGATTAATCGTTAACTAGTGAAGTCATGTGATTAATTACGAAAAAATTTAATTGCCTAATAATCTTTTCTTCTACTTCTTTAAAAAAAAAAGTTATTTTAATTATTATTATTTATTATTTTTAATAATCTTTTTTTTTTAAACAAGAATAAAAGTTTATTGAAAATTAGGAGCATCAGGCGATACATTTTTTAAAATCATTATTAATCGCATGACTTCACTAGTTAACTCACGAATAATCACAAATTTGATATCTGTTCTAAATGTACAATATTTTTCCCCCTAGGTTTTCATACTCTTGTTAACAAAAGTGGGGGAAAATGAATTCAAATTAATTTTTGACGTATATAGCCGTCAATGGCAGTGAATGAGTTAAGATTGCATACTATGATACTTAAATCCTGTAATGTGATTGAATAAAAATATGTTGCATATAAAAGTTGAATAAAAAGTACACCTAAACATATTTCAATGATTAAATACAAATATATTACATGTATAAATTAAATACAACTGAATTGTACTTGGCAAATATACTGTAGTGGATAAAAAAAAAAAATAATCATTTATTCTTTCTCAAACCACTAGAGGGAGCCTATGTACCACTGATGGTAACTGTGGGCCAGACGAGGTACACCTTAAACTGATTGCCAATCAACTGCAGAGTTATTTTTTGGATATTGTCATTTTCAGTGTTTTTCAATCTATCCAATGTGGCATTAGTAATTCATCAATACAAACCAGGTTTCCACCAGTGACAATTGCGTTTTTACCATCACCTGCTGATATCATTAGCAGAACATCTTTAAATGATTGCGTCCACTTTTTTTTTTTTTTTTTGCACCACTTCGACCAATTTTAAATGTGGTGGCACTGGTGGACCTTGATGGAGATGAGCGCTGTCTGGTCTCACATCAAAGACGACAGCTAATCAATAAGGGGTCTGTGTGTGTGTGTGTGTGTGTGTGTGTGTGTGTGTGTGTGTGTGTGTGTGTGTGTGTGTGTGTGTGTGTGTGTGTGTGTGTGTGTGTGTACCTTGCAGCGTTGCTACAGTGACTGAAACGTGAGTCAATAGTAGCAAAGGGGAATCTCCTGCAAGTGTCAAGTCCATTTATAATGATGAAAAGAATGAGGATGATGTCAAATGTATAAAAGTGAGAACAGTTTTTCTCTTTTCTGATATTGATGATATCCAGGTCAGTGAATTGATATGTCGGAGGATAAGTTACATGCTCATCATCTTTTCTCACGGCTCGGCTTCCCACTAGCACCATCACAACAGTTCTTTTATGTCATGACAGAATGGAGGCGACAGTGTAAACGTGTGTACAACAATCCCCGAGAGCTCCTGGCAAATGAGTGAGTCATAAGCACCCGGCCTCTCCCATCACATTCCCCAGCATGGCCAGGGTGAACGGGACCTAGTAGTACACCTCGTAGCTCTTGGGGTTGAGGCAATAGAGGACGCCGCCGCCGAAAGCGAAGATGGTCCCGCCCCAGGCCAGGCCGTAGCCCCAGTTGAACTCGTGGTAAATCTTCAGGTTGATGCTTTCAATGAACTTGATGGGATAGAGCACCAAGCTGCAGGCCTGCAGGACCACTAGAGAGAATACATTGCTCCTTAATAATACGGCAGGTCATTGGGGGGTGGACTAGTGAGAGGGACCGAGTGTGGGTAAAACGGCCATTTCCTAGAAATGATAGGAAATGGTCATTCTCATAAAAATGCATGGGATATAATGGTTTGTCATTAGCCTCCATTTTGACTGCAGGGAGGCGCATAAAGAATGAAAGATGAGAGAAGGATGGAAGAAATCAAGTCAGCAGAAGATAAATACATTAAATGATATAACATACAGTTTATAATTTATGTATAGTTACTACTTTTGACTCTTGGAATGGAAAAGCAAATCAAATGCAAATGGCCAAAATTGCTCAACTTAAAATTGAAAGAAAAAAAAGATAAAATAAAAAGAATGTTAACCAACTGAAACTACATTTACATTTATAAAACTAGCTGTACTTTGGATACATAAAATATATCCCCCAAAACTATGACAGATAATTGAAATGAAGACCTATGTATCCCAAATAAAGCATTTTCCCATAAAATTGCATGAAATCAGTGGCAATTTTCTCTTCTTCTAATTTCTCTTCCTGTTCGTAAAAATTCTGGTATTGGTAAGTACTGATACCTCAAAATAAGACTGGGCATCAGATATCTGGAATTGTTACTCACCCATCACTAAAACTAAACATAATTATAGCAAAAATGTCCTTTGTTTTAAAATTTGTCTTTTCATGGTTTACTTTTTTTAAATATATTTATTTTGGAATTACAGTACAGCTGTACAAATGGAAAATTGCTGTTCACTTTTTTGGGACAATACTTATTGTAACCTTTTTGACAAATACTCCATATAATTAAAAACTAACACTAAAACTGATAAAAACATTAACATTAACAACAATATATATATTTTTTTAATCGCTAGTATTTGTCCTCTTTTATTTATTTTACAGTGTATGTAAATCACTGATGGAAAATCTTTGGGTAAAGTAGACTGCAATGAATGAAGGGAATGCCAAAAGGCAGAAAAGCAAGGAATTAAAAAAAAAGGATAATAGATAATAGGAGAGGAAATAAAGGTAAAGCAAATGTATTGATTAAAGGATGGAAGGATGAACATATAAAGGACAGAGAGATAAAATGCAGGGGAGATCTTGACTTTAAAATGTGTAGAAAAGGCTTTTTATTGTGCAGATGGCGAGTGGCCACCTTTGACTTGGCAGTGTTGCTGTGATGTGCACACCCACCTGTGGCAAAAAGCATGAATGCTACAGGCCTGTAGAATCGCCGTCTGGTGCCGATGCAAACGGCCACCAGAGCAACCAGGAATGACATCAGCACTAGGGCTCCGCCTCCGAGCAACAGCGCTAGTGTGGCAACCTGCCAGTCTGGAAAAAGGATGGAAGGAAAGTGGAAACAGTGAGTGCAGTAAGTGTGATGATTAACTACAGCATGTTAATAATCAAAACTTTCAATCAATTCAACCCATTTTTGTGTGTGTATGTATCTATGACCCCATTCAAACCCACGTTGAAGTGGTTCCAAACACTGAACTTCGGTTTACTAATTTGTAGTTCTCCAAATAAAAAAGACTCAGTCTATAAATCCAACAGAATTAAAATTCTAAGGTTTAGTTTTTTACCAGAAGGTTTTCCCGCCATTTTGACCAAGCCCCCAGTTCCAACTGCAGAAAGAAAAGGGGAAAAAAACGCCCTAAAGCATGACGTTGTCACCACCATACATCACTAGAGGTGTGGCGTCCTTTGGTGATAAACGTTGTTGTTGTGCAGGAAAGGCCTACTAGAACAGCAGGACTTTATTTGGGGTTATTCTGAGGCACTTAAATTGGGGGCAGGTGTTTGCTGACTCCCATTAAATGTGAGTTGGGATCAGTTATAATTCACAGTACATTTTACTCTATTTAGTAGGGCTGTGCCAAAAAATCGATTCTCATAAGAATCGCGATTCTCATTTAGTTCGATTCAGAATTGATTTTAAATGTCCCTAAATCAATTTTATTAAAATTATTTTATACTGTCTTGCCTTTGTGTGTGCCTTTATTTGGAGCGCTGTTCATGTTGTACCCGATTTGGCCACTTAGGGGCAGTGTGGTTCCACGCGGTCTAATACACTGTTAAGTTGTAGCCACATTAGAGAGCAGAAGAAAAAAAGTCACGATCAAGTTATTCCAATAAATGTTGTTTTTTTGCAGTGTGGAGCCGTTCTTTTGAATGATAAAAGTGCCGCGAGTAGCGCGCTAATTAGCATTAGCGAGTCCGACTGGAGTATATCATTACAATTCCTTGCACATCTATAGATTGAAGCAAAAATCACTGTCAATCAAATCATTTTGAAACAAAAATCGTTCTCAATCGAAAACCGATTCTGAATCGAATTGTGGGACATTCAAAGATTCCCAACCCTACTATTTAGATAAATACCACGTTGAGTAGAAAATTGCACGCCCCCTCAAGTCATATTTTCTACTGGACAACTGGGAATTTATTTTAATACCAGAGTTTCCGAGTTGAGAAAACTTTTCAAGTTTCAACATGGCGGAAAGGGCTGAAGGATTTGTGGATGGCAAGAAATATTAACACTTACAATAGTGTTAACGTCCGCTAGCATGTTGTTTTAAAATCTACACAATTACGTAGCATACACAATTCAATGTCCTGTCCTTGACAACTCATTATTTGCCGTAATTGTTCGGTTATACGAGCAAAGAGTACATCAGCAGCTATGTGTATTTTTTAATTATTATTATTATTTTTTGCTATAACAACAAAAGCACATGAACAGAACTCAGTCGTAATTAGGAGTTTCCGAGTAGTAAGGTCCATCTCTCCCATAGCAAGTGAAGGCAGGGTTACAGAGTAAAATAAAGAATTTAACAACAACAAAAAAGTCACTCAAGGGTTGAGGAACGAACTCACAACCTTCAGCTTGGGAGACTACCACACTACCACCTGTGAATTTGGACACAGAGATTGTTTTTGGTCTTTTGGAGTTGGGTAGATTCCAGCTGACCTGAGCAATATACTGAGGAGTAGATCGGCTGTCTCCCAAGCTGAAGGTCATGAGTTGGTTCCTCAACCCTTGAGTGACTTTTTTGTGTGTGAAATCCGTGATATAGAAATACCCTACTTAAATACTCCGTAGGCATGTTCATTTATGGCACTTAATTGTTTTTTAAAGTTTTTTTTTAACATACTTTTTACTTTTTTAAACGCAAACACACAAACACAAGAAAGACAGCAAGAGCAATGAATGTGTTTGCAGTAAACAAATCCTGTTTTCTCCAAACTGGCAAATTTATCAAGATGAAAAAGCAGGATTCCAGCAGATAACATTCAATCGTTATCAACAAAAACTGAAATACAGTACTGTACTTCCTGTTGTTTTTCTTCTTTAAATTTTACACTCAAACTAAATAAGTGTAGCACCACCTCGAGGCAAATAGTATAATTACACTCTATATAAGCAAGAGACCAAAGTATGTATTACCTATTAAAAAATATATATATTATATAGCAGTAATCTGGAACCCAAGTTTCATTTTTTTGTTACTGTATTCAATTTACTAGGTTAAATAGTATTGAAAGCAACACAAAGGAACTTTCAATTTACGTTGCTTATGGCAGTGCTATATGGACAAAAGTGGTAATATTATGCCTGAAGGAAGACCGCATTTCCCATGAGGACAAGTGCATTGTGTTGCTTTTGAGCTCACGCCAATGAGTGAAAGCCAGGCCAATGTTGATCATCTTTTATAGTATAGGGTAGCTTCCCTTTTTCTTTTTTGTCTCCTGAGACAAAACTTTTCAGTTGTTTTGCAGCTTCTGCCATGCAGTAATCATTCGTCGATGTTCAAATTGACTTCCGTTTTTTGGGGAAAGGGGGAAGTGACGTATACCGTGAAGCAGTCAGCACATTTGTAGGTTTTTGTGTGGCAAAGTTACCATTCAACATAAATATTTTATTAAGGTTGAGAAGTTCCTTAGTGCTTCTTGAAGTCATCTCGTAGCACTGTGTCAAAGAGTGGAGAATTAAACTTTAATTGACAGATCTGATAGGCATCTAGTAATAAAAAGAACATTTTGTCTGCTAGCCTGTAGTCAAGGAAAAGGTGAGTGTGAAGTAGACCGTTCCTCCCAAAAAAGAGGGAGAAATACTGTACTGTTGAGTTATTAAGGTCGATTGTACGATTATGACAGCGGGTGGCTCCATCTACAACGCGAGAGAACGCAATAATAACTCAATAAAATATGAGTTTGTGCTGTTATTTTTAGTTTCAGATTAAGTCAACCACTCTTATTATTTTTATCTTGACAGGAGGTTCAGAAATATGTCAGGAAATGAGTCGACCAGCACACAAAGGCAACCAAATGACAGGGAAGAAGACAAAGGAATCCAAAATTATTTTAAGGACAAAAAGGAAGAAGCTAGAGAAGGAAAGAAGCTTGGAAGGAAAAGAGGGACAGATGCAAGGAGAGCAGGAAAGAATCAAAGGTAGAGAATGTGACAAATAGTAAAGGAATCAAGGGAGAAGACATAGGGGGAAAAAATGAAGGCTGTTGAAGTAGCAAGATTTGTTGTTGCTTTTGACTGAATAAAGAAATGTGTGCCAAAGCACAAAATGAGTGTTAGTATTAAGCGCTTGGAGAGCGGGTATCAAATACAAGAGCAAAACCAGAGGTCCAACGTTACAAGGGCAGAGAGAGGGCGGCGTGAAAAGAGACGACAGGCGGAGTAGACGAGTGGCGGGAGGAGACAAGAAAAAGCTAAGTGAAAGGTAATGAAGAGTGGAAGCACTTAGTTCACTTAAGCTGACAAAAAGCCTGCACTAGAAAATCTTTGCTCGCCATATTTAGATATAGTGGGCATGGTCGCTTGATGTGCACTTAAATAGCACGCAGACCTTGTTCCACATCCCAACATCAGGCTCCGGATTGTGCGGCCCCCTTCATCTTTTATCAACCCAAATAGAAGCAAACTCAAAGCCAAGATGTGTTGGAAAGTCAGATGAAAAGTGCAATACAAAAATTATTTCTCCATAGTTCCATTTCTTTGGAATTAAATCAGCGACAGTATTTCTTGACATTTTCTGAGTGAATTGATACTTCTTTTTTTTTTTCACAAGTGTGTATATTTTTCGCAATGTATAAACCTCCTTTACTGCCAGCCATTTTACAGCATTTTTACATTTTCAAAGATACTGTGTTGAATGATTATATACTATATTTAGAAAGTCAATTATTGATATGTCCCTGTTAAAACCTTGAAACGACTAAATTGGTGCTGTAAGCCAATTGTGACAAAATAAAGTCACTATTATCACTCAAATCAGTAAATCAGTTCAGTTTGATATTGTCAAAATGGTCCTGCATTCATCTTAGCTTATTTCTATTTGTTTGCCTATTATTTATCCAGCAAGACATTTCATTTGGGGGGCTCTCTGTTGGTTATTGTGGTAAAAATGAGACCTCAATTAAGCCTCTTTTGTCTCATCAATATGAACATTAGACTGATTACACATGATTGTACAGAATCTGTTGTGATCCTATTTTTAACACGATCATGAATAGTAACTATGTATAACACTAGAAAGCACCTTACAAAAGATGAATCCTGCAGGGGAAGAAATAGAAGGAGAAAATAAGCCAGGGTGAGACGGCAGCATATTTTTTTGTATGCTAATCAATGCAGCACTTAACTTCCTTCAAATTCAACATCGAAATCATTTACTGCTATCTAATGCAACAATGCACGTTTGTTGTAATACGAAGAATAGTATCTCTGTCGTTGTCGTGACGACATGTGATCACACAGAAATAACTCTTCACCAACATCAACGCTAATGTTCGCGGCTATTTTCCTTCTCCTGTCTGTCTGCCGCAGCTGAATGCAAACTCACTTCCCATTCCACCTTTGGCTGCCGCAAATAGAAACAGGCATCTCTGGGGGGTTGGAAGGTCTCTCTGCTGGACAGGGGCGGGCGCTTGACCAGGGAGGGATGATTAGAGGAACGGAGCGGATTGGCTTGAATTTGAAAAAGGTTTTAAACGGTCACCTTTGCACAAAAAAAAGAAGTAATTAATTAATTAATACAGAGTGAGAAAACATGTCTTTGTATTAGTGTGTCTAGCAAAAGACTGAGCATACTTTTGTTTAAGAGATCATCTTATATGTGTTAAATTTTTTACAAACCCAAACACTCCTTCAAAAAATGCTGATAAAGATTTATTGTTCGAAAAAAAAAAAAAAATCCAGGAAGCATCTCAACTGCTCAAAAACACAAACAGATACTGGTGGGGGAAGAAAAAATATGTGAATATGCTAATCTGCAGGTGCCGACCCGCGAGTATTCAGAAATTGACTGTAATTTTATGTTGTAACGTCACCATTCACCACTAGATGGCAGACATCTTATACTGCTTTGTACTACAATGTAAGTAGGCCTAGTCATTTTTTTGCAGATTTTGAATGATATGCAGGACCTCAATAATAACAAAAAAAATAATAAGTGAGTTGATTTTTGTATTTAAAAAAAAATGCAAAAAGTGAATTCTCTCACTTAATGTTGGTTTTGTTGTTCAGCAGTTTTGCGCCAATCTTAAACAAATTACAGTATGTGATCATTGTGTTGTTTGCTTCAAACGCTTTGTTGTTGGGTTAGAATAGTGGATCTTTTTTTTTTTTTAACATGCATTGAGAATTGTGAAAAATTAAATATGTTAAGGACACATATTTGCACATATGCACATATGTTGTCCATATTGGCATTTTTTGCCATTATTCTGATTAGGAAGTGCATGGTCTCCATCATTTAAGTAGCCTGTCCCTGGTCTCTGTCACTCTTGGTGGGATATAGACAAAGTGGAAAACACATTAAATTATAAATGTCTGGCTTACTTGCTGGACATATAGGAGAGATTCTTGGAGGAACATTGGGAAACAAAAATAAATAAATATATATATATATATATATATATATATATATATATATATATATATATATATATATATATATATATATATATAACGAAGAAATTGAATCCCAAATTCCAACTGTTCCCTCTTTCTTAGAGGCAGAAGAGAGGGAGGGAATTTGTGTTGGTATTGTGTTTATACTCTGGCTTGTCGGTAATTTTTCAAGGTCGGGACGAGGTCTTACTGTGGTACCAGGAGTAAACCGCCGTGCTTGCTTCGTTTGAATCTGAGGTGTAAAATACTGTTTGTGAGAGGAAAAAACGCCACACAAGCAAAAAAGAGAAATAGATCAGATTTTTTTTTTGGGGGGGGTGCATGAGGCACAAAAGGGAGGTGTAGTGTGTGTGTGCGTGAGCTACAGTTTCATGCCTTCAAATCAACAATGTCTGATCATTTAAGTTTGCATTTAATTATGTAAATAGGGTGCACTTTAGCAACACTTTTTGGTGCCCAGAGCACCTTACATTCACACACTGGAAGGCACGTTTTATGTTACTACTAACACAAAGAACTAGCATTGACAAAAAAAATCTAAAATCAACCCAGTGAAGGTCGTATCTATTTTCTGGCCAAATATCAACTGAGATAGGCTCCAGTTACCCGAAGCAGTATATAACATACATTTTTGGACTGCATATATTTTCCCAATATTGTTAGAGCCACTGTCCTCATAGACGCGCATAACAGCTCCTGAAAAAATACCCTCAGTGCCAATTAAAGGATGAGCAGAAAGTGCCAGGCAGCTAAGTCGCCAAGGGAGCTGGCAAATGGCGGCGAGCAACTTCTTTAATAATAGCAACGTGTGAAGAAGCCATGCAAAGTGAAAGGAGGCTCGGGGTTGCAACAACAGAGAAATCAAAGTGTGACATGAAATATTCAGCCAGCCCTCACAGGAGGCTGTCCACAAATAGGTCAGCTCAATATGGTAGCCTAATATTGGCACACACTCGCGCGCGCACACACACATGCACACACACAATCCGAGCAGCAGACAATGCACATCAATGGAGTCTGCAGAGAGCTACAGTTGATTTTGTAGAGTAGTAATTGGGACCAGTCGGCTCCCACTTGGCAGCGGTAGTAAATAATAACATTATGTCGAATTAAAAAGATTCACAAACTATGTCATGTTAATGAACAGGTGTATTATAATAAATTTGAATTGCAGAAATTTTGATTGATTTTAGTCGTCCCAGTCAAAAAAAAGGAGCTCAAATAAGTTGTTAGCATTATAGCATGTCATGTTTTAATGTTTTTGGAAAACAAAGAGGGGGGGTACAATAAATGTAACAAAACAAGAAGCTTTTTGATTGAACTTTTGCGTATTACCATGACCTAAATGACTGAAAAACACAATTTTCCGAAAACACTTACTACCTACTTTCTATACTAAAAACAATTAGTTTCTTATGTAACAGAAATTCCTGAGACGATGAATATTGCTTAGCTTGTAAGCTAAAATGCTGAAACTGAAATATTGACTTTCACTATGGGTCTAGTTAATAGCCTATACTGCGACTTGCACTTTTTGAAATAAAATACTGAAATAAAAATCAAGTCATCCAAAATATTCAAATGTAGCTAAATTCACTGTATGATGTAGTCAAGTGCTGCATGTATGGCTTCATGTCAAACTCCCTTAACTCATTCACTGCCATTGACGGCTATAGACGTCAAAAATGTATTTGAACTATTTCTATTAGTTTAGCATTTTTTTCCACTTTTGTTAACAAGAGTATGAAAACCTATAAAAAAAATGTATTGTACATTTAGAACAGATATAAAATTCTTGATTACTCTTGAGTTAACTAGTGAATTCATGTGGTTAATTACAATTAAGCATTTTAATCACCTGATGCCACTAATTGAAAAATGAATAAATATATATATATATATATATTATAAAAAAAATTCTGGGCGTCAGACGATTAATTTTTTAAAATTGTAATTAATCGCATGACTTCAATAGTTAACTCATGATTAATCAAAAATTGTATATCTGTTCTAAATGTACAATATTTTTTTCTAGGTTTTCATACTCTTAACAAAAGTGGGGAAAATGTGAAACTAATAGCAATAGTTCAAATGAATTTTTGACGTCTATAGCCGTCAATGGCAGTGAAAGAGTTAAATATAAATGTACTTTTTTGAGAATATGCAAATGTTCCAGTTTAAGGTTCCTTTTATCACACAAAAACAAACTTTTACCATTTTCCTTCCTGAGCTGAAAAAAAATAGGAGAAAACAGCAATAACACTCATGAGTTGCTTTTTTGTTGTTGTCATGAGAGGGTGCAGAAACGTGGCAACTCATTTTAATTCATGGTCCGCTTCCAACCAAAGTTAACCCCAAATGGGCCAGACCAGACTAGAGTGGGTTTCAATAATTAATGACAGGTCAAAATATTATTAATAGTGCATTTGATTTATTTGGCGCTTTTTCTTTTGCTTTCACACTCAAAGCCCTTCAATTTCAGTTTTTTTTGTGTACAAATGCATTATGAAAATATTCTCATTTATTATCTTATTGCAGAGTAATTTGTAATTTCATAACAAAAATCTGCGCATTTTCAAATCCTGAGTGAAAGATTTCATAATGTAGCCTAATTTAAATGGTCATCAATGTGCCCTCCAAAAATGAGCAACAACAGTGAATTTTTGTGGAAAAACTGCAGTTTGTGTTCTGTCCTCATGGGTCAGATTGGACCCTCTGACGGTCCAGTTCTAGCACGGGCACTGCATGTTTGACAATCCTGCTCTAGTCTAAATTCTGTGCCTCATATGTGCGAAGCGATTGGCTGGCGACCAGTCCAGGGTGTGCCCCGCCTGTCAGCACACTCATACGGAGGCTACATCCATCGAAAGGTAACATACCAAACAAGAGAAAATTTAACACCATGAACAGTAAAAAGCCACCCCACTGGGGTGACCCCAGGCACGAACCCCTAACCAGCAGATATCGTAACCACTGGTTCAACGTACTGGCCTCATACGAGCCAAAAAGTTTAGGAACCCCTGAACTATACAATCACTGCGAAAATGTGAACGATACAGCTTGTTGGAATGGGCAGGTCACAGGTGTACCTAATGAAGCGTCCGCAGCGTCGCCCTCCTCTCACCTGAGCTCAACGTGGTGTTGCACTGCCACTTGTCGGTGCTCATCGGCTTCCAGCAGGACTCCCACAGGGACAGGTAGTATTGGTCGTCAGCCGTCACCCACGCGGGACTCATCACGGCGCCCACATCCAGGCACAACGCCAGGAAAACGCAAAGCAGCCCGACCAGCTTGAGCGGCGTGAGCGGCGAGGTGCTCGCCGACTCCTCCGTCTCGGTGACAGCCGACGACATGGCGGGGGCCGCGGATGCGAGGAGGAGGAGGAGGAGGCGGGGGTGGAAATGAAAGAATCCCGGAGAACAGAAGTCCGTTGCTTGTTTTTCGTGGGTGTGTATCCCACGCGTCGGACGGGACGTGCTTGTGCCTTGTGGGCATCACTGGAGCCGAGCAACGGAGCTTGATAGGCTAACCTGAAGCCGCTGACGTCACTGTTCCCTAGTGAGGGGAGGTAACGATGTTCAAATATTTGAAAATTATTTGATGTGTGAATCAAAACACAAGATTATTACCCTTTTGAATCAAAGAGCAAAACAATTGTCAACTTTGTTTAATTAGCATGTTTTGTTAGGAACAAATTATATTCATAAATGTAAATGTCTAAACTTGAAACCTTTATTCAAATTATTTTTGATTGAAATTGACAATTATTAAGTCTCTTTAACGAACAAGAAATGTCATTTGATAATTAATGTCCATGCAGAATTATATTTAAAAAAAACTCTCGGAGCTTAATGAATGTTATTGTTTAAAGTTTTCCCCCATTTTTAATTATTATATTTTTATGGGATTCATGTAAATTGGATTGACCGGTATTTGTATTATTCATCTATGTTAAAATTAAAATAAATAACAATAACAATGTTCAAATACTTCGTTTTTCAGGTACATTTATTTACACCGACATGAGAATTTTTTTTCTTCTAACGACATTTTACTTTTACTGCCTACATTTGAAAATAGATCGATGTATACTTTATGATGGACGGTAATTACTGTACTTAAGTAAATTATTCAGGTAGTAATGTACTTCACTTTAGTATTTATGGAGAAAAATAACCTAATGTATTTATGGAGAAAAATAACCTAATGTACTTCACTTTAGTATTTATGGAGAAAAACAACCAATCAGAGACATACTTGAGGAGCTTTGCTAAAACCATGTCATAAACTCTGGTTACTACTTAACCGGTTTAAACTCCAGTTCGCAACAAAAGTTGAAATGAAGGAATAAAAGTGACATCAGGTCACATTCAACTCTTGCTAGCACTAGCAGTATTAAACTCTTAACTCCTTAAAGTATACCTTGCTAGTATAGTAAATTAATTGCAATTGATCTCAGTGTTCAACTTTGCCGTTTTATTTTTATGTGCTGACAGATCCACTTTATAACGGCTCAGTTTGGACACGCATTTCTGCTGATTATAGCTTGATTTCTTTTGAACTGTTCTGCACAGTTTTCATGGTATGGCGTTCACCCTGAAATCTGTCAAATCATCAAAAAAAAAAAAAACTTAGCTTGCTACTACTTTCATCACCTTTTGATCACATTATAGTTGGGGAAGACAGTGAGATCCCACAGCAGGAATAAAATATATAGGATATTAATATATCAGAATGTGAAGCATAACTGTAATATTGTGAAGTTATTTCATGAATCCTTAATAAAGGAATATAGGCAACCTAAAAAAAAAAAAAAGACCGATAAGCGCATGGTAGATATTACATTTCAATTTAGATTTTTTCAGCCCCTTAACATGCCAAAAGCACAACACCTTTAAGTGTAAAGTGGATTTTAAAGCATCGAAACATTACCGTTGAGGGCACATAATACGGCAAAATTATCACAGAATACATTGAAATATATACAGTAAAGTGGAAATAAAAAGTCTACACACCCCTTTTCAAATACCAGGTTTTTGTGATTGAATGTGAGACCAAGATTAATCATTTTCCCACCCTTTATTTGAACTATAACCTGTACAACACAAGCACAAACAAAACAAAACAAAAAGCCTGAAATGTGGTTGCACAAGTGTGCACACCCTCTTCAAACTGGGACATGATTGTATTCAGAATTAGCCTGTCACATTCAAGCTCATGCGTCGGCACACACAGCCCACCATTAACTCATTCACTGCTATTGATGGCTATAGACGTCAAAAATTCCTTGGAACTATTTCTATTAGTTTAACCTTTTTTTTTTTTGTTTGTTTATTATTGTACATTTATAACACATATAAAAAAAACATTAATCGTGAGTCAACTATTGAAGTCATGCGATTAATTACGAATGCAAATTTTAATCGTCTGACACCCCTAATTATTATTTTTTTTTTTTAATTAGGGCATCAGGCGATTAAAATTTGTAATTGTAATGACATGACTTCACAATTAATCATACATTTTACATCTGTTCTAAATGTATAATAATTTTTTTCTAGGTTTTCATACTCTTGTGAACATAAGTGGAAAAAAATGTTAAATAAAAATAGTTCAAATTATTTTTTGAAGTCTATAGCAGTCAATGGCAGTGAATGAGTTAAAAGTGCCTCTGATTTATCCCAAATAAAGTTCAGATAACTGAGCAAGGTTGTTATTTAAAAAAATATATATATTTTTTAAAATTGTGCTAACAACTGACTACAATTTTGAACTATTCATAGTTCCTTCCATCTTGCCTAAGGCCCCATTTCCAGCTCAACAAAAAACAGTCCAATAGCCTTTGTGGGATTACTTGCAGTCAGTTGGGCAGACACCACCCGGCATGTGACAGGAATGTGAGAGACTATAGCCACAATAATAAGTAACATAATGGAGGGAGGACAAAGAAAGAACAATAACGACAGGAAAGTCATATGCAGGTGTTAAGAGGAATGAAAACGTCAAAAGCGCATGCAAGAATTAAGGGAAGATGACGTGCATATATTTTGCATATTTGTTGACAAACCAAGGTGATGCAGGCAAGGGGATATACTTACAACCACCCATCCCACTACTATGATCCTCAGCAGGTGTTGCCGTAGCAACAGATAAGCCACGCTAACAGTAATTAGTGGACGTTCTATTGCCTGAAGTAATAAGAGAATGATTAGACAAATCAATATATTACAGCATCGAATCAAGGAAAAACAAAAGCAAAACAAAGCAGCTGATTTGAACTAAAACATTTTTTAATTCAATTTCCAAAGTTACAACTCAGTGCTATTTTTGGATCGCTAACATGCGGTGCTGCATATGCACATACTGCATCATGTACATACTGCACAATGCTTTCATCTTTTCTCCGCTCAAAGGTTCTTGGAGTACCTGCTGCTCTTGTGTGTGTATGTCAAGGACGACGGTTATGATGACTTAACAGATTTGCATGCGCATAAGTCGTCTGATAAAGAGCTGGAACTGTAGCAGCAGGATATGAAATATGCTAATGTACCGAAATAATAATCAGCTATCATCTCTCTCTGCCTATCTCACACACACACACACACACACACCAAAGACAGTCTGTTTACATGCCACCTGTTGTTGCGTCACAAGTTCATTTAATGGTCTCAGCTACGTATATGCATATTTTTTCATGGGTGGCAGCTGTTGGATTTCCACACTTTTGCCGTCCGTAAAAGCAATCAAAAAGTAATTTCCCCAAATCCATATAACCTCTAAAACAACCCGAGAGGGCCAAGTTTTTTTTAGCAGTTGTAAAAGATCAAACGCAACACAGTATTATGGAACATCGCCTATTTTTATGGATACAAGATGGCTGAGGTCAAAGCAGTACATGTCACAATTTTTAGCTTCAACCTTTAGTGCCACATTACGACCTACGACTTCATGACCCGCAACCCCGCCTCCCCTCACATCACAATCACTAGGGTGATTTATTTAATGGAAGGCGAGTTTTCTGAACGCAGTCTCAATTCTCAAATCCTCAAGGTTGTCCAGGATAGGATTTAAAAGCCCTCAATTTAAACGGCGTGATTTATGATGTGATTTAGAAACCATGGCTGTTATTATCTAACAAAGAAGGAATAAAAGATGTAACATTTTATTTGAACCGACGCAGCAACTAGTAAATCCGGGCCATTTGTTTGATTTCCTTCTCATCTTAGCTGATTGTGTAAAATTTCAAATAGCTTTTCATCAAGTGCCATCATTAAAAACTCAATCACTGTCCAGTTAACATGCATTTTTGACATATTACGCCGTCAATGGCAGTGAATGATTAGAATGGAAAAATTGAAACAGTTACACCCAAATAAGAAACTCGCGAGATGGAAAGATATTTTCCAAAAGCAGGGAGCCTGCGAACTCATGGCAGTTGAGGGGCAACGGATGCTAATTTGATGTCACGTGACGATCAATTAACATTCATATAAATAATAATAAGTTGGTCTGTGCTTTAGTGCAGAGCAATACAAGAATACTGTACTTGGAAAACCTTTGCACTCTCCTTTTACAAAACTAAGAACAACCTCTTAAGAATAAAATGTCATTTACTGTGGTTTATCATCTGCACGTGTGCAATACAACTGATAACAGTGAGGCGCGCATTTTTTAACTCAAGGTATTTGGAGCTGAAGAAATGCAGTATCACACTCTAGGAAATATTGTCACTCCATTTTCTACGCGTACAAAATCATTCGCAAAACTATAGGTGACTCTGAACCGTATACATTCGAGAAATATTTTAAATGTGCAAGACAGTGATCGCTTGCCCTGCATGGTAAAGGTATCATCTTTATACATTCAACATACATATATTTAATTATTTGTGGAAGTCATCAATTATTATTGAGGTCATACATGCAAATGCTAAGGGTGCTGTAAACATTGGGATGAAATTCACCTCAGTATAGACCGACTGTAATTCTATTCAAACTAGTTAAAAACCATTAACTGTTAAAATAGAAAAATCAACAGATTCAAATTTAAACCAATGCCCGATTATTATTATTATGAGCCAAAATGATAATACCAAATAAGTCCCCCTCCGAAGCATCCGTTATACAATGTCAGTCATTTAGCACAAAGATTCTGATGAAGGGTGCCGCCATATAAAATGTCACACTAGGTTTGGCACTGCCTTAGTGAGCCAGTTTAAGCCCGTGGGCCGTATGTTTGACACCGCTGCATGAAATGAGGAGTTATCTGCGAAATTTCAGCGAATTTGCCAGTGCCGGAATACGAAGATTCCTTGTTACAAAGTTGGGAGGATGTTGACTGACGGGTCTGAGCGCTGGCGCGGTGTTGTCGGGGGACGATGCAAACAGGGGAGCGCTTACACCTCTGATGTCATACAGCCACTGCATGCCCGTTGCCTGTGGTCATAATTGGCCAAGCTGTCAAATGGCGCAACTTCGATAGGGCCACGAGATCATAAACAGTGCCAACAATATTGCTTTGGAGTACCTGGATGATAAGCCTTGCATTGTGCCTCTTATTTTTGACGGTGGGGGTGAAAAACACATTGATGAGGGCACCACTGGAATTGACAGGTGGCAACATTCCGGAGGTTGGAGTTACAGCGAACTCATCGCTGCCGCCTGGCTGGAATGTTGCAGTAAACGGCTCGGGCCTCCTAAAAATTTGGAGTGCATGCATTGAAATTAAACAGACAGATGGACAGACAAATGGATAGCTTGTTCAGCTCCTACTTATGTTACCTCAACAAGTGGACATATTCACACACATGGGCAAAACAATTGTAACCCTCTGTTAATGAAAGACAAACAATTAAAAAAATAATACAGTAGTAACATGTGAAGGTCTAGAGATTTGTTGTATTGTCTAAATGTGAGTTGTTGTTTTTTCCAGGCTATTACTATGCCCCCCTCCCCTTTTTCTTCCTGTGTCCTCCTTCCTTTTAAGATCTCAAGAGGCCTTTTCTGTCCTGTCTGTTTGCTCATTGATTTTCATGTTTATGAGATGGTTTAAGCCTGTTAAGTGTAATTTCGTTGCCCTGCACTTGTGCATGTGCAACAACAATAAGGTTCTTCTTCTAATTAACAGGAACTTCAAGCTGCTTAAAAAGGTCTTATAGACTTGACCTTACGATGTGTGTCGATGGTTTTCTATCTAGTCTCCTGAGATAACCAGCCCCTTTGCTTTCTCTGGTCCATGTTTCGCTCTAAAAACTGTTGGGTCAAAAGTAACCCAATTTTGGATCAAAAATGGACCAATCCTTTTTATGGGTGAATTTGACCCAACTTTAAGTCAAAAAATGGGTCTTTTTTTGTGAGAAAAGGTGTACTCTTCTGTGCATAGTACATCAGAACCTCACGGTGTCCCCTCATTCCCATAAAGGCATCACCAACCTTTTGCTTACCAAGAGCTACCAGTTTGCGTTCTGCAATAACACATTTTGCGCAAATGACCTTTAATAGAAAAATTATTGATGAAATTCGTTTATGTGAAGACACAGATCATGGCAATTATTTCCTCACAATAATTGCCTTAGTAAAAATGATTTAACAAGGCAGAAGACAAGATATTCAAAGAGATTTTCAAATGATCTATTCTACAACATTGAGCTATTTTTAGAACAGGCCGGTGAGATACTTTGTGATCCTTGCGAGTTTCCATGTTGGTGAACCCTGCTTAACCCTTTACCAACTAATGCAAAAAAAAGTGTACATTTTATATTTCCTTCCGTCAGTTACAACGATACCATAGTTTTAAGAATATGAGCCTCTCCGAAATGGTTGAGAAAAAAAAGCTAACAATAGCAAAAACAGGAAAAAGAATACTTGATACTTCAAAAGAACAGCTCAAAGGTTTGGGGACATTTTTTTCATCTTATTTTACGCTTTAAAAAAAATAGAATATTAATTAATAATAAAGAAATAATAATAATAATGTTTTTTTAATAATTAAATAATAATAATACATATATCAGCATTTCATAATTATTAATTAAAGAAATAAAATAAAAAATTATATATATATATATATATATATATATCATACACTGAGTACGCCACCTTTCTCAAACAGCCCCCTCCCAACATTACTGAAAAAGTCACATTTGAAAACGGCGATTGGAAACATTTCTTTCATGGAACAGAGCAAACATACACACCGAGTGGTGCTGGTCATGTAGAAGCCCAGCGCGGACGTTTTACCAAACTCGGTGACATCTGTGTCAATGACGTCATCAACCTGAGGCTCTGTGGCAGTGACATCGAGGGAAAACTCCCATATTTGTCCAGACGCATGCTGCACCACCAGAAATGCTGAGCACCTGTACATACACACACATTACATACACAGACACATAATTAGTATCTTCCTCCATTGATACTTGATTCTAATTTTCAATGTTTTCAGCTTATAATGCCTCGGCTTCCTCATCTCAAACTGTAGGATTCTAGTGTGTGTGTGTGTATGGAGGGCGGCGATGCAGGCAGGCTGGTCGTTGCACAGTGGGGGCAGTGGTGCACCCCCACATAATTTGCTCACAGAGTGTTAACTCTGCAAGGTATTGACTCTGCCAGGCACATTAATGGACCTGCAGATTAAGATCGAGCATGATGAATGAATTCTCTCAGCAGGAAGCCAAATGCAATGCACAAGACTAACAAGATTTGGCCATTTGTGGCAGTAATAGTGTTATTTGCAGTTAAACGCTTAAGGGGTTCACAGAAGTGGGCATTCTTTGCTTTAAATGTTGTCATTGGACAGACGATTTTGAGTATGCGCTGACAGGACTCGCACTGGTGATGGAAAATCTTGAAAAAAAATGGTTGCGTTTGTTGTATTAAAGTTGTGTTTGGAAAGCAATAGAAACAAAAAAGCAAATAATTCACAAAATTGTGTGAGTGGGTCGGTGGGTTTAACCGTATAATGTCAAACGTATCATATTAAATACAATACATTTTTAGCCCTCATATATTCATGAATATAATATTTTTTTCCCCATTAAAACCCTGACGTATATGATCTGACACATGCATTGCACAGATAATCCATTAGAGGGCAGTATCACCCAGCTGACAGCTTTTCCAGTGACCTTGCAACATCCCCCCTATGGACTATATGCCACGGAAGAGGCAGGACTTCCAACTTCCGGGTTTTCACCCATCAACTTTGTTTCCATTTCTGGTTTGCCACGTGTGGGCCGCGTCCCAGTACTTGCGCTTCCGCCTTTGTGCCCCTCGGTTGCGCGTTCCCGTCGTCGAGTGCGAGGCTGCGAGTTTGTAGTGTCTGTCTCAGTGTCCAAAGCATTTTAGATAGCCGAGACGCTGTCGACGAATGTTGGAACGCGGCCAGCTGCTGGCCGGAAACGCCTAAGAGCTTTATTCTGACTTTGTGTTCCAAATTCCTATCCCTAGCTTCGTTTCTTGTTTCCAGTTTCTCACGTGAGTCTTTTGACATGTAGTTTTATGTTGTTGTTTCCTCGGCTTATTGCCTGAGTGCTTGTTAACCACGCGTTGAGCCTTTCTAGCTCCGTAGTCTTGTGTTTCCTTAGCTTTATGCTTGAGTGATTGGTATCCACGTTTTTCCCACGTCGCTTTTAGTTTATCCCCTTTGTATAGCTTTTGTATTTTGTTTTTTCTTCTTCGCGTTGTGCGATTCTACAGCCCTCTAGTGTATTTTTGTTACTTTATTCTCCTTGCATACTTTGCCAGCGACTTTTTGTTAACTGTTTTTCTCCTAGCTTCGTCCAGCGCTTTGTGTTGTAGAATTCCGTTGTGTACAATTCAATTTGTCAATACACACCCGTTGTGTCTGCCTGTGTGGGATCCACTATTCGGTTATTCCGGAAATCATTACACTACCAGTGCACATTAGGAAAGTCCTTTTGCAATCCATTATTAAAATCCACCTTAAAACCAATTTTTATTCCTTGGAGTTCAACATAGCTTATTTTAGTGTCATATTTGTTTTTAGTATTTTTTAACTTTGTAACTGTTTTCTTACTTTTTAATCATATGTTCAATTGTTATGTCCGTTAATCTAAATTTTTATTTATGTCCAGCTCTTTGTTTCAGCTGTGGTTATTTTAAAGTTTTTTTTTTCTTTTTAAATAAAAATGAGTTGTGATGACCAAAACTTTTTCAGTGCCTGAATTCTTCATTTCTGAATCTTAGGCTAACAACATGATGGAAGAAGCTAAACCATATTGCTTGGCCTGCTGAAAAGAACTGAAAAACACTGCTTATTTTGTTGATAAATGTATATTCCATGAATTTAGTTTACCTATTTAAAAATTCACTAATACACTAATGAACTGTTATGGTGTTTTTCTTGAGACCAAATCTATTTTTTTTTTTTTAATTATTTATTTTTAACCCAACGTTCCTAATTTGCCACAGTGGGACGAAGGGAGTATCCAGAGAGAATTTCATGAGGCTTAGTGTATTTAGCTTGTAACAAATTAATACAGATGAGGCAAAAAAAACTAATAACGCAATGTTTACTTGTCATGTCATCTGTTATTTACAAAGCAGGAGGACAAACTGATTGAACGCTCTCCCTCCTGCTGTGCGTCTGGATCACGACAATCTTTCTATGACTTCAAATTGCTTCCTCACAGGAGGGGGTGCAAAATCTGCCATTTTTCTTCACATATCGGACATGTTGATCCATATGAAAAGGAGCGCTGTGAGGATATATGAGACCGCATGGTTGTGTGTCTGCATCAATCAAATGTGCGCATGGTTGCCTTCTGTCAATGTGCATCAAGCTTAATCTGGTGGTTTTTGTGCCCGCACCTGCATTGCTTGACCGGACTGTAGAGCAGATTGATGGTAAGCGTTACAACGCCGGTCTCGGGGTCTCTCCTCCCTGCTTCGATGGAGGCAGTCAGGCAGTCTTCAGTTTCACTTTCGAAACACACCTCGCATTGGAAGTCTTCCATAAGCACAACTGGAATAGTCAATCGAAAAGACAGATCGAGCAGCTCTTCTTCCCGGCAGAAGGATGGCGGTGCAAAAACAATTATAATAGAATTGCTCGCCAAAAATGGATCTATCAGGATTCTAACAATGGATACATAATGCTAATTTCCTTCAATGCATTTTGATGTGAACCGCATGTTAAAGGCATACTTGACTCATTTAGCCATTTTTATCAGTAAGAAGATCATATTTTGTCTATAATTATGTGACAACGTCATTATTTTTCATGTGCAATTAATACCTTTAAAAACATATTTTTCCCCTTGCTGCAGTCGACTGACGGTGACATCACGCATGCTCAGGAAACAGGTAACGACCAATCATGGCAATCACGTGACGAAACCCAAAAAACAGGTGATGTCATTTTCAGTCCACAGAAAAATACATGAATTATTCAATTAATTCTAGGCAAAATACAAACTTTTTACTGCTGAAAATTGCTAAATGAGTGAAGTATATCAAAGTTGCACAGGAATACACAAACTAGTAATCTTGCCTCGTACCTTTCATAAACATGTTACTTTTTCACCTTTTCAGAATATGTTGTTAAAATAAACACATCTCTGTAAAGCCTTCATCGGGAACTTTAATCAAAGATACTGTTTGATGTGATATGTTGACTTCATTGCTGACAAATCAGCATTCTATTCTGCCTCTTTGACTTTGCCGTGACCTTGACTATTGACCTTTGCGTGTTACAGGCAGACAACACCCCAAACCCCACAGACGACATCCTTTGAAAGTCAACGTGAATCACAAAATGACCTCCTTTGTTTAGGTAAATAAAACCAAACATGAATTTGTGCCACTTGGCCATTTCAAAAAGATAAAGTTGCATGCCAGCCACACCTTCTTGTCCGATTTGAGCTCCTGGCACAAATCCAGTGAGCTGGACATCAAGCCTCTTCTCCAGCTGGCAGCCCGCTTCACACTGGAACTCGTACAGTGGTGAACTATCAGCAGGCGCTCTCACGGGAATCCCGCAGAGAGGGTAGACCCAACAGATGGTCGACAGCTTCTTCCTTGCCCTGTTTAATTATGAGCGTAGCGCATACTTAACACTTCACGATTCGTCATTAGTAGCAAGTGAAAATAAGAAGAGTTAAATTTTTCGGACGACAGTCGCATTTTTTTTTTCTAGCGTGCAACTTTTCTTAGGCCACAACAAGGATTTACAGCACTTACAATAACTGATCTTTGGTCACAATGCCATGCAGGACTCTAGTAAACTTAAACCAGTTTAAATTAAAAAGAAAAACAAACACTATAGAGCAGACAAGAATTCTTGTCAGGCTTAGGTTTAGAACAAGCTTCTCCAAAAGTTCTTTCAGGCAAAAACCTATGAAAAACATCAAAAACAGAACATTTCGACAACCTGTGCTCATTACAACGGCAGATCGAAAATGTATTTATTTCTTAAATGTTATGAATTACTCTTAATGGTAGTGCCGTTTGTGGACTCAAGGAACATGTTCAGATCACCAACTAATCAAAACAAATCTGCCACAAAATAGAAATGTGATAGTAATGATGTAGAAATAATGTCTTGGCATTGCCTTATTGCATTTAATAGTATAGAAATATAATGAATTCCCCCGATGTTGTCACTTGCAATAACGAGTTGGAGAATTTTGCTATTTTCATTCTATGTCGCACTCAATGCAGAATCCTGTCGGAATAAAAATGCAACACACCTTTTTCCGATCGTTACGGGTTTGATGGGCTTCATAGAAATGCACAGCCAGGCCTTCTGTGGGTCCATAGACTTGGGTGCAAACACCACCGGCACGTCCAAACTGCCCCCCTCACTTATCTGTATACCTGTCGCAAAGTAGACAGTTTTTCATACTTCAATATTAACCATGGCCAAGCCAATTTATCTGCTCTACTTCTAATGTAGAATGTATATAAAATGCATTTGGTGTGTTTGTTTGCAGCAAAATCCTGATTTGTAATTTCCCTATAGACGTTTGCGCTTGAAAAAAGACAGTCCATGGCAGGGTTTTAGTAAACAAGCGTCTGTCCTCCTTGATAAACTGAGCAAGGGGATGTCTTTAGTGATGCACTGTTCTATAGTTAAGACTTTCAAGATGAGCGTTTTCTTTAAGTCACTGGAAATGTTCCAGTGGGTGCAGAAAAGTCTCTGCAGCAATCAACAAAGGATGCTGAAGCAGTGATTAAATAACAGGACTGAGGTCTCAGAGGGAAGGAAGAATAGAACTTCAGCTGTAACTTCATAAAAAAAAAAACATTTCATTTAAATGGAATTTAATGGCAATATGTACACAGGAACAGACGTCCTTTGAACTTTCTTGCTGCACGTTTACATGTAAAATCATATCATATCTATTATGCATGGAGACAGTCCTCAATATATGATGCATTTATAATGGTTGTGTTTGGAATATCTATAGCCAAAACTCAGAAGGAACTTCAACTAAGCCAAATTAGGCAAAAAGATTAAATACACAATGTGTAATACTCTAACTGGGAACAGCTACAAGCATCTGTTTTCCAGAGGAATTCTTCACTTTCCACCATACTCCTGCTTGTATTGAAGTGAGTTGAGTTCACTGCCACCATTTAGCACTTGTATTTCAATTTTTTGCTCGCAAGTCCAAAAAAAAAAAAAAAGTCCAAACGACGGCTCATACTGTATGTCGAAAAAGTCGAGGGACTTGTATCTCAAGTCACCACTATACATACACCTCGTTTGAAAAGATTTATATCCATAAAATATACACCCATTAAAATATCTCAAATTTAGCTTTGCTTGCCTTTGGTCGGTGTTTTTTGACATGACATTTTTTGACAAATCTCATTTGCAATCAATGACATTTGTTGTCTCGTGTGCCACAGAAAGTATTTAACGTGAAAGGAAGCTCAAGTGTGTATTCATTCATATGGAACACAGTGCCATATGTAGGAACTTGTGAGATTACATATCTAGAGGAAATTCTGACTGACTGCAGCCATTCACTCAATGAATGACTTTTGAATGAATTGTTTTTGCATTTTCAAGGTGCTTGTTTGACGGGGAAAAAAATCTGTAAACATACCTTCCGCTTGGCTCAGAGATACAGAGAACACATCCTTGTCAGGACTCACTGGAACATAGTCAGGGGCAGCACTTGGCTCTTTATCTATTACACATACACATAAACACAAGTGATGGTGAGTGTATGTGTGTGTGTGTGTGTATGGGTGGGTGGTGGTCGCGGGTGCATGTGAAAGGACAAAATTTGCCATGTAACCTGAAAGTATGATCCCGAGTGTGGCTGGGGACTCGGTGGGGTTTGTGAAGCGAATGTTGAAGGACTCGCTGGAACCGACTGTGGTGGAGATGCTTAAAGGTTCCTCCCGTTCGGGCATGAGACCTCGACCAAACAACAACACACACCATTGCTGCATCTACAGTGAGGAAAAAGGTTCAAATCTCATGTCAGGGAGGTGATACAGCAAAAACAGCAAGAGCTAAAAACCAATTTAGTGGTTAAATGTATTTGTAATGTTTAATTGTATTTAAAAGAGGGAGCAATCCATACATTTTCAGTGTTTACTGAATGTTTATATGCACCTGAGGGCAAGTAAAAGTGATCTTTGCTCCGTGGTTATACTCTCCAATAGATGACGGAGTGAAGAGGACCCCAAGTTGGGTGGCGGAATGGGGATCTACAGTAACCTGAAACACACACATACAAGACATGATAAACACAGAAAACAAAACTATGCACAAATATGACCCCTGGACATGACCTCATCAGCCATGTTGGATATCATTCAAAAATAATTTCAAAAGTCTCCCTTAGGAAAAAAAACCTCAAACCAACATCTATAGTACCTTTTCCACTTGAGATGACTTGAAAGGCAGAATAGAGGGACAGAGGGTAGATAGATGAGGGTTTGAGCAGGGGTAAGGATGACAGAACAATGAGCACAAATAACAGCCATATCAAAAACAATAACAGTCCAATGCTGAACCTGAGAATCCACAGTGAATACAAACAAATCCTTAAAATCTTGACGACCAGAGGTTAGTACAAGAAAAAAAATACTAACAATTCTGTCTGAGCCCAGTTCTAGCTTGTAGTTCCTGGGGTTATTGTTGGACACCATCACTTTGATTGTATCTGCTGTTGGGTTGACCACTGGAATGGACTGTCTAGTCCACCTGAGACAAAAAAAACAACAACAAAAAAACAGGTAATACAGAAAATGCAATTCACTTAAAAAAAAAAATACAAGTGAATGCTGAGTGATCAATTCAAAAAAGAGAAAATAATTGAGGGCTGTATACTGATTAATTTATCATAGCAAATTGTAGCAACACCTCGTTGAGTAGAATCAAAAATTCAGGTCAACGTCATGACAGCATTTTCTTGACAATAAAAAGTGTGAAGCAATAATTGTTTGAAATGGAAAAAAACTCTCACCCACTATGAAAACATTTTGTCTTTTCATTGAATTTGAGTACTTGCCATTTTTCTTTTTGTAAAGGTGAAAATACATAAACAACTTTCTCATGACCCTCAGCATTTTCAGAACTATGGTGAACATTTTTGAGTAATATGCAAAAAACTGCAGTGTGATTGCGGCCTACTTGTGTTGCTACCTACTTCCCCAAAGGACAGCTAGCCTGCGATAATGTCACAACAGCAGAGGGAATGGCATAAAGCTCCAACTGGTACCAAAACTCCCCAACTGGTTCAGATTGGAACACCACACTGGGACCAAACAAAAAAACAAACAAAAAACTGTGACTGCACTGTGCTGGAAAATAAATTAGAGACCATAAATTTACAATACAGTGGTGCTTTGAGAAATAGTTTTGGGACCATTAAAATGTTTTTTTTTTTATGTTAACACATTACAACATAAGACAAAGAAATTCAAACACCCCCCCCCCCCCCCCAAAAAAAATAAATAAATAAATAAACAAACAAATGGACAATTTTGCCAAATTGTCGCAAAACTCCTGACCTGCCCATGCTCTTCCCTATTTTCCCCGGTGAAAATGTAACTTTGTAGTTAAATGTTTCCTGCGGGGGTATTACAACCCAGTCCGCTCCACACAAGTCATCTCCTTCCAGGTCCACGTTGAGCATGAGGAGATCTTCTCCCGGGTTACTGACAGGAATCTCTACGGCAACTGAGCTCTGGAGAGCGGCAACATTGCAAAGACAAAAGCTGATTTGGATTTTTTCGGAATATTCAAGGGGTCGGACAGAAACGTTTGGCAGTGATTTTGTTGAGCTTACTTGAACAGTGCACTGCACGTTAAAGCTGTTCACGGGTGCTCTTGGTTCACACATGATTTCCAGAGTGTAGAACACCTCATAGCGTCCAACAATATTTCCTGAAAGGGGAGTGCAGATGTAAGAAAAGTACAGATTTTCTGTTTACCATTTTGAGTTTTTTAGATAATTGAGGCGTGGCTAAAATAGCACTAGTAGTGACATACTTGACTCCTCCCGCACTACATAAACATTTGAAACCCTTTGCTCACATCAGCAGTTATCCGACACAATTATAACATGTAGCTGGCTAGCTAGCTAGCTAGCTAAGAAATCCTAAATAGCAACAACAAAAATTACCTTTGTCAGCACCTCTCTCTTCTGTCTGATCAATCTCAACAATCTCAACAAATGATACATAACCTGGGAGAAACATTTTAACATTCATTGCACTTTTGCTTCAACTTCTTTGAATCAAATTCTGTTTGGAAGTAGCAAGGCAGGTAAAAGTCACCAGATAGCTCTCCTCGTTTCCGTGGCAACAGAGCAAGGGTGTACAGTGTGCTTTGACCGGGTTGAACCTTTAGGGATAAATTGCCGCTAATAATAGATAGGTCTGTCACCACCTATGCACACACACACATGGGCACACACATTCGTGTTAATGAATGAAGCTCCACTGTTTCACAATCTGCAGCATCTTATTGGGCGTGCATTAAACTGATGGAATTAAAACCAACCTGAAGCGAGAGTGTGTTCTGACTGTAGTTGGGAACACTCAGCTGTCTGTGAGTGGTCTCGCCCACGGGACAGTGTAGTACAAGGTGCTCCACAGGCAGGGGGCGCTCTCCCACTCCTCGGATGGTAAAGACGTGATCCACCCCGTTGTAGTTGTTATGCAAAGTCAGCTTGCCCTGTTGGAGTAGTTTAGGACAATTCCTGGTAACCATATTGTCATTTCAGAGATGCTCATTTGCTCACGCAAAATAAGAATTGGTAGTAGGCTTGCCAAATGTAGTCTCTCTGAGCCACCATAGCGTGTGTGCCCCTGCGTGCTTCTAAAGCTATTCTTTGACCACTAGATGGCGCTAAGGACTACAAACTGGGTCTTTAAAATGGAAATTGCTCCTTTGCTTCATGAGTCGCCACATATTTTACATGAGCGAAAAACAAAGTACATACATTGGACTGAAAAAGTATCTTTGTTTACATACAAATTTACTTCACTGAGTAGTAAAGTGTACAAAATGAGGTAAAACCTACATATTTAGAATTCCCGTACACAAAGAGGGAGGTAAAAGTAAGACAACAAACCATGACAATGCATTGTGCACTTGGATGAAAAGTGAGAGGGTAACAAGCTCTTGTCCCGGCTGGTATAATCAAAACATTTGGACCATGGAAGAATTCACCACACAACTTAGCCTTCAAGGTCCAGTCTTGGTGGGTCTCATTTTGCTGCAAGAAATGGGAAACGATGATACACATTATATCCTAAATACAATTTTTTTTTTTACAAGTTTAATAAATCAAGTCAAGTTTATTTATATAGCCTTTAAGTTTATTTATATAGCCTTTAATCACAACATAGTCTCAAAGAGCTTCACATGTCCACAGTTGACAAATTATAACGACATCCCCTGATCGAACCACAAGAGGGCAAGCAAAAACTTAAAAAACAAAAAGAAAAAGGAAAAAAAACATGAGGGGAAAAAAATAGCAGAGCTTGATTAACAACTCACCAGAGGTATATCTTGTGTGACTGAATGCTGAGCGGGTGAACTGAAGTCCAAATGAACAGATCCTCCCTGTAGAAACAAATATGATACAACTTTTTTTTAAATTACAATTTAAGTACCAACATTAAAATACAGGATACACCTATTCACCCATTTCAGTTTTTATTTCAAAAACTCACCTATTTGAATTTTTGTGTGTTTTTGTTTGTTCTGAATTAGATGCCCCTAAAGGCTTCTTTTTTTTTTAGTTAAGTATGATGAAGTGATACATCTCGACTGAGTGAAAAGTTTTGAATGTCGGAGAGGAGCTAAGTTTAACCTGGGTTGTTGTTTGAAGTTATAGAGTTTTCAACACCACGTGCATGTACTAGTGCATCCCTGGTGCATTTTTCCTGATCTGTTGTAAGTTCAAAATTACATTACTCTGTTTCGGGAGTATATTTATGATTTAAACTATTAATATCAATAATTATGAACATTTCCAGGCAGGCATCATGCGTTTTTTCACTATTCATGGCAGAGCTCGGACATACTGTAGTAGTCATCGTCTCACTTGTCAATCCTGACGGACAATATTCAAAATGCCATTGCTTTATCCATGTCAATATGTACCGGTGAGGTGACCAGCGCCTCCATCAGGTAGACTCTGGTATCGAAGCAGGACTTCAGAACGATCTGACATGAGAACTGTCCCACGGAGTCCGCCTTGAACCGCAGGGGGATTTCCACACAATCATGATCTAGATAGACAAACATATTATCCAACAGAACTGTTGCAAGGAAAGTTTCATGCTTTCACATCATGTATGTGCAATGTGTGTACCTGCAGGATTCTTCCATATGTTGGTCTCTTTCTTTATAGGCATTCTAACAGAGCTGGGTACAGTAAAGTATCGAGGCAATGAAACCTCCACGGTGTACTCGACCCCGCTTTTGTAGTCGACTCCTCTCATTTGGCTCTATCAGAAGGAGTGACATGTTAGTGGGTAGGAATTTTCTCTTTAGACTGAAACTGCTCTCCTCCACCTCGAAATGCAAATAGTAGTCCTGAAGACCAGCTCCTGTTCCAAGTGTGAACACAGTATGTGATGTGTATACCTCCTTTTTGGAAAGCATGCACGCCGCCATGCTTGCCCTCACACTGCTGCTGTGCAAAGTATAAGTCAGCATCCGTCTCTGGAGTTCAATGGCGGTCATTCTGTGTTGAGCCCACATGGCCATGGCGTTTTCCCAGGACGAATTGATCAGGGGCAGGCGGATGAGCTCCTCACACGTCTGTCCGACAGTGCAGCGCAGGCGCAGCGCTGACACACAGCCACCCAAGCCCACTGGTGAGGGAAATACGCTGATGAGATTATCTCACGATGAGAATATAAACAGCTGTCAAAATGAAATAGTTCAGATCTACTTCACTGCAAACTACCATCATAATGAACATATTGTTTCTGATACAGCTTATGAATGGTGCAAGTGTACCTGATATAGTGGCTAGGCCACATGACTAAAACCCTCAACCAGTGGGAGCTAAATTGCGAGTTCACACATCATGTGATCTGCTCACATTGCATTTAAAATTTAGGAGATTTGATGACCCATTTTTTCATAGATGATATGGCATGACTCCTTCTTGTGATTGGCTCCAAGTCAGCACTCCAAAATTGCATTGATAAACAGACAATGTGTTGCAATAAAAAATGTTTTAGCATTTCTAAAATCCCTGAGGCATTTTGCTTGGCAATTTGTTCGTCTCTTACCGGAGTTCCCAGGGATGGTGAATATGTTTGAACTGTGCCGAACTCTGAGAGGGGAAGGTAGAGGCAAGTCTGCAGTTGCCTTCGCCATGTAGACCATATCACCGACCTGGAGAAACACAGATACTTGTACATTTCTCTGTCTGCACTTGATTATAGTGTATATATTTTCTGGGAGGTCAATCAATAGAAATGCACACTCACAATGACACACCAGGAATTAATTTTAATCCATAAAAGAGACTTTAACAGAGCAGTCAGACATCCGTAATACAGTTATTTGCTTTGCTTTATTACGATAATTGCGTTGTAGGAATTGGTTGTCTTCATTCATATATAGTGAAAACTCCACAGTGAGAGAAATCAATAAGCATGCTTTTTTTTGTTCATTTCTTTCAAGGGTCAATACACTTATCAACTACAATTATATTAGCTTCTGTAATAACGGGGACTTTATTGAACAAAAACACCATGATGACAATCATACTTGTTTAAATTACTCAAATATAGTGATTTTTTTTACACACAACAGTGGTAAAAAAAACTAATTTAACACAAATCCAAAAAGCATATTTCTCAATCTAGTTTTGTTAAAATAGGAGCCTCTCTGTTTGTCTGTGTAGTTGAAAAAAGATTTTCAGTTGCTGTTTGGAGGCATACTGCTGTCTACCCTAATAATTTAGAACTTCCTTTTTAGGATGTTCCACAGGTTCTCAATGGGGTAGAGGTCAGGGAATGATAGTGGCCAATACCATGAAAAAGCTAAAGCTCCACTGGTATATTTTACAATGTGGGATGGCGCATCGTGTTTCAGGAGTATGATTTTTTTTACAGCGGAAGGAAAGGTTCCTTTTCAGAAGCAGCAATTTTGCCCCCCTTCGACCCCACACCTCTTGAATCATATAAAGTTAAATCGTTTTTGTTTACACAGACAGCACACAAATTCATACACCACTGACCTGGGGACAAATGAGCAACACGGCGCAATACTTGGCTCCTGGACAGAAGGGAAGGAAGTGGAGATTGAGTATGTCCGACTGGTCGGCTTTCAGACTAACACTGCTCACTGTGCTGATGAACTCGTTGCCATCACCGTCTGCAAAAGACACACAAAACACGCATCACATTTAAGTACTCACACACTTTTGTGCGCCTCTGTTATGAATGTGGGCAAACTACGATCCGAGCCCTTTCCTGCCATCTCTTCGTGACAGCTCCTCTCTGAAGTCTTTTCATTCCTGAAACAAAGTCGAATGGGAAGTAGGTTTCACTTGTAGGGAAGAAAGAACCACATATCGTGCATATATTTAGATCACATCAAGATGAAAAAAAAAATGATTGTGCAATTCTACACTTTTGCAAAGTACATTCATATTAATAATGTTTTGCTGAACTATTACCTCTGACAGTGTCATTATTATTATTTTTTATGATGTCTTTTTTGATTGAGTGTTTCTCTTAAAAGTCTCCCAATGGTTAATGAGATTGGTTGTTAATTGAAGAACTATCAAGACAACCTTTCTTGTCTCCTCCATATGAACATTATGTCATGCTATTCAACTTAATGCATTAATGTTGTGCTGGTGTTACTTGGCTTTGAGGGACGCCTGCTGAACGAGGCCTTCGGTTTCCTTTTCAGAGTCCAACGGGTTGACTGTCGACTCCACCAGCACCACCCTGAATAAGCAGACAGTGACAATTGTGCACACAACCCAACCCTACCAATCCCAACCCAATCACTTACCTGAAGCTGGCTCCCACATTAAACGTGTTTGTTATTGGAAGTTTAATCACTTTTAGCACGTAGCATGGAGTCTTGCACTTGATAGTTTTCTGAGAAGAGAGGTGGATTGTCTGAGTGAGTGAGTGAAACGTTTATAAAGCATCATGAAAGGCCTGATATAAATGCATTGTTGTTATTAAAGAGACTATAAAGTGAATTCTAAATACATAAAACTAAGTTTGAAGAGAATTGTTGAAAATGTGCAAAGACTGAGAACTATAAGAACTATTTTGTTCCTGATATTTGGGACGTGGCTAAAACTGGGCCCCTGACTTGGGCCCCAGCATGATTTGCTATGTAAGAACTTGAGCACCTTCATTCGCATCAGCAAAATGCCCAGCCAGAAATCTGTGTGGCCTTGTTAAAGCCCCTCTAGCATTCTCAGCGCCCCACACACACCCCCATCCACCCCCCAACTATCAGTCAAGCCCCCCTGTGTCCCAGGAGAGAGAAAAAACCTGGCGGCCTGCCTGCACATCAGCGGTTATCCGTCACTATTGCGACACGCATTCAGCTAAGTAATAATGCTAATAGCCTGAAAATAGAAAGTCCACTGTCGTAGCCATTTAGAGCGCCTCGTTGTAACACTAAGCCATGAGTGTGCGTTTATCACCGAGAGAAGAGTGAGGGGGGAACAAAAGAAATCTGACATGGAACGTCACAATCTTATCAGAACTTCTAATTGGCCAGAAGTGCAGGTAGGATCGGGTTTAGTATGTTTGTTTTATTGGCGTACTTTTCCCCATGTGTAGGTATTTTGTTGCAGACCCCAAGGTACAAATCACACACCGCCATGGGGACCCCAGTTTCTGCTGTAACTAAAGACAGACAGCCAGATAGGTCCTGTATAATGACACTGGACTTACTGTGGGTGTGATCTGACTAACACAGGTGTTCACTTTGAACGTCAAAGTGGTGCCATGCAGGCCAGTAGCTGAAGTAGAGATGAACAGTAGGACAGCTTCCTTAGATTCCAGGAAGGAGCAGCAGTACTGCACCGTCACATCAGTGCTCGCGCTGTGGAGACAACAGTCGGATAACACACCTTCTGTTTTCAAGAAATAACAATGTCTCCAAATCATGTGTTCAGGATGCGCTTCATTGTAGCCCCGGTTCTCAGGTAAGCTATTCATTTTCTTAGCCTAAACACTAATCAATTCAGAATGATTCGACTTTTCAATACTCAAATGTATTTACAGTAGCACCTTGACTTATGGGTTCTTACTTACTTTGGAGGAATTGTGACAGCAGAGCCATCGGGCACGGAGAACAGACTGGCATCCTGTCCTAGAAGGATGGTCCGGTATTTGACAAGGCAAGCGGATGGGTTTTTCAAATGCACCTGAAATCCACAAACAAGACGCACATGCGCGCTGTATGAGGCTGTGAAGTTTGATCCCTGTTTATGTTTGTGTTTGGCATCCTGTTAATTCTATATGAGGCTATGTGTAGTGTAGAATCCTATCCATGCTCACTACCTTTTCATTATCTGTCACACACAATTGTGCTATTTCACTCACATGGAATTAGTGTGCATCAACACAGGAGATCAAAATCTTAAGCATGTTCTAGATGGATGCATTTTTTCTCATTCTGAAAATACATTGGTTGTGATTTTTTTGCAAGAAAATCTAACATGAGTAACAGCTCCAATGCAGAACGTGTAAATAGTGTCATAAAATGCACAGTATATTTTCTTTATTTGTCCTGTGGGCCACAAATTTACTCGATTACTTACTGTGATTATAGCAAATTGATAGAAAATATTCTCAAAATTCAAGCCCTGGGGTTTAGTGTCACTAAATGGAATATATTAAGTATGCAAAGCAAAACCATACAGGGTCATCATAGCTGTACCTCGGCCATGCTTTACCGCCCATCTTGAGTTTTTTCTTCATTTCCCTCCTAAGCATTTAAATCAGTTTCTTTCCCTGACATTTTTGTTCCACAGCATCTACACTTTCGTACCCTCTAGTTGTTGTGCAGGTCATTTGCATTATTGCTCAGTAATAGAATTTAACAGGTAGGAGGCTTCTGTATAATGTTATTGTGTGTTACCTGCTTGCTCAATGTTCTGTGCAGGCTTCCAGAGAGAGTGATGGTGTTTGCAGGCTGGTACTGAGGCAGTCTCTCGTATAAATGAACACACAGTATCAACATTTGCACCGGGTTGGGATCTGACAAGTCTGTGGGCTGCATACATAAACTCATGCAATATTACATCTGACATTTTGGGCTAGAGTGGATAAAAACAACTCTGCACACACCTGTTCAAATGCCAGGTTTTTGTGATATAAAAAATGAGACCAAGATAAATCACTTCATAACCACGGATGTGACCCATAACCTGTTTAAGTCATTTGGGAGGGGTAAAGAGAGGGGAAGTAAAAAATAAACAACTGAAATGTGGTGCAGACCATCTTATAACTGGCGATGTGGCTGTGTGTTCAGAATTAACCAATCAAATTCAAACTCATGCCGCCATTTAAAGTGCGTCCGATTAACAGGAAAAGCCTACTCTGAACTTTACTTGACGTTAATCAGAGACACATGTGTGCTGACTTCCATTTAGATTGAGTTTGAATATGATTGGTTAAATCTGAACACAGCCATTTCCCCAAGAAAGTGTGTAGACTTGTGCAAAAACATATCATTTATTTTTACTACAGTTCTTAGAAAGCTGTCATTTTTATTCCAATTGAGTTGTATGTGTCACATTAATGGTGAATTGATTCATCCTTGTTTCAGTTTTATATCACAAAAACATGGCATTTGAACAAGGTTGTGTAGACTTTTTATATTCACAATAAGTAAAATATGTTACCTACATACATTACATTATTGTACCTGCAGATCCATGTTGAGCGAAAGTATGGTTAAGGCTTGAACAATAATGATGTTGTTGTGCAGAATCTGCTCCAAGTTGGGAGACGTAGTGTACATCCTCTGAAAGTGGCTGGAGATCTAAAGACATTTATGAATAAAAACGCACACAAAATATTTGAGTAATTTCCCATGCTTGTAATTTAGGGCCGCTGTGACATAAACCTTATATTTTGTTTTTTTATTAAGGGGCTCCTGCCTTTAAAAAAAAATGTACACAAACACGCACTGACCAGGTATGGGCAATAAGCAGCAATCAACGCAGCAAGCACCAGTCCATCAGTAAAGTCCAAGTCGAAATTGACAATCCAACGTACTGGTGGGACAGTACCTGATATCAGAAGGAACTCACCATCAATAAAACAAATCAGGGCAAAAAAATATGATCAATCAATGAGGACGCTGAATTGCGCGAGATTAGAAATGCTCATACCTGAACCCCACACCGTTTCCCTCATGTGATGGTAGTGTGAATTAAGCCACGAGAGAAGCAGGAGCTCATGACGAGAGTAGAGGTTACTTGGTAGTGAATGGATATTGAGGATTCCGTCTTCATCTTCCTGATCTCTCTCACGAGTTAGGTTGGGCGTGCACTCTGACATGCGACATAACACCAAGACCTGGTGAAGGAGTAGTCCAAATCTCGCTGGTTAGTCAGTTTCATAAATGTTTGCTTTTCAACCGCATACAACTCTAGAAATAACTTTTGCACATGAACTCAAAGAACAAAAGGTGCTAAGGTTCTAGTTCTAATTTCAGTTTTGAATCAGGCTCAGATGTAGATAGCTAGAAGCTGAAATATTGATCTCATTGTATCATCTCTTTTCATTTTAATAACTTTGGAAGGGAGCAGACACTGTGTTCCAAATTATTAGGCATGTGCTGTTTTTGTTCATGTTCCTCAATAGTCGATGTGAAATGTGACTTGCAGTCTTGAGCCCGACCAATTCATCTATAAATCAATATCGATCAATATGAAACTTTTCTTCTTCTTTTTTTTGCTGCTGCTGCAGGGCCCCAGAGGTGCAAGGTGCAAGGTGCAGCACACTTCTGCCCCACTCAAACTCACAAAAAGAAAAGAGAAATGGTGAGCAAAACTGCCTTTATTTTTTTTTACTCCATTGTAAGCTATGACTTTGTAAAACACTAACACCATTTAAGTGCCTCATAAAAATAACTACCTCACGAAAACACAATTTTAGGGCACATCAAGGACAGCACTCTATTTTTTTTTCCAGCCAAGTAATTTAGAGAACATATTACTGCATTTTCAGTTAACATTGTATAATTAGCATCTTTGTGAAATAAGAATATGTCATTGTTATGTCCCATATTCCCCTTCATCTAATATACGACTATTATGCAGCTTACAGTCTTATGGTGATAGTGTTTATCATCATAAACAGCCCCCCCCCACCTCATCTGCATAATAATTGTGACTTAATATGGGGGAATAAACTCCAAAATTAATTTCCCCTTAAACTAATCATAAAATCTGTCTGCGATGTATAACATTGATTTCAACAGACAGGAGAAACAACATAATGCACACCCGCGGAAAAACAAAATCTCAAATATGTTTATTTGACTTAAACCATAATGCATAACAATTTGGAACACAGTGTGTATTCACAAAATCTTAATATATAACAATACAACAAAATCAAGAGCAAATGAAAAACTTCCACCTTATATATTTGCAGAAGAAAATCAGTCCAGCATCGTTTGCTCAGAGACTCGTAGTCAACATTATTGTAGTCCAGACCTGGCTCTTTCTCTTCAGACTGAACAACACACACACACTTCATATATAATGTATATACAGTACTATACATCTGAGGTGGCTGGTAGTCCTGGCTTGTATGTCGCCCTTGTGCGCCACCCTAAACCCCAACTGCCCCCCTACTAATGCCACCCTGTGTGGCTACGCATATTACACATACCAGAAACCGGCACTGCATTACAGTATATTACAGTTATTGTATGTAATTTGACACTTTATTAGAGTTTGAAAATCCTCAAAGTGGCTTATACTAATGACATTAGCATCTCTAACACTATGGCTGACTTAAATGGTCGTAAATATTGGTGGATCCAGTGTAGATTAGGTATGAATATCATATTGATAATAAGGGGCTTTTAATGATTTATTTTATTTTATATGCTCTGTTTCCATGGTGGAATAACGTCTTGTCTTCAATGGTTTGTAATTAATCATTTTAAGTTGGACAAAAAGGATCCATTCCATTCCATGAATTGAATTTTCCTTAATTATACTATTTCAAGTAGCTTATTTTTGATACTGTGGAACAGGGGTGCTCAAGTTTGGTCCTCGAGAGCCCCTATCCAGCCTCTTTTCCATGTTTCCCTCCTGCAGCACATGATCAGCTAATCAGCAAGCTTTCCAGAAGCCTGATAATGATCCTGATCATGAATCAGGTGTGTTAGTGGAGAGAAACATGGAAAACAGGCTGGATAGAGCCTCTCGAGGACCGAACTTGAGCACCCCTGCTGTGGAAGCAAATTGTTGAGTGAGGGGTGTGTACAGTATACCTGCAGGGTGCACCAGTCGTTGAACTCGAGCACATCCAGTAGGTACTCAGCACGGATGTGACTCAAACAAGCTCCCTGTACTCTGGGCACAAAATTAAAAAATGTAAATCTTCAGGTGGAAATCATTCAAGTTGCGTTCTAGTTTTGGAACAGACAGACATTGATCCAGAATTGCCATAAATAGCTTGACAAACTCAACTCAAATCAATTTTATTTAACATATCTACATACAAAGATTATAGTTTGACAAAGATTTCCAGTTAAGTCATAACATTATTTGAAGTGCTGTTTTGCCCTTTGATACCAAAACGAAGGCTCTTGTTTGATCATAGACATAAAAATCCCTGAAGACACGAAAGCAATGCCTTTAATCAAACAGTTAATTGACTTTCTTTGAATTGAATTGTGAAGCACTTTGATGCTACCCCCTTGAAGTTCATTTTACCACTAGTGTGTCTGAAGATGCACTGTCGAGACTGTGGCACAGGGATGTTAATTGAACCAGTGTTGCAACATGAGCTTACCTGAGAAAAGCAAAAATGGCCTCGTATTGTTGGAGCAGCTGGAGGGTGCGCTGGTGTACATCTGCGGAAAAGGTCTGACAGTGAGAAATGTTGGGAATCCGCCTGCCCGCCAGATGATGAATCATCTCCACTGCAGACCTACATTGAGCGCCATTTAAAATAACAACAAAACATACAAGTTTGAAAGACGCAACCAGGCAAAACAATGATTTTATGATCCATGCCGACAGCACCATTCAGTTGCCTGTAGGTTTCATGGTTGCATACCTGGAGTCTTTTTTTTGGCTGACTCCTTGACTCTGTCCATTAGGATTGTCTACTACGTCTTCGGACACAATTCTAAAGTACGGAACATAAGGTATTTCATTGACAAACAGTTATATGCACACAAAAAAAAAGTATGACAGCATCTACCATACCTTCTGAGTGTGTGTGGTATCATGATTGGGTTTGGCCCAATGAGCCAGCCAAAGAAGCTAAACCACCTCTGCAATGCCAATAAAACATCCTGGTAATATTGGCGCTCCGTTGACGTTGCAGCAGGGAATAGTGGCACACCAATATCAGATTGTGGAGTGTCTGTGTTACGAAAACTTTGGCTGCTGGTCTCACTCCCACTGTCACTTTGTGTGAAGGAATCTAAACAAAAACATTCTTGCTGAGTTCCACAGTTAACAAAACAAAACAAAGCAAAGCAATACATGTTTAGTTAACCGTGGCTTTTTCTGACCTGATGACGAGTTCTTGAGCGTTGAGCTGATGGGATCAAACATGGAAGAGGAGGATGTTGGGTCAGACGAAGGGCTTGGTGTGTGATGTGTGATGGTTTCGAAAATGGTGGCCCCTAAATGCCACACAATCGCACAAATACAAAAAAGTACATGGTGTTAGCTTGAGTGTGAAGACGTTTGTGTTAGTATCTCTCTGTTATACATTACCAGCCCTGAGAACTATTTGGTGCATGGATCGTTGAAACGCCATTTGGGGCCACACAGTCAATAAACAGTTGTCACTTGTGGCACACAACCTGACCTTGAATCTTGCACAGTCAGAAGAAAGTAAAAAAAAAAAAAATTATATGTTGTAAATTGAACAGAAAATAACGTCCAAATCATTTCCCTGCTACTTGGATTCAGGAAAATATAATTTCTGTTGTTGCCGCGGCAATTCAGCATTTCCCTTTTTTTTTTGGATGGTTCGCAAATACATAAGCAATCATCCAAAATAACCGACTGACTTTGAAATGTCAGTTACTGTATCTCACAAGTGAGCGCACCCCTCATTTTTGAGAATATTTTAAAGAAATGCCACTTTGAAACCAGCGGCGGCCACACACAATATTGACACTTAAGGCCCATTTTGGACATTTTCACTTGGGGGTGTACTCACTTTTGTTGCAAGGAGTTTTGACATTATGATTGTGTAATGAGATATAATGAAGCGGCTGGAAAGTGTTTCCTGTTAAACAAGCTAGTACACTGACTATGTAACATTGTAACAGAAGTGTAATTTTGGCAGTTTTTTCCATGAACAGATACAATACTGTATTTACAAAAATGTGAAGGATCATTGTATTGACTTTTGCGAGCTATATTACCAGCAGGTAGTTACCCGTTGTTTAGGTGGTCAGTGAAGGTGATACTCGTGCGAATGGACAGAGTCACCGTGGAGAAAAAGGACACTCGGCAGATCAGTGAGGTCACACTGGATATCTGATTTGGATGAATGAGCAAGGTGGTTATTTCAAGAGCGACAGACTAAGATGCACACGGGAGTGAAAAGAAATTGTGTAAATCCACTTCAAGATCAGTCGAAACCTTACGTGCTCTTGGGCGGGAATGGTGTTACCGTCCGGGAAGGTGACACAGATTGGCTGCACCTTGGTTCCATCGTCCTGAACCACCTCATCTACCTCAGCTGTTAAGCTGGTTCCACTGCAGAAAATACAGTACTTCATTCTATCATGCAAAATACAGTATATTGAACAGTTTATGATAAGTGAAAGTACTTGAGTCGATGGCAAAAAAAAATATGAGTATGTGTATGCGAGTGTATTTCCTCTATGCTCCTGAATTTCAAGTAACTCCATACAGCTGGTAAATTACCATAACCATAAAAAACTAACAATCAATTAAAGTAATACATTTTCATAATGGTGGTGTATATAGCATCCAAATGGGTAGTGACAAATATATGCAAGGAGGCTGTGCATGAGTCATCGCCATGATCTCAATAATCATGTGGGGAAATGTGCAGTTCGTCACTGCACTAATACAACAAAAACAGTGGATATAAAAAGTTTACTATACATGCCCGGTTTTTGTGATATAAAAACAAAACAAAAAAATAAAAAAGTGAAATAACGTGGTTACACAAGTGTACACAACTAGAATGTGCCTGTGCTCGGACTTAACCTTCATTGGAGCATACCAAAATATCCCAAACACATGTGAGAAAATGTGCTATGTTCTGATGAAACCAATGTTGAACATATTAACAAAAATAATTTTTGACGCAAACATACCACTGTTCATCACATCCACAAATATTAAACATACAATGAAGAATGGAAGTGGCAGCATCATGATTTGGGGATGTTTTTCTAGCACAAAACCTTTGAGCTACTTTACTTGGTGGCAGGTGTGTAGTGATTCCTATTTAAGTTGGAATGTGATTAGTCAATGCTGATTAGCCAGAGCCCAGTTATAAGAGGGTGTGTACATTTATGCAACTTGTTTTTAAATAATTTCTCTTAGTGCCATTTTTTTTTCAATATTCAAAAACCCTGGCATTTGAACAGGGGTGTGTAGACTTTTTATATATCCACTGTAGCTGCTTGTAATAATATATAAATGACGTATCCACCTGTGTATCTTTGCATCTATCACTAACTTCTTGTGAACCAACCTGGTGTATCCTGCGGCGAGCAAGGTAAGTTTGGCTGTTATGCTGCTTTCCAAGGGTACTGGGGTCAGGAACAAGTGAGGAGGGGTGATGGTTATAGTGGGGACTTGGTGGATGATAGTTATGGGAAGCTTTTTGTATGGCTGCCTTATCTTGCCCCCTTCTTCGTCTTCCAGGTAAAGAGAGAGGGTATGCCTGGTCACCGTGTCTAACGGGATGGAAAATGTACAAATAAATAAATAACTCGATCAGGATGCCTGTTCGAGATGAAGGTGTGCTTCCTGTCATTTCTCACATGTTGTGAATCCCTCTGGCGTGATCCTGATTGCCAAGCAGATGGACTGACCAGGCCTCAGACACCCCGATGATGGAAACACAGAAAAATGCAGCTCGCCCTTTCCTCTACCCTCGAGCGGTGTCATGCCGCTGAACTTCAACCGCCAGCACACGTTCTTCACATGGACGCTGTGCCAGTAGACGCTCTCCTCGCATGCGGCTTTGAGCTCCAGTGTCTCACGGGAAAAAAGGAAGAAAAAAAGACATGATGTGAGCAGCCGTAAAATCCTAAAGTGCGAATAAGCGCATAAAAAAAGCAGATCATTGATTTACAATATCATGCAAAGACAATGAGCAAAATAAGCAGCAGCAATATTTGGCTTCTACACACTGATGTCAACTTGCCCCAGGGCAGCTGTGGCTACTTAAGTAGTTTACCGCCACCAGAGTGTGAATGTGTGAGTGCACGAATAATGCAACCACTGTGAAACGTCTTTGAGTGTCCAAAAAAGAGCTATACAAATCTAATGCATTATTATTATTATTATTATTATTGATGAAAAATATAAAAGTGTCAATGAATGGTGGACTGTACATGACTAAAAATGAATACAAAAATGAATGTAAACAGCAGGAAGATTATTCAGCATTGACTACAGTTGTTTGGCACTTGTGGGTTTACATATTCACAATTTTTTTTTTATTATCATTGTTTTTTTGTTTTTTTTACATTTTCAGGTTTCTTGAGGGGCAACCATGCCGCCATTGCCTTTTTTTCATGCGAAATGTATATTGAATGTTTGTCAGTGTGTTTTTTTTTAAATAACTTTTTGTGTTTTAAATTTTTTCCCAATGCATTTCAATGGCCGTTAATTATTTGCGGATTTTAGCTATTCACAGGCCAGCCCAGTCCAATATACCAAGTATCGATACCACTAGTAGTTTAGTACTAATTACATCATTTTAAAGAAAGTTCTACAGTATAGATCACAATATAGCATGAAATTAATGGCCATCCTGTATTGTTCTAACTTGTAGTTCTTGATCGTAAAATGGCCACAAGCACCCTTGTATCAGTACTCGCCTATCCCTATAAATGACCTCTAAACAGGTATGTAAAGGGCAGCATAGTGGAAGACTGATTAGCAAATCTACCTTACAGTTTTGAGGCTAGGGTTCAGATCTGGGCTAAGGCCTTCCTGTGTGGAATGCACATGTTCTCTGGGTACTTTGGCTTCTTCTCACATTACAAAAACATGCATGTTTGGTCCACTGCAGACTCTTAATCGTCCTTAGGTCTGAAAGAGTGTGATTGGTAGTTTGTCTATTTGCTGGAGACCAGTCCAGGGTGTACGCTCCTGAAGCCAGCTAGCATAGGCTCTTGCTCAACCGTAACCCTCATTAGAAAATCGATATAGGAAATGGATGGAGAGATAGATGGACAATTGTGTAAACGCTATTTAGAGCAGTGGTGGTTATATAGTGTCGGACAGCAGGAGAGACGGACCTGTCCTTCACACATTTGGGGTGATGTCCCGTGTTAGATAAGGTCTCATGTACAACACGGTGACGTCTGTTGATGGATACAACAATAACAAAGCTGCAGTATAAGGCCATATTGGCCAAGGCTGAACAATCCATATTTGGATCATCAGATTCAGAATTATTTGGTACACACGTTCAAACGAAAATGTTACATTCTTGAGAGCAATGAAAATAGTTGGTAGAATAATTACCTTAGTGTAAGATTGAGGCGGTTGTGTAAAAGCTTCCACGTGGAACAGTAGGCTTGATGGAGACCACTCGAGAGGGGCGCACAGCACTATTTAAGAAAAGGCACGCCATCAGATGATTGTGTGTGAGGGCATCATCATCATCATCACCACCACCACATGACGGAGCCCACCTGTGGCTTGAATATGCGGTTGTTGCATTGCCATGTTGATAGACCAGGGAATCACTTTGATAACGCACTTGCTGCCAGATAAAACGAAAGGCGAGCTGGACGAAGGGGAAGGCGGCGGAGAAGCAAGAGGCCATCTCATTCCGTTAACCATCAACGCCAGGTCAAAGACATATTCACCTAACTGCAGGGAGACATTTTCTTCCGTTTCTTCATGAAAAGTTTTCCTGTTTCAACATACAGCGGTGCCTTGAGATAATTTGTTACATAACTTAAAACACTCGTATCGAAAATTATCCTTCCCCAATGAAATGAATGGAAATGCCATGAATCCGTTCCAGACACCCACCACCAAATCCATAGAACACAAAGAATAAAAAAAGCATTTTTGTTCAACTTTTTGCTTCAATTTAACCTTTCTTTCTATATCTGACATTTCCCATATGTTAGCATTAGCATTAAGTTAGCAGTTTCAAAGGCTAGGCTAAGTGGTTGTTTTAACGATACACGTAATTCTCTTTGTTTTGTGCTTAGTTTGACAGTAAACTTCAACTGAGTGGCAACAAACATTTTGAAGCCTCTTTATTTATTTATTTTTGAAGATTGCTCACTAATTCCAGCCAAACTACTGCTTGTTGTGAAGCTAGTCGTTGCCATCATAAAGCGCTTGTATCTCAAGTCTACCACCCCCCCCCCCCTAAAAAAACAAACAGCCGAATGACCTCTCATGTCACGAAAACTCGCAAGTCAAGTAATTTGGATCTCAAGGCACCACTGAGCTTCTTACCTCGGTAGGGGAAAGGACCAGAAAGCAGTTTACTGTCTGGCGTCCCTTCGCTTCCACAACCCTCACAACTGCAGGATTCTCTTCTTGCAAAAAAAAAAAAGAAGAAAAAAAAGATTGAAACCAATTTTCATTTCTGTTTTGTAATCACATAATGACGCAGTGTGTAATCAATCATGTGGATGCTAGCATACTTGCATCAGACTGAGGAAGCCGCAGAAAGAAGTCTGGATATTGGGACAGGTCGAAGGTGAGCCGAGCTGCAGCTGATGAGCGGTTGATCACGGCAAAGGGTACCGCTCTCTCAGAACCAATATGGACGCCGTAGAAATGGAAGAGGGACTGTGTAGAGGGTAGTGAGTCAACCAGGGGGCACGCTATTCAAGTCATACAGTATAGTATCATGCAAAAGTAGTTGGCACGATTAGATTTGTTGTTTTAGCAAAGCTATATACAATGCTAATAAAACTGTACAATATTATAGCATTATAGGCTGTAGACCCTTTGAAAATACATCAACAGTAATGAAAATGCATGCATGCATATACACACCAGTGCATAATCAATTTGAAGATGACATGACAACATATTGTTTCATGAATTGGAGAACCTTAAGAAATTTAAGAGGTGTGAAGTATTCAGATTAATACAGGCTTTTACTGAAAGATAAAAGCAAATACACTACACAACCTTTTTTAGCACACCACTGAAAATCCAGCCCTCCTCTACTGTCAGCACTTAGAGGCTTTATGTTACCATGACGACCATATGAAGTGTTGTATGTTCACATGTGCTACAAGTTACATCAAGTGAACAACAAATGTATCTGTTTTTTTTCCCTTCAGATTTATTAGGCTGGACATGTGGTCACTAATTTACACTTAATGTATTTTTTTTCAGTTATTTGTAGTTCTATAACTAAAGTGTATTTCTTCCAAACAAACTAAAATCCTGACTAATAATTGCCTTAAACAGAAAGCTGTGACATTGCATTTTCATTAAAAAGAATTTCAGTATATACGGTGTAAGCAATATAAAATTGCTTAGCATATATTTACCTACATATGATGGATTGTTTTTGTGTGTCAAGTTCTGAGTGAAGAATGTCAAGTAGCCCTTGCATCGTTGGATTTGTATACATGCAGCCCTCGGGGAAAAAAAGTGTGGACGTCCCTCGATCTAAATACATATGGAGGACCAAAACTGCCAAAAATTCTAAATAAATAAATGACTAAATAAATAAATAAATGACTAAAAGTGAAAATAAAAATGGATACAAAAAATATAATTCCAAAATTTAATACAAAATATATATATAAATGGAAATAAAAACAACAACAAAAATATATATCCATAAATAAATTTTAAAAAGTAAAAATAAATACAAAAATAAAAAACTAGATTAAAAAAATTCAAATATATATCAAAATAAATAACTTGCGACTTGAAATGCTCGACAACAAATCGAGGTGACAGTGGACATCATAGTTGTCCATTGCTGGAGCTTTCCATGCAAGCTGGTGAGACTTCCTTGTTCGCTGAGCCGCTCACTCGACCAATGAAAGGCGGTTTGCAACGGCGGAGTCCAACCCAAGGACCGCCCCCTCATTTGAATAACATTTCGTTCTGGCAAAACGTCCGCAGCATGAAATAAATAAATGTGAGAGCAGAGCGTTTTTATTTATTGATTGATATTTTATTATATTTATACATTTATTTTTATACAAGTCCGGGCTTCGGCCTTCCTGGGCCTGGGCGGAGTTTGCATGTTCTCCCTGTGCTTGCGTGGTTTTCCTCCGGGTGCTCCGGTTCCCTCCCACATTCCAAAGACATGCATGGCAGGTTAATTGAACACTCTAAATTGTCCATAGGTGTGATTGTGAGTGTAGATGGTTGTTTGTCTCTCTGTGCCCTGCGATTGATTAGAAACCAGTTCAGGGTGTACCCCGCCTACTGCCCGAAGCCAGCTGGGATAGGCTGCAGCACCCCCCGCGACCCTTGTGAGGACAAGCGGTTGAGAAAATGGATGGATTTATTTTTATATTTATTTTTATTTTTTGAATCTCATTTTTTATTTTTGCATTTATTTTTACTTTTATTTATTTATTTATGGATTTTTTTTTGGGGAGTGGGGGGTATTTTTATTTCCATTCATATTTATTTATTCTTATTTAATATTTTAAATATATTTGTTTCTATTTATTTTTATTTTCACTTTTAGTCATTTATTTATTTATTTTGAATTTTGGCAGTTTTGGTCCTCCATAAACACACACCCCAATACATAACTCCTGTTTTACCCAACACATGACCTGAAGCCTCAGCAAAGTATTATGACCTTTCACTAGTTCCTAGCACCTACTTGTGCTCAAGTAGCAGCCCCGAGCCTCATGAATAAAAGACAGTGACACGAAATGTATTGATTGAGTTTTGTTAACTAGTCATGACACTCACCATACTGATGTCAACATTCGGCGGCTCCACCGATCCACCGACTCGAACCTCAATTGTCTCCATGTTTTTCACAGCTATCTGTATAAGCAAACACGTTCACTTTGACCAAATGATCAGTTTTGTTCCACTGACTACTGGGATTTGATCTTACTGCAACTCTAGTGTCAAATTTGATGACAGCATCAGGGTTGAAGTGAATCTTTAGGACAGTCTTTCCTCGGCTGGGCACCACTCCCTCGCACGGGATGACCACCATGCACGGCAGAGGACAGACATCAAGCACCTATAGCAGACAAACCATTTGCTGTCTTAATGTGGACGGTAAGATATGTCAAAATGTTTGATGGTGGGCTTACTTGATAGTACGCATGGTTCTGGCCAGTATTGTGTAAGATTATAGTTCCGACAGAGGACATGTTGAGAGGCACAGACTCAAACATCAACCGGTTCTCTGCTAGTCGGATGCAAGTGGGGCCAACCTGAGAGGAGAAAACAATGAAAAGAGAGCCCTTACAATTAATTTGGCTCAACAAAATGCACAGTGGTGGTTTATAATACCATACAAACATTTTACTGAATGTGAATTATTAAAGTTTGTGCATCCTGATTAATTCATCGCAGCTTTCTGGTGTGTACGGCTTAGCCGCTAGGAGTACGGTATGCTGCAGTCATGCAGACACAATTAAAAAAGAGTTTCACAACTACTAGAAATTACTCACTAAAATGCAATTACTGTGGATTAGTAAAGTTTTCCCCAGAGGAGAAATAATTCATGCCTGTGAGTTTGTTATATTGTCAGTCTACATGTGCATTGATCGTGTACAAAAATATCAAATATGCCAAATTTATAAGTATAAGGTCCACGCCAGCAATATGTATTTCATCGCAGGATCACACAGAAATCAAAACTACAGTCACGAGGAGAGTTTTCATTAGACACCTTAGCAAAGCAGTGTAGGCGTTGTATGTTGCCATCAATGCAATAGAGGTCAAAATCTCCGTCCTGAGGGGATGAAAAAGAGGCATGCCACACCACCTCACAATCCAGTTCACTGTATGGCTCCACTGTACCTGAAGGAGAGGAACACATTGGACCCAGTTCACTTAGAACAACATAAACGTATCCAAATTTTAAAAAAGTGCATAAAATCAATATGGCAGTGGTGACCGGTCAGGTCCGGAAAGGCCTTTTCTGCTGGCTAAACACTATCAGAAGCACTGATCAGAACAGAAACCTAAATTGCTGTATTTGTTCCATGAAACTGCACTCATTTTTTTGGCTGCAGTTTCCAATTAGGTACAGTTGCGAGAACATCTGAACTTTATTTGACATTAATCAGAAGCACTTTAAATGATGGCAAATGTGTGATGACTCTCATTTAACATAAATTTGAATGTGACTGGTTACATTTTTTAACACAGCCACAGCTAATATAGAGGGTGTGTAGACTTGTGCAACTACATTATCTGAGCCGTTTATTCTATTTTTTTCCCTTCAACTTCTTGGTCACTTTTACATCATAAAAATTTGCATTTGAACTGGGGTACGCATACCTTTCATATGCACTATATGTGGATATTAGATTTAGTTTTTGTTTTGATCCAATCAGATTTTAACCTCTGCGATGCCATGTCAATTCCTCCAAAATCAATAGTTCTTGCACATGTAAGTAAACATCGATGGGGCAGACCCTGAATCAGATTTCAAATTCATCCTCACAGGGAGCCCTCAATGGCGTCATGAGTTTTCTGTCCACTGATTGGTTGGTCACAGCAAAACCTGTTTACATATCTGTAGCAATTGGCACACATTAATACTGCCGAGCCCAGAAGAGAGACTTGATTACGGCATCACAACACATTTAATAATCCAAATGTGGCATATTTGACCCCCCCCCAAAGTTGAATTAAGTCAGATAAAGCTATAAAGGCCCTGAGTCCGCCACTGCAATTATGAACAGTCAGAACCTGTGGCTGGTCGAATAGAGAAGAGGATGCCGCTCTCTGGAACAATAGGCCGCCACGTGAATTCTGCTGGCTGATTACGCGGGTTCCGCAGCGTAACTGAGCTTCGGTAGCCTGATGAGGCGAGCAGGTTTGCGTTGGGGCCAAGCATCAGCATGTGGGTAGACAATTCCAGGTAATTTCGGACAACCTGAGCCTTGACCAGAATCTGTCCAAGATGTTGCTGATTCACTGTGTAAGACACAGGTCTGGAGATCAAAAAATAGATTTAAACAAGACTGGTGTGGTTAGAAGTAAAGTAGATGTTATGTGACGTCCTCTTCCAACCTCTGGAAGTGACCCAGCTTGTTGCTTTGAAACGTCAGGATTACCACATTGTGGGAAACAGGTGGCAGCACGTGAGACAGGGGACATGAGCCCTGCAGCTCAGAGCAGTCCACCTCAAATTGGACTCGCAAAAACGATGGCAAGGGATTGATCAACTCCACCTTCCGCTCGCACACTGACTGTAAACACACCTCACCAAAGTCCAAAAATGTCGGGCCTTATGGGAAACCAGACAAAGCATAAGACACTAATGCCATTTGATACAAGTATATGGATATGCAGTATATTGAAAAACTGACCTATGATAACCTGGTAAAGCTCCTGCGATGTCAAAGTCCTGTCACAGTCTGCCATCTCCTGGCGAGTAGCTGAAACTGCATGTGAATCTGCTGTGCCCTAGAATAATAATAATAATAATAATAATTGTATTTATTTTTTGCATAGAAAAATATTATAGCATGAATTGACTAGTCTGTGGATCATGTTGCTGACCTGCCTGGCACTGGGGGCCCTGCCCTTGAGCAGGACACAGGAAGTATAATTCTGCCTCCTACTTGACTTCTGATTGGCTTTCAAGTCACGGAGGAGAAGCTTAGGTGGCTCAAGGCCTTCAGCAGGTATCATCCCCAAGTTATCCACTTGTTCTTCCAATCTATTAACCAAACGTTAGATTGGTTTGCATCACATACTTTAAATTTGACCATTTTTATGAATATTTTCCGTTTTACTTTGTCTTGATCTTCTGCATGCGTGTTTGTCTGAGCTGCTTGAGGAAGTCGGTGTAAATCTGTTTATGTAGACGTCTTTGCTCTGCCTCCTCCCAAGTGAAGCCATAATCGGAATCCACATAGCTGTATCGTTGTACTCCGGTGAAGATGGTCCTGAAGAATGTAAACACAGGGTTTAGGCATTTTGTCATCTTTTTGGGGGGGAATGTTTTACAGTAATTCCTTTCAAACCTTACCTAAACTGTGTATATGGTGTAGTTGGTCTGACGCTGGTGGCTCGGTCATTCGGCAAAGCCAGAAACTCCTCATCAGCTAATTTCTTCCTTTCATGCATGTGGAAGTTTGTCTTACGAGCGCTGACCACGGCAGCGCGCACCATTCCATAGCAGCAGGCCAACTGACTGGATGAAACATGAGGACGTAAACCGGTGGGATTGGTCACTGTTGGTGTAATACCTAGAAAAAATTTAAAAAACAAAAAAGTCAAATGACTTGTATTGCATGAGCCGAGGTTATGTTTTCATTGAGAATTCTGGTGAATATGATGACATTTTGTAAACAATACATAGGATTATGATGGGCTGAACTGAAAAAAAACAACAACATGCCAAATATTTGCAACGAGAATGTTAACAAGTGTAAACATCGGGGCTTTTTTTTCTCCTCCCCTTCCTTATTTTTTTCTTTTTAACTCATTCACTCCCTGCCATTTTCACGGAAGCAACCCCCTTCGCTCCCCGGCTGTTCTACTGGATTTTGACTGATTTTGTAAGACCCACAGAATATTGTGTTCCATTGCTATAAAAACATGGAACCCACCAAAAGAAAAATTTGAGTATTTTTTCATCAGGAAAAAAAGTATATTTGTATCTGTTTTCATTTTGCAGCAATTAGCATTAGAATATAGCTAAGGTTCATCATTATTCACAAATCTGTTTAGAACTGTGGGTAAATGAGCTTGTTTGCAACATGGCCCTTGTTGATCTCTTATACCCTGCTGCCACCTGATGGCCGTTTTTGTAATTACTGCCATTGCTTCACCCGTTCTCTGCAGTTCAGAGGCTGAATCAAAGCTCTAGCATTAAAAAAAATTAAAAAGATATAAATATGTCTTTAGGACAACATTTAAAATAGAACTTATTTATACGTTTTTGGGAGCAAATGAGTTAATCAAAGAAAATTGGGGTGCCATTTCATGACCCATCGGGCTTCCCATGCTGTCGTTATTTTTATGTCTCTAGGACGGGTTGGCATGTGCATTGAACATTGTGCGGCAATTTGTGCCAATTTACACATTGCAAGCTAAGATTTATTCACAGGTTGGAAACTTTTGATCCGAAGTATGTGCCCCTAAGCCACAAATATTTTGCTGAGATCGCCTTGCCAGTTGCCTCACCTGCACATTTCATGAATACATAACAACAATAATAATTAATAATATAGTAAATGGATGGGCGGAGGGTCAATAATTTATTTATGATTTCTCAAGTTGCGGTTTATGGATCCCATTTTGACAACAACTCTTTTACTATCATAGCGATAACAAATGTGTTGGGGTTGGGGGACGCCTGGACCGAATGCTCTTTAAATTGAATCATCTCAAAGTATTTGAGGAGTTTGGAATATTTACCAGGATTTAATTTAGGCGAAGGAGGTGTCATCTCAATTTTGCAGATGGCGGATAGGTGTAGTGAGATTGTGTAAAAGCTGCCAAGTTTTAATTCTGCATCATCCTCACTGGTGTCATTAGCCCTCTGGCGAGCGACGTAGCCCAAAACATCAAGTTTCTGGCACATTTGGTAAGTCCCCTGCTGCCGTGCGTTGAAATACAAAACTATGTCCTGAGGAAGCAAGAGACAGAACATAATTGCCCCCAATGCATTGCACTGCTGGGCTTCAATGTACAGTGCCGTGAAATTCCTAAACTTTTCCAAATTAACCAATATTAGATCATACATTTGTGTACAGTATTAGCTTTGTGTTTAAATACATCCACCCAGAATTCCCACTGAGTAAGTACATTTGTGAGTAATTCGAAACAAGACCATCTTTATTTCAGTATACATACTTATTGTGACATTTTTGTTTAAGGTGTGCCAAATGAGTACAAGTATCCTAGTGCAAACATTTACAAACATTATGAAAAAGTCTCCAAACGTTGGGAAACATTGAATACAATGAGTCTTACCTGAAAAAGTCCAGGGGCAATCGTGCCGGAGGAAGGCTGAGCGCCAAAAAGCGCCAACTTTCGGAAGCGGAAGTGAATAGGAAGATGCGGAGAAAGATTCTGCAGCACGCAAAGGTGTTCCCCACGCTGGCCCACCCGACAGGTGGAAAAGTCAAACCTATTGGAGGGACTTGGAACCAGAGCCACAGGCAACCCGGTGCCCGTAACCGCCAACTCGACAGTACTGATAGCTAGCAAGAGACAAGTAAAAAGAATATTATTCATTAAATTCTCTCATCCAAACCAAATTTTTAACCCACTCAAGCACAAAGAAACCAAAATCGAGATTTTAACGTGAACCTCAAAACTCAGACATAATACCATGCCCCGTTTAAAAAAAACTAATCTTAAAGAATTTTGGTCTTTAATAATCCCAATATTGGATTGTTTACCAATTTAATGTAATATAATCCTTTCTATACACCAGCAACTACAACTACAATCAATGTGTCAAAATAAACTCTGAACGAAAAAAGTGTGTGTTTGTGAATACCATTTCTGTGAGTGAAGCCATGTTTGCTTCTAACTGAGTCCAGGTGTAGAAAAAGACAGTAGTCCTGTCGACTGGCTTGGCATCGAGGCCTCACATGTAATCTGAGGGCGGGAATTTGGTGATTTTTATGAGTACCAATACTGTAGCGCCTTGAGATATGAATTTCATTTGTTTTGTGGCCCCCCTTGGAACGACATCTTTCTCCGTTAAAAATAATGGAAATGCCATTAATCTGTTCCAGTCACCTGCCCCTCCCTCTAAATCTTTTTTACATGTTATTTGATAAGAAAAATAGCACTCTACATACAATATTGTACTTTCTAAAAATGTACAGTTGTGACATACCAGTGATGAATTCAAATGTAAATATGTAAACTGTTGCCATATGATATATTTTGCTTCAATTCGATGGACATTGTATGCACCTTCTGATGTGTGTGCATTGACCACCTTGGGGCAGTATAACACAGGCATGATGTGACATGTTGGAGTTGGTCACAAGAGCTTAGAAAGCCGCAGTAATGTCCGTCAGTCTTTATGGAGGATATAGAATCATATATTGTTACATTATCTGAGTACATGTATTCAAATATTCGTTCCTAACGGATTATGACACCGCCACGTTGATATTAGTCGTTAGTCTGTCTGGTTATTTACATGCTTGGCTTCCATTAAGCTGAGCGGACTTTGCAAATAATCAGCCGATGATGGTTTGTATCGCCAAAAAATCCCAAGTCAAAATACTCATATCTTAAGGCATCGTTGTGTCTAGTTGGTGATATTGTTTAACAATGAAATAGCTGACAGTGACACCACACTGAAAATTATACATATTCATGACTTTAATACTGTACTTCTAAAAACACAATTTTAGGTTTACCTATGGAAAACGGGGCTGAAGCGTACTGCCACAGTGCTTTTCTTGTACGGTCCCAGTCGACCTTGGTTCGGAATACACTCCACCACCGGACATGGGCAGCGGGGTGCAGGGTTGCACCGTTGCATTTTGGCCAGAAAAGCCAAGTCTGTGCTCTTGTCAAGGTTTGCTCCCTACACAGCATCATCATCATCGTCATCACATTCCACGTTCCGACATTCATTGCAGTTCTGCAGCCATTTCCCAAAGACTTACACTTTCGGCTCCGGCGGCAGAACCCGCAAGTAAGCAGACCCAGTCGCATGCTTGGGGTCCATTGTTTTTCAAAACCACACGCTCCACACGTGACGTCCCAAAGTAGACAGGTCCGAAGCAAAGACAGGACAGGGGGGCCCCCTGTCGAATAGAAAGATGATAAAGACATTGTGTAGCAAGGGGACGGTGATAATTAGCTGCATTACCTGCGAGTCCAAGATCTCAAGATGTTGTTCAACCACTTGAGCTCTGATCCTGAGAACCACAGTGGAGCAATTCTGAAGCCTAACGCTAGTAAGGTAGACACACAAAGCAAAATTAGTCAAATGTTTTACCAGGACAAACAAGCCCCCCACCCCAAAGAAAAAAATTAATGAAGACAAGCTTACAGGGCCTTTTCGTCAACTTGTCTTGGTTTGTCAGCATGTAGTTCAACTGTCAACCGCCTGGTGGCACCAGCCGCTACAACTCCACTGCAAGGAGAAAATCGAACCAAAGAATCTCCACTGTGCAGCACCTGGAACAGACCTTCAAACATCATACGCACACATTGGTTTCAAAATAAACGCGTACATTCTATAATAACCTACAAGTCCAATTCAGTGTCAAAATTTGACATAATAATAATAATAATGAAAAATGGATAACTTTTTCCTTGCTTTTTTTTTCTATGAAGTCTCTCATTTGTACTTAAAATTCTTTACAGGTGTTTTGACACTGCCACGCAGTGTTTCTTATTCTTTACTGAGGCAAAGCACATATTTTACATGAGAAAAATCTCATGAAACCTCACAAAGCAAAAAAGTCACAAAAATTATACTGAAGTATATGATGACGTGTGTTGGCATGGGTGGTCCTTGAAGCGCATTTAATTGTTGCTCTACATTGGTGATATTGGCATACCTCTCTCACAACACAATGTGCCAGGGCAATGCTTTAAGAGTTCTCTAGCAGCCACCTGAAATGATACGGCAAAGATGAACTTTAATTACCTGATGCTGTTCCTCGGTTAGTGATAGGAATACATCTGCTGATAATCTGACTGCTGGCAGGAAGAAAGCCAAAGTCCAATTCCGAGTCCATGGAAAGGGCGCAAGCCCGAGGAGAACTACATGAACACATTCACAAAAATAAATGAAACAAATAGCAAATATTCACACGCCTTTGACAGTGACTAAAAAAATGTGTTGCTTCATAAATAATGCTTTCTTACATCTGCAGTGGGACCTCAATAGCTTCCGTTGCATCTACATGAACATAAATGTAGTCTGTGACTGCCCCTTCTTCTTCAGGGGTGAACTCCAGCAAGCCACTCACAGACAAACCCGGTGCCACATTCTTAGCACATCTGGGTGCTGAGAACTTAAACACCTGTGTGAAAACAAGAAAAGAAAGAAAAATACAAATCCACTCACCCAATCATTCATAGAGTTGCAAGAAATAGTACGGGAACTGTTTAGAACGATCTGGATTTCTGCATAAAATGTGACTTGATCTTCATTGAAGTCATAACACAATTCAAAAATGAACCGTGCAGGGTTGACAAACCCCTGGGCAAATCACTTCTCCAAGAGCTAATTTTAATCTACCAAGAATCCAATCATTATGATGACATTGGAAGTGTTAGTTAAAGCTGCCAGCCCTATTATAAACCACACAGTTATGAGTTTTCTATTCTCAAGAGGGATTAGGCATTTCCCGATGAATATCCACAACTAAGAATTGTTCACTTGCAAGAAGCAGAAATGTCGGTATGCTGTGGGATGAACTCAAGAAACGATTCACAGCAAACATCTCAAGAATATTGCTGCACTGTCCGAAACAGTTTTGAGAGGAATTGTCCAAAGTTCTTCCTGACTGTTTTGCAGATCAGCAGGAAACATTTTGTTGAGGGTACTGCTGCCATGTGAGGGCTTAAGCACTTATTAAATCCAAAAGGTCACATACTTTTTTCCATTCTGGAGAGTCACATTTACGTTTATGCTTAATGATAACATGGAAGAAGAAAAAAGTATATAATTGTGTGATGAGTTTAAATAAATAGCACATTGTTGTGACTTAGATGAGGATTAGATCACTTTATTGAGATCACTTTATTGAGATCATTTTGTTGTGCAGAAATCAAAGTAATTATTTTGTCACCATTTTTTTTCTTGAACCGTAGTACACTCATTGCTTCAAATCTGTAAAATATGTGTACAATTCTCAACGTACTAGACTACAGACAGAAAACAATACTACAACACATGACAAAAGGAAGCTCATTATGCGGAGAAGAAATAAAATTAGGCCTTAGTTGGCTTCAGGTTAATGGAAGCTAACGAGTGCATTGTTCAACTGTTACTTGCTAGCTAGTGCATTGATAAACTGTTTTACTTGAGACAGTCTGACAAAATTTCAATATACTTTACCTTTAACTTGGGACTTTCAAAGAATAGTTCCCTCGTGATTCTGCCAACATTAGTAGCTGTGATGACAGTCTTGTAGACCTTGCCTAGTTGCACGTCTTTGAATTCGACGAACGGTGGATCAACATTAATGCAGCGTTTGGCCATTATTAAGTCTCTTGGTATTTATATATTTCCAAAGCACCATATAAAAGTCATCCGTCTGTTTCCCCCTTTCTTTCTTTTTAGCTATATCGACTTACTATTTAAGTTTTCGTCCGGTCGCCCTCACCTTCCAACATACCCATTGCTATGGTAACATTAATTGCGTAAACGACCAAATAGTACACACGTTGATAAACATCTAAATGTTATTACGCAGCGGTACGTATAGCGCGTGACGTTTAAGCTCTCTTTTAAATTGGAAAGGAATGTTTTCGAAACTGACAAGTCAAAGTGTAGATCCCGAGTCAAACATCTTGTTCCGAAAATTAAATAAGCATATGTCTCGCAGACCGACACTCATGTTCGAAGTCACCTTGACAGCGGTAAGACGCTACGCTTGTTGCCATGGAAACGAGTCGACTCACTAAGCTTTTACAAACTTCAGCTTAAGTACAATAAATAAAACACGGTGTCTTGTTTCTCAATTCCAAAATGGAAGCAACACGTGGTGGAATAGCGAACTCTGCGCTAATGTAATTAAGTTTGTTATTTTGTATCAAAATTGAAGATAGCCAGGTGGGAAGTAAAGTAACTTAGTACTAGCATGCGTTACTGTACTTGCGTAAATGTCTGTTACTATCACATGGTCACAAATTATATACACATAATCGAAGGAAGTTAGTGGTGGGAAATGACCAAGTACAAATATTTGTTACTGTATTTAATTAAAAGCAGACAGTGGTGTTTTTTTTTATAACTTTATACCAAAATTAAAGGTAACCAGTGTTGGGAAATAAGAACAAATACTTTCTTGCTGCACTTACATAAAAAAAAAAGAAGAAGAAAAAAAACGTTATAAAAAGGAGATTATTTTACATTCATTGCTGGAGTAAAATATACTTTGCAGAGTGTTGTATCATGAAATCAAATTAAACTTAAATACATAGATTTTTCTCAACAATGGAAATCAATTTGGCATCTCCCATATTTCATCATCATAAATATTGGTAGATTTACTTTCATAAGGTACCATTGAATCATGGCCATGGTGATCACTGGTGTCTGTTTCTTCTTCCTGATCCTCTGCAACCTGCTCTGCACTTGCAAGAGAATCCACAGGATAATTGTTGAATTTTTCCACGCTCCGATGACCACTTGGTAGCGTAGATTCGACACCTTTGTCACCATAGCCGGCTCCTGGACATGATAAACCAGAGCCTGCTTGGTCACATGTTGTTCCAGACTGGCTGTCTGTTGAACCAAGTAGAGTTTTGTCATCAGGTAGGCCAGAGTCAGCTTGGTCACCAAGTGGTTCCTGGTCCAGGCTATTCTGTGTCAAGCAGTGATCAACTGTGATCTTGGTTGTCTCGTTAGCTGGACCGATCTCTGCGGTTTCCATTGCCGATGAAGTCCCACCCTCAATAAAACAACTCTTGCTACCATCAACAGAATCAGACAAAGTCCCGCTTTCAACCCTGACTTTGTGGTCTGAACTTCCAGGAGCTTGCGTCCGTTTGATCCCCAGTTGGAGTTGAGTTTTCTTCTCCAACCCAAAGAAGTCATTTCGGACTACATATCGAACACACTGCAGGAGAACGTTTCTCTCATGGCGGATATCGGAGGCAAGTAGCTGAACCAAAGAACAAACAAAAAATAAACAGGCTCAGCATTTTCTCAAAAGTAAATATACAGAGTTTGATAAGCACGTGCATATTGTATGATACCGGATATTTTTTAAAGTCTGGGGAAAAAATGAGTGGCTGCTCCTCACCATCTCAAGTAGAGTGGGCCGCCGTTTCTGCGGCATGTCATGACATCTACCCCGACCTCGCCTTCTTCCTCTTCTCCCTCGTCTGCTTGGGTTGTTTGGCGCGTTCAAAGCAGACCAAGGACATGACACTTTGGATGCTTTCGTGTCCTGTGTTGAGTTTTTGGTGTCCATGAAGGGTCTGTTGTTCTGGACTAGCAAATCCTTGTTTTCTTGGAGCAGTACTTTGGCTGTTTGTACAGTAGATTCTGAAAACAGAGAGAATTTTTTTAAATCATCACACTAAATATGAATTTAAATATTAGGACTTGCACATGAACAAACAAGGGTGAAACAGTTAAACCTACCCTGTGCTTCATCAGTATCACTGTCGCTCATGGAGCCATAGCTGGCTACCAGAGACGCCATTGCGCTGCTCATCTGTTTCGGGACCACAACAAGGCCAGCGGCCCTGGAGTCAGCATCCGCGTCATCTTTGTCAGACTCTGATGGAAAAGGATGGGAAAAACTCTATGACATAGGGCTGAAAGATTTTGAAAAATTAACTAATTATAATTTTTGTTCCCTCAAGACTGCAACTACAATATGCGATTTTTTTTTTAAGGTCCTTTTCCCATTTTTTTAAACAAACACTAGCTATAAATTAATCTGTATTACAATAAACAGTATGATATGGATCATACATAAATGTTTTGGTTGTATAGGTTATGTTTACACTACAATAAAGAGAAATGAAGCATGAAGAAATGAAAGACAAGTTTATTTATCTACAGTACATCAATTTGTTAACTTACTAACACTTTGACTTGCAGTCTTTGAAGTGCCCACTTTGACAACTTTGCAAAATTCTACCAAGGAGAAACCTAAATGATATTACAGCAATAAAAAAAAAAAATCAACAAAAATAATATTTTGCTTTTTTGATTGTATTTTTTTGGCACGTTACAGACCAAGTCAGTAACTGAATTGTAATCAGTTTGTTTGTGTTTTTTTTTTTTGGCATTGTCAATTCAAAAATCACATCCTGTTTTTGAATGTAGGGATGGAAATTAAAAAGTTTTTTGATCTGAGACATCAATTGATCAATAACACAATCAACATATTAATCGATTATTAACTCATTCACTGCCATTGACGGCTATTAACGTCAAAAATTCATTTAAACTATTTCTATTAGTTTAACATTTTTTTCCACTTTTGTTAACAAGAGTATGAAAACTTAGGAAAAAAAATATTGTACATTTAGAACAGATACAAAATTTGTGATTAATAGTGAGTTAACAAGTGAAGTCATGCTATTAATTACAAAAAAATGTAATCGCCTGATGCTCCTAATTCTTAATATTCTTTTCTTCTTTTTTTTTTTATAATATTTTTTTTTCTCAAGAAAAGATTATTAAAAATTAGGGGCATCAGGCAATTACATTTTTTTATCTTAATTAATCGCATGACTTTACTAATTCTTCACAAATTTTATATCTGTTCAAAATGTACAATAAAAAAATTCTAGGTTTTCATACTCTTGTTAACAAAAGTGGGAAAAATTGTTAAACTAATAGAAATAGTTCAAATGAATTTTTGACGTCTATAGCCGTCAATGGCAGTGAATGAGTTAAAATAATTGTTAGTTCTATTACTTGCATAAAATACAGTAAATAACCTACTGACCGACCAAAATAAAGCAGTTTGGCGTTTTCCCCCTAAATGGCAGCCTTTGCGATTTTCAAATCGCATTCTACTACACTGTGATATTGATTTGAATTTGATTAATTGCTCAGACCTACACACAGGGTCAGTTTGAGACATCGCGTAGTATTCCTGCACTCTCTCACCGTCACTTTTGACCAACACTCCCAGTGGGTCACTATTTTGGCCAGGCTGGATGAGGGGTGGCGGTCTCTCAGCTGCAGCGCCGGCGTCGGATGGATGCAAATTTTGGTGACGTTGCCCCTGGAACCTCTGATGACCTCTCCCACGCCTTGTGCCACGTCCTCTGCCTCTCATGCGTCTATACAACACAGCATAAAAGATTGTCAAATACTGAAAATAGTTTAACTTGGGCAGAAATTCCATGAAGCCTTGCTGGCAATAATGGCCCATTCTCACTCAGCCAAGCCCAAACAAAGTTTGAACATTTTTTGAAGTTTTAGAGTCAAGTTACCCAAACTGAGCCGTCTCCAGAACTGCTCCCGTCTTTTCCCGTTCCTGCATCAGCTTTCTCTTTTTCTCAATATTCTGTAAAGTTGGATAGTTCCTGCAAAGAAAAGTCAAAGTTCCCGTCATTAACTACCAGCTCAAGATTTGACCGCATCTATTTGTGAAATACACACTTGCGCCTCTCCTCTCTCCATTTTGCAATCTCTTCTGCAGTGTCCAGCTTTATTCTTTTCATTCCGGGTGCATGCGTCTGCAAAATTGCAAGCTATATTATTAGCAAAGGGCACAACATAATGCTGCAGTCACACCAAAACCGGAGGGAGGCGTTTCGGCGCCGGGTTTGCGTTGTAGTCAATGTACTTTACGCGGACCGGAACCAAAGTGTGTGTGGCAGTGCGGAGGACGCGATCAGAGCGCTAGGAAGCGGTGCGGCAAAATCCACACATTCATGACGAAAATCCGCACTCTCCAAAGTTGAAAATTTGAACTTTTTTTTTGCATTTTGCCTCGCAGTAGCCAATCGGCTTCAAGTACCGGCTACGTCACACACAGCATCCTGTCTGTTGTCACCCCCGGCGCAACAACACGGCCAACCGGGACCGAATGGTGGGCAAGTAGCATACAAGGGCTGGTAAGTGAATTTACCTGCTGTTGAACTGTATCGAGGTAGTAGCAGTGTTCATAATCCATGCCAAAGTTATTTAGCGCAACTGCCGGCCGCCCAATTGCTACTAAAAAAACGGAAGTGCTATCACGTACCTCAAAAACCTCTCGCTGCTGGAGAAAATAGTGCCCAGGAAAGAAGTGGAAGTAGTCGACCGTGCTCTCTTTTTGTTGACTCGTAAAGTGCTCTACAGTCGTTCACCAAGGGACACGCCTCCTCCTTTCCGGTGTGCGCGAATGCATGAATGAGCGGCAATCGTTCCAAAAAACACTAGCAAAGGAAGCGTTCCAAATCGCCTTTTGGGTTTTGGTGTGAATGCAGCATAACAGAGGTAAAAGTATTCTGGTCTTTTCTTACGTTTTTCCAATGAATGTTGACAATTTTTTCATGAGCCGTGAAACTGCAGTCCGGGACGGAACACTAAAAGGTAGGAGACTTGGTATTAAAAGAAAGCATTCTGCTGGCGTGAAGCAGGCAAAATCTGGAAGTGAAATACAAAAAATTACCTTGACATGTTGAGCAACATGCTCGTCATACTTCTCTTGGTTTTTGAATCCACGGTCACATGTGTCACAAAAATATTTAAACTCAGGCTCCATTTTGATTTGACGCTAAAAGATAAAAGGGAGGTTTTTCATATTCACATATCAAGACAACAACCCAGTGGCATAAAGGATTTAAAACAACACAATCACACTGACCTTTTTCCCACGGTTGCCTGCTGGTTTACTCCCATTTTGTTGTCCAGTGTGATACCATTCACGACCTGAATGAATTTAAGAGAGAATTACTCGGTTATCATGAAAATGTAGAGGAATAATTACATTTTGAGGTCTTATTATGAGTCACTAAACATTTGCTCACATTCCAGTACAATGATTAGGTATCTGAAATGATTTTCATTCATTTAATACCATTTTTATTGGATGTACTGTACTTGAGTTTGGCATGATCCACATACTGATCTGTTAACTGCAGTATATTTATTAAGTGTTTAAAATATACTAAATTTACACTCGTGTTTTGTAATTTTCTTCATATGTGTAGTTAAGATATTGTACAGCTTAAACAGTTCCACTCGGTCATACCGGAATATCCACCGGAAATCTTTCAGAAATTGTATTCAAGTTGTTAATCAGTACGTCATCTTGCTAAACAGAACATGTTGCTAAGTGAAGGTGCAAAATGTGCTCATGACATATTTGCTAAAAATGTCCATCCTGTCATGGTCCACTGTGTCAGCAAGCTCACATATTTTGCTGTTCCGCATGTACGTTGACTGCTTGGGGGGGTGTAAGGATCTTGAGTTGACCAATGTTCATTTTAAAGCAAATAGTATCTATTTAATGAATGACATTCCATGGGAAATGGATGAACATGGACAGCCTCAAATACACCGCATGAAGATCACGCAGTCATTTGCACGTATATATCATTTGAAGAACACGCTCATAACGTTGGCGCTCACCCGCCTCACCGTGTGAATTCTGAGATCCATGGTTTTGTGACGGGACAGCAGTTCCTGACGCTGGTCGGTGGTTCCAGTTCGTTTGGCTGCCGTAGGCTCCGGTGGGCTCGGGTTCGCAGGGTGACTCAAGCCAAGTCCACATGCTGGGGTGGAAGTTGCTTCTTGAGGAGGGCGGCTGAGGCTGTGGCAGTTGGATGGTGTTCGGGGGAGGACAGTCGAAGTTAGGTGGAGGATAGGAGCCGAGTTTATCCATATTGCAAAAGAAAGTCGCAGTCTCGCTATTAAAATAAAAATAAATGTAACTGTCCGCGTCTTTCAGAGTTCACATGTGCTTGTTTTGCTCCAATCTTCTTCTCTTGGTGTGTGACGGTTGGCGATTATCAGTATGTTGCGCTACTACCACCTACTGGTACGTTCATTTATGTACATGTATTTATTTTTACCAGATCTATTGCCTTTAGATTTAGAAACCTAAACTACAGTCTTTGAAAACATTGACTGCAGCATTTTGCAATACAGTGTTTCTTTAATATAATGTAATTGTAAGTTAAATATTATTTACTTTTTTATTGCAATATGCATCTACTTACCGAAGATGCTAAATAAAAAAAGACCGTGAAAATTGATTGATTGTTTGATTGTTTGATTGATTGATTGATTGATTGATTGGCGATGAGAATGAGTCACGACCAATTTCAAGAAAAACAAGAGACATAATGTGTTGTGGTTGTTGCTGTTGTTGTTGGGCACAGGAGCATGAGCATCCTGTCATGTCTTTAATGCGTATGAGAGAAAGTTGCGGTGCTCTAAAATGTAGACGTCATTATTATTCAACTGTGCAAAGTACCACCAGAGATAAGTGGCTCACTCATCTTATTCACGAAAACTGTTCAGGTTCCAAATGCTTTAATTGATTAATTAATTAATTAATTAAATTGACTTGAAACTATTTTTGTGGAATATTTGATGCAGCCGAGACACACACAGGCTGTCAGTAGGAGAGTTACAGAAAGAAGACTCATTAAAGGCACCCACTGTCAATCTCTTCTCAATCTCAAACGTCATTCACACAAAAGACAGCAAAATATGTTGACAATCAGTGAATAATGGATCCCAAATACAAACAAATAGCAACAGCCATGCTAACGTCTATACATTTGACGTTTTACGGCAAATCGTTCAGTTACATTTATGTCCTGCAGAGGGCAGTAACATCATGAATTTCATCCACGCGTGCAGTTTTTTGTACCCAAAGAAGTAGTAGCGAATCGTGGCGTGCATTTTACAGTCACGAAACGTCGGCGTGGAACTAAATTAAACTTGGATGAACATCGCTTCGAGAGAACACAGGCTTTTTTAAAAACAAGGAGCATCTCACGCCTGCTGCGAAAATGCTCGTCTTGTTCGAGACCGCTGCAGGCTATGCCGTTTTTAAGGTACGTAATCAAACTCTTCTGTTTTAAGGCGTGTGGCAACGTGGGTTAGCTTATGTTAGCAATTTCGCTAGTTGCTAAGATCATTTGTAGCTTCGATGGGGCTTCTCTTTTTCTTTTTTATATGCATGGTTTTATCTGATATTCAGCACAATGTAGGAGAATGCGCAACTGTAATCCACTTTATGGATTTTAATGTGTGACGTTTGACTTGTTAAAGTTTGTAAAGGCTGTCAGCAGGCCAAGCAACCACGTGTGTGCGCGCTCACGTGGCCCAACTGGATAATTTCTTACCATTACGGTGGTTTTGGTTCCGTCGTTAATTTCATGTATGTTAGTTTTTCTGTAGACTTGCAGCTTTTTTTCGTGCTTTTGTAGCAAAAGCTTGTTATAGTGCTAACAAACTTAATGGTAACCTGAGCTGTGCATAATGAGTCTTAACAAGTATACTTTTTTGCAGGTTCTTGATGAATCCAAACTGCAGCAGGTCGACAGTTTGTACAAAGAGTTTGAGACTCCCGAAAAGGCAAATAAAATGTAAGTGAATATGCCGCATGGGAAAGTAGTGGCAGTCAAATGCAGTGTTTCCCAACCATTATTGAACCAAGGAACATGTTTTACATTACAAAAACGCGCACCACCAAACAAAAATGACACAAGAAGTATTCGAGTGATGGCTCACTTCTCTTAATTCATGTCATTCATACTCACTGTACTTATGACTTTGTTGTTAATTGTACTTTATGCCGTGTAATGGAAGATAATTTAATTTCTCTCCATGTCGCAAAAATACATTTGTAGTTACTAATTGTAGGACCAATTAATTGAATTTGTATAATTTCCCACAGCATACCGATCATCTTTGATGGCGCAAATAGGCTGCTGTACAGTGGTTGGGAATCACTGGGCTAATAAAATACAACATATCTTACAAAACTCTATCAATCCAAAGTTATTGTTTTTCATGGTGATGGTGAACGTCTCGTTAATAGCCAATTATTGTTTTTCAGTGTGAAACTAAAGCACTTTGAAAAGTTCCAGGACACAACTGAGGCCTTGGCAGGTAATTGACACACACCCTGTTATCCAGAGCCTAAACATGTCACATATATGGTCTGTGATGCATGTTATTGTTTCTGAGTTAATGGTGAAGTATGTCTTACTTGTTACTACCCCTGAGGCTACAAACTGCACATTATTTCATGTGATGTAACTGAGTAAAGACAGACAGTTGGTGATAAAACTGTATTTTCCAAAATCATGTACAGCCTTTCATTAATGCAGTTTTGTTTACTTACTCTACTCAGCTGCCACTGCCCTTGTCGAGGGTAAAATGGGTAAAAGTTTGAAGAAGGTGTTGAAGAAGGTGGTTGCCAAGGAGGCTCATGAGCAGCTGGCCATCAGTGATGCAAAACTAGGTGGTGTCATCAAAGTAAGTGATTCAACTACTGCACGGATACTTTTTCTGAATTGGAATATTGTTGGTAAAAATCACATTTCCCTTGTTCTTAGGAAAAGCTGGAGCTTAGTTGTATCCACAGTCCTGCTGTTGCAGAACTCATGAGGTGCATCAGGAGCCAGATGGAGGGCCTCATCTCAGGACTTCCGCCCAGAGAGTTGAGCGCCATGTCCCTAGGCTTGGCTCACAGGTAGGTGTTGATGCACTTTGTGTCATCTTGTCAACCGCTGTCTATGATTACACTTTGCTGTCTGAAACATCCTGTAGATTTTCCTCAGCATTCGTCACTACCACTGAGGGCGGCGCGTTCCCTCATGGGAAAGCCAAAAGTTATGTTTTGGCATACGTTGGTTTCATCGCCCTATTTTTTTTCTGTTTCTCCCCAGCCTATCCCGCTACAAGCTGAAGTTCAGCCCTGACAAGGTGGACACCATGATCGTGCAGGCTATATGTAAGTTTTGATGGAGTTTTTCAAGTCGGTTCTTGCCACCGTATAGAAAGGAGCAGCTGACTTATTTCTAGTGCTTGGTCTCATTGAAGTTGGAGGTTTCAGCGTAACCAACATAAAGTGTGCTATGATTGGACCCCGCGAAAAGCTCAGATGATTGGTCTAATTTGCAATGAATGTCGCCAATTCCAGCAGGGTTTGCCATGTATTTAAAATGTGTTTTGATACATTCAAAGTGAGTAGGAGGGGTAAAACTATTAAAATGTTTTTTTTTTTTTATAAATATGGTCACTCCATTTAGCAGATTGTCACTTAGCACAGGCAAAGTGAAGAACGGCGCTTTACTGTTAGAATCAAAACCCCAGTAAGTACACATATCTGCCTCTGAGCAAAATGGTTGATGAGCATTTATCCTAAAATTTGCCTCTCTAATCAGAAGGGAAGTTTGAGGCATGCCCTATCAATGTCCTCACATCCCCTCCCCTCAAAATTGTTTCATTTCATGGAATTAGTAGTACTTTACTAACTAGCTATTTTGTCACCAGTCGAGTGAACCGACAGGTTGGTATGCAGGACGGTTGCTCAACAGCCATGCCAAGCAACAGTAACTAACAAAACTATTGTGACCAGCCCCACGGGACACTCCCAAGTCATAAATAAGGAGATTCCACACCTCAAATTTAGACCTGACAAAGGCCTTTAGAATTATAGGTGAATCATCTTCAACAAACAAAGCTTTACTCAAGTTTAGTGGATTTTTATGATGACTTTGAATCTGCATAGACACATCTCGAACACCCTTTTCTAAATGCTTGAAGGCAAATACTTGTCAATACATGCCCAGAATTTAGCCTTCTTGTGATGTCTTGTCTTGAGAACTCCATTCTGCAGGTTTTGATATTTTAGGCAAATTCCAAATCGTACAATCTAAGAGCGCTCGACTTTTGAGGTTCAATTTATTCATTTAGTTTTAAAGTTCAGAACAAAAGACTTTTAGAGGCAACATGGTCATATTGGTTTTCGGGCTCTCCGCAGCTCTGTTGGACGACCTGGACAAGGAGCTCAACAATTACATCATGCGCTGCAGAGAGTGGTACGGCTGGCACTTCCCCGAGCTGGGCAAGGTCATCACCGACAACTTGGCCTACTGCAAGACGGTCTCCAAAATTGGCGACCGCACCAACGTGGCCGGCAGCGACCTATCTGACCTGATCCCTGAGGAAATTGAGGCCGAGGTGAAGCTGGCAGCCGAGATCTCCATGGGAACCGAAGTGTCTGAGCAGGACATCAGTAACATCCGGCACCTGTGCGAACAGGTGTGTGTTCCACGACAATATTTGGACCGTTAGAAGGATTTTGGTGGCTTTGGTGATGATGACGACAAATGTCTTCCCCCAGAAATAATGATGTGGGTTTTTCAGTCACTACCTCATCTGAATGGTCACACAACTCTGTTATCGAAATGCACTTCTTGTTTCTTCGCCTGAAAGAAAATGTCTCCCTTTTTGTGCAGGTGATAGAAATTTCGGAGTACCGCACTCAGCTATACGACTACCTGAAGAATCGGATGATGGCGATCGCCCCCAACCTGACAGTAATTGTGGGCGATTTAGTCGGCGCCCGTCTCATTTCGCACGCCGGTGAGTCATGTTGGAATTTCAACACTAACGCAAGCTCGAGCACTGATGATCACGACGCTACGTCAGTTTGAACTGAAATGTTTCTGATGTTTTTAAGTCACTACCTCTTCTGAGTTTTGAAATTGGCCCGACTTGAGAAGTTTGGCACAAGAGCCCAACAGCTCACCTGCATGCTCGTTTTGCGTCCCAGGTTCGCTATTGAATCTGGCAAAGCAGCCAGCCTCCACGGTTCAGATTCTCGGGGCAGAAAAGGCATTATTCCGAGCGCTCAAGACCCGCAAGGACACTCCCAAGTACGGTCTAATCTACCATGCATCTCTTGTGGGCCAGACCAGTGCCAAGAACAAGGGCAAGGTACATTCACAGTAAAGCACGGTACCTGAACCATTAAACTGTAAAGTGTTAAATCAAATGTGAATTTGGTTTAGATCTCCAGAATGTTAGCAGCCAAAGCATCCCTTGCCGTCCGCTACGATGCCCTCGGGGATGACACGAATGCAGAAATGGGTATGCAGAACCGGGCTAAACTGGAGGCCCGGTTACGACAATTAGAGGAGAAAGGAGTAAGTTGAAACATCCAGTATTTTACTGTATATATTTATTTATATAATGTATGTGCTTTCACATTGCATGCCATATTCTTAAAGTACTGTATTTGACTGCATTTGATATCGTCCGTTTTAAATATTGGTAATCCAGTGGCACTACCATGACCATGAGTGTGCGTGCATGTCTCTGCTCTTCTCCATTACGCTCCCAATTAGTCGCATGCGTAATCAAATACTACAAACTGGGAGCAAAATAATTCCCGCTCTGCTTATTTTTTTAAGGGAAGTGTAAAAAAAAAAAAAAGTGTCACAACCTGTCGCTCTGTCAGTCATCTGGGCTTTTTCTACGCATACCTGTGATTGCTGCTTTTTCTTCTGCTTCTCCGCGAAAAACATTTGCTCTTGTTACAAAACGTCAAGTCGGTTGGCTTGCCGTGGCTGTCGGCCATGTAAGAAAAAAGTTCCATAGTTCCATTGCGCGTCAAACTTCTCAACGCTGAGTGCACAGCCAGCAAGCGCTTCGGTGTTCAGTGAGTGAAGCCATCTTCCTGAGCCCTCTCGCAGTCAAGCTGAAAGGCTTATGGCGTTTTCCGCATATCGGTAGAGAGGTGGCCACGCGTGTATGTGTACCCGCCTTTAAAACAGAGTTGGTGGGTAGTCTCGTATTTGTTTTTTTAAAGTACCGGTGCTTAAAAAAACAAAATAAAAACATCCAGGTACGGTACTGGTACCGGTAGCCCGTACAACACTAGTGGGGAAATTAACGAAAAGGAAGGTGCTATGGACGAGGCACAGGCGCCGTAAAGTCGAAGCGACGTAGCTCGAGGACTCCCTGTAGTTTAGATCGGGATGAAGCATACTTAACTACTGAGTTAATTGTGAATCTGTGACTACACAAGTGCCAAAAGTTTACTCCTTGGCTCATAATTTTGTTATTTGTCATATATACGGTGAGTGCATTTTAACGGCGCTAAAAAAATTTCAGATTCGAAGAATCAGTGGAACAGGAAAAGCGTTGGCCAAGGCAGACAAATATATGCACAAGAGGTAAATCCCGCAGTCATCGACAACACTTTTTTCCCTTCTTGATCAAATGTGATCATAACAACCAATGTACATCTCTTAACCCCCCCCCCCCCAAAAAAAAAAAACAGTGAGGTGAAAGTCTATGACCCGTCCGGGGATTCTTTGATCCCATCCACTTCAAAAAAGAGGAAGTTCGAAGAGATAGAGGTGAAGGAGGAAGAGGAACCGTCAACGTCTGAGGTGAAAGCCAAAAAGGCCAGAAAGGAAAAACTAGCAGCAACAGAAGGTGGGTAGATTTAAAAGCCAAATGCATTGTAAGTGAATGTCTGTTTTATTTTTTATTTTTTTAATGTGAATTTTACTTTCATGGCAGAGGTAGAAGGTGAATCGTCCACGGCTGCCACCGAAGAGCCCCCCAAGAAAAAGAAGAAAAAGAAGAAAGATCGTGTTGAAGAGCCAAAAGTGGAGGAAGAGAGTATTCCAGTGACACGGGTACGACTTGTCTTCAGCGCTGCTTTTTAACTTTTTGACTGGATTGTGTTTATTAATACCAACTGTTCATCTCCAGTCAACAGAGAAAAAGAAAAAGAAGAAAAAGGTCAAGGAGGAGGAAGACTGAAAAGGACATGATGTATATTTTTTGGTTTTTTTTTCTTTCCATCACGATTTTCTTTTTCTTTAAGCGGTCAAAACTCTGTTTCGTCCCTGATGATAACATTGTAACCATTGTCACTTATTACTGCAATTGGTTTGCCCAGACTGAAAAAGTAAAATGTGAATCTTGTTTTAAAATGAACCTGATGTTAGTTTTTTTTTTTTTTATGTACATATATATTTTTTATTTTGTATTTGAACATCTGTATCAAATGCAAATCTATTAGGTGCAGACCGACAACTCTGAAGACCGCAAATGCAATAAATGTTGCAATAAGGCAGAGTTTTCTCCTGTTTAGTGCAATAAATGGATAGGAGTGCTGATAGCAATGATACGCTATTGGACACAAGGATATTGCTACTTTTCTCATCCAATCTTATACATTTTACATTACCGTGTGAGGCAACCCCTTTCTTGCTATTTTTGTAAGTGACAAATTAAGTACAATGATTGTAATTTGTACATCTATGGCTAAATAGGACAGTAACTGTTTGCAATTGTCAATTTGGTTTAAAAAAAAAAAAAAAAACTCTGTGACTTCTGACTTGTTGGCATGCTTTTGGTCAAATGGTAATGCAGGTGGGACAGTATTATGCTGCTGTAGTCCTGATGGAAGATGAACTTCTGCCACAGTCTTTTGTGGACTTCTACATGTCCAAGATTGTCCTGTAATTAGCTCAGTTCAGCTTTCCTCTCCCTACTGAAGAAAGAAAAGTAATCTTCACATGATGTTTCAGAGTGGTGATGGGGTTCAGGGGTTATGCACAATATTCATTGTCGCAAACTGTCTCTTACCAGCTAAAAACATCAAACGTGGTCTCCTGACCAGAGGCGCCCCACACACACATACACACTTTTACTATGCCACGACATGGCTTTTGGTAAAAAAAAAAGATCTAACAGGACACCCTAACTGGCATTTTTGATATCAGTTAGCAGATATATTTTATTCCCATTTAACAGTGTACCTCATTGGATTGGTCTATCACATGACCAAATAAAATGCGTAGTCTGTAGTTGTAACATGACAATGTGGGAACGTTAAAGGAGTCTTAACTGTTGCCAGTGTCTCCATATACAAATGTGTGATACTGTGTATATGGTATTAATTATATTTTCAAAACTATTAATCCAATTGGATTATTCTGGGGAAAATATTTACCCAGGCCTGCAATTTTTTAAATGACTTATTTTTATGCCGTTAATTCCATTTATTGACTTGATCCGAGCATAAACATGTTGAATTAACTGATTAATCGTTGAAAAACTATTATACATTTTTGGTCATGTTAGTCTATCGCTGAGAAATAAAAATAATTATGTATTACAATTTAGATTCTGTAATTGATTTCCTACCTAACAAAGTACTCATAGGCTACTGTGCCAACAGTGAATATACACTATATGAAAATTACGGTTTCTCTTAAGATCTATATTTAAAAAATATATATATATAAAGCTAAATACCTGGAGTTTTATTGTGTTAAGGTGTATTTCTATTTATTTACATTTAAATTGCTGCCCTGAAATAGGAAATCGGCCTAATTTTAAGGGACAAAAAAAGTTAAGTCTTTCACCGACCGACACTTTAGTTCAGTGGTGTCCAAACTCGGCCATCGAAAGCCGAAGTCCTGCAGGTTTTGGATGTTTACCTAAGTTCTCCAACACACCTGAACCTCATCAGCAAGCTCTGCATGAGCCTGATAACGATTATGGTACGTTCCTGAAGAACTCCGGTGGCCCTCGACACCACTGCTTTAGTTAAAGATTTTATACATCCAGAAATTCGTTTTTTACATTTTATAATCGGCGGAAAACTCATGTCATTTCCCACAATGCATTTCGAGGACAGCGCCTCCGTAATGCGTCATCATCAGTCGCTCTGAGATCTGTTGCTTTTCCTTGAATCCTGGTTGCTACCACATGGCCTGGCTGCGACACGTTTAGTCCGGAAAATGTTATTAACGAACGCGTTTAACGTCTCAGTTTATTAGTTTATATTCGTTTAGCGGGTCACAATACACATACATTCTAACAATGTCGCAGTTACAAGTGAGGTTTTACACAGCAAATCCAAGGTAAGAGCACATTACAGAACATACTATTAAAATGTCCCATCTAGCCTGATAGCTAAGTTGTGGGGCTTGCAGTAAAATGAATACTTACTGTATATTGATTGATGGTAAATCCTTACTTACGCAGCCTACAACATTCTGCATGCTGACTGTTGATGCTTACCGGTATTTGATCACGCGTCGATCTAACAAAATGTCTGTTGTAGGTATGTAATAGATGATGTGCCATTCTCCATCCCAGCCAGTTCGGAAGTCCCTGATCTCAGCAATGTCATCAACAAGCTACTGGAGTCCAAGAATGGTTTGATACTTCTTGATTTTATACAGTATTTAATTTGCCATTTAAACAGCAGCGTCAATATCGCCATAAGGACTTGTATTGTTAATCCAAAGACAGTTACGATTTTCCCTTAAACTTAATGTTATTTTTTCTTAAGTAGATGTTGCGCTGTTTAAAAGCGCCCCTACTTTTTTTTTTTGTTAACTGCAAACAGACATTGCACATGTCATGCAAACAAAATATGTGAGTATTCTGAAACGGTGGACATATTTTACTCGGTCAGCATTTAATGAGCACATACGTAAGTGGTCCGGAAAATGAATGAATCATTGTACAAGTATGTTTTCTAATAGTAATATTTGGCCACTTATTCTACTACATTTTCATGTTTCTGATGAGGATACCAATCATTTATTGTGATATTGACCCAGTAATATATTCTGCAATTGTGTTTTAATACTTATGTTGGTTTTCACTGTCACAGCATCTCATACCATGGTGGACTTTGACTTCCTGGTCAGGGGTCAATTCCTTCGAACGTCACTGTTCAGTCATATGGAAACAGAAGACATCTCAACGGTATGGCTCAGTGTTTAATATGTGCTGTATTCATTCAAGTTAATGTCTTAATGTTTATGTGTGTGTGCTACAGGAAGATGTTGTGGAGATCGAGTATGTGGAGCGGATCACAGCGCCGCAACCTGAGGAGTGTATGATGCACGATGACTGGATTAGTTCTGTAGATGCAGATGCTGAGTGGTAAGAGGATGGATGCTGCTAAGTCCCAACGTTTCAACAGCGCTGTAAAAGAATCATCGTTTTGGCTTGTATTTTGGCAGGATCCTGACCGGGTCTTATGACAAGACCGCCAGTATCTGGTCCTTGGAGGGCAAAGCTATGACAAAAGTGGTTGGACACTCCGATGTCATAAAAGATGTCGCCTGGGTTAAGAGAAGTGAGAACAGTAGATTTTTATTTTTATTTTTAGAATTTTTGTCTTTCTCTTTTGGTTGTGAGTGTTTTGAGCATGTGGAACTTGACCAATCTGATCTTATTTGCTTCTCTTTAAGAAATAGAAGCAACATTTGCTAGCAAGGAGAGGGCTCAAATAACTCATTCACTGCCATTGACGGCTATAGACGTCAAAAATTCATTTGAACTATTTCTATTAGTTTACCTTTTTTTCCCACTTTTGTTAACAAGAGTATGAAAACCTATAATTTTTTTATTGTATCAGAACAGATATAATTTGATAGATTATAGATAGATAGATTTGTGATTAATCGTGAGTTAACTAGTGAAGTCGTGATTAATTACGATTAAAAATTGTAATCGCCGGGCGCCCTTATTTTTAATAATGTTTTCTTTAAAAAAAAGTTTTAATTAAGAATTAAAAAAATTTTTTTTGTTTGTTTAAAAGAAAAGATTATTAAAAATTAGGGGAATCAGGCGATTAAAATTTGTAATCGTAATTAATCGCATGACTTCACTAGTTAATTAATCACACATTTTATATCTGTTCTAAATGTACAAAAAAAATCATACTCTTAACAAAAATGGGAAAAATAGAAAACTAATAGAAATAGTTCAAATTAATTTTTTAAAGTCAATAGCTGTCAATGGTAGTGAATGAGTTAATTTTTGCCGACTAAATGGGGTGCCATAGAAATCAAAATGGGAAGCTAAAAAAAGGGAGTAAATTTGGGAGCAAATGCATTTTTTTTTTGCCTAAATGCGATGTTGCATATGCTGCTAACGTTGTATTTTAAAGTTGTTGTTTTTTTACAACGTTTTTATTTGAATTGGTGTGTTTAAGTATTAACTATCTTGGTAAACTAATGTGAAACATTTTAAAATCATACTTTATTGATAAGAAGACATCTTCAAATGTCCATGCTGAGTGAGAATTTGTGTTGTTGCGCAGACGGCCTGACTTCCCTGCTTCTGACCGCCTCGCTTGACCAAACCATCCTCTTGTGGGAGTGGAATTCCGAAAAGAACAATTTGGTGGCCAGGCACTGCTGCAGGGGTCACACTGGGAGCGTTGACACGGTCGCCACGGACCCCACTGGTTCGAAGGTACACCCCACGTTGCAAGACTAATGTGAAAAAGCAAGGAGCAGGTTTTAATTCTCGCTTCTTTCTTTCAGTTCTGCAGTGGCTCATGGGACAAAATGTTGAAGATATGGTCAGCAGGTATGTTTCTTTAATGATGACCAGAGATAGACCGATATGCTTTTTTTCAGGGAATATACCGATTATCGGTAGTCAGGGAGGCCGATCACCGATATTTGAAGCCAATATACATTTGCCGAAGAAAAAAAAATTGGTGTCAATTTTTTTTATCATAAAATAATAATAAAAACTCCATCACTTGACTGCTTAAATGCCTTCAAGGACATGTTTATTAAACAGCTTTTGTGATTTGCAACATGTTAAAGGTTTTTTGTTTGCCATCAGCTTTTACACCAACTATAATGTGGCTTCCGCACACTAACTCCCAAATAGATGCTAATTTGCAGGCTAACTGTTAGCTCGCGGGCTAACCATTCACCCGCACGCTAACTCCCAAATAGCTGCTAATTCGTGAGCTGTTAGCTTGCGGGCTAACCGCTCATCCACACGCTAGCCCCGGGATAACTCTGAAATAGCCGCAAAAAAATTAGCCTGTAAGCTAACCTGGCTAGCCGTTAATTGCTGCTTATTGGCTGTTAGCACTGCACGAGGAACCAATCAGATGGTGGTGTGGGCGGGCCAATGCTGCAGGGAGTCAACAGCCGCTGACTCAGAGCAGACGGAGGAGAAAAGTGCCCGTCAGAGCCAAATAAACAGTTTTTAATATATTGGCCATCAAAACAAAAAAAGTGTCCGATGCCGATATTCATAAAATGCTGAATATCGGTCTATCCCTAATGATGACTAAATCAACTTGAATGGCGCGTAAAAGGGATTTCACCCTTGCTTTTCCAGTTCCCTCTGATGAGGCAGACGAGGTTGAGGAGCCCGCCGACAGGCCAAGGAAGAAACAGAAGACTCAGCAGATGGGCCTTACTAGGGTAAATAATGACGCTTCCGAATTTGGTGGAGCTGCTGTGGCCTTTACACATTCCTCTGTTCTCGCACAGACACCTCTTATGACGTTATCAGGGCACAATGAGGCTATATCGTCGGTGCTGTGGAGTGATAGCGAGGAGGCTTGCAGTGCATCTTGGGACCACACGATTCGCTTGTGGGATGTGGAGACGGGAGAGATGAAGACAACCCTGGTAGATAAATAGATTTGAAATATGTTGTGGTGTCTTAAACTCCAAACAGGTCAAATGTCATGTAATTGATCCCAGTGGGAATTTTGTTTTGACCTTTTGAAGTGTTACTGGACTTTCTTGTTCCTGTGATTTGAAATGGATATTTTAGGCAACATCTAAACGAAACGATGTCATTCACAGACTGGGAGTAAAGTGTTCAGCAGCATTTCCTACTCGCCTTTGTGTCGTCGGCTGGCATCCGGCAGCACTGACAGACACATCAGGCTATGGGACCCACGCACCAAAGGTATTCCCACATTTTGTTGGACTAAGAAGTCAAGAGAATCTCCACCTCCTGTACAAACTCGACTCTCTTTTCCTTCTTCAGATGGCTCACTGGTGCTGCTGTCGCTGACTTCCCACACCGGCTGGGTCACCGCGGTCAAGTGGGCCCCGTCACACGAGCACCAGTTGCTTTCCGGATCGCTGGACAACCTGGTCAAACTGTGGGACACCAGAAGGTCTGAATATGATTTATCTTTAACTTATTTACTTATCGTTTATAGCATTGGAACTTGTTTTTATGCTGTAGATACTGTGTAAACAATTGGAGGTTTTCCAAGTGTGTTACAGTGTGTGCCGTTTTATCTTTGTAGCTGCAAAGCTCCTCTTTATGACCTGGCCGCCCATAAAGATAAAGTGTTCTGTGTGGACTGGACAGAAAGTGGGGTAAGATCATGGATAATGTGTATACTTAGAAAATGTTTGAGATAAATGTATTTATGTTTATGTTTTCATCACTTGTGTGTTTTGTCTTTCAGCTGATGTTAAGTGGGGGGGCCGATAACAAGTTGTACACCTACAGATACTCAGCTGGCCCGACTGACGCGGGAGCATAGTCTCAACAGAGATCCTCTTCTGTTGAAATCTTACCCTACACAAAAGCCTTTTGTGACTCTTGTGTCTGAATTGTTTTTTTGTTTTTTTAACACACATTTCCAGTAGGGTTGTTGCTATGTAAATTCCCTAACAATCATAAATGGGTTTACGTCTCCCAAGTGTGGTCTCTTCATTTCAGCCAAGGATGCAAAAAAACAAAAAACTTGATGTCAGTCACATTTTATTTTTGCGTTTGGCACACTTAAATGTTTCCTGTCCTCAAGACAAATTTAAATATTATTCAAAGACAAAAACAATTATATAACTGACAAGAGTCTTTCACACCTCTGTGGAGATATTTTGGCCCCATCTTTTGGGCAGAATTGCTTTTACTCAACACTGGAGGGTTTCTGAGCATGAACGACCTTTGAAGGATGTGCCATGTATTTCAATCAGATTCAAGTCTAGACTTTGACTAAGACACTCCAAAACCGTCATTTTGTTTTTTAAGCCATTCCGAAGTTGACTTGCTATTTTATGTGTACTTAGGTTATCTTTGTCTGGTCTTTACATTTGTTTGATGAGCTTAAGCATTAAAATGGGGGGAACTATTTTATTTTTTTAATTTAAAGAAAACAAGGCCCTCTTGAGCTTGGGAAGGAGGAAACAATCACAGTATAGGGAGATTGCTTCATAAACTGTCAGATGTTTGGAGTGTTTTGCACATAAACTAAAATTGACAAACAATTAAAAACGAGAGTGCGAAAACTAACAAAACTACATTTGACATTTATAAAACTATAATTAGAGCAAACATTTCTGATTTCGTCTTTGTTAATGTTGACTAATGTTAACATTTGGGGTTCATTTTAAATGTATTTTGGTATTACTGTTCAGTTGTACAGAACAAGTCTTTTGGGAATTTTAGTTTATTTTAGAATGCTTAGTAACTTTTTATTTTAAAATCTTGCACTTGCGGTCTAAGAACTAACTAAAACTAACTGCAAAACAAAAGTCAAAATGACACAATTTTTTTAATGACAAATTACAAACAATTATTACCCTGTTGCAGATGTGTTGTACTGCCACAACTTTCGCCTCTTTTAGCACACGGAACAACACAACATTGGAGAAAAAACTAAGTTTGAGTTTGATGATCTTTTGTGGCCCACTCGTTTCTATTAATTTTATGACACTTCCCAAACCCTGTGCTGCAAAGTGTGCCATGATGCGACACTATCCACTTTCTGATTTATTATCCATTTATGCCGTCACGACTAATTTGCATATCCTGTTTCTCTGACTCACACGAGGATGGATATCGCGAGAGGACCTTAAGCGAGCTGCTATCAGATGCTGGCACTAAACGACAGATTGAACATCAGCCGGGCAACGTCTCATATTGTCTCGCTAAACTGATGATTTACAAATAAGGACGGAGACTTTTATCTTGCGTTCATCGTAAGTTGTCAAAAGTTTTCAACGTTACACGTACTAGCATATCAGCTAACTAGCTAGCCTTGGTAGTAGCACACCATCTATTTTTCTTTTCGTGGAAGCGTCGACAACTGAATTCGTTTATTACCATTATTAACTGTCGATGTAGCTTAAATTATTGTGCTCTAAAAACAGACGTCGGGAGGACTACATTGTCCCGATTGCGGTGTCTGGAAAGTGAGCACCTGCTTTGACAGCCAGCTGTTGTCAGTGCTCGAGTAGCAGGTGCTACATACTAGCTCACAAATAGTGGAAACAACTGCTCAGCTCTGTGAACACAGGTTGGTTTGTACAGTGCAGTACAAGTTGATGAAGATAACGGGTTGTTGCGAGACTGTGTGTGTGTGTTTTTTAGCGAGTTATAAACAGAGGTACAGTTAATGTGTTTGCATACGTTTGTTAAATTCTTAGGCAGGTGAGTGTGCGTGTGAAAGTTTTTTTGTCATCAAGTCAACCCCGTGGTTGATTGGCTGGAAGAAGCTGTAGGCTGTTGCTTATCTGTGACCATGGAAATGTAAGAAAATAAGTTGCCAAGTCCTCAGAATCGATTGGACAGAGAAATGAATACCTACATATTTTGTTCTTCAATCTAGTTCAAAACCATTAGTAGACTTAGCCATTAATTAACTGTCATACCTCCTATACTTACAGAGTGGAAAGACTGATATCCAATCATGGATGGGTAAGTATGGCATTACAGTCAACCGAGAATACATTGTCATCAACTTGTATCTTAAATGAAAAATTTTCTCGGTGCAGGTTTGTCGGGGAACTGCTCGGTGAAGACAGCTCAATGGTGGCACGCATGCAGAAGAAGTTCTGGAAGACCAAGCAGGTTCTCATCAAGGCCACAGGCAAGAAAGAGGACGAATATGTGGTGGCGTCTGACGCCGACCTGGATGCAAAGCTTGAGGTACAAAAGTAGCACGACCGCTGCCCCACATGAACCATGGAGAGGCAAAGAAAGAAAGAATATTTGTACTATTGCACTATTTTTCCCTAAACACTGGGCCTGCTGCTTGATATTTTTTTTACCTGCTTGTTTATACAAAAGCAAATTGCTTAGTTGATTAATTTTCTGCACAACTTTATGAGAAGGTAGGGCTTGGCACAACTCATTCAATTTGGTGCCGATCTGAATTAAAGTAGTTTTGATTTTAATTGAAAATTCCTTATTACTGTAAAATCCTGTGAATAACATTAAATACAAATATTTTCCCATTGTTCAGACGTTTATTGGTACCTGAGGTTTATAAAATAAAATAAAATCACTGATTTATAGTGCATTGGGTTGTTATTCACAGGATTTTCACATTATTTATAAAGAGATTCTTAAGGGTGATCGATGTTAATACATTCCTATTAAAAGCCAACATAAATCAGCCTAGATAACATGCCTAGCTTGATAAAACAAATCATAATATGTGCTGCATGGATGTGCCCCCCTTCCCACTGTAATAAATGGATTGGTACTACAGTACACTATGAAGCACATATGCCAAGCGATTTATGTTTAACAGTCAAGCTGACATCAATTCAAATTATTTATATATTATTTGCTGTTGGTAATAGACGTTCATAGTCAGCCACCTTTCTCGTTTTATTCCTGCAGTTCTTCCGCTCTGTCCAGTCCACCTGTACCGATTTGCTCAAGCTGATCGAGAAGTACCAGCATAGGATCACGCGTGAGTTGGGAATCCCTACATCGGCAAAGTTTCAATTCCATCCAAACTAACAATAGCAAACGCTGCCAAACCGCTTCCCCCCCCTGAAGGTTTGTCCCAGGAGGAGAACGAACTCGGCCTGTTTCTCCGCTTCCAGGCCGAACACGACCGCACCAAGGCTGGCAACATGATGGACGCCACCAGCAAGGCCCTTTGCACCTCTGCCAAGAAGAGGTTAGAGGGGCGAGGCTGCGTGGATGAGGGCACACTACAGGCTACATTTAAATGAGTTGCGTTTTTATTCACAGGATGGCGCTCTGTCCGCCGCTGAAACGTCTGCACCAAGAAGTCGAGACTTTCCGACGACGTGCCATCGCAGACACGCTTCTGACCGCCAGCCGCATGGAGAAGGCTCGCACAGAGTACAGAGGGGCTCTGCTCTGGATGAAAGACATCTCTCAAGAACTCGACCCGGACACTTACAAACAGCTGGAAAAGTTCCGTAAGGTAAGGGTGGACCTTCCTTATTCTCTGTTTTGCTCCTTGCTTGTGGACGGTGGTCGGACTGATCCGTTTGATTTCTCGGCAGGTGCAAGGCCAGGTGAGGGCAACAAAGAGCCAGTTTGAGAAGCTAAAGAACGATGTGTGCCAAAAGGTGGACATGCTGGGTGCCAGCCGCTGCAACATGCTGTCACACTCACTTTGCAACTATCAGGTTGGCCCAACTATTCTTTTTTTTGTAGTCAAGTATGTTGTGTGAGAGTCAGTAGAGGGACAAAAGAACAATGGGCACAACAACAGCAGTATCAACAATCGCGATAGTTCCATGATGACAGCAACAAGTGCACCCTGTTCCCTGTCCTTGCAGACCACCCTGCTTCAGTTCTGGGAAAAGACGGCCCATGCCTTGTCTGGCATCCATGATGCCTTCCAGGGACATGTGCCATACCAGTTCACCACACTCAAGGTAGGTAGATAATGCTCTGCCAAAGAGACCGCTTTTTCGCTCTGCCTTTATTACTTGCCCAATCTCTGGCAGGACCTGCGTGACCCATTCGAGCAAATAACCGCAGCACAAGAAGAAGAGCGAGATGAGAAGGTTCTACAGGGAAACACTGACAGGTGGTCAAAACAATTACTCTCAATCACCGCTTTATTACTTTCACGAGCACGACACAACATAATGAGATCCAATTTGTGACTTTGATCAAAAAAACTTTTTCTTAATGTAGATAATTCTCACTTTTGATTGGAACTCAGAGAGGTTTGAATTTAACAATATTATTGGTAACAGCTCACTAAAAAATCACTGTGCTGAATGTGCACGAATGAAAAGTCAAATTTCCTTCCGTGAATATTACAGTATTAGAAACAAAACATTCTGATTTAGCAAATGTAGCTTTCCAAACCGCTAATAACTGCCTGTGCTTGGCTGTTATGAAATACTTGAATATTATTCAAAGGCGCCTTGTTTGAATCCTCTCTAGTCTGGTGTGCTTGGATGACGAGGCATCAGGAAGTACGGCTGACACAGGTATGGAGGCCAATGCATTGCAGCACACTCTGGTTAGTCAATCACTTTAGGTGTGTGATTCTCTCACATTAATCTGTATTACAGATTCTGTAATATAATAAGCAATATCAGATTTACTGGATTATACATAAATTTTTGGGTTTTATCACTTCAATCTTTCTTGTTTCATGAAACAGTCATATGTAAGCCATGTGGACTAACTTGCGATGAACACTGAACATGTCTTAACACTATATGAATCAATACAAAAAAAATACATGTACGTTTTCAAATTGCAACCTTTGTGATATGAAAATTGAATTTTACGACATTGCGATATCAAGATGAATTTAATCATAACTACTGTGGTATCTTTACTTACGGGTTTACTTTTTTCCGTGGCCAAGCTTGTCACTCAATTTACTTGTATATCAAATCAATATTTCCAATTAAAATGAATTGAAATTAATTTAGTCTGTTCAAGCAAAAAAAATAAAAAATTATTTGCATGTTTTTAATCAAGAAAAAGAGCACTGTATTGCATAAAAACTTGTCATGAACTGGTTTCATGATGTAAATTTTGGCTACTGTGACAATTTTAAAAAAATTGTTAGATTTCTCTCAAGCGGCTGCATATTTGTAGCACCTGCAACTCAAATTTGGGCTCACATAATTTTTTTAAATCAAGTATGCTACCCCTTATTCCATCTGTAATTTGAGGAACCCAATGGAAATCAATATAGCATTATTAAGTACAATAACATTCCTGTGAGATGCAAGTAATATTTGTGTGCCCTGTAGTAGCTGGCTTTAAAAAGCGACCTGGTGAGTGACATGGGTGTCGGCGAATGCATATTGAGTGGCTCGATGTTGTTTGTGGTCATGGGCTGCTTCCTCCCAAAGGTGTCTTGCCAGACTCCACTGGCATCGGTTCGAGATCAGAGGATGAAGATGGCGACATGGCTTTCCTCAAAGACTTGCTCAGCCCGAGCCCGGGTGCGACTGACGACTTCAACAGGGAGTGGCAGGATGCGTTTGGGCTCTTCGCCGCTCCCGCCGATCCCGCCGCTGTGGCTGCCGCTCCCGCAGCTGTGGCTGCCGCAACTGGGCCGGCGCCACCAGCAGGCAACGCCGCCCCCCCGCCACAGTGCACCTTCCCCAGCCCTGCTGGCTTCCTGCCTTCTCAGCTACTTGATCACAGTCTGAGTTCCACAGGTGAGCCAGGTCTCCTGCTGGCGAAAGGCCGACATCTCTCCTCCTCATCGCCATGTGTTTTTGTCCATCAGGCTGGTCTACACCACCTATGTTTCAAGCACCGCCCCTTCAGCCGCCTCTTGCACAGAACCAATCAGCTACACCGGCTCCGGCTTCTGTAGCCAATGGTAAACTGCAAACTAAATAAATAGTTATTATTATTCTAATAATGATTTTCATTGAAATGGATGGATGGATGGATTGTTTCATTACTTTGTTATTCAAATGTGAATATGGGTGTAGCTCCTGCAGGTAGATCCAGAGACATGTCTGCTTGGTTCAATCTGTTCGCGGACCTGGACCCACTCTCCAACCCTGACGCTATTGGACGCTCTGCAGACGAGCTCCTGAATGCCTGAAACTGTGTATGACGATATCTACAACATCAACACACGCACACACATTGGGGGAATGACTGTTAGCATCACACTAAAGTTGCAAAGGTGTGGAAAATGTCCGGTCAATTTCTAGAAAACCTCTGGTAAAATTTACAGTCCATTGATTACAGACTTGCGGGAATAGTACAACTTTTAAGTTTTCATGGGAATTGAGGGTAATTAAATAGGGAAAATATCATATTCAAACATATTGTTTTCTCATAAGTCAACATCCATGCAAAACCGGTAGCTCTCCTTGCCCATTTGGCCCTTATTTGCTCCAGTTGTTTCCAATTGCAAATAAAAAAAATCAACCAAGCAATCATTCGCAACTTGGAAACAACTTTTAAGTATGAACTCTTAGCTGTATTAGTAAATGTTATGCTATTGATGCAAACTATATTTATGTTCCCTTTGAAGTAAACTTCTAAATTCTGATTTTAATTTCTGTGAATTCCCATGGAAAGTTTCCAACTTTTTTTTTGCAACCATTTTGTACCCGCACACTGCAAATAATATTTGGCTGACTTTTTGTGTTTGCTTTCACTAGTCATTCTTCATCTTGTGCCTGCTTTTATCCCGGATGCGGTTTGGGCTTTATCACATTCACAACACATTCCAAAGAAGGATTTAAACTTACATAAAACAATGTGTGCATTGTTTTGTTAGTGGTGTACTTAATGGACATGTGTGTCTGTGGACACATTTCCAGAGCCAATCAGAGTGCTACAAAACCCTGCCTCTGCGTTACAAAATAATGTGAAATGCATATTAGAATCATCTTTATTGACCAAGTGTGTTTAAGAACACAGAAATGATATCTAACTTATAGTTTTATGCATTGTGCAAACAAACCGAAGAGCAGAAGAATTTCAAATCGACACTACGCCGACCAGAAAATAACCATCAGGAAGTGGACTCCTTATATGTTTTTTACAGTGCTTTACTGGTTGCAATTTTCAATTAATTATCCTCATTGCTAATCGCAGAATCAGTGATTGACATCAATGAAAAGTATATTTAGCCACAATAGACCAGTGTTAAACTTGACACCCAGATCGCCAATAATAGATGTTTTGATATGTATGGCTAAGCTTTATGTATATTTTATTGTATTGATTACACCATTTTCTTGTATAATTTACTTTAAGGGCGTGCCATTACAGTCCAGCTGCAATCCACTTCTGTTTAGGACTGAACCATTTTTTTATGCAATGTGAATGAATGGAATGAAAATTCTGTACTTTATTTCTGAATTGTGAATGTTGACATTCTGACATGATCGGACTGTATTGTATAAAAATAACATTTATATATTGAACATGTTTTTTTCTTCCAAATAAGATAAAACAACTACCCACATTACAATTTAAAATTGGTGGCAAAGGGCAGTTATTTTGAGATGACAAAAAGAGGTCTCCACGTGTTTGCCTGACTGAGATCTGTTAGTCAGGAATGGCCTTTGGAGAGATATACTGTAGCTTTTACGTTCTGGACCTGGATTTGACACCTCTGGTTATAATTACTGTTGTTACTGTATTTTGTATTTAATTTACGCGTGATACAAGGACACTACTACTGCTACGTTTATCTTGAGCTTTACATATATTATATACTGAAGCTAGGATAATTTACTCGCTGTCTACTGTTTACTTTTAAAGAATGTATATTTATCTAATCACAAATGCTTCATTTCATGTATTTGTATTTTATTTAACTTCAGGATTTACAAATGGAATCAGGTTAACAATAAACTGCAGTAAAAGTTTGTGCTTCTGTGGTCATTAGTTGACAATTTTGGTAATTTACATTGTTTTACCATTGTTTTATGCGTAGATACACTATGCCACATGCAACATGGCGGCATCTTTGACGTACGATGGCCATGGCGGCAGGTGATTATTGATTTTTATTTCGGCCAATCGTACATCTTGTTAAATGTGACCAATCATACGAGCATTGACAAGATGGCGGATCACAATATTTGTAAGTTTTTATTTTATTTTAATTATTATTTTTAATAAATTACCACTTTGTTAAACTAACACCAGTTCTTGGTATTAGTATGAAATATCATCTTCAAAAGTCCCCCTCCTACACGTACCGTACTACTGAGCAATGTGTTGGAATATTTCCCTCCCCCTCGAATTCATACTTTGGGTTAATGGTCAAGTTGTCATGGGCACAAGTTCTTATATAATTTAACTACAACGGTAATGTTTCAGTTAAAAGAGGCCAAACATTGTGAGGGTTGTGAACTAAAAAAAATATACATCTATTTTTTTGAACAAGACAATTTATTTCTTGCTTGATAAAAAAAAATCCAAATCAGGTTGTTGAACATTTTTCAGTGTATTGTTCGTGTGCTACACGTTCCCATCGTTGACTATGAGGCTAAACACACATTGCAGCTGTTGCTTGGCGTGCGCGCTCTTCACTACAACCTGAGATGGATGATAACATTTTCTATTCTTAATTTGACCCCAGTCGGATAAATAAATACATTACTATTCACAATAATAATGATGACATGTAATTCACAGTACTGAGGGGCGTAATTAGATGATAGGGGTGGGGTTGAATTGTATCTGTGTGAGTGGGAGGGGTTACAGTTGTTCACTCAAGATACGTATCTTTATCAGCTCATACAATACGGCATATATTTACATCCCAGAACATTCCTATGGCACATGAAGGGCTGAGGTGCTCTCGGAATATCAGTGTCTCATAAGATCATCATAAATCGGCTTCTTGGTGTATTCTGCAGTTTTTTCCCCGTTTTTTTTTTCTTCTTCAGATGCTGCAATCATTTGCTGATGATCCCAAGATGCATCATGTCAGTATCAGTTCAAGGAGTTTGTTCATCGCCATGGTAACCAAAGCCATCTGCACTACCGGACGTTAATGCGGTGTGGGTGGACGCCGCAAAGACGGTACTCTTTGGGCTCGGATGCCACAAGCAGGCCAAAAGAGATAAATTGACTCTTGTTGAGGGGCTGGAGGCAGGCGGGGATGTACAGTGGATATCAAAAGTCTACACACCCCTCTTAAAAATGTGGCTTTTGGTGATTGATTGCAATAAACCATTTCAAAACTTTTTCTATCAATCTGTACAATTTAATTACATACTTTAGCAAGCCTTTTTTAAATTTTAGTTGATCTTTACTCTCCCCTTTGAAAAAAAAAAAGCAGTTGAGCTGTCCAGGTTATAGATCAATTTATGGGGGAAAAGGTTTTGAAACAATTTATCTTGGTCACATTTTTCAAGGTGTGTAGATAAAAAAAAAAAAAATCCAATATCAAGCCAAAAATGTGAAATAAGGAGAGGGTTGCACAGGTTGAGTTAGCTTTGCCCATTAAATACAAATGTATGAATTTGGTTGGCACCTCCCCCTCGTAACGCAAAGGTGGTGGCGTTACATCAGTTTTGGAAAATGAAGTACTGTCCTCGAAAATATCAGGCACATTTTTTTTTTTTTTACCCCTTCAAGTTTTGCTACAATCTGGCAGCACCATGGCCTTTTGCGGTGGAAGGCATGTTATATAGAAAGAACTAGCCATACAAAAAAAGATATGTCTGTGGAAAGGCGTCATGGTATCATACGGTGAAAAAAAGTATGCCCTTTTCCTTTCAAAACAATAAGACAGCAATGAGATTGGTTGTACACAGGCGGAGGGGGACGAGGTGAGGCAGTGGGAAGCGTCGTTTGAACAAAGACATCCGAGAGCTAGCATGCTGAAGGCCTTTTTTTTTTCTTTCTCTCTCCTCCCTCTTTTCGAAGCTTTTAAGGTGCTCGTCAGAAGCTCTCGGGTTCCTCCAGGAGGCAGGGCTGGGTGGACAGAGGCACCAGCGACGGGGACAGACTGCGCAGGCCCACCCCGGGGCGAAAGTTAAGGTCCGGGGCCGGGAGCAGGGGCTTGAGGATGCTGACGAGGCAGAAGGCGGAGCCGCTGTTGGGGATGAAGTTGACCTTGTTGCGGTCGGGACACAGGAACGGGGGAACCTCCTGCTGGGCTTTGGGCCTGCGACCAACACAGGTACACTTTATTCATTAAAGGAGAAGTCAACACCACCCAAAATTCTCGACGATAATATGTTCTGTGCAGCCCCACTAGTCTGAATATGGTATTTTGGTTAATATCGCGTTAGTGGAATATGAGTTACGCAGCAAAATCCAGCAATTCTTAGCAGTATCAGAAGGCGGCCATTTTGCCACTTTGCTGTCGAGTGACAATGACATCACAGACGCTCAGGTCTCAGGTAACAACCAATCACACTGCAGCTTCTGAAAACAGGTGACTTGTGAGTGTGATTGGTCGTTGCCAGAGCCCTGAGCAACTGTGATGTCCTCTTTGGTCGACAGCAAGTGGCGAAATGGCCGCCCCCTGAGATGGATGAAAACGGCTGGATTTTGCTGCATAACTCATATTCCACAAATGTAATATTAATCAGAAAGTCATGTTTAGACTAGTGAGGTCACATATAACATTATTGTCCAGAAGTGTTTAAGGTTGACTTCCCCCCCCCCCCCAGAAGCAACAGACATGATATAGATATTTTCAAAAACAAAGATTAATAACATATTTAAATAGAATACAAAGAATGAATCAGTTGTGTATCATGACTAAATGCTCCAATTAAATTTCTTGTGCTACTCCTTCTAGTGAGCCCGCTTTGGCCACCAGGGGGTGCAATAATTATCAGGGCCCGACAGAAGCTGATGCAGATTCCAAAATTTGACAGACTAAATAATAATGAGCTGATTCATTTTAAAGATATAATGAATAAAGTGACTTAAATAAAGATTACAGGCAGAACATGTGATTGTTTTACAAAACTTTGCCCTTTAGTATATTTAAATTAACAGAGAGAAAAATCAGCAGATTTTTAATTTTTTCAAGGGATGTTTATCTTATGTTGTACTGTGCTGATGTGAAAAAAAAACTCAAGTCAATTTTTGCTGATTAAAAATAAATAAATATATATATCAGCTGATTAAACCTGACAGACGATGAATTAGTAGGGTCGAATAAATTTGGTCGTTTTTCGCAGATGATAAAGAATACAAACCTTTGTGTTCAAATAGCCATTGCTTAAAAGTTAGAACACCACGGCTAGCGATGCTAATCGTTAGCGCATCTACGCCTTTTCCATTGTGTTAGCATCATGCTAGCTAACTGAGGTGAGGTGCTATGAGATTTCTCTAAATCACCGCCTTACCATTTTCTCGAGAACGTGCGCTCGATTAGCTTAACCAGCTTGTCCAGGAATAACGGAATCCATATTTAACGCGAGCTACTCCATGGCCATGAATTCGTATTTCGCGGCCACAAATTTATTTGCTGTATATTGTGGCCATAATTGACCCTCATGTCATATGTGGGGCTGTGTAAAACGAAATAAAACCCCAAAAACGGCTTTTGTACATACAGGGTCTCCTCAGACACTTTGACTTTCTCGCATCCCTCTGGAGGTTCTCTCTTGAACGTGTAGCTGTTGTTGGGCCGCGGAGAGGCGGCGTACTTTGGCAGCGGGGAGCAGGGGCCCAACTCTGAGGACAGAAATACTTGGTTATTGTGTTTAAGTACATTTTTGAGTATTTATATATTTGTCTTTTACTTGTGTACTCCCTACTTTGTCCCAAGCCCAGAAAGAAAATGGCGGTTGTAAAAAAAGTAGCTCTGATCACCTTTGTCGTCAAAGGGGCTGCCGCCAACCGCGTCGTTGAGGACGGTGAGGTAGGACGGCGAGATGGAGTCGGGGCGGCTGCTGCTGTTGCTGTGGCCCCCCCCGCCGCTCAGGCCGCCCCCCGACGGGGTCTGCGTGTCGATGCTGCGGGTGCTGCTGCTGCGCTGCGGCGGGACGGGCGGCGGCGCGCGGTGCCCGTCCGGCACGTCCTGGGGCTGTCGGGCAAAACATAAATCGTTTTTTGTGTCGCGTCGAAAAGCAAAAGGGGGGTTAATGATGTCACCCACAACAATGGTCTCATCCTTCTCGGGGGTGTCTCGGATGATGATGCGTTCGATCTCCTGGTTGAGACCCTCCACACTGTTGCGGAAACGAGGAGCCGATGACTTGGATATGGGGATGGGGATCAGAATGGTCTTGGGCATGGGTGCCTGCGGGAAATACACAAGACCCTTACAATGAAGTCAACTCTTACCGTTTGCCGAGTCGAGTAGCCGGGTTCTCCGCCGGCGCGTTATTGATCACCTGCGTCTGCATGATGGCGTGGCTGCCATTGAAGGGCGACTTGCGCTCTTTGTCCCTGCGATGACGGCTGCTGCGCTTGCTGCGCTGAAGTTGCTGACGCAGCTTGGCGATCTGGAAGACGTTCGTCACATGCAAGCTTTCAGTCGCTGTGTCATTCGTTCGCTCCGTTTTCAATTGGCAATGAAAATGTGAATTTTAAAAAATGACTATTTTGTCTTTTGTACGTAAATATGTGAGCACTGCTTTTCTTCTCTTGCCACACACTTTACTTAAATTTAATGTAGCATGCAACTAAGCACGGGAAATGTATTTACTTTTTAACTCATTCACTGCCATTTTGCTATTGACGTCAAAAATTCATTTGAACTATTTCTGTTACTTTAACATTTTTTCCACTTTTGTTAACAAGAGTATAAAAACCTAGAATTCTTTTTTATTGTACATTTAGAACAGATATAAAATTTATGATTAATCGTGAGTTAACTATTGAAGTTATGCGATTACAATTAACACATTTTAATCACCTGACGCGATTTAAAAAAAAGAGAAAAGATTATTAACTCATTCACTGCCATTGACGGCTATAGACGTCATAAATTCATTCGAACTATTTCTATTATACATTTTTTCTCACTTTTGTTAACAAGAGTATGAAAACCTTTTTGCACATTTAGAACAGATATAAAATTTGTGATTAATCGTGAGTTAACTAGTAAAATCATGCGATTAATTACGATTAACATTTTTAATCACCTGACACCCCAATTTTTTTTTTATAATCTTTTCTTTTTTTAAATAAAATAAAAAAAAATTATTATTTTCAAAATTTTAATAATCTTTATTTAAAAAAGAAAAGAAAAGATTATTCAAAATTAGGGGCGTCAGGCGATTAACATTTTTAATAATTAATCGCATGACTTCACTAGTTAACTCACAATTAATCACAAATTTTATATCTGTTCTAATACAATAAAAAAAATCTGGTTAAAAAATTTGCAGCGTCGGACAATTATTATTTTTTATTGTAATTAATCGTATGACTTCACGAGTTAACTTGCGATTAATCACAAATTTGATATCTGTTCTAAATGTACAATAAAAACATTCTAGGTTTTCATACTCTTGTTAACAAAAATGTAATAAAAATGTTAAACTAATAGAAATTGGTCAAATTAATATTTGACGTCTATAACCGTCAATGGCAGTGAATGAGTTAAAAAATTAATTTCAATAAGCGCTAATACCGGTTTGAAGTAATTGCCTCCAGAGGAGGAAGGTCGCAGCAAGACGTGATATTGTAAACACAGATTCCTTTGTGCTTTGATTAATTAAAGCTACTGAACGCAGAAAATTGAGTTTTGAATCGCTACTGCCACCTGTGGCCGTAAAATGAAACTACACACCCCTTTCTTCTCATACAAATGCGCACATGACGTCACGTCCGCAGACAGAGGGCGGGAAATTTCGAACCCGAATCCGGTCTGAAAACTATTGGCTAGAGGCTTGCAGGAGTACCCATTGTGAACAGCTAAGGTTAATCTACTAATTTGAAATAAATGGTCAAATAAAAAGGCTATTGTAAAGATATTTTTGGCCAAATTGTTACAGAGAGCAACTTTAATGTGCATGGTCTTAAAAAAAATAATTTAATAGGTGCCAGTGAGTACTAGTTATCCCCAAGGACATGAGTAGCCCATTGGTCAGTTCTAAAAATAGCTCAACTGTGATGAGACACTGTAACTTACTAAGAATTAAAACAGAAAAATAATGTCAACATATATATATATTTTATATTATCTTTGTATTATATATTTTGTTTAAAAATAAAATAGATTGTGTTCAATGGAAAAATTGCTGTTTTTATTTACCCAAATATATTTATATATATATATATATATATATAAAAATAAAAAAAAGTGATTCAAGAGGTGCAATTTTAATTATCTCCACATGGCTAACACAGCTCCACCCAGAAGGTATGTCAAGCTGGTGAAGTGACTTTGGCGTCACTCAATCCTGTGGCCTGTTTTTCCAATTTTGTATTTTTTACCTGAGCCTAAAATAAATGAAAATGCGTCCTGTTTTTCTTTGATTGTTTGTTAGGTTATACAACAAAATAATCAGTCCTGGTTGAAAACACCAAATAGTTTCTCTCTCTAATCTAATACGAGGAAAATGCAGTGACCTCCTTGAGCTGGTCGGTGCTCCCGCAGGAGGCCGAACGCTTATGAGAGCCTCGCCTCCTCTCATCTGCCCAGGCTCTGGGGGTCTGCCGCATACATTAAAAAAAAAAAAATCACAGTCAAACATCTAAGTGTATGCAGCAATCAAGTACAGTGGGACCTTGAAAGTCTTACCTGTGTGGCCTTGTCCCTCATGTAGGACAGGTGCGGGTGCTGGCAGTCGTCCTGAGGCCAAGGACCATCCAGGTGAGAGCCAGCGGTGGCGCCCTGCGAGGGCCACAGCTGGGCGAGAGGGTGGGGGACTGACAGGAGAATGAGGGCGGGTCCGAGGGTGGCCGAAGGGGAGCGCGGATTATTTAGGTTAAGGCAACTGATGCCTTCCGAGGAGGAGGCGGATGCTCGTCCTGGAAATGGAAACATGTCATTTGTCAACACTGTAAAAGACAGGATGAGCCCGCTTAGGAAGTCGGCTTGTGTGTCGCAGGACCAGATTGATGTTAATCCCTACCGGCATTAACGCATTTTAAGGTGGGGGGGAGTAGGTAGCGGGAGACAAAGTGGGGGCGATGCGGGGCCCTTCTGCCCGTCTGACCCCGATAATGGCCTGCTGACACCACCATCTTGTAGCATCAACATTTAAAACCACAGAAAGCCATAGAGCACATGTTGCGATTGTGGATCTAAATTTGGCCGGGGTCTTTGACCGGTGTAGCTGTTGCTAGGGAACGAGGGCAAACATAAATTCTGATTCTAATACGCATATACTTTTTTTCCTCACCAGTAACATGGCTCCTGGTGGTTGTCCTACTAAGAGTAGAAATAAACTCATTGTACTCATACTAGGAATTTTCTTTATATACTACCAGTACTCGTACAATTCGACACAAGTAGTACTAGTCTTACTGGTATGCAAAAGGTGTCCTACTAGTGAGTATGAAGTACAGCACAAGGGTTTATGGAATCGATGTATGTGCCGCTTACCTGCAAAGGTGAGTTGTTGTCCTGCGGCGCGCAAAGCAGCATGGGAGCCCGTCTTCCACCCGACTGATGCTCGCCGCCTCCTAAAATGCTACCGAGGGTAGAAACAAAACGAGGAGGACATTTGCCGACATCAACACGCGCATAGAAGGCGAACGAGGGTCTAATTGGTGACACATATGGTGTCAAAATAGGCGACGCTGGATGGACGTTTTTTTTTTGTCGCGTTACGGGCGGCTAGCAAAAACAAAAAAACAAAGAAAAAAACGATTTGCGCTCGAAGGGAAAATGTGGCACACGGAGGAAAAGCGATCTTTGCATCAGGTGGCGTGCGGAAGATGTTTAAAAAATGACGGAGATGTAACGGAGGGACAGAAAAGACAGAAGGGATAGAAAGAAGATAGAAAGAGGGCGGTGATGCTCGACTAGCTTCGCTTGGCACGACGGGAGGAGGACCAATGTGAAGTAAGAAGAAATACGTGCAACTTCCGGTAAAGGCTTTCAAAATAACACCAGTACAACAAGCGTTGTAGAAGGAAGATTACTAAATGTGATGTGACTCAATAATTTCCAGTAAATTTCTGGAATGTGTCTTGTAAAATGTTATGGCAAGTAAAGTTGGGTAATTTTGGAAAAACAAAAAATCTTTCAATGTGAATTATGGGAATATGTGGGAAGTAACTGGGATTTGAGAGTAATTTCATGAAAAGTTATCATAAATGTAAACATTTTGTTCTTTCATAACTAAGCAGGAATCCATGTAAAGTAACGCAATCAATCAACAATTTGTATTCAATTGCTTGGCTGTTACTGAAGTTTGGGTAATACTAAAACGTAAAACCTAGTATTCAAATGAAATTTATTGTTCTTAAGAGCAAAGGATTTATTCAACAGTATTCGTGAAATGTGTACAATACTAAACAGAATATGATCAAACTGTGTACAATGATGGTTAAGATGAAGGAATTAAATTACATTAGTAATTGTATCTGTTTTTCTTGAAACCATAAAAGGCATTATAAAATCCGTTTTCGAAAAGGTTGGTGCTGTGGCGAGCCACAGGGTATTGACCCTTTGCACGTGACTTCACGAACGTCAATTCTAGACTGACCAAAGAATACCAAATGTGACTCAACAAACATCTGCTCATTGGATGTACACAAGTGATTGCGGTTGATGTTCTAATATTACAGTTGACCCATTAAGTCAATGGATTTTACTCTGAAGGGAGAAAATCTGTTTCCGGTTCGTCTTACCAGAGGTTGTGTGACTTTGATGGCGACAAAGGAGCGCTGACGTAGCTCACCGACGCTCGTCGCTCGTGCTGATGCTGCAGTTGCTAGGGCGCGGGAGCAGAGAGCAGAGACGTAAACAATTTTTTCTTTTTTTACGGGGTGGGTGTGGGGCTGGAGGAAAATGTCGCCCTCGTGCGGACAAATTCAGAGCATTCTACGAAACATTGCTAAATAGACAGGCAGAACCCTACGGGCAATTCCAAACCTTTTAGTTTTGTTATATGTGGATTTTTGCATTTCACGGCACCTGTTCCTCACGTATGTTGAATCAATCAACACTGTTAATTGTTCGTTTCTTACATAATGCCAGTGTTTTTCTAGCATGATTTTCAGATGTGGTTACTGGAGCACACAAGTCATGTTGAATTTTTGCGGGCCACCCCTGCACTTTAATAAAATATTTCTAAATATAATACCTGACCTTCCCCTCAATGATGTAAACAGACAAAACACACGTTTTCATACATTTATTGAGATTTTTTTCTTCCATAGTGTCTTGAAAAGGTTTAGGGAAATCGTATCAAGCAAACGTGAAGCAATGGAATCAAAGGTCATCCATGTCCATTGAATGCAACACAGAATCCCATAAAAAATATGCAAATAAATGCAATAATAGTTTTTTTTTCTTGCATACAAATTACAGATTACAAAAACATACATGAGATATTGTTTAATCGATCCTGAAGTGGCGCTGAGAATACAGGATGAGTACAACATACATAGACTGTACAGCGCTGGGCTCCAGAAAAACAAAATTACTTCGAGAAACACAAACAAACATACTGTGGAACCACCCATTCAAACATTAAGCAATGTAACCAGTAGAAGCACAAATAATATTCAGCGTGCTTTGGAAGTGGGTTTGGTCTTCTTTGCTTTTCTTTTTTTAATTTCCAGCACAAATGGGACTTTTTTTTCTTTCTCTCCAGGTTGTAATTCAGTCACATCAAGTCAAACATGAAGACAGGTGACACTGATACAAGAGCCTTCGATTGAAAAAAAAAAAAAAAAAAAGATTCACGGTGCGATTGTGTGGAAAGAAGGTGGGGAAAAGTCCCAATATTCTCAACCACTCAAAGGAGCTCAATCGTTCGTGGCCCACTTAAACTTAAGGCGCCCCAGAGATGGAAAATGAGGGATTGTCATTTGTTTTTCCACTTCAATCAGGGGCGGTGGGCAAGGTTGATGATTGTGACTAATCATAAGTGCAAAGGAGATTGACATATTCAAAATATGATTGAGGGTTAAAAACAAAAATATCGAAACAATAAAACATGAAAAGCATCTAAAAACTACATCCTATTGCACAATTAAACTTATGTGATGGTACGAAACATGGATAGTCGACGACGACAGGTCTTGCATACAAAAATCAAATAAGAAATACACATAAAAAGTTGGTTGTTCTGTCTTTTAAGACCGTTTCTTCTTTTCAACAGGGCCTTACGCTTGAATGAGAACAAACAAGAGCGCGTGATTGAATTCCGTGCGGCGGCGCGGTCACGGCGGGCAGGGCAGGACCAAACGCCGATCTCGTCGGCTCAAAGTGCACGTAGAGAGAAAGCACTTGGATGCTTGTGAGGAGCGGACATGAAGGGACAGCGGATGGAAACGGACGAGCGGGGTGGGGTGACAACGCTGCATAGCTTGGATTGCGTTTAAAGCAAATGACGCCATCGGAAAAGTCACACAGCAGCGAGAACTTAATTAGTGGACTGTACATCGGACTCGACTCTTGGATCACGATTCCCCGTAGCTTCCTCTTGCTGATTCCGAGCTACCCCCACCCAAAAAACCAAAACAAAACTCAGTGGGTTTGTTCAGTCTTCACCAGGGTGACGGTACGCTCACACGTGTGTGTCGCCGCGCTCGCCGACCAAGTCTCCGCCCCGCAGGTAGATGGCTGAAGTGGACTTGGGCCGGTTGTGGCTGTGGCCTTGGCCCCGGGCCGACCCGTTGTTGTTGTTGTTGACCTCCAGCCCCCTGGCGTCCGTGGAGATGACCCACGTGGTGGGCCGCCATTTCTTCAGGGAATATGGCGTCTTGACTCGTTTCTTGATCTTATCGCCGGTGCCCAAAGCGCTGTCTGGGTGCCCCAAGCTGTCGCCTGCAAACAGCAATTAACATTCGTCACTCCATTCACGTGAAGGTGATCTATAGTAATGCATAATTTAACGATTGAATAGTTGTTTATGTGTCATAGATTGATGATTGAATATTCAAACATATACCACCAATATTTTTACAGCGGTACCGCTCGTAACTTGAGGTACTGCTGTGTCAATATTGGCGGTCAAAGATATTAGTGACAGACCAATATGTCAGTTCCAGGGCCAATACCGATACCGATTATTAGTAGTTAAGGAGGCCAATAACCCATATTTAATTGCAGTAAAACAGAAAATATTAGTGTAAAAAAAAAAAAGTACTTTAACTTTGTTGAAATGCCATTGAGCATATTTGTTGTTTTTTTCTTTTTATTTAACCATATATAGAATATATAGTTATGCTTTAAAATTTTAACAAAAACATAACTGAAACTTTCACTTATTTTTGTTTAAATTTTGAACAAAAACAAAAAATACAGGTAGTTCCCAGTTTCGGCAGCATCTCTAATAAAGTGACATTTTAAATAAATACATAAATAAAAAGTCCCCGAAGTTAACCCAGTTTTAAATTGATCTTATAAGATCACAGAGCGAACGCTTGCGAACTTAGTGAATTTTTTCATTAGGTTTGTAAAAGGTTTCCAAAGATATTTGTCTGAACATGTTCAAAATTTCTTTGCAACAAGAAAACTGTTTGCGACAAGTAAAAACTGTCTGTTATTATCTTTTGCAACATTTTATGAACCCTGACGAGAACCCCAAATTCACAAAGTTCGCAAGTATTTCCCGCTCAGAAGCTCAGCAGCTTTATTGGTCCGCCGATGCCGATATTCATCCAAATGCCAAATATCGGCACCGATCCCTAAAAGAAATGCGCCGTAAAGTGTAGGAATGAGCCGATGTCTCACCTAATGAGGCAAAGTCCTGCGTGGTGAAGGACAGATCCAAGGAGTTTGGTCTCTCTGGTCTGCGAACTCTGGGCTGCCTGAGCAGGGACTCGTCTCGCATGGTGACCGCCACCGGGAAGTCCGAGGCACCGGAGCCGGGCCCCGCGCTCTCCACCGTGGGCCCCGTCAGAGCCCCGCTTCCGCCTTCCGTACCCGTGTCCTCGTCTCCGCCTCCTTCGCTCTCGCCTCCGCTCTCGCCGTCTCCCCGGCCGTGGCCCGTGTTGCTGTTGTTGTTGTTGGTGTTGGGTCGGGCCGATCGCAGCGCGGCCACGCCGGACGACGCGTCCCTGGGTTCCGGCTGCTCGCGGCTCAGGAGCGGCTCGTGTTCGTCTGGGCTGGCCGTGATGACGCCGAGGCTGAGGCGACTGTCATCGGACCGTAACGCTCCGTTTCCGTTGGTAATGACGGCGGATCCTCCGAAACCCGCATCGCCGCCTATGGCCGCGGAAGGGACGATCCCGCCGCCGTGACCGTTGACGGCGCCATTTATGCTGCCGTTAGCGTGCCCGTCTCGTAGAGCGGGAATATTGTTGATGCTCGCCCCTCGATGAGCTTCCGCATCCATGTTTGGGCCCGCCACTGCGCCGCTGTTAATCTTGGATGCCTCCACCTGCCGCAGGTTGGACTTCCCCGATCGTCCGAACTTGAACCTGAGCGAAGAGGACGACGACTCCTTCTTGGCTGGCTTGCTACGCAGGGACAAGCTTGACGGCCTTTTGGGCAGGTTCTGCTGCTTGGGCAGAGGAAAGACGGTGGCAGGCATGGAGGCGGCGGGTTCGGGTGTACCCGAGGCTTCGCTCGCCATCTTGATGAGGGGGTACAGCAAGCTGGAACTCCCCGGACTCAGCGGGTCTGGCGAGCAGAACTGCTTTTGCGAGTGTTCCATCAGGTTCTCGTCTGAGCTCTCTTTCAGGTTCTTGTCCACCTCTTTGGGGTCAAGCTTGGTGGTCTCCAGGTCTTCCTGAGTTAGGTGGAGGCAGACGGGAATCGTGGCGCAGCCCGTTGGGCCCTCGGACTCAGAAATGATAGTGGTGGTTGTGGTGGAGGCCGAGGGGCTCCCTCTCAGGCCCAAACAAGGTCCACTGGTGCTGCTACCCTCTGGGCTGGGCAGCCGTGCGTTCGCTTGCTGCTGGCGTTCTTGGTTGATGGAGTTCCTGTTCTTCTCTCCGGGCCCGCCCCCGATTCGACCACCCGCGGAGCTGGTGGTATCGGCCTGCGTGTTTTTGGCCACGCCCTCATGCTCTTCGATATAAGTGGAGGAATGATCGGCATACGGGCCAGACTTGGGGGTGACGCGGTTTCTGAATGAAAATGGTGCGGAAAATATTGAAAAAGCAGGCAGGCGTAGATGAGCGAAGAACCCCCTGAAGATGTTTACCTCTCATTGTGCAGAGTGGTCGACATGGGATTGAGTGTGGGGCTGACTGATTTGGAGCGGTCCCAAATGAGGAGCAGCTCTGCCAGCCGTTCTTCGGCACATTGGGCTGTGAGGCGGGCCTCGGCGTCCTGGTCCCAGCAGTCCTCCATCGTCTCTTTTAGAGAGCGAACCGCCTGCCGGATAAGAGACACAAGATGTCATCAGGGACGTAACGATATCCAAACATCACGATACGATACTGAAAAAAGCACACGCACAATATTGTGCTTTTGTACATAAGAGCAAGCATATAAACAACCTACAATCTCTAATAACAATACTGAGGCACTTAATTAACAATGCAAGCACACATTGCGTTCATATTGACTCGGTTCACAAGCATATTACGTTCCTCTTCATCTGACCATTAGCGTGGATTTTAAACATAGAAGGGCCAAAACATGCCTTGTGAAAATTAAACTGCACTAAAAAACTAGAGGGTGACAGACCTGCACCAATGGAAATTAACCATCCTTTTTTTTTAACAGATGTGCTGCTTTTAATGTCGTGACATGACGACGACGGCAATATATTTTGGCAGTCTTAAAACAATAAATATGCCACAAATTACGATCAAAAACTTCAAATTCATCCTACAACTTTACCATTAAAAACAAATGGCTACAGATGATTTGTAAAAAAAAAAAAATGCGTACAACACACAATGCGTTCCAAGAGGATGTTTGTAAGTCAAATTTGTCTGTAAGTTGAATTACATAAAACATTTTTTTTAAATAAAATGTTATGAAATAAAAAAATAAATAAAAAAACATTTTTCAAAATGAAACAACTTTAATTATATAATATATACAGTATATAATTACTATACAGTACATGAAAAAAATTGTTTTTCAATTACATCATCTGAACCACTTTTCCTCACAGTCAATTTAATTAAATTTTTGGGGCGACGTATTTACGTCATCGGCTAGTCGGGACAGCCCTAATGCGATGACGTCACCAAAATGGGCTACCGCGGTAAGACGGTAGAGTCAAAATCTCTACCTTCAGCAAAATTGATACCTTATATTGAATATATCGTGTATATCGCCCAGCCCTAACCTGTAATATGACATGTTCATGTGATTGCATGTTTACTTTACAAAATCTTAATATTCACTCTGCTCCAAAAGTACATTTCAGCTGTATTTCCAGGTATTTACATCTGGAGCTGATACACAATTTAAGAGATTATTGTTAATTTTATATATATTATTATTACTATTTATAACCAAACACCACAATCAGGTAAGTAAACATAGTTAAACAGATAGACTTTGATCAATTAAAGTCCATAACATTGCAAATCCTTTTCTCGCAATAACTATCAAACCTGTGTCTCTCTCTCTGCCATCTGATTATTTGTTCTACATATTTTTCCATTCTGGTGCTCCCCTTCTGACTCCGCCTTCTTTTACACACGTACCAAGCTGTTCTCTTTCCAGGCCTCTGGGAATTTGGGCCGCTGTTTCTCCCTCGACACCAGCACTTGCATGTCCTCGAACGTCGGGTGGTTCCCGGCCTCCGCCTGGAAGGCCATCTGGTACTCTGGTACAGATTCACCTAGAGGCGGTAAGTGTGGAGGAGAGGTGAAATTGTCATGCTTATATGCTATAATAAGTGTGTGTGTGCGTGTGTGTGTGTGTGAATTCTTACCAGGGAAAAGATCTGTACATCTCATGAAGGTCTCCCAGTAGACCAGACCCAGAGCGTACATGTCCACCTGTTTCAACGCAGACTCACAATCCCTCAGATTCACTGCTCCCTCCAACACCTCTGGCGCCATGTAACGGATGGTGCCCACCTACAGAGGAAACAAAATGACATTTTGAACGCTTACTGCCATGCTCCACTGCATCCCTTCGATTAAATCCTCTCCAGACTGCTCTCACCTCACTGATGGCAGCGTTTTCCTCTTCCCCGTGGCGTGCTGGCCTGTTCCCCGTCAGCTTCATGGACAGGCCGAAATCGATGATTACACAAGTGCCATCGGCCTTAACCAGAATATTGCGACTGTTTAGGTCCCTGTGGGAGACCGCTGGCTTGTACATGTCTTTGAAAGAAGAAATGTGACAATGAATTGGAGTAAAACTTTATTTTTTATAATGTAATAAATAAGTCCATATAATGCAGCGGTAGTTATGCTGTTTCTAAAAGTCATTTAGTTGAGGGACATTGCACTATTAAAACAAAATACAATGTGCATAAATAACAGAGTTGAACAAGTTTAGCACCTCTCGTTGGAGAGGGATTTATTAAAACTAAAAAAAAAAATAAAAAAAAAATATTTTATTGGATTTCAATTTCAATGGGAAAATGTATTTCTTTCTTTCTATTATTATCTATTTATTAATACGAGGTGGCTGTGGCTCAGTAGGCAGAGTGGGTCATTGAGTGACTCAAGGGTCGGTGGTTCGATTCCCAGCTCCGTCTCCTTGCTATCAAAGTGTCCTTAGGCGCTACACCAAACCCTTAATTGCTACCATGTCAGCACTGTACATGAGAAACGGTTATCCTTGTCCAGTTAAACAAAGGAAATTATTCATAATAATTATTAGATTTTCTTTCAATATTCTTTTGAAATATTTTTAAAACATTTTGACTTTTTTTTTGGGGGGGGGGTGACAAATACTTTTGGGAGGTTTAATCTGTTTTTTTTTCAAGAATTTTTTGGGGGGATTAAAAAACGTTTTTTATTCCCCCTCAGTACATAAATAACGGGCGTCAATTATACACAGGTTTTGCTTTTGCCAGCATGATACGGGGTCGGCTGGACGAGGAAATTGAGCCACATTCTTTGGCCACGAAAACTAATTAAACTTGTAAGTCAAGGCACCACTGTATGTTAGCAGTGAATCATACAACATTAAGAAAATCCACTGATATTGCTTCATGTCCTCCTCTTGACATTTTAGCAAAACAGGATGCACTGTTAATTGGCTGCTAAACTGTTTCTTCTATCAAATATATAAAAATAGGATTATGACCATATTGACTAATATTCTCTGCCTGTGCAATCTTACTGACCAGAAGCACCGAATCCTGAGAACTTCTCCTGATCGCAGCTCAGTGTACAGCAGGCAACTCCTCTTTCCCTTTTGACTCTTCGCCTGTCACTTGCTCATTCACCTGACTTTCGTCCTCGTCCTCCCTACTTGTATGTAAGCCTCGCTGACTGCCGTGATGAGTACCCCTGCTGATTGAGAAGAATGAGGAGGGCTGAAGGAATTGCAGCTCTGTTTAGTTGTCACTTCCGCCTACAAAGAATGATTTCACGAAGCCTCGAGAATATTCATATCAGCTCACTTTATCCTTCTCTCCAATTTTTGTATGACTCGGATGCAAGCGAGAGGCCACTCTATAAATAGGCCTGGCCAACATGGAAGTGTGTGTTTGTCCAAATTCAGATGCAAAGCGCTCCAAGACCCACACGGAGTTGTACTGTGCAGGATGCAGAGTGGCTTAAGCTCTTGGCTGGAAGACAGGGATTTCTGAATAAGAATTCCAATAAAACGGACTAACAAAATGAATTAAGATAAAAAAAATTAAAAAAATCCTCCTAGCTCCAGAAGTCTTATAGGTCACCCCCCCAAAAAAAAACCTATGTGTGATTTTTGCCCACTCACCTCCTTTGAAGAGTTCAGTGTGCAGGTACGCCAATCCCCGAGTGACAGAGTGAGCAAGCCGGCAGCTGTTGACCCAGTCGTTGGTCTGAACGCTCAGGTAGCGGCTCAGCGAGCCCTAGGGTAGGAGACAAGGAGGTAGGACGAAGAAAAAGAAGCGCTGCCGTGAGATGTTAAGTTGATGAGGCGGCGACGTCGAATCAGTCGTCAGCATCGCGCTTGAGGTCTGACAAAACGAAAGGTGACGTGTGCGCAGGGAAGAAAAAAACGCTGAGTCTTTGTCACTTCAGAACACTACTCGACAAAAGGGCAAGTGACATGCTGATTTCACTGGTTCGCGAACACCACATCCAGGTGATGACACAGGTTCAGGGCTTAAAGTTTTAAAAAATCCTGAGCCTGAACTTTTTCCGGGGAGCGGTGATGCAGTGTCGTTATTCGACCGACGTCAAGCCATTACTATTTGATTTGTCGCCGTGGATGGACTGTTTTACCCGTCTTTATTCCATGACTGATTTTTACTTCATGTACAGCACTTTGTATGAAATGAAATTTCGAGTTGAGTAGTGTTTGGTCTGTGAGACAAAGTGACGTCAGAACCACAGTTGTGATTTTGCCGACCGTCAACTGCACAATTGAGTGAGCACGGTTTATTAAACTGATCTCTAGGAACGAAAACTGTGTCCGGCTGTCAGCATCAAAGTGGGCAAATCATCCCGACGATTAGACTGCCTTTAAAAAGTAGTCCGATAGCTACAGCCGCTAGTACCGTTAGCACGCTAACACTTTAGACCCCCGAAACACAGGCAACAGGCAATACAATGTCAGCGTAATTAATTCTTCTTTTAGCGCCCTTAATTGGCGATCGAACGTGATTTCTGTACGAAGTTGTTTTATTGACTTTGCTCGCAATAGTTTATGCCAGCAATAAGAACGGCAGGCAACGGCAACGTTCCGCAGGACGAGTCAAGTCATCCGTTGCGCCGTGACTGGCAAAACGCTCCGGGAAAAACTTTAAAATAAAAGTGTTTCTTGGCATTGCGCTCCACATATGACTTTGTACGGGAAGGTTTCTTTTGAAGGCCTTCTCTCCGCATTGGCGGTGTTTTGCCAGACGTGTCCAATATTCCCCACATGTACACTGTTTCCTTTGCTGGATTTGTCATTGCGCTGGTGGCTCTTAGCCCGGAAATCCGGCACCTTGCAGGAGTACTTTAAGCCCTGCAGGCTTCATCACTGTGTTTATTAGAGCAGTTATATTATGCTTTGACTTTTTTCTGCTAGCTTATAACTTTTGAAATACATACCGCTTTAGTTCAACTTTTATCATGAATTCCTTTTTTAAGTGTCATTTCCATGACCAAGTGAATCATACTGAAGGCAACATTCATTGTACAGACAAATATTCAACTACACTACAAGTGTATGTTGCACTGATTGCCAAAGCACACTCGGAGTCACTTCACTCACATGTGGGTAGTAATCCATGACCAGCAAGTACTCTGTGCGCCCCTCCGGGCCCGTCCGCTCATCAGCGGCCACAAAGCAGGCGATGTTGTCGTGCTCTAGTAGAGGCAGCCGATAGATGGAGCATTCGTTTAGAAAGTTCTGGCGGTTGCTTGCGTTGAAGACCTTGACGGCGACGGGTCGCTCATCGAGGGAGCCGCAATAGACAGCACCGTATCGGCCCCGGCCAATCAGCTGAAAGGAAGAGGCAATTGAATGAGAGCAGAGAAAAAAAAACTATTCTCAATAGGCTTATAGTGCTGAACATAAATGAATTGAGCACTTTTGAAATGTAAGCAGGTTGTCAATTTGTCAGTGAACACGAATAATTCTCAGATTTCTGAAGGTTGACATTTTTTTATTTATTTTTAAATGTAAAATTGGCTTGACTTACAATTTTTCAAGTTTTTCTGACACATCTCTTTAGATGCACTTATTTATGTGTTGAGTACTATGCTTGCAATTCTGTGTCCTTAGCTTAGAAAAAATTGCTACAACGAAATCCAATATAAAAATGATAGGTCCGAATATGGGCATAGAATTAAATTACGGTAGTAAAAATAAAATACAATTACGGTTATATCATGAAAGCGTTAGTTTTTACGTTACGGTTCTGATTGAAGAAGGCAAAGTATCGCCTGTCCTTTAATATACACAACCAAACAACAAAAACAAAAAATGTAATGCATGAGATGCCAAACCGAATAAAAGATGTAGCTCTTTAGCCAAATTGTGTTTGGTAAATGTCAATTTTAGAGAGGGGAAGCGAGGGGGAGGGTAGCGAGATTGCGCGAGAGAGAGAGAATGACTGGGAATTCAATTCCTTCATGAAACGCTATCAGTGCCTTGCTCCATGACTCTCAGACAGTGCAGCACAGCATGAATTTGTACGCCACATAACATTCAAATAAAATTTGTGGGTTTCTGACTTCTGGCCTTCCCTTACTGGTATTGAGGTTGACTGATTTCCAAGCTTTTTTTGGTGAATAAAATGGACAAAGGCACATTTTTATGTGATAATGCGCTCATCCATCCATTTTAAAAGTCATACCATTTGAATATGTTCGGGTTTCTCTTTTGTGTTGTGCTACTGGTGACGTTTTCATTTAATCAGTTTGATAACCATCATGCTTAGACTTGAAGCTTGAGGCCAGGACAACATTTTGTAAGTGATTTTATCATTGTGGGTGGTTGTTTGTAATTTCTTGGAGAAAGAACAAATGAGCAAGTGTAATTCATCTCATTCTGAAATCGATGAAGTTGCAATACAGTACTTTTAGACAAACTACAATAGGGATAGTAACTGTATATTGGTATTGATTCAACTAAACAAACGCATACCGAACTGTATTTTGCATTGCAAATAAACACACATTTTATTTGCTAGTTATGTACAGAAATCTTCATTAAAAAAAACTCACAGCTCAACCCATGCAACTTTGCTGTTTATTAACTGCAAATTTAGCACTTCCCAGAATTTCAAATTGGAGCATATGCAGTAAGTCAGGAGGAAGACTGTTTTGAAGAAGAGCCAGGCTTCCAAATGACCGTGCAAAGTATTGTCAGCACCACCCAAGCTTAAGTGACCTCTTATCAAGTTTCCATCAATAGTTTTCTTGGAACAGTCACATGTGTGCTGCCACGACTTGGATGACGCAAGAGCGTTGTTGGGAGTGAGTGTTGGAAGTGAGCGGCCTTGTATACAGTATTGTCCCAATAGAACAAAAACTGATCTTATTTCAGGAACAGACCTCGAGCAGTTTGACATTATCCAGATCCAAAGAGCTCTCAGAGCCAGCAGCCTCCATCATGTTCAGATTGTGAAGACCTTGCTTACTGTCTCCTACAAATCAAAGAAAGAAAAACACATGCACAGTTGCACACATACAAAGTATTTTAAAGAAGATCCTCTCTGATCCCATTTATTACAGCAATTATGACTCTACCAAAACATTTAACAAACTTAGCTAGTGAATGTGGTCTGTTCTTGCTCTCAGCGTGGAGCCATGGAAACTCACCACGCAACATTCGGTAACCAAAGAAAGCAGCTACTGCGACCACGGCCAGCACAGAGACGGTTGCCAGGGCGATGATTGTCTCTTCATAGCGCATAGTGTGACGGTCTGCAAGGACAACATATAAAAAAAATAAGCACGTGCATATAGAAAATGAGAAAGAATACACACACACTCACGCACATACAAAATAATAATAATTAAAATAAAATAAAAAGAGAGCAATGATGATGACATTACCGAATGAACAATACTGAGCTCTTAAAAAAAAGAAAAAAAGAAAAAGAAGAAAATGAGAAGGCAAATGGACAGAACTACACAATTTAACTTAAGCACCGAGGCCCGCTCATGCAACTGTCAGCTACTACAAGACGTTTAATAGGATTTACATCGGGGTCCATAGTAAGCTACAAAATATCTTCAGCTGTTCATATATTTTTTTGTGGTTTGTTTTGGGTCATTATCTTGTTGGAGGATCTATGACAGAAATAATAGATTTTATAGATGTTAAAAATGACTATAGCACAGTTAGTATTGCACAAAATAGTGACCTGATGCCTCACAACATGGATAGCAATACTGAATATAGCAGGTCCTACAATATGAATCATTTTTCCATATGTTCCATCTGAAATACATTTATATTTTTAGTTAACCAACAATGTTGTATTGAAGCAAAAAATAAATAAATGCTACAAAAACTAATTGAATGCGCTGTCATGAATGATTTTGGCTCGAGATTGCAGAGTTAGCCAATGGACTGTCGTACAACTTTAAATCCAACATGCTGAAATCATTCTGCCATGTTTGTCTTGTCACCTGTTTGCTAAGCAGAACAGTCACCAACCCACCCACCTGCAGACAGACTGATAACACTGACGCCCGCCTTGCATTCCGAGGAATGTGGAGTGGCAACATGAATGGAAACGTACGTATATGTGTTTAGACACCAACACCAACATTTTATTCACCGCTAAACCTTGAGGAAGGAACAATTGACAATGCATGTGCTTGTATGAAAAGTATGGCGACTTTTATCAATGCTGATTTTGAAATACTGTACTTGCCTGTGAAAAGCACATGATTGGAAATGTTTATCCTTTCAACGTGTGTCATAAGTGTTGAGCTACTTGACCTGTTAATAGCTAAATTTGCTGATAGTTAACTGCTAAGAATGTATTTATCTAGATGCGTCATACAAAAATGATAACATTCATTCCAAGGAGATGTAGTTGATGTGTGAATGGACGCAGTGAGAAGCAAGGTGAATCTCCTTTAATTTACACCATTTTAAATTGGAAGTCAACCCAATTTTTTTTTAGCTTGCAAACGTCACCTGACCAAACTTGGAAAACCGATGAGCCGTGATTGGTCATTACCCGAGCCCTGAGTAACCGGGAAGTCATTTTTAGTGAACAGCAAGTGACAAAATGGTCGCTCCTTGAGATGGATACAAACGGGTGGATTTTGCTGTTTATTTCACATTCCATTAAAGGCAAAAGTAATCAGAAAGCTATGTTTAGACTAATGGCGCATACAACATATTATTGTAACAGATTTTAAATTTAAAAATAGGCAGAAAATAAATGTAAACAAATGTCCAAAACAGGAAGAAGAGAGGCAGCAAATTATCATATGTCCATAAATGTGCCCAAAATTTCAGAAATTTTACAGAAAGGCAGAAAGGTCTAAAAATGTATGAAAAAGTAAGTCTGAAAAATTACCCAAAAAACAAATAATCCAAAAACGGTAGATGAAAGGAAAGGGGGGGGGGGGGTCTCAAAGTATTGGATGGTGCACATTTTCTGTTATGGCGCAGCTCTAATGAACTTTTGGGCTATCAGTACATTCGACTTACACTAACACACTGTTTCGTTCATCAAAATGTTCAAATGTTTTGTGGCTCCAGACAGATTTGTGGTTATTTATTTGGCTCGTGTTTAAATTGCTCTTTTGACAGAAAAGGTTGCTGACCTCTGGCCCAGACCAACAATCCATGTCATATAACTGGGGATCTAAGATGTACCAAGAAATAACCAATAATCAATAATACCAGGAAGTAACATATTAAGTATTAACCAGAAACATATTAAAACAGATGGGGGTGGTTATTCCAGTTAGTTGCCAGTGTGTATGTCCTGTAAGTGTGCATTAGTGTGTGTGCACTTACAGATTGGCTGTGCAGTGGTGGGGCTGGGAGGCAAGAACTCCTCTGTAAAGTTGACATTGCACATGTCACTGCCGCAACAGCAGAAGTGGTACGTCCCGTTCTGGGTCTGAGGTGACAAGTTGTTCACCACGCAGCGGTCATCGCGACATCCTTGGTGGTCGCCCAGGTGGGTCCAACAACCTGGTTTTGGTTGAAAACAGCACACATATTGAGAAATTACAAGGGCCAAATTTAGACCCGAGTGCCTGATTCTGATTCCAATTTCCATTTCTTTCCTGTTTAAATCTATGTTCAAGTGACACACAGACCGGCGTGACCCTGTCACAGGGCTTAAGTTTACTGAAAACAATGACTGCAGAGTTATTACATGGTATGATTCAAGCACTTTTTGAGCAGGCTCAAGGTGCTCTCAACTGTAGTCACTTAACTCATTCACTGCCATTGACAGCTATAGACATCAAAAATTCATTTGAACTATTTCTATTAGTTTCACAATATAATATTAAAAAAAAAATCCCGCCAAATTTGAAGAGCACTGGTTATGTGTTCATTCTTTTGACATTTAATGTTATGAGGACATCTTTAACATTTTTTGATCCACTGCACACGCTCATCCTCCTCCTTTTGTAATCAGTTAATTACTTGCATAATTTAAAATGAAAAAAAAAATGGCCCCAATATTTTGACATAAACAAATATTCTAAATGTGATGCGCAGACATTTATTAAATGCTTTACTTTAATGCATGTAAGCCATCCGCTGTCACGCTAAAGGATAATCTATGGTCAAAATTAAAAGTGTGATTAATCTGTGTTAATTTATGATTAATGTGATAATTTTTTCTGATTAATTAATCAGTTAACGCTTTAACTTTGACAGCACTAAACCCAACTTTAAATAAATGTAAAATGGCGTGATCACTGTGGGAAATTAACAAAAAAAGAGGGTGCTACGGATGAGACAGGCATCATAATGTCGTAAAAGAAACATTCTAGATCGCGCACGTCGTAACTCGAGGATTTCCTGTATTTGTTTTGCAGTTACTGTTTTAGTATACAGTATTTGTATTTTACTTAAAAAAACTTTTTTTTAAGGTTTGACAGAATTTTAATTTCTTAAAAATTCAAGGATACAAATATATCCAAGGACTTACATTTTTTTTGGGGGGGGGGGGTCATACCAACACACATTTCCACACAAAATACAACCCGTGAGGTCTTAGGATAGCCCACTTAAGTCCCCAGACTTGTGAAAATAACATAAGATAAAATAAATATGATAAAGAGGGTAATGTAATTCTTAAGAATGAAAATGCAAGAGGGTTGAATTTCATATATATATATATATATATATATATATATATATATATATATATATATATATATATATATATATATATATATATATATATATAGAGTTTTAGTAGTTGAAAAATATTAAGTTTTAAAATTAATGAATAGCCATTTTATTAATCGGGATTTTAATCTTAATAAAAAATAATCATGACTATTACTGTATTTTTCCCATAATCATCCAGCCCTACTTCAATGTATAGTAATCCCGCTGGAGTCAAACACATTTTCAAAATATTGGGCAGTATTAGCAACGTATTAGAAACATTTTATTAAACATTATAAGCCATTTTGTTTCCCCGGCCAACAGATTCTAAAGGCTGATTACTTTGGTATTACTCAACTGGCATTAACATTTGCTCTATTTAATGGTTTGCATAACTCAGAGCTTTGAATGTAGTTTTTTTGATTTACCATGGGTGTGTTGTTTGGGATTACATGTGTTTAAGGGTAGGATTTTTTGGGTGTGATTTATGTTGAATATCCTACCTTGTTTGACAATTCGGACTTCGCCTGGTGGACTTTTCTCCCACAAGCCGAAGCAGTGGCTACCCTTGGCACATCGGATTGTGGTATTCTCTGGCGAGACCCGGCCCTCTCCTCCCGCCACTCGCTCCACTTCCGATTGCTGCTGCTGGTCTGTGAAGGCGCACTCTCGCTCTTCGCCCTGTGCCGCTACAAACAGACAGACGATGGGAATTTGAGCATAAATCATAATTCAAAAGTACAGGGCTTATGCTGAACATTTAATGCCGTTTCACTCAGACCCAATTAAACAACAATGCGAGTGCCGCAAAACATATTCACCACATAACAAGTTTCATACTAACCCTTTCAAATGTTACCACCGTTTATCAGTATACTGGAAATGGTCATTCCAACAAGACAAATTGCATTTTTTGAAGGGACACGAGCAAATGTATAACAGACATTTTACTCTGGATTTGCTTGATTCACAACCCCCCAAAAATGTTACAATGCTTGCCTCTTTTCATCCAAACATCAATAGGAATGTCAATTAAATTCTAGCCTAAAGGTCAGAACCCATACAGTTGCGCACAGACAGGGGACATCACAATCCAATATGTTTGTGAGAGTTAATTTACAGATGATGCTAAAAATTTGCTTCTGGAAACAACAGGTAAAATGTACAAAACAAATGTAACTACACACCAAATTTCCAAGCAAATATTTAATTGGTGGCATACATTTTTATTCATATTTGGCAAACAGCACATTGTTTTCAGTGCTTCAGACAGATTTTTGATGTCAGACAAATAATCAAAATTATGTGTAGTAGCTCTTCAATTGATGAGCTGACAATTAATGTTCTGTGTGTGCATTATTTGCATATAGTAGTGCAGCCCATCCAAACTGATCTGCAATCCACAACGTGCCCAAAAGAAAACTGTTCACTTGCTGATGTGCATTTTAGTATCGCCAAAGTGATGGCAAAGAGGAATATCTTGAGCCAAAATCAATGTGTGGTTTTAGACTGCATCATTGATAATCTGAGATAAGAAACATGATATGCTATATTGTATGTCCTATAAACAGCTCCTCCCTTTCCTCTGTTTAGGGGTGGGGCTGATGCCTGTTATGAAAGCAAGAGTGGATGTGTTCTGCCCAAGGTCAAGCTAGCCTGAGTGAGCATCAGACAAGAGTAGTGGAATGGGTTTTCTCTCATGCTCCACCCACATGTAAAGCCATCAAATTGGCCAGCGTAGTGCTTATTTTTTTTACGTTTATGGCCATTGGGAAGGTGCATGTAGCATTAACAAAGAATTTTATGAGGGTGAAGGTTTCACCCAAAAATCAATTAATTATTGTGGGTAAAATTCACAGTTTTAAAATACTAACAAATTCTAGATGTTATAATGTATGTCTATATTTTTCACCTACATTCATTGACTTGATTTCATTAGCTTCTGATAGTGTCATTGACTATGTTTATAAACGGTCAATACTTAGGATAAGGTAAAAACTCGTTTACATGCGTTAGCGGACACAGATACTGCTGCATACATATTGTGATCTAAACCGCGACACACGGACAACGTCATTACGTAAATAGATCTTTCTACAGTCTATTATAAGACATTACGTTATATTCATGTCACTCACTCATTCACCACACTAATAAAATGGTCGATTTCCTCCTTGCTCCAAAAGTATGGTTCTCTGCTGCGTTGCCATGTTTCGTCATTTTTGTTTATCCCTACTGTGGCATTTTCGACATAGAGCCAGAAAATGATGTGAAAATGCAGCAGAGAAATCCATATATTTAAGTTAGGCTTGTTGAGCGAGTGGCAACATGATATGGCTGCCGCGCATACATGTATTTCAGACCAAAATTCCTTGTGAATGCGCAGAACACAAACCAAAGTTCGGGGTTTTAAAAACCCAAATAAGAGCATATTTGGGTTTTTGTGCCTTTAAATAACGGCAATATTCAGATTTTGAAGAGGTTATCGACTGCATGTAAACATAGTCATTGTCATGTCACAAAGCACCTTTGTCAGTATCACTGTCCATTAGTATTTACCACAATTTTTGTAACATTTACTCTTCAAAACAGTGTGGAGTTCGGTGCAGGAAAACAATGATTCCTTATTCCCAAATGATTAATAACATTCTCCAACTTTCTTATAAGGCTAATGTCCTTGTACAACATCATCTGCGACAAAAATCCTTTCTTCCATGAATTCATTTCCTTGACTACGCTTGAAAATTACTGGAAATGTCCCGCTGGAGGGAGGGGTGGTGGACATCAGGATACGTGCTGCAATGAAGGAAATATATAGGAACAATAGAAGGAAGTGCACAGCCAGTGACAACACCCGAGACGGTAAAACAAATAGGCCGAGCTTGTTGGCAACTTATGGTTTGATGGGAATCCATAACTATCACCTACTTACATTAGTAGCAAATTGATTGTTTTCCCGTCTATTCTTAAATGTACACTTGAAACAAATCACCTTTATCAACAGTATCTCATCTAAAGAAACAACCCAAATACAGCCCAATGAATAGCTGCTCAGCAACAACAACGCAGGACATAGAATGTCTGAATGAAAAGGTATAGAATGTCGGACCAAGCAATAATATTACACTGAAGGACAAATGGTTAGCGAATCCAATGCATGTACATACTCTACTGTACTGTACATAATATTAAAAGAAAAGGTGAAGCCCTAGGCCATGCTTAACTAAAATACAGAGGGGATAAATGGGAGCCTCTAAATTCTGCTGTACTTATTTGCCATTTTAACTACGAGAGCACTTCAGCAGGCCCGGTGTCATTGGTTATTCTGAAGCTGAGGTTAGTTCTTTGACTAAATTCTTTCAATCTCTTTCCTGGTTGGATGCCAATCACAGTGTTTATCTCTGATAGGCTATGGCAGACTCTGTTCCTGGTTATGCTCTGCAGAGCTTCAGCAGAGCTACCACTGCTGTAGTGGATAGTGGGTTAGAGCGTGCAGGCAAACTCAGTGTAGCGTGACACACGGGAGAGAAAGGCGAAGTGATATCAAAAGGCTCGGGTGCAGCTCTCTTTGCAAGCTTGCTCATTGGACGAGGGCTGGCACTTAGTGGTTACCCATGGCCCAGATATTTGTTAATACTCACCCCCTCCATCCGCTCCACCATCTATCCCCCACTCCAGTCCAGTAACCCTCCTAACCAGAACTGGCTCTTAGTGCCCCCACCCTCCTCCTCAAACAACCCCCTTCCGCTCAGCCTCATTGCTGAAAAACAACAGATCTAATCTGACCCTATTGCCAAGGTCCATAAGAGACATGCAAGACACTGCAGTACGAATACGACAGGGTGTCCTTAAAGTATGGAAACATGGGAAATTGACATCATTGTGGAGTTATTGCAATGAATTCACGAGTCTTTCAAAACTCACCAAATTTGGGGACAACGATAATCATTTCATAAGGTTTGAAACTTGAGGATTGTTGAGAGATCAAAATAAAGGCTGCATAACTAAAACACTTCCACTTGATAACCTACTGTATGTACCTATAGAATTGCACTTAAATTTACAGAAATACAATATTTTAGGTTATTACTCTTACCACTTGGGAATGAAGTTTCCGTTGCTGCAGAAAGTCAAGCTAGTTATCAGTCCTAATCTACCTGCTACGGCTGTTGTTTGGGTGCGTTCTCGTTGCTGAGGTGGGATGGGTTGGATTCAGGGGCTTTTGCTGACACCCCCAATATTCCAAGCCTGTTTAAGGACGGGAGAGATGAGGTGGGGGCAAGTACACTCTTAATCCGTCCCATCTGTTGCGTAACGACTGCCACCCCCTAAAAGCACCACCACTACTGTCTGTCTGGGTCTGGTCCAGTTATGCTAATCCCGGAGTATACACTGCCCTCAAATCGTAGTGCTGCAATTACTGACCACAATGCTTTTGCACCAGAACCTGGCTTCCACCCCCCTTCGTACCCTAACTTTCCCAAATATGTGATGAAAACACAGATGACTGAGGTGGTGTGCTGTTACACAACAAGGGGGAAAGGGGGATCATCTCAGATGCTTTATGAACAAAGCACATGGTGATCATCAGTGGTCTATCCCAAATAGGGTTGGTTGATCTATAGCTGATTGTAGTTTTCAAGTGTTTGGTGTAGACCGTCCGATTAAATCGGACTATATTAGCTCTTTTAAAATAGACAAAAACCTGCATTTTCCCCCAAAGTATTAAAAACAGTACACCTAAAAAAAAAAAAAAAGGTTGCACCATGCATGTACGCAAACTTGTAGAGACTCATAGATTCGTAAAAGGCATTGATGTGTTGCTAATGTATTAGGCTGAATGTATGCAAAAAAACAGATTAGAATCATCAGAGCAAAGTTATTTTCTTTAAGTGACAAAATGCATTCAAGAGCCCAAACATTAGAAACAGATGGTTGCCTAGTAACTGTGAGCCATCTTTATAGCAAAAGAGATGCAGTCATTCATCATGTTGAGAATGTAGCATTAATATTTATTATTTGTCGGGATGCACCGAAATGAAAATGTTTGGCTGAAACCAAAAACAGAAAATGAAAAGTGCTTGGCCGAAAACCGAAACGCTGAGAAAAATTATACCAATTTTTACTATCATTGCATTTATTATAATATTATTATAAAATATTTATTCAACACTGGCATTTTAACCAAGCACAATATAAATTGAAATGTGCCCACACTGCAGACATGTTGGCTAATGGTACATTAAACACCAAACGAGCGTTGAGCAATTTCTGGCGGTGCGATTGCACCTTATAGTCGATGTAGTTCGCACAGGCGGGGACGGATGCGTGCAGCGGGACAAGGTGCGGCGCACTTCAAATTAGCACATTCACATATTCAGCAACGTTTAAAAATAAATAAATGAATTTGTTTGCAAATTCATTTATCACAAACAGCGTCCTCTACAGGCCCGTCGCCGCCCGGAGATAGTGGTAAGTGTTTACTTGTTTAAAACTGTTGATAGCAATAGTGCTAACATTAGCTAAAGTATTTAGCACGGCCATGAGGATGCCGGTGAAAAAGTGGAAGCGTTTAAGAGGCTCTTATGAAAAAAAGGGAAGGCGCTGTGGGAGAAAGAGTGTCTCACCTGTACTGCAGTACACGGCAGTTCTGTCTTTTTTCGACCCACTTAAATGTTGTACACCAAGTGGCGCCCCTCTCCTCCGGTGTGCGCAATGACCCCGGGACCCCTGCTGCGACCGACGCAAACTCACACAGTAAAAAGCCAGCGAGAAGAAAAGACGAACACTCACCCCCGCGTTCGCTGTTTAATTCAAACAGACGCTTGCAGCGGGTTTTTTTTGTTTGCGTCACCACAACCTATTTTGGCCATATTCTTTTGGTGCATCACTAATTATTTGTATTTTTTTTATTTACCCAAGATATTGTATTCATTGTTCTGCATTTCAATGCCAATGTTCAATATTCTTGAGAATTAAAAAGTTATTTGCTCTCAAAAAGGAGACTCGATTTAAGATGGTCTATCACAATATCAGTAGCATAAAAAACATCAATGATATTGTTGATCATGATAGTTTCTGGGAAAATATATATCATGACAGGCCGAGGTGAGGTCATCAGATATAGAGTGGAAATAGCTGCGGATGACAAGATGATAAGAAGAGCAATCGACAGATTCTTGAATGAGGTGCATTGCGGAGTTGGTCACTTTTTTACTCGCGACTGCCCAAGATCGTGCTTGGTGCTGATGCACCAAATTAAAAAAAGTTGGCCGTCTAGTGGACAGTGTGAAAAGATAGTTTGAAGGACCGGCATAGAAACTGATAGTATCGGTGACTACTCAACAGTTCAGTGTTTGTACTGTGATATCTGTCTGAAAAACACATCCTTAACATCCCTAATTGACACAGAAAATGTTGATACACACGAGCTTGTGTCGACTTTTTTTTAAACTTCTGCGAAACTGAAACATACCCCATCAAACTCCTAGAGCGGTTGCTTCCAATCCAGACAAAACATGTAGTGTTACCAAACTTACAATAAAAATAATATTTTCTTAGTATTTTAAGTTCATTTGGGGAAAAAAATGTAACCTTGGATCAAGAACAAATTTATTTAGCAAGCCTCCTCCTACTGCGTGTCATGAGACTGCTTTTTCCGGTGAAAGACAAATTGTGGCCACCGCTAATGCTTGTTCAACTAGGCGAAGCAGAGCAGAGGCATGACTAGTATTACTAATAACCCTGAAATTGCAGACCCTCCAAAATCACTGAGGTCAACAGTATTGGAGCTTTTCGACAACACAGTTGAGAACAGAGATGGAAATCACATTGTTGCTTTATTTTGAAATTTTAGGTGAATTACTTTATAACAAAATATATATGTTAAATCTACCAGCTTAATAGTGTCCGAATGTACTACACTCACCTCTCTCAAAACCTAGGTAATAAGATATACCAACCCATCATTGATTTTTGTTCCATCTAGTAAAGTACAGGGCTGTATTAAAATCCATATTGCATTCTCCTACTCGCCATCGATTTCAGACAGGGCCATAGCTTGGGAAAAGTTCCTTCACCGAGTTCAAGAGACTTGGCACTAGTAGGGCATTCTGTGTATTACTATAAACACTCAGCTTCAGCACTCAATGTCCTCGTGTAGCATGGCTGTTCAAAAGTGTTGAATAATTCATCAAAAACAAATATCGATATTGCAATGTAGTAAAACACACACAGTGTTCCCTCGTTTATCGCATGGGTTGCATTCCAAAAACTACCTGCAATGAGTGAAATCCGCTAAGTAGAGTTTAACTTGTTTTGGGGTTTTTTTGAGGGGGGGGGGGGGCATGGATTTACACAGTTATTAGGCAATTATGACTTATTACTTTAGCTTCATAAATTTAGCTTTAAAAATGCAATATGACGGATAAATACTCGCAAAGCACTCCCTACCCCCGAGTTAAAGGAAAGTAAACAGCTGAGTTCTGATATGATTGCTCAAGTTTTTCTTTTGACAGCTTACTAGGGGTGGGTGATATGGCCTAAAAAGTACATCTCAATATTTCAAAGACATTTGTGGTGACGATATTTTTGACAATATTGGTAATAATTTCTGAACAATATATTTGTGATTGGTGCTTCGGAATTTTCGGCACTTTTATTGCAGCTCAATATTTAAGCCACCGTATTCCACAATTGAAATACAAACAAGGTGCAAATATAGCAATTGTAATGGAATGAAATGGAAATAAAAACAGGCCAGGTAGTGTTTACCTTGCAAGATCTAATTGTAACATAACTGCTAAAAGCACATAAAGCACATTTACTTAGCAAATAAAAAGAAAACACATGGCTTCAGAAGTTAGTGGCAAATTGCATGAGTCAGCAAAGTCCATTATTTTCTACTGTATGTGTTGATCTTCGTGTTGTAGAGGGAAAACAAATTCACCGTAGCAGCCAGTTTGCGGCGTCATGCTTTGCACATCGCAGGCAAGTGTATTGTTGAAAAAAAAAATTTCCCCTGCGATTGTTTAGGCAGTGGTTCTTTTACCGTAAACGGCAACCCTCCTGCGAGCGTTATTTTGCCATGAATGTCTCTGATTGGTCAATGATCAGAGGAGCGAGAAAATGCCGTAATTGTCCCGACTGCCAGGTGGCGGTGCTGAAACAGTACGGGGGTCCCGCCCCCGTAAAGAGGTTGCCGGTTGCTTTTAGGAATAATGACGAGGATAATTACTTCTCGTGCATGCGCTGAAGGTACGTAATAGTTGGTGTTGGTGTGGTGTGTATTTACGTCATTTTTCTACACGACGTGCCGACCGTCTGGGCCGACGCCTACCCCCTGTAGCGTAATTTAGTTTTATGTTAATTATTCCAAGTCGTGTTCCGATGATTTAATCACGACACCTCCTATTCCAAGTGCACAGTACGAAACATCGGCTAAATGACACGCTAGCGTACATGTTTACAGCCATTCTTCAGCTTTAGTGGTCCCACAACTTCAACTTGTTTATGCCTGAGAAAAAGCATTGTTTTTCTACTATTCTGTCAATTTGTGTTCAGACATACACTCTTGACAGAAGAGAAGGATTTAAAGGCTTATGAATCCACCGGGATTCTACCTTTTGGCAACAATGCAACGTGGGATTCTATTTAAGGTAAGCCTGTTGAAGAACTAGTTAATAGCCATCCTCATCTCTGCTGCGATGCTGTGAATGGTCTGAGTGAAGCAGCGGAAACTATTTCCGAACAAACGCACGCATAGGGAACGTGGAGTTTTCGGGTGATGATATCTTATGTTTATGATTTTGATGCTTTTTGTGAAACAATCACCAATTTTAAATTTTAAATGTATGAATTGAATTACACCACTGTATGCACAAATATCCAAACACAGCAATACAATACAAATTTCTGCTTTGGTCCAAATATACGACAATAATTGTAAAATAACATAAATTAAAAAAAATTATGTCTGTATACTTATTCTACAGTTATCTCTTCCCCCAACAGAAGACTGCAATGGCACAACCAAATTATTGAACATGAATTTGACACTTGACACTTAAGCCTGGTTCACACGGCAAGATTTTAAAATTGTCAGCCGACTTCCAAACTCTTCCAGACACCACACGTGAAAAGAAAAAAAAATCACGGGAGTAACAACTTTGAACGTAGCGTGTGTGGTGTGTAGCCACACTGCACAATCAACACACCACACGAGCCGAGTTTATTCATGAATGTGACGGGAAGTCTCGCAAAACCTCTCGAGATTAAACGTGACTTCCGAGTCAACAAACATGCAGGACCAGTCGCGATACTTCCTGGTTTTCAGCCGAAAACGCGGCATAAAAAGAAAATACGTTGTTTAAAGGAGTGTAAATGGGCTCTGGGCGGCGAGGCATCGCTTGCCCTCGGTGCTGGGTTCGCGTCCCACCCGGGGACCACGTTTATTTGTGTAGTTTGTGTGTGTGTGTATAAAAAATAAAATTACATTAAAAAAAAAGGAGGGTAATAGCGCAAGCATGGACTTTCTGCTGCGTCATGACTGTTTTGATTTTGGATTCCCCACCGGTTGCGCGGTGGTTTGTCCTCGGGGCACACCGCACACGGAGCGAAGTCGGGCCAAAACAATCCAACAAATCGGGCCAATTCTCCTGCGGTGTGAACCAGGCTTTAAGTGAGTCTAAGTCATTCTCAATCTGTGTGATTCTAGCAACCACACCGCCAAAATTACAAATGACAATCCGACCAGTGTGTCCATCATTCAGTATGCGGAGAAAAATTGTGAACTAGGTTATGCCGTGTTTCTTGCTGAGATTTGAAGCATGAGAGGAAAATTTTATTTCATGATTTGCGTGCAATGTTGACTTGCTAAGTTAGCACATAAATACACCCAATGACCATAAAATGCTACAGTTTTCATTTGTCTGTACAGTATTCTAATTATGTTACTCTTATTGGAGCTGTAAAAATCTGTTAGTGCAAAATTCTGGGTGACGTCCTCAGAGAACTTAATTTACCTCTATATTTTTTGAAACTCTGCCTTAGGTCCTTCTTGTAATACTGTATCTGTAATCTTGTTTCTATGACATACTTTAAGTATAATCTTACAATATGAGACGAAGAGGAGAGAAGAAGCAGTGTTTTTATTACCCCGCTTGTCAAGTACATACGACCCGTCGGTAGCAGGACATTCATATGTGGATGAATGAATGCATTTATTATATATAATCACCAACATGTTTCCTTTTTGCATGGTTTGGTTAAATATGGTTTGTGTTCATAATGAAAACTCAGATGCCAGAATGCATCAAAACAAACCACTGGCTTCAACTCTTTTCTCTCATTGCTCAGTGTGGGCGGGGGCCGCCAGTTGCCCATATACCTGCATGCCTTAAACCACTGCCCTACATGGAAAACATTGGAGTGATTTGAATGTGTGATAGCTCCTTCTCTTCAAAGCTTTTTTGACAACAATTGTTCTTCACTTTGCCTTTATTACATGACGTATGTAATCGGTATTCTTCCCTGATGAACGACAGAAGTCATCACAACAAACCATACAAACACGCTTCCCATTTGCATTCATAACTTTCTGTTCAACCATCTGACTTCTTTTACAGCACTCTCTCCTCTTTGTTCGTCTCACAGCAGTTTGAATCCGTTGGGCCCTCTCTGCCGGGATCCCTTGACAAGCCGTATTTAATGCTACTGTCTAGCTATTTGGGTGAAAATCGTAACATTTGAGCACATCTGTGCTTTAAATACATACATGTGATGTGAGACCCCCAAAAATCGCGATCATTTTAATACCAGAAGACAGCAGTAAAAGTGCCATCCCTATTTTTCTCTTGTGGCGTCGAAAAGCCAAGAATGCGACACTAACTGATTGATATTTTGATCATTAGGCTTGTATAATTGTGATCCATTCAAATTCACTGGAGCGTTTCATTTGAGATATGCTATACTATCGTTAATACCCATTCAAAATTAGTTAAGACAGCCCACACAAATTTGTATCAGTAGCCTTTTATACTAGGGCACTCTTTTTTTTTTTTATGTAAGCCTTAGCTGCGGGAGGAAAACCCGTGATTGCACTCCAGTAGTTATTGTTCAGAGGGATCTTTCCAACATTGTTGAAGGCAGCAAACTCGGTATATGACCTTTGTGCCATATCGCATATGATATGCGACCCACGTTAATTTGATTGTTTTTCATCTGGTGCACATGCACAGGAGCAGCATTAGCAATAATGCGTGACGATGATGATGAGCAACTGTTAATATGGAAACTGTGTTTATATTATCAGCTGTTTACTCAAACTCTCTTTACATACCTCACTCATGTCCTTAATATTATTATTTTTGCTTGAAGGGAAAGCTAAGCCAAAACAAACTGTGATAGAACCCAAATATTGAATCCCAAAACAACAATTTTTGGATGCGGGCACACATCATGATAGAAATACCAGCGCTCATATAAATGTGTCAAGGCAGGAAATACTGAGTATGTATGAGGTTGTTAACTGCAAACATAATCACAAAATGTATGCCTGTGATATCAAACATCTAATACATGTAGTTGCATTTGATATACTATGTAGTGTGTGCATTACCGCAATGATTTACCATCATGGTGGGTGGCTGGTGCGTCAACATTGCACCTTAGCCGGTTAGTTGCGGATACAATCTTCACTTTTATTTTTCATACCAATTACAATCAGCTACACTTTGTTGCCCTGTATATTTTGGTTGCAAATCACACAGAGAAGCAAATCATCCACCTGCAAGTACACAAGGTTACTTACGCTTGGCTAATTTTAGGGATGCACCCATAACGAAACCAGTATTCTTGTAAATATTCTCTAATAGTGTAGGCACTGATACTTAGGGCTGGGTTTAAAATATCGATAACGAATCGATATTCCTTTTCATAGCCCAATATCGATTCATAAAACCATGTATTGATACTTTTAATAAGGCTTTCCCTCCTGAGGCGAGCCCATACTCCGTTCAAAACCTCATTGTTTGAGCGTTGTTCAAATGTGCCCTTCTGTTATTCGGAGTACCCCAAAAGGAATTCAGTGTTTACAAAGAAAGGAAACAACTCAAGCATGAACATTGATGATTGCTGTATAACATAAAAAAATGGGCTGCGTTTTAATATAATCGCATCACGGCCTTTACACACTGTTTAGACAGAAGCAGGTTCGACTGATACGACATCACCAGCCTGACAAAGACCTTCTGGGTAGGAGCCATGACAATCTATGAATCGATACTATAAGGAAAAGGATGACAAGACTTCCAGCTCCGCCAAACAGATGATGAACTCAATGTCTGGTGATGGAGGCATCTGCCATCACAATTTTGCCAGGCCTGTTGCCAACTCTGCATGCACAGTGTGATGAGTCGTGTTTCTTTTACAGTCCGGAACAGTTCATAATTATGTGTTCATATTTTGCTTGTGTTCAGTATTGTACTGTGTAATGTGGTCATAACATCTCTCGTTGACAGCTGATGGCTCAAACTGTGACCTGTGTCACCTTTCAATTGACATTTTGCTGATGCAAACATATTTTCCCCGCATTGAACTAATTTGCAGTTGTTTGTGTGTTGTGTGGATATGACAACAGTGTTGTAGGGAACTTCGTGCATGTGTGTCAATTTTGCTGTATGTGTTTTGCCCCCCCCCATTTATATGTCATGTAATTAATGCTGGTTTGCTGTGCCGTGTGCTGCGTTCGGTCAAACTTTGGAAATGAAAGTTAATTTTTTGTTTCTTTCTGTGCATTATAATTATAATAATAATAAATTATTATTATTACTATTATAAATACGTATTCTCAGTTTTAATGAATACTTTTTTGTAATTTGGAATTTATTCTGGTAGTGTTGTCAAGATGTAACAACAAGATGTTACTCTACAGATGTTAATCTAAGACAAGTACTTGTAATCATACTCAGTCTGAAAAAAGTGGTACCGGTGCATCCCTAATATAGAACACACAGGTTACACAATATTTTTGTACTTTTTTTTCCCATAGATATTTTAAATACTACATGTGATATTCTCTTAATGTGTCTTATTCTTACACAGTAAATATTTATTGGGTATTTACCCATAATTAAACACTGCCTAAAATTTTAAATGGTGCTGATAGCCATATACCGGTCGTGAGAATATTAACTACAGTGGTGCAGATTTTTTTCTATTCTCTGTACTATACCAAATGCAGGAAACACTGTGTTAAATTAAAAAGGTATTAGTTTATAGATTTACAGTATGAATCCATTAATTCCAGTACACCACCAAAATCCAAGAAATGGAATCACTCTGTCATTTAAAAAAAAAAATCTCTTCCCCACACATTCCCTGCATACATTGTTCCTCCATTTCAGCGCAGCCCAAGCGAGTATCTTATCATGCACAAGGTCTCACAGAAGCCTGGCCTCAACCCAGAGTCTGGAAAAAGGGGGGTTGGGGCACAACTTGGCAGACAAGGCCTGCAGTATGTTTGGCAGTGTTTTTCCAGGCCTTTGTACACAGAACGATTAAAAAAAGAGCTAGTGTGGGTATTTGCTTGAGTGCTCAAGATGAATTATCTGTGAAGGCTACTGGACAACAATGAGATGAGCTCCATAGAACACTACAGAAATCACAGAAAAGGGGGCAGGCAGAAAGATGACATTTTGAGAGGATTTGAGGAAAAGGAGCACAGTGGAGACTTAAAACCGGAACAACGCTAAGTGATATCGAGTGACGTGTTTGGTGTACAGTACAGTAAATACATTAAATATTTACAAGACAATAATCTACACACATTTGAGCTACTTACCAGCCACCGGAGTGAGGAGAAGAGCCAGGCAAAAACCGAATTTCGCTAGACACTGCATCGTTGTAGTTCGGCCCACAGGCATGATCTTACAGATCGAATTGGTCTTTCACTTGGAGCGTATCCACACACTTGATGTACTTTCTGGTCCTCTTCTTGTTGCAGTTACCACATTAATGTGTCTCCCTTCTGCCGTGGGGTCAGCTCGATTCGTCGAAATGCTGTTCCTGGCATATAGCTATGCATTTGATGCTCGCTGTGCAGTAAACAACTCAAATTAACGCCGTCCCGTGATTGATTCCTGCATAAAAGCTATGCGGTTGAGTTGTGTGGCATAAATAAAACGGAATTGCGAAAACAAGCCATCTCTACAAGCTGGCATGATAGCCACTGGGCGCCAGTCTCCTGCTGTAAAAACTTGGCTAAAGACGAAAAAATGTCGCTTAAAACGACACGTGTGCCATTTAACTATCCATACACCATTGTCGGGTGTACACCTAATTATTTCGCCCACCGTCTGCTCTGCAAACAGGACGTTCCCATGTAATTACACGTTAGCCAATTAGCTTGGCTATAGATGGCTAAATGCTATCGAAGCTCGCCGACGTTAGCCAACAGCTAGCGAGTTCGTCCTCTTCTTCTGCGTCCTAGCTCATTTCTCGGTCTTAAAAGAGAGGAATGCTTCCAAGCGCAGCCACTTTTCTACCTTTCCACACACGAAAAAAAATAGCACTCGAGAGCTTGCAAGCGGCGACGGGGGGGAACGTATATCTCTGGAGCCGATCTTCCCCGGGGCGGTCGACTGCGCTTGTTCTAGACGCTTTGGAGCTCCGTAGGCAGACAGACAGACAGGCTGGGCGGATGGGAACGCCTCATTTATTTGCAGGCTTGTTTGGACCGCTCGTCTCCAGTATCTTGTTGCTGTGGGTTGTTGGCGTCGGGAGGGCGGGGGAGGAGGAGTACAGTATGGTAGAACTGAGCCAAACCCGGGTGCCGCAGCGCCACTGTGCCGCAGACAGTACGCACAGCACCCTGGAAGCGAGGGTTACAGGCCCCGCAGCTTGCTAGTAGCTGCACTAAATTGTCAAACGGGACTCAAAAGTATTCCCACCGACACGTCATGTTTGAACATGGAGGGACTAGTATCCCTGCGCTGTTCCCACAAAGTTGGGAGCATGGAATTGACCAAAATCTCTTGGTATGCTGGAGCATTCACAGTTCCTTTCACTGGAACAAATGGGACTATATTTTTGAACATACAACACCTTTGGGAAGAAAGAAGACTCCTTGAGAACTAAGTCTTCGCTTCCAACATCTGTATGCTCCTCACAAGTCAAGTCAAGGCAGGTGAGCTACTTCTGACTACTGTGGTCCAGCTTGCTGCCTCCCCTGAGGCAAACTGGTGGAAGTCCGATTGGTTAAAGTACTAGTTCTGGAACTTTTTACACAAGTAACCAACCACCTAGAAATACTTCCGCTCTCTTCTACAGGCCCAAGTGTTTATCAAAAAGAGATATATTATTGCTAAAAGGTGTAGGGTGATCCCTCGCTACTTTGTGGTTCATTTATCGCAGATTCACTATATCGCAGATTTGTATTTGTGTCCAAAATTCATACATTACGGGGTTTATCTTGGGTTGTATCTCGATATTTTGCGGGGTTTTCAGAGATTACTATCCCGCCACCCATCAACCCACCCACCCCCGATTTACTGTATGCTTTATTTATTCTGCTATTTTTTTCTTATTATATTTATGAAGTTAACAAGTGTAAAGTGTTTAGAAGAGTGGGAATTGTGTGGTGGCTTGGTTATGGCTCAGTCGATTTGTAACTTGCCCCCCAAAACAAAAATAACTAAATAAATTTAATGAATAGCCTAAATTCATTAATTAACGTCCTCTACTTCATGGAAATTCACCTATCGTGAGTAGGCCGGCGTGGAACGTAACACCCGCAAAAAGTGAGGGAACCCTGTATTTAATATTCATTAGGGGTATAACAAAACATGTTTTGAGTCTGAAATTAATTTTGGATTCAAACGATGCAAGTGCATCAAATCGAACCGAATCGAATTGTATGAAAATCAAATTGTTTAATATTGTAAAACGACAACAAAAAACTCATTGCGCCATACCTTCGCCAACCAAGCCACACCGTATCAAATGGGAATCTCAATGATCATCTTTTTGTTGATTTTTGAGAGCTGCACAACCCTAATGGGAATGTACAGTTGTGCTTGTAAATTTACATACCCAAGGGGTATTCAAACTTACTTATAAGTAAAACTGTATGGTGAGGCCTAATGTCCATAAAATCCCAAATATTGTGGCAATTGTTTTGATATTTTCAGAGGTGGCAGGGGACATGAGTATGTGCATGGAATGTAAATTTATTGGCACATCTCTAAGTCCCTGTAACATTATGTGCAGTTTGTACATTAACACTATGTTTAAATTGAAAGGAAAATAAAATAAAACTGTACTTAAATCAAGGTTTAATTAATTATATTATGTTATTTTGGGGTACTTTGGGTGGTAGAGTAACCACTGACCTGAAAATGTTGGCAAAAACTTGTTTGGGGTTCCACAGCAAGATTTTTCAATTTCCTTTAAAAACTAATTTTAAAATTAATCCAGTTTAACCAGTGTGTGGGGATAAATCAATAAATCAGTGGGGATAAAATATGGCACAGAGAGCCACTTCTAAAACTATAGATTTGTAGCAAAACCTCCGTATTAAGGGTTTGTGGAAGTTTTAAATAACATTTCACAAACAGAGCTGCTCTTCTGTCAGGGTATAGACCTACAGAGAAGACCTTGCTGATGGCCCACCCGCTTCAATAGATACATATATCAAAACAAAACTAACCGAGAGTTAGCCACCACAAATGCTGCATACTTAAACTTTTGAAATGCAAATCTGCAGTGCACTTACAGTACGACATTACATTTCAGCACTGATAATTATCCATCTCATTTTCTATCACCTGTTCTGTTCGTAATCACAAATAAAACGAGTGTGTGTGTGAATGAAAGGGAGGCCAGTGTAATAGTCAGGTTACAATGGTAGCGGTGGAAGATGTAGAAGTTTAAGTGTACTTTAGGATCAATTGTTCAGTGCAATGGAAAGTGTGGAAGAGAGGTAAATAAGAGAGTTCTGTACAACATATGGAGGAAAGTGTTAGTAGTGATCTGTGACAGAAGAGCACCAATAACAAGATTTCAAATAAATGCTAATGTTAAGAGTTTTTGCTCATCGATAGACAGACATTCAGTATTTTCACTTTACAATATACGAAATATTCCAGCAGGTGGCAATGTAAGAAGTAAACTGCTGTCCATTGTGGAACTGATGTAGAAACTAAGAAGCCCAATGACTTTATAAAACAATGCATGATTCGAATCTAAATTGTGTCTTTTCTGCTCAGGGCAGCCCCCACCTTTCTCTGGATATACTGTAATCTGAAAATTTGTCAGTAGACAATATGGAAACAGTCTGTCTTCAGCTCCACTCGAGTAAAGGAAGTTGCCAGGTAACTGAAACACAACCACCACAGAAATAAAAGCAGAAATTAGAAATAAGTGACACACACACACACTTGTTTAGTCGGTGGTCCCGTCATTGGCCTTTCCACCACACTCCCCCAGGTGTACATTGCAACAAAAGAGGTTTGACAGAAACACCTGAGTAATCTTTGGGTACTGATTATAATTCACCATGTTGGGGACCCCTGCCCGAGACCTTTCACTTGTCGGGTACCTGGTGATTCCGCATTGGCTATTAAGCAGACACTTTTATTATATGTAGATGCATTTACTCATCAGAATTTGCTTTGTATTTTAAGTGGTTTTATGACCTCATTTTATTTATACTGAATATGCTGGCACTACATTTGTTTTACTTTTGCATCACTATGATATTAATAGCTACAAGTATGAACACTGAAGAAAGATGTAGAATAAAACAATCCAAAATTGCTTAGTTTTTAACACAGCGCCAGTGTGTGTGTGTGTGTGTGTGTGTGTGTGTGTGATGACTGGCACAATTGATGTAGGATTATATCTCAGAGTCATATTCAATAATGGATACATCTGTGGTAGATGTTCAGGCTATTTTAAACCTCTCCTCTATTTCTTTGGGTTTTATACTATAAGCACCCAAAGGTCCATCAATTATAAATACTTGCAACCAGCCAATGATAATTCATCTACAAATAACGGGCAATCTATGAGGTACACCTGCACAACCGTATTTGTAGTATAATGTAGAACTGCAGTCAATGGATTAGCTGCAGTACATAAAAGGGAGACTTTTTTGAAAACACGTTTTAGTATGATGCAATAATTGTTAAATGTAGCTCGATTTCTAAAGGCAGAACTTTTAGGTAAAGCTCCCAAAATGGATCTCTTTAGATTGTGTAATTGTACATAATATTGTGACCAGTGATTGAAGACAGATCATTGCCTCAGTGATGCGGTGTAATTTGCACTTGTTGAGTGACTTAAAAAAAAAGTTGAGAGTCTTGATGTTTTTGACCATACCCCTCCTAACTGCCTCTAATACGCCAACAATCCAAGTATGTGTGCTGATTTATCAGAGCACAGCACCACTCCAGAGGATTTGGCCTGATCAGAATACAAAATAACTGGAAGGAATGATCTGCAGATTTGAATCCAATGAGTGTCAGTCACCTTAGACGTGTCATTACTGCCGTCACACACACAGACACATGAAAGAAAGTGTGGAAGTATTTACTTCACAGAGTAAAACTTTACATCAACTATAAGTGGACCTCTTCTTGCAGTTCCTTATAAACATACTTTGCATGCATCAATCTCTTGCATGGACTCCAGTGAGTCCATTTTTGACTCCACCATATAGATCGCGCACCTCACCTGCTCTGAATTTAAAGGGAATTAGCCCTTTTCCACTGGCCAGGAAGCAATTCGACTGTGTTCACTCCCACAACGGTGCAAACAATGGTGTCTAACTGCACGCGTCTACGAAAATACCAAAAGAAACAAAATTCCACCCATGCGCACAGTTAGATCGCGCTTTGCACTAGACTCACAATGGGAAATGAAACGGGGCCCTCAGTCTTTGTAAAGCAAGAATCTGTACTCAACAAAAATATGAGCACAACTCTTTTGTTCTTGCTCCCATTTTGCTCAGAAAATACGTTTTAGATCTTTGAGTTCATCTCATAAAAAAATGGGAGCAAAAACAAAAGTGTTGCATTTATATTTTTGTTCAGTATAACTTTCTTTAAAAAATTCAACCGTTCAACTGTTGATCCATAACGCTTATTTTCTGTACTACCCCAAAGTAACCTGTAAAAATCCTGCCTCCTACAGCTGTCTTGACACAATGCTATTTATCTCTTACATTTCAAAGAGTTGAGTGGAAATCCTCATTCATTGCATATAGTCAACGTGCTTATTTGTTATATCTGTACTAAAATGCACAAGCAAACTAAAATATTCTTACATCTGAAAATTATTCCTGGCACTTCAGCACAACAAAATATGGACATACTCCCACTAAAATTGAGCATTATCAATCTTTGAGTCCCTACACAGTTGATTTATTGACTCAGAAAATGTATCTGTAAACGAGCCGTTACGTATTTTGCCCGATTGTGATAACAGTGCAGCTAAATTACATAATCTCACAGCAGCTAGACTTGTAAAAGATCCAGCATTTTTCAAGCATTTTCAACATTTGTTTGCTGATGCTCCACTGTGCTGCCATAGACGACTTTATGGACAAAAATACATAGGTTGTTAACCAATTAGTAGCAAAAAATAAATAAATTAGGAAGAGCAGACAATTTCTGGGGGACAGTCTTATCGACTGATGAGACGAAACCCTTCTTCCAAAGCTATGGAAAGGCGAAAGCTTTGAGAAAGAACAGATCTGCTCTCTGATCCCAAACATACAAGCTCCTCAGTGAGACTTAAAGGAGGTCATGTTAATGTTACAAATCTAAAGAATTACAGTTGTGTCGGTACATTAAAGAAAAAACATTACATCTAAGATTATTTAATGGCATCCAAGACAACAATCTTCTCCCCATAGTCAAGTCTTCTCATTTTTCATGAATGTGGGATTCCTATGATATCTCACAACCCGATTGTCGTAAGGATGTCTTTGGATATCAGAGGAGCTTTTCCTCCCATTTTTCTGTCTTGTGAGTTGTCTTGTGGGGCTGGTGGATGTCTGAGGTCTTCCAAAAAGTTGTTTGGGTGTCTTGAACAATTCCATCTGTTTCAAAGTTACATCTCTGATATGAGCAATGGTGTGTGAAACTGTCTTTTAAACCGCCATTGCTATTCCGTGACATTTTTGTACTCCAGTAACACTTGATGACACATTTTCTTTCATCAAAATTGAATCATACATCTGCCATTGTTTTATGGTTACAGTCACCTAAAATGAAAACAAAAACTATTAGTAATGGGCAGTTTTTGGTGCACCCTGTATTCTAATTGCTTGTCACTCATGATACAAACATTACCATTGGGGAGCCACTTACTTTCGAAGGTCTGGAAGCCTTATCATGCCTTGACTGCCAAGGCAATACGGGTCAAGGAAAGTTAAAGCATTCATTTTCATTCCATTAATGCATGTACTGTACATCACCCCTTGTAATTCTCAGGAGAATGTGGCATTGACAGCTTCTAGTGTTGACAAGGCATGGCAAAGTCAGGGAATGACAAAGCAGCGAAGGGAGAAAGCAAGCCGTTGAGGCAACAAAGCAAGCATTCGGGTAACCTCTTCCTCTCTCCCACTAGTAGAGGATGGTAAAAAGTAGGACGTTAACTCCCAGCACACTTGCGCTGCATTTCTCCTCTTGGCAATCTTCCCTCCATTCCCACAGGAGTATGACTATCAATATGAGCCAGCTGCTTGGCATCACCGGAGCTTTCAACATCTTCCATGGTTCAAAGTGATAAGGAACACCGACTAACCTTCAGACAAGTCATTCATCCTGTGAAGAGGTTTTAAAGGACCAGTGGAGCAAAGCATCTCTAATACGTACCCTGCATGGTGGCAGACAGTGTCTCGTGGCATTATGGGCTGTACTACCAGTGTCCATCTGTTGGAGGTGCTGCACTCTTAAATTCAGATGAACTGTGCTTTGTTCAACGGGGCAACGGAATTTGGAGGAGTGGCAATTCCTACAGGGAGCTCGTAAAAAACCTCGCAGAGGTTAATGACTTTCTCCTCAGTGTATACAAATCTAATTTCCTTGAAGAATGTGTCTCCTGTGTATCCTCCTCTTGTCACACAAAATTAAATTCAAAATTCAAAGGATTCTATTTCTTTCTATTTCTATCTATTTAAGTGCCCGGTGCAAGTCTAGCGTGAGATGTGGTCTGAAACTGCACGGAGGCAGTTTAGACCGTGTTTTGGTATTTTAGCTCACACTTGGCGTACTTCCTTCCTTTGATATGGGCGCACGAGAGATTCACAGCTCTGGACATGACGGAAGGAGAAACTGATGAGACAAAGTGTGTTCATAAGGAACTGCAAGACGTCCACGGGCCGATTATGTAAAATTGGCTAGGGAGATCACAGATGTGTGAAGTGGGCACTTGGAGACCTCCTTCCACCCTGATCATTGTGTGTGTATTTTTGTCTTGTCACTCCTTCTAATTCTGACTCTTGAATGCATACAAATGACAAAAATAATTTTGAGTACGGTATTCCTTAAACATATGCCCCACCTCTTCACGACAATTTTTTGACTAATGGCTAATGGCAGCAAAAAGTTAACAAAAAAGTAGATGGCAGCAAAATAATACAACCTCTGTGGGGGTAATTAGAAACAAATGTCATTTAGGTGAATACATTTCAGCTCTTAATTTTGTTCAGCGATACTCAATCCTAACCCAATTAGCATCACTTTGAGCGCTGACATCATCGAGACGTTGGGAACTCTCCTCTCAAAAGTTTTTCATGCATACCTGCTGTTACAGAATGTCTGACTATGAAGGTACAGCTGTCAAAGAAGGATGTTTGATTACTTTCCGGGCAAGACATTATCACTTTCTCCTTTCTGAGTGCTTGGAGTGATGGCTGGTTCCCAGACAATACATCTACGTGTCTATAAGGTAGGTGTATGCATGTGCGTGTGCACGTGTGTTTAAGAGCTTTAACGTCATTATTGCATGTGAGAGTGAGCATGTCTCTTGGGAAGGGTGTGGAAAGCATACACTTCCTAATGGTTTCAAGCTGTTCAAAAAGCAAATAGCGATAATCATCCTCCACCTCCTGCTTTCTCCACTTTTACAAGGAGGATTGTAATTATCGGAACTAATGTGAACTCAATTTTCTTATCTGCCAGCATATGCAATTTGCATGTTAGCAACAATAGCAACAATGGTGTTCGGAGGTTTCATAGTGTGAAAAGTGCTGCTCAGATGTTGGTGAATGTAGCAGCGATGACCTCAGTGCAGCAGAGTCCTTTTGACAAGAGGGTTATTATCATGCAGAACTGGCAATGCCATCGCCGAGACTCAACAAGACTGGCCTAATACATCATTTACTATCTGACTAAATGAAAATAACACCGAGCAGTCAGGAGGATGACGGCGTTGATGGCTCAATATTCTCAGCTCAGCTTTATCTGTAGAGCAGTACAGTGTTTTTAAATAGCAGTTATTTGAGCCAATATTTCAAAAGCTGTGATTTATTTATTTATTTTTCAGCAGGGTAGTATGTACTGTATATGTTCATTTTGTTGTCAAAATTTGATGGTCGTTTTATTCAAAATGTATACAGTGAGCCTTAGAGCAACCAAGTTATTAATGAATTCCTCTTTTTTTGTCTATTGTGTGGGCTCTGTAAGCTATTGATTTGATTCTTCTGTTAAAAATAATTATTCTGTGATTTTTTTGGTGCAAAAGTTGTAATTCTGGGTCTGTGTAAAAAAATAAAGGGTTATATTTTGGTCCAAGACTGCCACTTGGGTATGAAATAGCTCCCCAGATACCATGGAAATATGTCCCTAGAGCCATAGGCTCTAAGCAGCTTAGTAAATGACTCTTGGGGTCTGAAGCGATGCCACAGATTGTATTTCTCTCCGTTGCCGTAGACATTCTAGCAAGTCAAAATGAAAACTTTTGAAGTAAAAGTTCATCATCCGATTGGATACACAGCTGGAGCTGGCCCATTGACGACATGTTTTAATGGAGGAGAGGCTGGTTTCTGTGCACCTCCCACCTACACACATAGCATAGGCTACAACACGCACATAAACACAATCCCAGCTGTAAAGGAGGGAGGGGCCCTCTGCTGAAAAATCAGGAGGCAGGCGCTGTAACTTAGCACAGACATAAAAGTTCATTGGAGCTCTTTCAGTCCGCCTCACAACATGACAGCGTGCACAGCACAGTGACGCTCACCCCTGATCACAGGCTGGCAGTACTGGGCACCAAGCGCTATGCAGGGCCGGGCAGGAAAAGCCTCCAAGCGGGAGATGGTGATAGAGTCACCACAGAAGTACAAGTGCTTGGCAGAGATTGAGGCGGAGGAGGTGGAGGCTGGGTCACAGGTGGCATCGGTAAGTTACTGATGTTAGTCCATCGAATTTTTACTGAGTGAGTTGAATGCTACATAGAAGCAATCGGATCTGAAAACACATTCCTAAACCTAATCTTCCAGATTGGCTTTTAAGAGCAGCTTTGAAGATGCCTTTTAAAAGGAACTGGACGGAAATGGGAAATAGCAGCTCCGGGGTATATTTCCCCAAGGGGTTGAATGTAGATTTTTATTTTTAGGTAATAGAGTTCCCTTTGCTTCTTAACTCTTCCCGTGCCACAGATTCTGGAAGTTTGAAAATCTTGACATATGCTTTGGACATACAGAAAAGGAATAAACAGAATAAAATCCAGCATACTCTCGACAACCATCTAACAGCCACATGACTCTGATGACAAGAGTTGTATTGAGAAGCTGTATTGCTAGTCACTCAGAAACTCAACCGTGATCTACAGGTTATTTGGTCACCGTATATATAAAGAAGTATTGTGGTAAATATAACCAGCCATTCTTTTTCAACATCTTATTATGTTCATGGGCACAGGTGAGCGGGAGCCTATCACATCCCAATTTTGGACGACAGGCACACCTTGGACTGATTGCCTGTCAGTTGCAGGGCACATTTAAACCAAAATGCCTTCCTGGAAAATTGGCGCATCACAGACACTGGCATCCATTTGCCTGCCCTTTCAGACAGTCGCTCAAGTGCACCCGCATAGAGATTTTGTGGCTTTGCCAGACAAATAGATGCATGGCATTTTCAGCACCGGTGTCTGGGACAACGAGAATTGCCACACAAAAAAGGGCATGAGCAGTCTGGCCGTATTCCACCTCTACTATGCCAGTGATATGCTAACGTCGGAAGCAGGCAAATTTGGGGGTTTTAAAACACAAAATTTGGAGATGCAATAGTACCTTGACTTACAAGTTAATACACTCTAAAAACAGTTGGGTCAAAAACAACCCAACTATAGGTAAAAAATGGACCGATCCTCTACTTGGGTTGACTTGACCCAACTTTTGAGTCAATAAATGTTTTTTTTTAGGGTAAAACAACTAATAAATATTGGTCAGATCCTTTACTTGGGTCAAAAAATTAGGTCATTTTGTATAAAACAACCCAGAAAGTTGGGTCAAATTGACCCATAAAGTGGATCGATCCATTTTTGATACATAATTGGGTTCTTTTTGCCCCAACTATTTTTAGAGTGTACGTTACACTTGTGGCTTCATTATTATTATTATTATTTTACTTATTTGAAAACAAACTTGCATAATAATCCATTTTGACAGTATTTTCTACCATCTAAATTTTTAGTTCCGAGGTTTGGTGTTCTGCCTATGCATGTGTGGATTTTCTACATGTACACCACCTTCTTCCAACATTCCAAAAAACGCACGTTTGGTTGACTGATGACTCTAAATTCGTCTATGTACCCCGCCTCTCCAAAAAATGGATGGATGGGTCATATTCAGTATATCAAAGTCATGATTCAACACCATAACTCTAGTAAGAGTAAAAAAGTGCACTTGACCTGTAAGTTTGTAAAGTAAGGAGTACAAAGTACAGATATCGGCAAATGCAGGGAGTAAAATTAAACAATTTTTGAAAAATAATTACACAAGTAAAAGTGCAGTGTACCAGAATTTGTTTGGGAAGTGCAGTAATGAATTATTTATTTTCCACCACTAGACAATTGCTATAATAAAAGAGGAGCGTACTCCACAAATTACCGGTACTTCATTCCGATTTTGCATTTGAGATAACGATATAGTGGCTGGTACAGTCATACACACGCACGCACGCACGCACGCACGCACGCACGCACGCACGCACGCACACGCAGATCCCATGCTCATCCCTCCGTCGCCCCCTTCCCTTATCATCCCTTGTGAAAGAACAATGTCATCTTGTCCACACAGCTTGAATACGCCTCTCCTCCTGACAACAAGTTCTCTGATACGTTTTACAGTTACCGGTCACAAGTGTGTTTTGTCACACGTTGATGCCATGTTATTGTTTACTTTCATAGGTCAAACCCAAGGTCATAGAGCCGCTGGACTATGAGAGTGTGATCATACAGAGCAGAATGCAGATAATCAGTGATGCTCTGCGGGACATGCTGCAGTTCCCTCTGGATGACTTTCAGGTAAAAGTGTATTATTGCGACATCCGTTTATGAAGAATGACATTAACCAAGGAATACGAAAAGAGAAAAGAAAGAATGGATATTACAAAGCCAAGGAGTATTTCTTATGACTGAGAAGGTACTATAACATACAGTGGTGCGGCTGGTGCCTTGAGATAAGAGTTTTAATTTCTTCTGTGACCATGCTCATTTATCAAAACATTCACATCTTAAATCGTCTTTCCCCATTAAAATGGACGGAAAGGCAAATAATCAGTTCCAGCCCCTCCACCGAAAAACCAAAAATCGTTTTTCAACATGCTTTTTACTCTCCACCAAAATGTTCTTATACTGTATACAAACAAACAGTAATAACGTTTGTTCTCCACATAACACGCAAATATGGAAAAACAGGCACGCACCATGACTGCAACTTCTTCTGTGGACTCTATTCTCAGTTGGAAAACTACTTTTTTTTTTTTTTTTTTTTTTTTTTTTAAATATATATATATATATATATATACACATATATACATACATATATACATATATACATACATACATACATACTTTTTTTTTTTTTTTTTTTGTGTGTGGGTGAGTATGTGTGTGTGCGTGCGTGCGTGCGTGTGTTTGTTAGCTCACCAGAAAACCTATTAGAAAAAAAAATCTTATACCGTTCACCTAAATCGAACACCAGGAGACCCGAGGGGACCGAAGAAAACCAAGGAAGGTGAAATCCAGCACCGACCAGACACCCCCCACCAGAACTCCTCCCCAGCCCAAGAAACATCCAGACCCCAACAAATCCAAAAAACATAAAGTCAGGGAGGCCTCAAGAGACCAACGGAGAGACCGAGAAAAGGAAGGAAGGACAGACGAAGCCGCGTGAGATCCGAGACACCAGCCTCCACCGATTCAATAACCTGAGGAGGAAACAGATTGTGTCTGAGTTTCGGTAGATGCTGGTGTGGTGGATCTGGCATGCATGAAAATCTCCACCAAAGAGGGGAGCCGTCGACCCCCGCCGGAACAGAGCAAGCGCAACACCTCAGGGCCCCCCAGGCCGCGGCAGCGCCAAAGGACGACCCCCGGGCCCCACCAGGGCCACCGGCCGGAGAGCAAACCCAGGAGCAGGAGCGCCCCCCGCCCCAACACGGCCCGCGCCCCCGGCCCAACGCAGCAGGACGGGGCACTGCAGGCCCACCAGGCACCCCACCGGCCCCCAACCCCCGCCCCCCCACCACCCCCCGCCCCCCATCCACCCCCCGCCACCCACCCCAACCCAGCCCCAGCCGCCCCCATGCCCCCAATCCCCCAGACACCCCCCCCCAGCACCCCCCCACCCCGCAAAACTACTTTAATGGCACATTACAGACACCAACCGTTATTGTCCCTACACTGCAAGGAAACCAATATGAATTGATGTATGCTGAAGGTTGTGAAGTTTGCATCTGCCATCTAGCGGTGGGGGGTCTCATATATTTGCTTGTATCTCAAGATGAAAAATCAGCTAAAAGCAAAATTAAGGCATTTTTATCTCAAGGCTCCATCCATAGGGGAGACCGGGGCTAGTTGTATCACGGTTAAGTTGTCTCATTGCAATTTTCTTGTCCACCAAAGGGCGCAACGAAAAAGTGGAATACTAGTTTTCTTTTTATAAATGGTCAGGGGTTGTGTACTGTCCAAGAAGAGAATAGCACATTGTTAGCTGAGATGAGGGCCAGTTATCTGTTTTGCACAACCCACAGTAAAATATTTCAACTTCATATATTTTGAAACAGGCGTCATACATAGACAAATTCTAGCAGCAAATCATGTGGACTCGTTAGAGGAGAGATTCAGGCATCTTGTCATGCCTCAGTCACTGCTCTGTTTTAAACTAACTTTAAACTAGAGCAAGTATTAGCCAACATGGTCGTTTGGGGCAACTTGTCTGAATCATTTTGGCGTTTGTTGTCACATATGCAAATAATGGACCAATGAAAATTGCACCTCAGGCCTCTCAGTTTTTGTATGCCAGAATTGTTCTTCAGATGGTGAGTCTGAAGAATGAGGAAATTAGTTTGCCAGGTTTTGTTTCATTGTTTAAAAATGAATTTTCCAGTTGTTGGAACTACAGTATGCCCACATGTGAGGACGGGTTTAAGTTTCATGATGAACCATCAATCCATCCATTAACCGAAATGCTTTTTATTTTATTTTATTCAATTTAATCTCAAATTTTCAATTTAAAGGAAGCAAAACCGGCTGAGAGCTGTGTCCTATATGCCAGCAGTTCCTAAGGACTTTAATCTATTTCATAATATTTTATGTTGAAGTTTGCTCAATGGCTATGGTAAATTTTCAAGATAAACGATAAACAATTTCTCTGGCTGTAAAAAAAACAATAATAATAAACCCCAGAGGGGAACAAGGATCGTTTTGTCCTTGTTTTATTAGTTGCAAAATCCAGTGTGACATCTTACCCCATATTTTGTGACAACCTACCCATTGGTGGGGCAACATGTCACATGTTCAGTCTCTCTATTTGATGGCTTATAACTCTGCATTGACACAAAGTATGAAAATGACATGAATACAAAAAATGAGACTTTGGTCTTTCATCTAGTATACATTATGTTTGTATATGATATATTGATTCCAAGAAATATATAAAAGTATAAAAAGTGATACAAATAGACCCGGTCTCCCCCACATTTTCCAAGAATGGAATTATGGCCAGGTTTTATTTGAAAGGTAACCATGACTTGGTTATCTGTATAAATGGTGAGCAGTTCAGAAACCTTTGTTTGTTTTGTTTTTCTTTGTGTTATTTGTATTTATGAGATATTTGAAGATCAAATGTGAGAAGATGGACAGAAATTGTTTACAGGCCATTTGCTGTAATATATTTTTGAAAGTTCCAAGCAGATGTGATTCCAAAGGCACTGAGAGCCCATGAGGGGCATTTTTAAGGGTCGGTATAAAATGTTGTAACATACACTGTAGGGCTTTATTCATCAGCAATAATAATGCATCAGATTTATATAGCACTTTTCTAAATACTCAAAAACACATTACAATGGAATGGATACATTATTCATGCACTCACACTCTGGTGGCGGTAAACTACTTGCAGTAAGTAGGCTGACGGAAGCATGGCTGAACGACCGTTTCTACACCCTGAGCCACGGGCGCCACAATCTTATGCAATTACAGAGGAAAAATTAACACACGGGATCACGGAATGCATAGCCAAATTGATGCAGTAGATGCTTTTGTAAGCATTTTAGCAGCCTTTTATAATGAATCTACTCCTGGCTCTTACTATTCATGTTTTGAAACGATTTACTGCCACAATGACTGAGCTCATTTTCTCAGTTCTGCACATATGGGTTTGGCATATGGAGATAGGGTTGGGCTTAGCCTACACAGTAATCCTGAGTAACCTCTGTAGAAATGTAGCTTCGTGTTTGCAATTTTAGCATCACTGAGCGTGAAAGTCCCTTTCATTGTAAAAAAAGAAAGAAAGAAAGAAAGATTGCGGCAGTAATCGGCATCCATTAGGCAAGTTGAGACAGAGGTGCATATTTTCGTGACTGATGGCGGTTGCTGAAAGCCAGACATATCCATCTATCTGCTATACCGTTTGCCCTCGTTTGGGTTGCAAGTGGACTGGTGCACACAAGTGGACCAAAGCACCAAAAATACAATTCATTTTCGCTCTGCTGTCTAACCTCCCATATGTTTTACATCACTGGCCCCAGAGAGGAGGAGAGGAGAAGAGAAGGGGGTGTGAGGTTGGCAGTTTCAGAGTTTGCATGCACACATTCCACTCTCAAGTGTATGTGAGCGCAAGACGTGTGTATGCAAGAGATCGTGGCCAGACTGTGGAAATCATTGCTTCGTTTAGCTGCCAAGATGCCAGCCTTTTGGAACATGCTCCTCAAAGTCCAGCATTAACAATGTGGAAAGGAATGCTCTTAATTTGACCACATTTGATTGATGGCAGTGTGAGAGGATTTGTTTTGAATTATTTTTCTTCATCAAGAAAAGACCTATTTAAAAATCTTTGGGGATGTGTAGACAACTAAGTACACTAATGCACAAAAGCAATGTGCTAGTGTACATCATAATTTTCACATTGTACTTCTTCTGTTTAGTACTCCCACCATTAAGCAAGAAAAGTCAGAGTCAATTGCAACATTGGCAACACCCCTCCCCATCGAATTGCTGCCACGGTACCATTCACCTAATGTATTTGGAATGACGAGCTGTGGCGTGCTTTCGTCATATCAAAATGATGCACTTAAGCTGCCGCGCTAACCCTAAAAATATTACTCGACTCATGGTCCACTCAGCAAATGAGTGCCAATAATGCATGCTTGCGTAAGAATATGAAACACTGAAGAGCAATGACAAATTTAGGTCATTGTAGCCCAGCTTTCCAGCAACTTGCATGTGTTGAGTAACATTTAATGATGGCTGCACTCTGCAAGCCCTGCGGCACCAGCCTTGATTTCCCCCTTTCTGGCTTTATGTGTCAAATAAGGTTGAGGAGATTTTTAACTGGGCATCCTACTGTGCAGCCTTTATTTCTTATATCACTATAAATCAGATATGTGGTAATCTATGAAGAGAATACTTCTTGCTAAATGTGACATCAGAGATATGAGAAAATCCGGTGGTAATGATCTGTAGTGCACTTCACAGGAAAGCAATGCATTTACAGCTCTTCAGAAGAATACAATTCAATAAAAAGAAAATGTAGTAGGATTTGGATTTTGAGAAATTGCAGGGGAATCTGCAAATAAATATGCTGTGGATGTTTTTCCAATTATAAACCCATTTTAAAAAACGGTAGCTCGGACTGCAAAATCTGAACTGTGGATTTGGCTTTCTATATTTAATTTTAAACAATTACTATTTTGTCCTTCAGATTTTCATGATGTCACTTCCCTTTTACAGTTTTATTTTTATTTTTACGCTTGCTTAAGCACGAAATACAAAACAGGGCTCAGATTTTTTTTTTTTGAAACTACACACAATAAGCACAGTTTGCACATGAGCTGCAGAACATCTCACATGCTGTGCAAAATGAATCACTCTTGTCAAAACTCTAAACACATGTATATAAACCATCTTATGTGCCATATGATATTAGCCTGGCAAGCCACACCCACTTTCTTCAAAAAGAAAGTGGGTCTGGACAGGTGGCCATAGACAGTGATTCGGCTCCGTCCGGCAGAACGGCCCAATCAAATTTGTCTATTTGCGTGACGTCGTCTTCGTGAGCAATGTCACTCTTCAGTCAGTTTTTCCCGCAACAACGACATTCAACAACGACGTCATTCACTACTGTTTCTCTTCGGCTAGTAGCCATGTTGGATTTTTACTCCGTCCGCAAAATAAAAATAAAAAAATAAATAAAAATAAAATACTTAAATGAGTCGCTTTTCTGACGTCACGTCTGCTCTTCGCTCATTGGTTCAGTCCACTGTCTGTTAGCTAATGTTTGCCCCGCATCAGAAATGCGACTGATAGGGCGGTTGACCAGTGACCAGATTCACTCTTCGGCAAAGCCGCGAGTGAGTCTGGATTTTCAGGCTAATATGACATACTCACGTGTCATAAGGTGTAACTGTTTGAACCAGTTACACACTGCAATGTTTTACTTCAACTTTTAGCAGTTACAGTAAGCAAAGTACACAAAGAAAGTACAAATACACAATATAGTAAAATAGTCAAATACGAGATCAATGCTACACACTTTTGAAAATAGGATTCATTTGTCTTCATATAACCAAAATCAGTCAAGATACACAATCACAAAAAAATGTGTCCCAACACTGTAAGCCCAGAAAATAGACAAATTAAATACTGTGCTCCCAGTCCAGGTAAAATTTACTGAAAAGAAAAAGACAAAAAAGAATAAAATCAATTGAATAAATCGCAGAGTTCAGGGGTAGGCAACTCTGGTCCCAGAGAGCCGCAGTCCTATGTGTTTTAGATGTCAATCTCCTCCAACATAGGTGAAGATCCTTATCAGGCATCTCCAGAGCTTGCTGATAAGTTGATAATTTGAATCACCTGTGTTGGAGGAGGGAGACATCTAAAACATGCAAGACTGCGGTTCTCTAGGTCCGGGGTTAGATCTGACCAGCAAATTTAATCAACATCGTAGGCAATATTCTCGTAGGATTTTTTTTTTAACCCATTGTCTTGTTGGAAGGCCTCCCTCAGCATCAATTCATGGTTGATTACATTTTCAAATAGCGTTGCACGAATTTTATTTTACAAATTTGAGGACGTTCTCCTATTTCAGTTCTTCCTCAACCTCTACCTTCTGCTCGTCCTCCATGGATTCCCCCTCTCACCCTCACTTTTCTTCCTCTGATTTCTTCCATTTTGGTTGAAAGCAGGTGAACATACCTGCTGCATTTTTATAGTGTTCAACTTCATTTGTCAGTCAGTGCTTTAGAATGGCAAGGAAGTGACATTATGACATACTGCTGTATCTAATGTATAAAAGTGTGTTCAGTGTTTCGCAAATCATTGTGTGTGTTGGTTCTGAAAAGTGTGAGGCTGACTGTGTTAATTGTGGTGAAAATCTGGTCTAATGTTTTGCTCCCTAATTATTTTTGGTTTTAGTGTTTATGCAATCGAAAAAAACTGTAAGATTTTTTTTTCCGACTAAAACATTTCCAGAAATCTTAATTTAGGCTGTTTGATTTTGTGCCTGTCTCATCAGATTTGCACTCTGAGGCGCCAGGGCCGGACTGCGTTCTCTACTGTGCCAGAAAATGCAGAACAAGAAGCACAGTCACTGTTTGTCCAAGAGGTAAAACCCACCACATGAAGCCTGCTATCGCGTTGAATGTGCCTTCAAAGGCTGAAGAAGAGTCAACTGGATCAGAGAAAACATTGGCAATACAGACACATTGGCAAATGTTATCCTCAGATTGAACTTTTCCACTCTCAGTGAAATGCAAAGGAAGATGGGCGTTGTTTTTGATGCTACACATGTTTCAGCAGACTGTGCCGAGGTTGGTCTGGGTGCGGTCTGATTGTAAGTGCTAAAGCACATTCTGTCGTAGTTTGTGCCAGAAATGACATCATAACCTGGAATACAGGACACACATGGGAATGATTCCAGATTCCAGAGATTTTACCTCACTGCACATGTTATGCATTTACAGAAGATATATATGAGTCTTCTTTTCAGTAGCCTTTTTGGTATGCATACATTTATTATTTATTTTATAATGCATATACCTTTACTTTGTCTCTCCACAGTGTATGAAAACATATAAGTCAGACTGGCATGTGGTCAACTACAAATATGAAGAATACTCTGGGGACTTCCAACAGCTTCCCAAGTGAGTCTATAGCTAAAGCTGGATGTTAGGTAAAATCTGTAAAACGTCATGTTCAGAGATGCACAGCCCAAGTTTACATGCCTTGCAAATGTTTTATCTCAAAGGATTGAAGCACACAGGGAAATTTGTTGTTTTGGAGCTACAATGCAAAACACAATAGAGGAGGAACTGTTTATCAACCAATGACATACTATGCTATTCATGGACCATTGTTGATATCCTTTGTTACAGTTCAAAAGTGTTACTATTTCCCCAGTGTTTCAGTTGCAGGATTGCCAGAGTAGCAGCTGCTCCTCTCCCAAATTACAAATCAGCGTGAATAATAGTTCCAAACTAAAATGAATTAATATGCAAAAGCCCAGCATTAAGACAGAGGAAATTGGCTTTCCAGATGTTAAGTGTCGAATTTATGATATTGTAGAGGATAAGACTGGATAAACACTGGCCTTGGCCTTGACCTTATCCCCAGAGGAAGGACCGCAAAACAAATACTTCCTGCACCAAGTGCCTTTAAAAATGTGAAAAGTATTGAATAATTTTTGCATGTTGAGAAATAATTTAGAAATGTAATCGTTGTTAAAATTTTAGTCAAATGTACTCTTGCCTACAGTAAGGTATTAAGGCCTGAGAAGCTGGTCACTCACCTGTTTGAGGTGGACGAAGATGTGGAAAACGATGAGGTAATAACTCTTACAATGTTCTCCCTAATGAGACCACCCATAGAAACGTGCAATTGGATGTTCCTAAATTGATGAAGTCGTCACAGCTTTAATAGCAGATTTGCAGATTTGCCTGGTAACTGAATATGAATGGAGAATATAGTGCATGAATAGACTATGTAGCATGTCACGTGTTTGCTTTGAGTTGTTTTCTGAGTATTTTAGGACATTTTTGCAAATGCCTTCATGTGTTTGTTCGGCACTCCCTCCTGCAGGACACAGACTCACTTGGGTCTCACAAGGGAGGAGTGTCTAAACACGGCTGGCTGTACAAAGGCAACGTGAACAGTGCAATCAGTGTTACTATGCGAGTGAGTATCAGAACAATGTTCTCCACTGCGGGCGTTGTTATCTTGTGTAATCCCCTTTCCTGAGTGGGTCAATGGCAGGTATTCAGGCCTTAAAGATCAATACAGGCCGTTATTTTCATTTTATCTTCTTACAGCTCATGTTAATATTTTTCCTGGCCTGCAATTTTGCTTGAAAAGGTTTGTCTCTACGCTGATGGTTGGTTTAAGATCTGAAGGTGGTCTTAATGAGGCCTAGGTGAGGGTAATGGATTGAAGCTGTTCCCTTCAGTTATGTTTGAAGATATTTGTTACACATCCCTTACAGCAGCGTCATTAACATCATGCCGCAAATTGTCATTGTAGTCCTTCAAAAGGAGATACTTCCATCTGGCTCAGCTTGGAGATGGTTCATACAACCTCAATTTCTACAAGGATGAAAACACCTCCAAGGAACCTAAAGGAACCATCTTCCTTGACTCATGCATGGGGGTTGTTCAGGTTAGGATGCGAAGGGCTACACACACAAACACACGCACAAATTAACAATGCGTATTGCTGTGATTATTATCTAGTTTGCATGGGTGTGAAATTGCATACTGAGCTGCCTGTCTGTAATATTTTGGGAACTTTATTAAATTAAGGTAAATGCGAGGGACAAAGTATTGGAACCTCTTCTCACTATGATGCAGTGCAGTTCCACACACAAGAAAAAAACTTCAATCCAATCCAGCTTGATTTATAAAGCATTTTAAAAACAACATAAGTGCCATACAATCACAATAATAAAAACTTTGTTAAGGTAATACCAATCTGACAAAACTGAACTTTTGTAAAGATTCAATTTTTGTCAACCGCACACTTATGCAACCTCAACAACAGTGAACAAACAAAAAAGCAGAGAGGAATTGCGTAAAAGAAACCACAGTGCCTGTGGAAAATCAACCAATCAGAGACATAAGGCGTGGTGTCAATCATTTGTTTTGCACTGACAGGCACAGGCACACCCCTGAAGCTTGCGCCTGTTCGCTTGTTATCCCAGAAAGGCACCTTATTCCCAATTGAGTGCTATTGTAACACAAACTTTTTTTTTGTTTATTTACTGATTTATTTTTGTCCGATGCCACACTGTTATGATTTTCCCCCCATAGATCGTACTTATCATGCCAATCAAACAAAAGTTTAAAATTTTAAGTCCTTTTATAATTTCTTATCTTGTTTTTCCAGAACAATAAAGTAAGGAGGTTTGGCTTTGAGTTGAAGATGCAGGATAAGAGCACATTCTTGCTGGCTGCAGAGAGTGAACTGGAGATGGAGGAATGGATCAGTACCCTCAACAAAATTCTCAATAGCAGCTTTGAACAGGCCGTGCAGGAGAAACATCACAGGGACTTACAAGGTGTTGTATGAAATATATATATTTTTACACATTTGTCATGAGTTGTTTTTTGACTACACATCACTATCATCCATCCATCCATCCAAAAAGGATTCCACCCTGTCATCCGTAGAACACTGGGTTAATAATAATGCCTTTGTCTTTTAATCGCTGTACTTAGACTGAGACTGTACTGTACATGTCATTGTATTTTTATATAACGTCATCAACCAAAATAACTCAAGTTGATCTTTTCCACAGATGAAGATGATGGAAAATCCGGCCTCTCCTCTAGTTTTCAAGACAGTTTTCAGGTGGATTTTTTTCCTCCCTTCATTTACCAAGTAAACCTTCTCAACCACCAACATTATTTTGTAAAACAATTTAGAAAAATAATCATAAATGCTTATTACAAGAATATTGCAATGAATAAACATGAAAAAGGAAGAGCACACAATTTTACTATTTGCACTTTAATTTTGTGACAGTTTGGTGGTTTGCATTCTTTCTAGACGGCCAGAGATATCGAGTTTAAAATGCGGAGTGAAGCCAGGCTGAAGTTGTTTACATTGGACCCTGACACACAGGTGTGTAAAATCAAAAACAATGTCATGATTTACAGCAGTTTCTGATAATGGTGCTCTATTCACAGAAACTGGATTTTACTAGCATTGAGCCAGATGTGCATCAGTTTGAGGAGAAGTTTGGGAAGACGGTCTTGGTCAGCTGTCATGATTTGTTGTTTAACCTGCAGTGCTGCATTGCAGAGAATGAAGAAGGACCAACGACTAATGTATGTTAACTTTATTGTAGTCTTTTGTCAATCGTATGCTTATTTAGATTGAATTTAATTATTTAGATTACTATAAATGTTTTCTTTCCTTCATGAAAGGTGGAACCTTTCTATGTGGTTCTGTCCCTCTTCGACGTTCAAAACAGCAGAAAAATCTCAGCTGACTTCCATGTGGATCTCAACCACCCTTTGGTCCGACAAATGACACCCGACTCTGCTTGTGGCCACGATTTGCACATGAATGGCTGTAAGGGTGAGGATCCTTTTGGTAACCAAAGGCTGGCCAGTGGGTTTCCAGAGACAGCTCTCCAATACCCCAAACAGGGGGTGTTTTCAGTCACGTGTCCCCATCCTGAAATCTTCCTGGTGGCGAGGATTGAGAAAGTCCTCCAAGGGGGTATCACCCATTATACTGAACCCTACATGAAGAGCTCAGACTCCACCAAGGTGCCCAAATGACAATGACAGCATGTACCCATCTACTTCCTCTATTTATGTGGTTTTTCAGAAAAGTAATCTCCTGTCCTGATTAGATGGCTCAAAGGGTGCTGAAGAATGCAAAGATGGCCTGCAGCAGATTGAGCCAGTACCGGATGCCGTTCGCTTGGTCTGCAAGGTCTTTTTTCCACTCAACTCTGAACACTTCAAATTACATTACTCAAAAATGTTAGCGAATTTCTGGATGAACCTAAAATGCAAGACCTTTCCAGGTAAAGTTATTGTGACCTTATTCAACGGTTAAGTGTTTCAGTACTTTTTGCACAACTTGTTGTTTTCTAAGGAACTAAATGACAACATTCACAAAAGGTGTCTGATCCATCAAAATTTCAAAAGACATCCACATCAACCACTTCTGGTATTTTTGTTGCAACCTGCTGGTGACACTCTAATCTCGGTGGCTCTGAGAACATCTCGAGTAACTCGAATTACTTACTTACATAAAAGATTTCAGCCTTGAGGCTTTGTTTAATTAATATCACTCGTGTTATGTGGCCTGTTTATATCTCAGGTATCATTTTTCTGCATGGACTGTTACCATGGATGCCCACTTCACTTGATGAGCTACACGGCATGCAGAAATAAGTGTAATGGTGGTGAGGCAGGAGATGTCTTTCTGTCCGATTACTCAATGAATCCATAGGACAATCAGTAGAATACTAAATTCTGAAAATATTCAATACCCGCGACCCTAGAGCGTACTGTTGTCATCTCTGTCTCATGATGTCAAAGTGTAAATAGCATGATAAAGAAGACTCAATGAATCCATAGGATAATTCAATTCTAATTGGACCAAGATACAGTATGTGTTGTTCCATTCTGGAATTCATTACCACCTCAACTCAGAAGCATAGACTCCTTCACGCAATTTAAATCACAACTCAAAACACACTTGTTTAAACAACTTAATGTCATTCTGCACTTCAATACACCCCACCCCACCTCACTTGTATTTGGGGGGGGGGGGGGGGCGATAAACTGTATGTTGTCCTTGAGTGCCAAGAAAGGCGCCTCTAAACATGATGTATTATTATTATTATTATTATTATTATTATTATTATTATATTTTTTTTTATTATTTTTATTATTCATGGATCAAACACCTATTGTGAATTTTGTCATTCAGCTTAAGTAGAGAACAGCAAGTTGTGCAAAAAGTAATGACATGTGGTACATGTGCATTTAAAGGTTTAGAGAAGGCCATTATAGGTTTACCTGCAAAGTTTATAGAGCATTTATGCTCATCCTGAAATTTCACCCGAAAGCCCAATATCCTTAACTCATAAGTATAGTCCATATTAAGACATCAGGCTCTTGTCTTTCAAGCATATTGTGCAATTAGTGTGTAAATTGTGTGGGCCAAGGGTCGGCTAGATCAGGTGAGGCTCCCTATCCATCACTATTATGTTATAACAGTACATTCCTACATAATTTCTGTCTGACTGAATTTTGCACATCAGCTACACACTCTTCATGGAAACCTGTGATGTGATTTCTCTTCGGCAATATTTATTCCTACAGGCCCGTGTTCAAAGATGCATCAGGAACTTTGGACAAAAACGCTCGCTTCTCAGCTCTTTACCGTCAAGACAGCAGCAAGTTGTCAGATGAGGACATGTTCAAACTTCTTACTGACTTTAGAAAGTACGTTTTCCCCTTTGTGCTAATATCCCTGCAAGTTATTCTAACAGCTGTTTTCCATTCATTATTCTGTTCTCCCAACAGACCAGAGAAAATGGCTAAACTTCCCGTGCTGTTAGGCAATCTGGATGTAACCATTGATTGTGTGGCCCCGGATGTGACCAGTAAATCTTTTAAATATTGACATAACAATAATTTAACCCTCAACCAAAAGAAAATGAAGTATCTCTTGTTCCTTTATTGCAGACTGCCTCACTTCTTCCTACATCCCTTTGAGGAACTTTGAAGTAAATGGATCAAACAGTGTCGCTCTGGAGGTGGAGGAATTTGTACCCTCCATTGCCAAGTGCTCTCAACCCTTTACCATCTATAAAAACCACCTTTATGTATATCCAAAGCACCTGAAATATGATGGTCAGAAATCTTTTGCTAAGGTACATGCGGTATACAGACATTAGCAACATTTGACTGATTGGAAAGCTTTTGGATCATGTCCACCTGTTCTGCTTTTAAGATTGCAAATCTACATCTAGGCAGGGTAGCAGCCTGTGATTCATTCATGAATACAGTGTTGATATTCACAAGCTTAGCTAATTATAAAGAGAACATCTGATTTTTTTCCATCTGTCCATGTACCTTCTTATTTGCCCTGTTTTTATCAAAGTATGCAGCCATTTTTATATTCCCTAATATTTTCCCTTCACTGGTCTGGGATTTTCCAGTTTCCATTTCCATTCATTTTAGCTGTCAGTAGGATTCCCTAATGTGTCAGGTTGATGAGAATGTTTTCCCCCCGTTTTTTATTGAAGTAATTCTTCCTCAATATACTTCTTGCCTTCTCAGGCCAGGAATATTGCAGTTTGCATTGAATTCAAGGATTCTGACAAAGAAGAAGCCCAGCCACTAAGGGTATGTACTGTAAACACGCTGATTTTTTTGCAGCTGAAATATGCATGCCAGGTCAAGGAAAAACATCAAGATAATTCATTGGCCTATGCGCAAATTCAGAATTTGGTGTTTAAGTAATTCAACACAGTTGGATACATTAGCGATGTAGTAAATGCACACTAAATGGAAAAGTGGTTTAAGCAGAGCTGGGAGTAAGTCACATACAGTATGTGCAAGTCATAAGTAATTCTCATGACTTCGACTTCAAGTCTCATGCAAGTCCCGAATTACTGCGGCAAGTCGCATCCCTGCTAAATTTTGATCAAGTCAAATCTAGTCATTACTTGGTTTAAATTACAACAAACAATAACAACACTTAACACTCAGTATATGTGCTTGTATTAATTGGGTCACACAGTTAAACTGAAGTTGATGTAGCAACCTGTCTTAGTTGGCTTCAAGGTGAAGGATGAAGTTACTGTAGATATAGTACACAGTAAATTTGACTCTCTTTTGAGTGAGACCAAATAGATTCAGTTTTAGAGTAATATTTACACTCGGAAGAGAGTAAAATAAAGAATTGAAAATAAATAAATAAAAGTCACTCAAGGGTTGGGGAAGCAACTCACAACCTTCAGCTTGGGAGACAGCCGATCTACTCCCTGAGCCACGCAGCTCCTGTGACTTTTTTTCCCCAATTCTTTATTTTACTCTCTTCCAAGTGTAAATATTAGTCTACTCTAAAACGGAGTCTATTTGGTTCCATTCAAACTAGAGTCAAATTTACTCTAAATAGAGTCAAATTTACAGAATTTACTGTGTAGTTGTGTCATTCTCTTCTTTCTGATTTAAAAAAGAAAAGAAAATCCTTGAATTCAAATGTAATTAACTTTTTACACTATCTTCATGATATTTGCTTCATGTGATGGCCTATGCGCTCCACATCATAGCCTATGGATTGCCATGTATCTCGACACCACAGAGCAAAACAACTTTAAAAAAATAAATTAAATAAAAACGCATGGCACAGTATTTTGAAAATGCAGATCAAATGTAAGCAGGTAGGACTTGATGTGGTTAAGTGCAAGTCAAATCAAATCTCAGAAATACCAAGTTTTTCTTTCACAAATTTTTTTGTTAAGCAAGTCCAAGATGACGCCTTCTTCAAATAATCACATAAGTAATTTTTTCAGATTATTCAGGAAACACAAAAAATGTAACCATTTGCATCATGAGGAGATGATTTAGGCAAAAAATAATAATTGTAATTGTAAGGGTGACTCGCATCAAGTCATGTGACTCAACTCCTTGATCTCTGGCTATAAGCATACTAGAGAAGTGCGGTTGTCCTCCATTGCCGTTTTCGGATTGACGTACTTTTGTATGCGGCAATGCCTCCACTGAACATCCATCCATCATCATCATTCATTTTCACAGACTCAACAATGTTATATTGTACATTTTTACCGGGTTGAATACTTCACTTGAGGTTTTCGGATTAGTTTTTTCTTTATCTAGGTTATATCTTGAAGTATAATTTATGGAACCATGTGCTGCTGCTTTCTTTAATTCACCGCAGTGCATCTACGGCCGTCCTGGAAGTTCTCTATTCACCAAGCAAGCCTATGCAGCTGTTTTGCACCATCAACAGAACCCTGAATTCTATGACGAGGTTACATTTCCTCTTACTACAATTTATCACTCTAGTAATCTTTGTGTTGATGTGACAAGATAACACTGTTTTCAGTGCTGCTACTCGTTTACTCTGCAATATTATGACAACCAACATTTAGGAATCTCTATCTCTCCCGCAACACAGATAAAGATAGAATTACCAACTCAACTGCACAAAAAGCACCATCTTCTGTTTACCTTCTATCACATTAGCTGTGACAGCAACAAGAAGAAGAAAGATGTGGTGGAGACCCCAGGTAGGCTGTTCCCAGCGCACTGCATATTATTGTATTGATGAAAATATAGCCAAAAAAACGTCTACAATTACTATTTAAGCATGTCCTAGGGAAAATGTGGTCAAGTCGGGCTTCACCATAGAACGGGACATTCTACCCAGATGGCAACATTTAGTTATTTTGTGACTTTACTAATTGGCTTTTTACTGGGTAACTTTTAGTCCGACTTTAAAGATACTATTGCCAGCAGTAAATGTCCTAGGATAAAATATGTGATGCAAAAATGACCCAGTGGGCTGTACTGTTTCGTTTATGGTCCAGACCAGAGAACCAAATTACAAGTGTGAACACAAATGAAGTACATCGTATCTCAAGTGGTAAAAAGCGGTGTTTTGCAGATCAGATTTTGATACACCTAGCAACTTGTGACTACTAAATTGCATTGCTTGGTGGAGACAGTTGAACATAGTTTCTGCCTTTTTGGCTACATGTCACAATTATTCCCGATACAAGCTAGAATATATTTACATTAAAGACCCATTCATAACAATGAAAATATGCAATAAATATCTCTTCTTTTTGCTTCTGCTGCCTGACATGTTATTTGTACAATGTTCCTTCTTTTGGAGAATGGGTCACAAGAAAGAAAAGTAATGGTAGTGCTGTAGCAGTATCTATAAATAATTAAATAAATCTATACAATTGAAGAGCACCATCATGAAAAATCCATAAATTATAATGATGTTTTCTTCCCCCTTAGTGTGGCTATTGTGCATTTATATTCATGCGAACTGTTATCCAGAGAGGCCTGGTAAAAATGTGTGCTGTATTCCTACAGTGGGCTCAGCATGGTGGCCACTGCTAAGAGATGGTAGGGTCAACATGACTGAACAGCAGCTACCCGTGGCTGCTCATTTGCCTGCGGGCTACCTCAGTTGCCAGGATGCTGCCGCGAAGGTAAAAAATCAAACATTTGTAAAGGACATTTGGTATACGTAACAGATATATTTTTGGCTCATACCTACTGGTATTGGATTGGGAGCTTTTACAGAGCAATTAGCATTATAACAAATAGTCATGTCATCTCAATCCATCATTTTTCATTGCAGCATTCTGGTTTGGATATTAAGTGGGTTGATGGAGGAAAGCCACTATTCAAAGTCTTAACGCATCTTGTTTCCACAATTTACACACAGGTAGGCATCGTGTAAATAAACACATAAGGGCGTCTCAATTCAACATGCTTGCTGGTTAGAGACTGTAATATCATTTGTGTGAATGCTGAAGAGCAATTCTCAAAATGTTAACATTTATTTAATATTCCACATTTCCTGAACAACATTTACAATATTTTTACTTTACGTCCTTCTACCACATTTCTCAACTGATTTAAACTATTACAACTTCAAATTGATCAGCTAATTGAGGACATATGATATATGGTGCTTTATCCAACATTCCACAAATTCCCACTTTTTCACAAAAAATAAAATTAAAATTAAATCTCAAATCAGCAGATATTTTACATTTACTCTGTAATTTCTCAAACAGTTAAACCATTCAGCCAGTTCTGCTAATTAAAGACTTATAAAGCTATCTATTGCCTTCCTCAAATGTCCACATTTTCACAATAAAATTCTTGAAATATTTGACTACTTCTTCCACATTTCTTGACTGACTCAAACTATCCCAAGTACCACATTGTACATTTCAACAATTCAATTAATTCCATAGCATTTCAGTCCAGCTTCAACTCTTCAGCATTCCTGCACAATTTAAACTGAAATTTCACTCTTTGGTTTCTTACATAATCATTTGTAATTCATTTAGGATCAACACTTGCACAACTTCTTCCACCACTGTGAAAGCATGAAAATGCCAGAACAAGCATCAGAGGGCGGGCTGGTGAAATTCCTAAAGGTTACATACTGCATTTAATCTTTTACAGGAAAACAACACTCACAATGTATTCATATCTTATTAAATGCCATCTACTACTCCCTTCCCTGCCAGAGTCTCCATGCCGTGGAAGGTCATATCATGGTCAACTTTCTTCCCACCATCCTCAACCAGCTGTTTTGTGTCCTCACCAGGGCTTCACGTGAAGATGTGGCTGTCAATGTGACCAGGTGAGACCACCACTACCAGCACAATGGTATATACAGTATCACACTTTTGTTTCCCATTTAACAATATGCTTATCACTTTCTCTTTAGGGTAATGGTGCACATTGTAGCACAATGCCATGAAGAGGGGCTTGAGCATTACCTGAGGTCTTATGTCAAGGTTACAATTTGTATTCTGTATACAGTGTAAACAATAGCTATGTTTTCTCCAATAAAAATCAGGAAATCATTTTTTTTTTGGTCTTTCCTTTATACAGTTTGTCTTTAAACCAGAGCCAGATTTCTCCAATGATGAAAACAACGTTCATGAGGAGCTGACAAAAGCCATGACAGCAATTTTGAAGCCATCCACTGATTTCTTAACAAGCAATAAGTTGCTGAAGGTAAACAACACTCATGGATCGGCTGGCGGTACTTTTAAGTCTAACTTCCACAGGTATAAATAACAATTTTTAAAGCTTTGAAGTGGCATATATGATGATACACAATGGTCCAATTCGCTGGTATGTTCGTAATGATTTTACTAATACAAAAATAAATATAATGAGATTTTACTTTGTTTTACAGCACTCTTGGTACTTCTTTGAAGCGTTAGTCAAATCAATGGCTCATTATCTTACAGAGAGTTGTCGAGTCAAAGTAAGTATTTTTTTCACTTGGGGAACCAAAAATTAGAAACTATATTTATTTAATTTCTTGTCTTGGTGCAGCTGTCAAGAAACCAACGTTTTTCTGCCTCCTTCCACCATTCCGTGGAGATCTTGGTCAATGTGCTGATGCTTCACATCACCCAGAAATACAAGGACAACCTGGATGCGGCGCGCAATGCTAATCACTGCCTGGCAGTTTTCATTAAGGTTGGTTTCACACCTAGAACCTGCAATAAACCATCTATCTTCCTTGTTCGATATTTCCCAGCAGGATTGGGATACATTTGTCAATGTTGAAAACATTGCCTTCATTGTTTCTATTCTCCCATCAGCGCTGCTTCACCTTTATGGACCGTGGATTTGTGTTCAGGCAGATCAATAATTATATGAATTGCTTCATACCTGGCGACCCCAAGGTTTTGAAATGCAGCTCTTTCAGACTTTTATTTATTAACCTCCTTTAAAGCCACACACTCTAAGATGGCTCCTATTTTTCTTCCAGACTTTGCATGAGTTTAAGTTTGAGTTCCTGAGAATTGTGTGCGACCATGAGCATTACGTCCCTCTCAATCTTCCCATGCCATTTGGAAAAGCACGTATACACAGGTTCCAAGGTAAGTTTGATTACTTACTACTCTCATGAGACTCTCATGACTATCAAGAGATGGAGTGGCATTGCTGTTCATAGCAGGGTTGTAATAGTTTTGGATTTTTCATTATTGACTTTTGATTTTTAAATTAAGTTATTTTTAGTTAGTTTTAAGAATGGGCTCATTAGTTTTTATTTTTCAGTAATTGTTAGTTACATTTTTGTTTAGTTTCAGCTACTTATTATTATTATTATTATTATTTCTAAGGAACTCTTACTTTTATTTTACTTTGTTAACAAAATTGTTCTTTCAATTTTAGTTTGAGCTATTTAATTTGTTTTCGTTAACTGTGGTTCGTAGATTTTCAGCTGGACTACTCACTGACTGATGACTTCTGTCGAAATCACTTCCTGGTGGGTCTGCTCCTGAGGGAGGTGGGCAGCGCCATACAGGAGAGCCGAGAAATTCAGCAGATCGCCATCCAGGTGCTGAAAGGGCTGATGATTAAACACGCATTTGATGACCGCTATGCTGCCAAAGTGAGTGTCCAGCTCGTACGTTATTCAAATTTAGTAGTCAGGAAAACAGGTTACAAACCATCACATTTTTTTGATACGTTCAACTCCACTATCAATGCAAAGCTTTAATACAGATTTACTGTTGTATTACACCTTTTACAGTAGCGTGATTGCAAATTAATGCTAATGCTAGAGCAGGGGTGTCAAACTCATTTTTGTGGCCTGCCACATTGTATTTAATGTTTCCCTAAGAGGGCCATTATGACTGTTACCCCAACCCACATACAGCCAATGTATGATTTCCTCATATTATCACATATACACAACTAATTAATTAACTTTTGAAATCAGAAGCAAGTAAAACAAAATAATAATTCTGCTCAAGCGGTATTTGGTAGTCTAAAAAATATTTAGGAATCAATTTTGTCTCAGAACAGCTACAGTAATTTACACGTGCATGTTTCTCAGTTTTGTGCATGGATTATTTGAAATATCACAGCGGAGACAGAAACTGTCCCCCAATTTAGGAATGACCCATATAATAATTCAATTCAATTCCAGAGCCATCAGGCCAGACTTGCCACCCTCTACCTGCCCTTGTTTGGCTTACTACAGGAGAACGCCCACAGGCTGGAAAGCAAGGACTTCATTCTCCCAAGCCACCACAATGTAAGTCTGACATCTGGTGGTATCATAGGGAACTGCAGCTAGAAGCACAGTATCACTTCATTGTTGAAAATGAACAAAATAACTATTTTCCACAACACTGCAAATCTTTTTTTATTATCCAAGCCGTATTCCACACTGCTTATCCTCACTGGGGTTGTGATTAAGTTTAAGTTGATCTCAGCTGACTTTAGGCCAGAGGTACATTCTGAAGTAGTCAGACCTGAGGCACACACATGACCAAGTCGGCTTTCAGTTACACTTTTGCACAGTAAAATAGAATGAATAGGTGTGCCTGTAATTTCCCTACATAATTCTTAAGTCTTGCCATGTGCCTTTTAACTATAACTATTGAGTTTTTCTTTTCACATAACCCATGGCTTCAGATTTTTAAAATGTATTTTGCTCCAAACAACAAATAAAAATGTGACAACAAAAAGTGCAGCTTCTTCTGAGTTAATTATGAACAGACTGTGCTTCCGCATTGTGATTATTATGAGCAAAATGAAATTTACTTTGAATTTGACCCAAAAATAAATAAATCATTTTACTCTGTTAAAACAACAACAACAAATAATAGAGGCTGTAAACAAATGTCAGGAGTGATCATTTTAAAATGTGGCTTTTGTCCTTGTTTAGGAAAAGAGCCCTTCCAATAATTTCCTAGATTACATTTTCTTGCCTATTTTGTTGTGTTTTGTTGCCAGAAACCGAGAGAGGAATCACTGGTGGTGAACTCTCTGGTGAGCCCCCAAAAGCATAGTATGTACATAGACGGTGCTCTTCACAAAGATGTTTTTGGAGCAAGTGAGTTCCTTCAACACCATCTCACCTAAGATTTATTGTATCTTCTGGGTTTGGCTGCACACAATGATTTTACATTCACAATACTACTTTTGTACCTTTTACAGCTTTGGGAACATACTAACATCTGTATCAGTTTAGCCAGGAAATAGTACAGTTAGTTACCCTGGATTCCAGTAATTAGGCCTATATTTAAAGTCGCTGTAAAATGAAAATAAATACAGTATGTTTTATGAATCTGACAGACCACCGAGAAGAGTTATTAACAGCCGAAAGAATGACATTTAGAGTTTTCTTCTTGTCGTCAGTTTAACACTATAGCGCCACGATATCTGTAGTTTTTTAATTTACTTAACCTGATCTTTACGAGTAGTTTTCTCAGACAAAACAACCAGACTTCTGATAATTACCAAGCACTCGCAGATAACAATACATATTGAATCTTTTAGGCCACAATATTTTGTAAGTGGGCTGCCTTGGAACATTTTCACTGTATGACATGTGAGAGTGCAGATATTTCTCGATGCAGACTTTCATGTAGCTATGCACTGACCTTTATTTGTCACTGCAGCCTTTCCTCACAGTTCCACTCCCAATGTTGGTTCAGTTCACCTTGCAGACTCTAGAGGCTCCCTGATCTCCACCGACTCTGAAAGCAGCCTGCTGGAAAAGAGTTGTGACAGGGTACACATCCTGGACAAGGTAGATAGTGAATAACACACTGCATTTTTGTTGTTGTTCAAAACACATACTGTGTCAGAACATTTTTATTACATTTCTTTGCACCTTGCACATAAAAAGCTCCCATAACCCTTCTTCTTCAACGTCTCAACACTACAAGCAGAAATTGTTAAGGAGTCACTTGGTCAATGTCCTATGCGATTGGCTGGTGACTAGTCCCAGGTGTACCCCACTGGATAAGCTCCAGCACACCCCTGACACGAATGAGGATAAAAAGGAGAACTCTAGTGGTACATTAAATAATAAATGCCTAAATACATTTTAGCTGTATTTAACTTTTAAGTTAAGTTCATTTTTGTTTAATCTCTAAGAACTGCTTGTTTCTATACATGTATTCAGGTATTGGTTTATTTAACCTTTGTATGCAATACATTGTAAGTGAATCAATATTTATGTAGCCTACAGTTTTTCATATTTTACTATCGTTAAGCGTGGTCTCTATCGACCTCCTCTTCTGCTTCCACGAGCATCATGGAGGCCAGACTAGCCCTAAGATGCAGGTGGTTAGAGACCAAACTCTCGTGGTTTAACCGCCAGCAATGTGTGCTTTCTACATAAACCCCCTCCCCACACCCCACCCCAGAATGTTCCCCATGAGGTTGCCATGTTTGCTTTAAATTAGACATATGGCTACATCAATTTCATTTAGCATCCTTTTTTTTTTTTTTTAATATTTTCCGTAGCAGCTTTCGCAGCAAATGAGCTGCAACAGTTTTTACGTCTGTGGGTTTCGAGTAAAATTGCATTTTTAAGAGTCGATTTCTCCCCTTCTTCAACTGTCTAGAGTTTAACTTTCTCACTCTCTTTTTTTATCAGAACCACTTGGCTTCAAATTTGGGAAGTTCTGTGCTGCGTTGTGATAAAATGGACCGAGATGAGAGCAAAAGCCTGCTCATGTGCTTTCTGCATATCCTCAAAAGCATGTCAGAGGGTATGTCTATTTCTTTGTAGTACCACCATTTACATAGAAATACAATTCTCTCATAAATTGTGTGTGAATGATATTGCTAAAGTGAAATCCAAGGAAAGAGCTGAAGATACTTGATGTATATAGTATCTCATCTAAGTGCAGTGAGTGCTTTCTGGATAACTGAACTTAAAGACAGCTTACAGTACTCAGTAGCAATGCAGTAGGTGAAAACTGATTTATTTTTTTTAAATTGTGTGGTTTTTGTTTTTGGTGAACTGATAACTCCCTGAAAACGCTAGAGGAGTTGCAGTATTTGGGTTATTCCAGAATCATAGGACATTTTCTGTCCCCTCCTCTCACGCATTAGTCTTAGTAATATGACAGACTTTGGTTTGGGGGAGGAGATACATAATTGTTGATGTTTGTTTGTACAAATGGTAATTTTTCCTGGTCATCTTAAAGTTTGGGTATCATATGTTCAAAACTGTTGCAATTTATATATGACTGACCTTGAATTGGATATATATGCATGGGGGAAAAAAAACAAGCATGAGAATAGTCTAAACAATAGCATCGTATGTGAATCGTTGTGGCCATTTGTAGTGTTTCATACAGTAAATCAGATTTTCATGTAGTTGCTACGGGATACATTCACAATCACACTGTGATTGAGTTGCAACCGGTTGAGGGTGTCGTCAGCTGTAGGCTGAACAGCAGGTTCAGAAATGGATTGATGTCTCAGCATTCACACAAGAAGACCACCAAGTATAAACAGTTGACCTTTATTACCCTCAGATGCCCTTTATGCATACTGGAACAAAGCATCATCTTCTGAGCTAATGGACTTTTTTACACTACTGGAGTAAGTATGATGCCATAGCATACAATACTGCATACACCCAGAGCTCATGTTTTATTTCATTTGGTCCAATCTGCAGAGTCTGCCTTCATCAGTTTAGATACATGGGGAAGCGAGTCATTGTCAGGTGGAGTAAATAAGGTTTTTAGTATCTGTTGAAATGTAATAAAATGTCTATTTTTATGATTAAACAAGCGTTTCCTTTGAGTCCTTTTAATCCTTTTGCTTGATCTTCCGTAATTACTGCTGCTGGACAAATATTGATATGGTTAATGTTATGACCCTTAACCACTCCTGCATGGGTAAAAGTGCACTAACTTTGCGTGATGCTTCTTTTTATTGCATAATTTCATTCTCTTACTACGCATCTGGTTCCAGTAAAAGCAAATTGACTTCTGACGTACATTTATTTTGCTGCCAGCAGGAGTCATGAAACGGCAATGCCTGTGGGTCCAGACAGGAAGTCCTTGACCCTGCCGGTGTCTCGTAACAGGGCAGGGATCCTGCACGCCCGTTTACAACAGCTTGGGACATTGGAGAATTCGCACACGCTCAACAATAGTAAGATTCTACAATTGACAGATTCGTTTAAGCCCTGCCCCCGCGGACTCCCACTGGGCACCCTTAATACAGTAAAACTTCATATTTTAGAGGGGCCTTGCACTAACACTAACAGAGTAAACAGATTTGTGAGCACTTATTGTGAATATAGAAAAAGTATTAGCTCTTTGAGTTCTCATGTGTTGTGCTTTTATAATTTTGTTAAGTATACTTTAGTTGTAAAGGATATATATTTTTTTTAGTAGCAAGCGGAAACTATTATAGTCTAAGGTTAGAAACCCATGTAAAAAAGGGGGGGGGGGGGGGGAGTCATTACCGTGCATTATTTTTCTAATCAAACAAGCTATTAAATAATAATGGTAGTCAGGAAGACTTATAATAGCACTTATCTTCCAAGGAATATTGAGTTATCACGTTTCGCATATATGGCTATAATAAATCGACCTTGTGTTGTTGCCATCAGTGTACTTCCATACAGAAGCCGATGTGAACAGCCAATGTTTGCTGGAGGCCAACGTGTCCACTGAAGTGTGTCTGACTGTGCTCGACACACTGAGCATTTTCATTATGGGATTCAAGGTACAGTATTTGCAGCGATGACTTGTAGATACTGTGAATGCAATCACTTTAGGAAACAAAGCAAAGTATGATGATAAATATATATTTTTATGGAAAAAACGTTTTAACTCAGTTGAAAAATAAATGGAATCAAAAATACCCCTCTTACAGTATATCAGTTGACGTAATGTAGCCGCGTTGAAATTTAATCACTTTTACTGTATTATCTTTGCCACTTTATACACTGTACAGCAAATAACTCCACAATATGTTCGCGCATGCGGTTTCCTCCCTCAGAGCCAGCTGAACTCAGATCTTGGCCACAACCCACTGATGAAGAAAGTATTTGAGGTGCATCTGTGCTTTCTGCAGATCCCTCAGTCTGAGGCTGCTCTCAGGCAGGTCTTCGTCTCACTGAGGACTTTTATCTACAAGGTGAACATTCTTGATTAGAATGCCTGTTGATATTTCAAGTACACTACAATATATGGGGAAAATGTCGCTTTTATGGATGAAAGAAGGAATGATTGGATAATCAATAACTGTTTGGACCAGGCTTTTTGGTTCCCTCACAGTGCAGCATGAATGCTAACGAACGAATGCTCGAATGAATTTAGTGTGAAAAGAACTCGACAGCCCTGACCTAAAGCCTATAAAATACTTTTGTGATGAACTACAATGGTGTTTGGAGAATAGTTATTGCCTCAGATGCATCATGAATGACCACAGATCCGCATTTTCTTCCCTTGCTGTAGGTGTATTGGCCTGGTGTCCCCATAACTATGCCAATTGTTTTTGTAATCTGTGCCTCAAATTGCCTTTATGAGGTGTGACAAAAGTTCCAGGACTGACGTCACAAAATACCTATTTCAAATCCAAACTAAGAGTTTTCCCCTTCAGGCACTCCTGGAAGGGTTCTTTCGGCATCTTCTGCATCTCCGTCGCAACAGCCATCTTGATGTGATCCACGATTTAAAAACGGGTCCCCTCAATGACCTCCTTGAGCTTGGAAAGAGAAAGAAAAATTGCACAGAGCTAGGTTGGGTGAGATGGGAGGTTGTTCCAACATAGAAATATTCTTCTCCGCCAGGAACTCTCCGATGCTCAGGGCAGTGTGTGGTGAAGCAGCCCCAAGATACATTTCTCGTAGGATTTCTTCAAAGGCGTGCTGGTTGATGGTCTGGCAAGCACTGGAGGGGATTCTTTTGCGGCACTAGTCCTGAAACTTTTATGACACCCCGTTCTTTGCAGGGTCCTGTAAAATGTCATTTTCTCACCCACATATCCTCCAGTTCCCCTGCACGTTCTTCGACGGCCGGGCCGACATGTGTGCCTCCTTATGCTATGAGATCCTGAAGGGTTGCAACTCCAAGCTGAGCTCGCTCCGCAATGCCGCCGCCAATCTCCTTTACATCCTCATGAAGAGCAACTTCGACTACACTGGGCGTAAATCGTTTGTCAGAAGCCATCTGCAGGTATCTGTTTCGGATGAAAAGGATTCTTGGTTCGTACAAGCGGTGTTTGTATCTCAGATTGGTTTGCTCTGCATTCTGCTCAGGTGGTGATTGCTGTCAGTCAACTGATCGCTGATGTCATCGGCATCGGTAGCACGCGTTTCCAGCAGTCTCTGTCTATCATTAACAACTGTGCAAACGGCGATCAAAGCATCAAGGTCAGCGGTGGGTTGGTGATGTCTGACACTTAAATGAAATCAGCTTTGTTTTTATGGCTTTGCACACAACCAATTCAAACAGCAGATAAAAAAAGGTTAATAAAACACACAGTATTAAAGTACATGCTGTCCAGCCTCCTGGCGCACAAATGCAAGAGAAGTCAAGATTTTTACATGTTTTGAATTCTCATTAACCTTGTGACTGGCTTGCAACCATTCTATGGTGCATTCCACTTTTGGCCCAGAAAATCAGCTTGGATCAGCTCCATCTTACCTGTGACCCTAGTAATGTGTCAAGTGGATACGTTCATTTTAGTTTATGTCACTTTATGCAGGTCCCTTCAGTTCACCTAATGATAGTTTAGTTCAGATTGTTTTGTTTACTTTACTTATCTTAAGTTCAGTCCACAGTCAAAGCAACTTTTTCTAAATTTAATTTCAGTTCACATAATATTCCCAGGTTACTTGACTTGTGTTTACTAGGGCTACGTTTAAAAAATGTCATAATCGATATGGAATTGATTTTCCTTTTCGAGCCTAATATAAATTCATAAAACCATTGATCGGTTATTTTCATATCTCTTTTTCTCATAAATTCATAAGAAAATAGAATTTTAAAGTTTTTTTTTTTTTTTTACTGTTTTCTTGAAATGTACTGTTCACGTGAATTTAAAAGTATTTTCTTACATTTATTTAAAAAAAATAACTTATTGCATTTTAAGACAATTCTGAATCTTTTTAATTTATATTTACAATTATTGAATTTGAATTATGAAAAAAAATCATCTCATCGTTGTTGATGTCAATGTTTGTGTAACACTTAAGTGATAAAAAGACGTTACTTTCATTGATAAACTAAATCATTTAACCAGTTACTGCCTCCGCAAAATTAAATTTGGAATTTAATGTTTGTGTAGTTTTTAATCATGTCCTTGATATTTAAGAAGAATTGATGTTCCATAATTAATCAATATCGGTTTGAAGTTAAATGAATCGAATTGAATTGAAAAAAAAACGAATATGAATCAAACTGAACTCTTGTGAGTCAAAATTGAATCGATTCAGGGAATTAGAATCAATACCTAGCTCTAGTGTTTACCTGACAGTAGTTGAATGTGCACCGCTGTATTTTCCAGCACACTGCGTTCCCGTCAGATGTGAAGGACCTGACCAAACGAATCAGAACAGTGCTAATGGCCACGGAGCAAATGAAAGAGCACGAGAACGACCCCGAGATGTTGGTGGACCTCCAGTATAGTTTGGCCAAGTCGTATACAAGCACGCCAGAGCTCCGCAAGACCTGGTTGGACAGCATGGCGCGGATCCACAACAAGAATGGCGACCTCTCAGAGGTGCTTTCAAAAAAAGGAAGAGAAACTGAAGAACAACATTTTTGACTTGTATTATGAAGCTGTTTTGTCTGCTCTCCTCTCAGGCAGCCATTTGCTACGTGCATGTTGCAGCTCTAGTTGCTGAGTACTTGTGGAGGAAAGGTGAGCTTACTGTTGCCCCTTTGCTCAACATTTTTATGACCCCGTAGATTACCCAAGTAAAGAAAAGAACAGGCCCTACTCACGTTTGCTTCCCTCTCTTTATTTGTAAGGAATGTTCAAGCACGGCTGCTCAGCATTTCGCGTCATCACTCCAAACATTGATGAAGAGGCAGCCATGATGGAGGACGTAGGGATGCAGGACGTACATTTTAACGAGGTGTGTACTCTACGTGTCACTCCAAAGCCCTGATGCAGCATTTTTTTCTACATTATCTCACGTGTCACCTAATGCCTGTGTACTATTGCGTCTTATCTCTGTTGAGTGTTAATTGTTCTGTGAAATTATGATGGGAAACTCAAAACAGACTTTGACACAGGGTGTGGTTCATGTGTTGTTGCACACACTTCTGGCGCTGTGTCAGTGAACCACACCTCAGTGTACAATTCAGAAAACGACTACAATTAAAAATGTCAATAAAATGTTATTTGTACAGGAGGTGCTGATGGAGCTGTTAGAGGAGTGTGCTGATGGTCTTTGGCATGCAGAGCGCTATGAGCTCATTGCTGATGTCTACAGGCTCATCATTCCCATCCATGAAAAACGCAGAGATTTTGAGGTACAAAATGTTAGCCCTATTGTGAGGGCGGACACAAATGGACTCTTACTGTACTCCTATTTTGGACAGTTCAAAAAACAGAAGGAATCACACTATGCAATTCATAAATTTACAATGGGCATGATAGCTGAGGTAACATTCTCAAAATCGTCCAATATCTTTCAAGATTTATTGTTCAGTAGTGACCACGCATAGATCAAAAATTGTGTTTTCTTCTAAGCTTAGTTAAAAAACAACAACAACACACTGCTTGTTTTATGGGAACCTTGCCATTCACCCCCCAAGATGTCTAAGCGGGGGGCATGTTATGCACTATTATTTACCAATACAATGTCGGTAAAGCATGCAAATACGCATGTGATATGATATGATGATGACATTCTGCTTTCGCCAGGCCCTTTCCCTCCCCCATATGCAGCACTTACAGTATACAAATATAAATACATTCACCATTCATCTTCTCCTTTAACAAATCCATTGAATGATGGTAGCACAGCACCGTTTCTGTCAGTTTTGGTCCAAAATCTGAATTGCAACTGGAATCAAGAGCCCTGTTTGTATCCTCGGTTGTTTCTGACCTTTCTGTGTAAACTTACACTGGCTTTAAAAAGTATGAACATCCTTGTTTAAATGCCACGTATTTGCGATATTATAAACAAGACCATGATGACACATTCCAAAACCTTTTTCCACAAAAATCTGGCATTTGAACAAGGGTGTGTTGACTTCTTATATCCACCGTGTTGTAAACACATGTACTGCAGTACTTGCTTTCTGCTATCGGCCTCTGTGGGTCAGTGCTGTGATTGAGTGGTGATAAGTCCAGTGTCAGTCCTACGTCAGCCAGTATAGAGTCCAGCTCCCCTGCGCCCCAGGACAGAATAATTGGTATACAACATGGACAGACGACTCCATTCTAAGATATGTGAGGTAGACAGAGACTGGCTGAATTGAAAGCCAGTCTTTAACATGTCTGTTGCTTTTGACAGGCCAGACAATTCTTATTGCCGCCAATCAGCAGCCTCTTCATTATGCTTACCATTTAAAATGATTACCATCACAAACAAACTCAAACATATAAAGCATATAATAAAACTAAACCAATACATTGTTGTGTTTTTGGTGCTGCAGAAACTGACACACGTGTATGATACCCTCCACCGGGCCTACACTAAAGTTTTGGATGTGATGCATACTGGCAAGCGTCTGCTGGGTACATACTTCAGAGTGGCCTTTTTTGGACAGGTAATGCACTATCCCGTTCCAACTCAGGCTGTAAGTGGGCAGAGGTTGTATACAGAATTGAACGGCACAAAATGGAATTGTACTAACAGTGTTTTCTGATCACCCTTCACTTTCATGTAGTGCTTTTTTGAGGATGAAGATGGCAAAGAATACATCTACAAGGAGCCAAAGTTCACACCTCTATCTGAGATTTCACAGAGGTTGTTGAAGCTCTACTCGTACAAGTTTGGTCAAGAGAATGCCAAGATCATCCAAGACTCAGGAAAGGTAGGAACACCTTTGCAGAGCTGCACTAATAAACAGATGAGCCTCACTGATTGTTGTGTACCGTACTTTTCAGCCATAAGTCAGACTTTTTGTCATAGTTTGGCTAGTCCTTTGACATATACTCAGGTGCGACTTGTGTATATTAAAAATTCGACCTCGGCCTGGCACCCAAAACTCCCGTGAAGAGAAAAAGAAAAAGAAGAGCCATGATGCTCTTAACCTTGACTGAAGATTTATGTTTGTGTATTGCAGTGCAGTGTCTATTTAAAGGTTCTTAAAAGTTATGTCTGTAGAGCACACTTATAAGACAAAAGTACTTTTTGCCTTTGTGCTCCAGGATGCCCAAATAAAATGAGTAAAGTCTATAAAGGTGTGGGTTGATGATTTTTGTGTGGAATGACTTAAGAGACCTCAAGCCCATCAACCAGGCCCTGCCTCAGGTCCAGATTCAATGTATGGCAGTATTCAACAATCTGATATTCCAAAATCATCTGTTCCCATTGCCAAGGGGGACCAACTTCACATTTCCTTTTATTTTTAGTGCCTGTTGGTGCAAATTTTGGTATCCTGATATTTTGTCATTGACTTCCGGTATTCCAAACCCACAGGTGAACCCAAAGGACCTGGATTCCAAGTACGCCTACATCCAGGTGACACATGTCGTGCCATACTTCGATGAAAAGGAGTTAGAGGAGAGGAAAACCGACTTTGAGAAAAGTCACAACGTCCGTCGTTTTGTGTTCGAGACGCCCTTTACGGTGTCAGGCAAGAAGCAGGGTGGTGTGGAGGAGCAGTGTAAACGACGGACCATCCTCACCAGTAGGTTGAACATTAGCCCATTCACATAGTCAGAGTAGCTTTTTACATGGAAACGAAAAATAGCACTATATGTAGATACAAAAGCAAAAAAAAAATATATATATTAATTTGCCCCACCACATAAGCAGTTTTACATGCTATCATTGTTTCCCCCCCTAGCCACCCACTGCTTCCCCTATGTAAAGAAGCGCATTGCTGTCATGTACCAACATCAGAGTGACCTCAGCCCCATCGAGGTCGCCATAGATGAGATGAGCGTGAAAGTGGCTGAACTGCAATTGCTGTGCTCGGCCTCCGAGGTGGACATGATCCGGCTACAGCTTAAACTGCAAGGCAGCATCTGTGTTCAGGTGCATGCGTCACGGTCCACAGAGGTCCATGGTGTGATCACCTCACGCCTTAAAATGGCTTTTTAGGGGAGCAATTCTCCTTGCTTTGATTGTTGTTGTTATATATACACAGTTCACCATTTTTGGGGTCACCATGAAAACACAACATGATACCATTCAAAAGTTTAGAGGTCACTTAGAAATGTACTTAATGAAAAGCACAGTTCAGGAAAAAAAACATTAACAAAGTCTAGACTGCATTTTTAAAAATTATTAATTTGTTATTCTCAATCAAAAAATAACCGATTTTTTTTAAACGAAAACAAAACATTTCCATGACTCATTTTGAATGGGGGTGTATATTTAACAACAAGGTACATTTAAAATCGGAAGCTATGGAAAATAATGAGATGGCAAACAAATATTTCAGTACGGGCCGAGGGTTTTCTTTTACACGCCACCGGCGTACCTGATAATGTGGTTTCAGGAAGTAGACTAAGGTCTAAGTTGTGGGGTGTCACAGACGATGCAACTTGTTCACAAAATTGCCCTGGATGTCATTGTTTTACAAACAACCTTAAGTTACGGTTCGTTGAAAAATAAATAAATAAAATCATAGCGTGTTAAACGTGTTAAACGTGTTAAATACGACACAAACTCAATTACTACTATCATAAACACATATGATAAAGACGTCCTTATAACTTCATTAACTGCGCCACACAATGCATTCTGGGAACAATATATATGCAAAACGGGTCCAGAACTTATACAGGCACAGTGTTGCCGCAACCCATTTGCATTTATGTCATTTTTTGAAACAATATAATTACAGTTGAGCCCCGTAATTTAGGGTTGGCCTCCAAATAGCAAACATCTGCGTTTAATTGACGGCAATTGTTTTTAAGTTATATACCATGATTTTACCGACCCGGCCCACCTGGTAATATATTTTCCTCCATGTGGCTCCTGATAATATGAGTTTGACACCCGCTCTAAAAGAATGAGTCCAGATTTTAAATTGTGAAAGGAGGCTCGAATAGAAATTGCACAGACAGTCTCCTTCATATTTAGGCAGTATAAAGACGATTGCAATAGTCGAGATATTGTGGTATATAAAAAGCATGAATGATTCATCACCAATTCAACCTTGGACAAAAAGGTTTAATTGAAGAGATATTGAGGAGATAGAAGAAACGTTATTATGTATTTTCCCTCAATTAAAAAAAAAAAAAGTACAGCTGGGCTCAGCATGGAGTGGGTGGACGGATGAAGCATAAAGGACCTATGTGCTGCTTTACAGACAATAGACTTTAGAAAGTTTCTGTTTTTTCACACACAACTTTGGTTGTCACTTGACCACTGGTTGTTATAAGACAAGTAGTTAATTAATTCTTACTGTTCAGTTTCCATGCACACAGTATTTTACAGGTTAATTTTGATGCAGATGAAGAATATCCTCATATGAATTGTCTATATTAAATTTTAAATGGGAGATATTTTCAAAATGCATTAAAAGCCTCTCTGATATTAAAAAGATGATTAATCCTTTAATGTTTTGTGAAATAGAAGAGTGTACTTTTTAGCTTTTACACCGTCATCAGTCATTTTTAGCATTCAATATGTTAGATAATTCTTAAGACGATTTACTCATTCAATGTTTTCCAATTCCCCATTTCAAATACTAACAGGTGCTTGTTTCCGCAAATGTGGTGGAAAATACAAACAGTTCACGGGACTTTTTCAAGCTCCTTACACTGTCAACCATTGTTGCATAACAAAAATGCAATTAGAAGATTCCCTCCTTGATCACCATATTTCTTGATTTGAACACACACTAGTAAAACTAAAATCAATTTCACTAATGTACACATAATTTGTTGCACCTGGATAAAAGAATGCCACTACAGCAATAGTTAAATTTTTGGGGGTTTCGCGTCACTTTAGGAAACGTCTTCAAATTTCAGGGTGAAAGAATGACATTTAGTTTTCATATCGCAGTCAAAATCGATCTCATTTGACTCAAACGGTTTTTAGGGGTTGAAGAGGAGTTTGTGACTTTAAATGTGCTTGAAAAAAATAAAACAGTACAGCTTGATAGCGTCAGCAAAAAAAAAAAAAAAAGTAGTAAAAATTATATGTATTGTAATGTCCAACAAATCATCTTCCCCAGGTCAATGCTGGTCCTCTTGCTTATGCCAGAGCCTTCTTAGATGACACTTGTGCCAAGAAATATCCAGACAATAAGGTCAAACAGCTCAAAGAGGTCTTCAGGTAAGTACAGAAGATCATCATCCCCATATGCAATTACCTTCTTTTATATCTTTCATTGTGAATAGATTTACGGTCACTTTCAATTGGCACTTAAAGTTTAGGCCGTGCTTTGGCAGGCATTTTGCAGAGGCCTGCGGCCAGGCACTGGGTGTGAATGAGCGCTTGATTAAAGAGGATCAGCAGGAGTATCATGATGAAATGAAGGCCAACTACCGGGATCTGACCCGGGAGCTGTCAAACATCATGCATGAGCAGGTAATCAGGATGGTAATGGTGGAGAGTCATTTCGATGATGTGATGCCGCTGGTGGTACATATTTATTTTTATTTACAGCAGAATAGAGACTGAAATTTATTTGAGATCACAGTATGGCTTAATGTACTGTATATGCTCTTATCTAAAAATGCTATACAGTATAACAATGTTGCCTTGAGATACAAGTGATCCTACTCTTCTTCAAGATACGAGCCCTTTTTTTTAGGTTTGCTATAAAGCTCATCTCACTTCACAATAATTAGTACATTGTAACGAATTGACTGTAGAATTTACAAGAAATAACTGGCAAAAAAGTTGCCAGCTAATTCTTGTAAAATCGCAGTACAATACTGTATTTTTTTGTAAGTATTTACTGTATATAAATTACAGTGACTTGCTGTATTTACTTTTACAGCAATTCACTGTAATTTTAGTTTTACAACCGTTTCTTGTATTCTACGTAATTTACAGGAATTGCCAATAAATTCCTGTAAATACACAAATACAGTATGTCGTTGTAAAATGCTTCCATCCATTTTCTTGACCACTTATTCCTCAAAAGGGTCACTGGAGCCTTTCCAAGCTGGCTTCAGGCAGTAGGTGGGGTACACCCTGAACTGGTTTCCAATCAATCGCAGGGCACACAGAGACAAACAACCATCTACACTCACAATTACACTTAGGGACAATTCCGAGCGCTCAATTAACCGGCCATGCTTGTCTTTGGAATACGGGAGGAGACCGGAGCACCCGGAGAAAACCCACGCAGGCTATGGGCTAACAATTAACTAATGTGTTGGTGTTATTACCTTTTAGGCCAGTGGTTCTCAACCTTTTTTACGTGGCATACCCCCTGTGGAATATACCGTAAATATATATTTGCGCATTTGTTATTATTGAAAGGGTGGGTGGGGGGCTTAAAACCAAGTGCTGTGCCATCATTGTCTGCTTTATTTAAACTTTGGAACTCTATTTGTATTTACGTGGTATTTGGAAGTAAAAAGCTACCGTACATTTAAAATAAATACATAAATAAATAATTTAATTATAAATAAAGATTTGTGCACATACAAATTTTTATCAACTATTATTTATTTGTATCGGGGACAGTACATATTAATAAACATACAACGTAACATTAAGTATCATCTTTTGGGATCATAGTAAAGCTCTGTTCTCAAAAAGAAATAATTAACTGAATTTTAAATAAAGTTTTCAAGTGACTGACAGATGATTCTAGGTGGCGGATGGCAAGTTGTGTCGAAACATTCTGGTATGGGGGAGATGCTGGGTTTTTAGGACAACTGAATCTAAAATTCATTTTATGAACTTGTAACTTTCTGAAAATATTTACATACACATTTTAAATATATTTTAAAATCTCACGTAACCCCCTGGAGTCCCATCACGTACCCCTACTTGAGAACCACTGCTTTAGGCAACCGCAATGAGAGCACACACATGGCTGGAACGAATTAATGACATTTCCATTCATTTCAATGGGAGTGTTTTAGTCAGCATGGTCATGGAACAAATTAAACCACATTGTCTTCTTGAAAAACTTAACAAACGTTCTCATCTTTAAACGTGAATTCTTTCTTCCAGATCAACCCAGTGAGTGATGTCACCAGGGCCTCTTTGTCAGACTCAATGGGCATCTTCAGCACCATTAGTGGCACACCCAACAGCGCTGCCATGTTCTGATATGGACATTTTCACATCAGACTCCAGGCTCTCTCATTGTTGTCATTTGAGATTCAGTCACCTCTCCACTTAAATTGCTGGTGCACAAAACCAGCAACCGCTCTTATTCCTTTCTGCTGCGCTCTCCTGCTGTGGTCAGGAGGTGCGTGTCTTCTTGTTTCCCGTGGAGACGACATTGAATTATTATTGGCATTCATGTTTTTACATTTCCATCGGTCGGCCACCTTTTTTAAGTATGAATCATCATGTACAGCACAGATTTCAGAAGACTCTTTCATACATCCATGCATCCATCTTGTGTATATTTCTACAATGTGCCATTACTCACAAGTCACAAGCCAAATAAATACTGTGATGCCTTGAGATACGAATGACCTGACTTACACGTATTTCGAGATACGAGTCATTGCTTGGCAGCTTTTTTTTTTTTTTTTTTTTTTTTTTTTTTTTTTGCTTTGACTTACGAGCAACACATAGATTATATAACGATACTCACGGGCATATATTCTTTCTCCTCTGTGAAGATTGACTAATATTCCTGAGATTTACTAAGTGACCATCTGCATAACAAAACTTGTATCTCAAGCCATCACTGTACTTGTTTTGTGTATCGAACATTGTGCAATACTTTTATCATCACGGCACACAACTGCAGGGATGAACACACTTGCCAAAAACTTTTGCGACACAAGAGTTTATGTGATGGCTCGTCATGGGAACGTTTGTTTCTGTCTAGTTGATGATGCCTTGTATTATGTGGGACATTACATTTGGAAAAAATGCATTACAAAGCCCTAATAAAGTGTTTATCAAATTTGATCCTATTCATTGTAAGTATGAATAGGCATTGAGCAGAGCAGACACAGAATGACAACAGGAAGTCAAATGTAAGATTCAGTTTTGTGGAACTCTGCTGTTTTTAAAGGTGGAACATGTATTAGTAACCCCGCAGATGTTTTTTCTTCTTCTTTTTTTCTGGATTTATTACAGTTTAGCCACCCCATTGGCTCCCACACAGCTTGAACTCTACATCTATAACAATTCAAATAAAGTTGCATTATCAGTGTAAAAGCCCCTTTCTTACCACTTGATAGGCTATGTCAGGTAACGTAACGCACAAACATACATGTACATTACACACATGCAGACGTTACGTGCTTGCACATTGATACTGTGAATGCTGGGCCAGTAATATAACCTACCTTATCTGCACATTTGGCCTTGATAACGAGCATACACGGCTCATCCACGTGCATTTTCAGTTTGTGACTTGCACTTCAGCTCTATTGCCAGATGGGAGGTTATAAAAGCTCACCTTGCCTGCTTCAAGTTTTCAGACTTCATTTATGAAGTGATTTGAGCACCGCGGGGAAGAAATCTCACCGTACGCATACAGCCATGGGAGGTAAGGTTAGGCTGACTTAAATGGTCACTGTCTTATTACACAGTACTTTTAAATGAGTAAAATGAATGTGCACTGATATTTTACTTTAAAGCTTAACTCTTTTTTTTTTTTTTTTAACAGAGACAGGTGAAATGGGGAAGTCCAAGTCAAAAAATGTAAGTACTATCTTATTTTTTTTTCAAATGTTGAACAAATATATACATTGTAAAAATATTCATAATCCATATTCGTCATATGTTAAAAACTCAAGAGGACAATCGAGCGCTGGTTTTCTCTACTATAAGCACGCCTGGCACTACTGACGGACAAATAGCAATATAAATGTCATCTCTTACAGGCTTTGGTGTGTGGCTTCCCAATTAGCATCTTTTTTATTGTGGTCAATGAGTTCTGTGAGCGGTTCTCGTATTATGGCATGCGAAGTGAGTATCTTTGTTGACAGATAATGAATCTCGTCTGTGTTCTAAAATCATTTTGAACCGTCTTTCCTTTCCTTGCTTGCAGCTGTGCTGGTGCTTTACTTTAAGTACTTCCTGAGGTGGGATGATGACTTTGCCACCACCATCTACCATACCTTTGTTGCCCTCTGCTACCTGACGCCAATCCTGGGCGCCATAGTGGCCGATTCGTGGCTGGGCAAATTCAAGTGGGTCTCACGCCACTTCATCTGATCGCAATCGGAACGCGAGGGTTCATAACACGCTTCCCTCCATGCAGGACTATCGTCTACCTGTCCATTGTGTACGCCTTGGGGCAGGTGGTCTTGGCGGTCAGTGCTATCCATGACATCACGGACACCAACTACGACGGAACCCCGGACAACATGACCTTACACGTGTAAGCGCTCGGGCACCGTGTTGTACAAGTTTTGAAATTCATGAAACTTGAGCGGCAGCATTCTTTTCTCAGAGTTCTGTCCATGGTGGGGCTGCTTCTTATAGCTCTGGGAACTGGAGGCATCAAACCTTGTGTTGCAGCCTTTGGTGGAGACCAGTTTGAAGACCATCAGGTACATTATTCTAAAATATATGCAGATTAGACTAAAACCCTCATTAATAAACAATAGCTGGGACTAAATCAGTAAACTATGTATTTTCGTAATGAAGACGAGACAAAAATGTACTTCACTAAAATCGTAATTAGTTCTTGAACAACGACGAGATGAAAATGATATGATTTTGGAAAAGGCTGTCTGTGCTAATCTGTCACTGTCGGATAGTCATGTGACATAGTGACACATCATCTTTCAAATCTGCAGCTAACAAGTACAACATGCACAAACACATGGGGCAGACAGGAGGTGGAATCACTGTGAAATGTTAAAAAACCCAGTAAATTATAGTTATAACGTAACATTAACAACAGCTATGACGTTCCAACAATAATGTTAATCCAACCGCTAAATAGGTTTGCCACCTTGGATTTGTGGAAAAAAAGAGACACCTGACCAAACTCGGGCACTTAACAGTCAAGCCCGAAATTATTCTTACCCCCGGCAAATTTTGAATATGGACATTTTAGCATGACAAAATCCCAAAACACACAGCAAAAGTGGTTAAAAAATGCGGACGGAAATATTAATGTTTTGCAGTGCAGACTTGAATTCAGTTGAAAATCTGTGAAAGGAACTAAAGATCAGGGTGATGAGAAGAAGAGCTCATCGCTAAAGATGAATGGGCAAAAATACCTCTTAGCGCTCAAACACCGTTGGAATTTTTCAGATAGCTCAAACGGTGGCAGAGGTAATCCAAAGTGCACCTACAGAACTTTGCCAGCGGCGGCACGCTCAGTAACAAAGCGTTCCACAGTAGCACAGGGGACATTTTCATACTACAGAATTAAGAAATCAAATTAGCTTTTGACATTCTTCCTAAAAAAAAAGACGGGACAAATTGTGTCCAGGGAGAGATTTTTATTTTCCCAGGACAGCTGGTAAAAAAAAAAGAGAACAATTCTGGGAAAAACAGGACGGGTGGCAACTCTACCGCTAACTAATGCTGGCTAACTTACTAGCTCATAGCATGAAGCCATAGTAGCCACTTGTAAAAAGTTGTTTTTCATCAAAAAGATGAGAGAAAATGTTATGTGAAAAGTTTTAGATCCGAAATGCTCAACATTATCTGCTGACAAAAAAAAATATATACAGGGGTAAAACGATTGTCCTGACTAAAACTAGACTAAAATATTGACAGTTTTTGTTGACTAAAACTAGACAAATAAAAAATGTTCTTAGACTAAAATGCTAGATTTATAATCGACTAAAAGTTGACTAAATACAATTTTTAAAATGTCTGATCAAATTAACACTAGTGCACATACAACATCGGCAAAAGAACAACATAACTAGCCTACAGTGAAGCCTCGTCTTTACATTGGGTCTGTTTTTCTTCATCTGAAACTGCAAAACATTCAGGCTTCTGCTAAAACGAAAAAAATAAATACAAATTGATGTCGGGAAAAGCCTACTATAACATCTGAACCTCTGGTCTGAACACTCAAACTGTTCTTGTGGAGGCATGCATGTCACTCCTGACTGAATTTGATTGCAGAATTTCTATTGAATGATTAACTAAATCCATTTAAATTGTCCTTTGATTAAAAAAAAAAAATCGAATTCACGTATACTGTTGCCAACATGTTATAACACCTCTGACACGCTTCCAGCTGTGTTCACATGTTTTGACCAAGGCAGGCTACGACTATTATCTCGTTAACTCGCTTATCTGATACTTCTCAGCATATTATTGCTGAGTTGTTTATTACCAATAGGAACCTCGGTCTCATTGTCTTGAGATTATTGTCTAAGGCCAAGTACAAAGATTACTACATGTTGCATAAGAGCACTTTTGAACATCTTGTCTCCAACAGGAGAAGCAGAGAAGCACCTTTTTTTCCATTTTCTACCTGTCAATCAATGCAGGCAGTTTGCTGTCCACGGTCATTACCCCCATCCTCAGAGGTACGACTGGACATAATAATAATAATAACAAAAAAGATTGTACTGTACAAATGGAAGTTGTTGAATGGACAGCTGTAATCGTGTGTATTGTGTGTATTGCATTCTAGCTCAGGAGTGTGGAATCAACAGCCAGCAGAAATGTTATCCGCTGGCTTTCGGTGTGCCCGCAGCCCTCATGGTGGTCGCTCTGAGTAAGAACCCATCCATTTGCTCTGCTTGACCATGTTAAGAAAAAAAATGCTCACTATTTTCAGCTAATCCTTTAAATACAAGCAAAACAAGAAGGCATATTTGGCTGCTTTTTTAGTTTTTTTTCCAGAGAGCAAACCAGCTTTTGAAATTGAAATTTGAAATTCACTGGAGTCAAAAGTTAGTGTGTGGGTGGGGGTGGGGGGGGTCCTTTTAGGTGCTGATAATATTTTTCAAGTGATTTTCTCCTCAAAACTGTAAATATTAAATTTGACCTTGTTGACCCCACAATACGAGAAAAGATGATGTATAACTTTTTCAACAGTGCCTCAGTGCCAATTCTTCCGTTTATTATTATTATTGCATGTGTGTCTATATGCAGTTGTGTTCATTGTGGGAAGTGGAATGTACAATAAGACGGCTCCTCAGGGGAACATCATAGTGAAAGTCTGCAGATGCATTGGGGTATGTGTGTATACCAAAAACATCACTTTTGACGGTTCAACAAAAAAAGAAGAAGCTCTCTCTCTCTCTTTGAATGTACACAACACATTTTCATGGAATTGTTTTCCTCTGCTGCAGTTTGCTATCAGTAACCGCTTCAGGCATCGTCATCCAACATACCCAAAAAGAGCGCACTGGATGGACTGGGCTGAAGAAAGATATGAGGTAAGATCTGAATGTTCACACTTAAAACACATGAAATCATAAAACTCCCAGACAATGCGTGTGAAAGCCAAACTGCAAATACCAATGATAAAAAAACAACAAACTGAGTGAAGACAAATGACTCTGCTCATGCACTAGAGTTCAATCCATAAAAACTATGCAAATACGCCCCCTCCTGACTATAAGCAGTATAGAATGACTCACTCACACACTTCACAACAATCAACTGTTTGGCAGTTAGTGAACAATTATTCCAAGAGGAGGCTTCTAGCTGTGTTGTCTACATGTGTGTGGCCTGTGGTTGGCTGGGGACCAGTTCAGGTATACCTCACCTCTGGCCCAAAGTCAGCTGGGATGGGCTCCAGCATGACCACGACCCTAGTGAGGATAATCAGTACAGAAAATGGATGGATGGATGGATCATATCGCCCCCAGGTGGCCTGGTGGTGCACACGCCACAAAAAAAGTGGCAAAACCCTTTTTCATTCCTTACATTTGATTTCATGTCATTACTGCTATGTTTGTATTAAGTGCAATCATTTTGGTTGGAACAAATTAATCCGTATCCATTCTTTTCACGTTTTGTGTTATAATGAACATGGCCACAGAACAAATCAAAATCATATCTCAAGGTACTACTGCACCCATTAAACGTTCTGACTTGATGGAAGAATCACCTGACCCAAACAGGCCAATCAATTTGTCCTTTGGCTTCTGTGACGATAATATTGCTCAGTGTAAAATGGCGTAGATGTTTAAAAAAAAAAATATTTTTTTATTCTTTCTCATTACATGCAAGAATAACATTCCTTCTCCTGTTCGTTGTTGTAGAAACTTTTGATTGCCCAGGTGAAGATGGTGGTTAAGGTGCTGTTCCTCTACATCCCCCTACCAATGTTCTGGGCTCTCTTTGACCAGCAGGTGACTACAATAATTGCACCAGCCTCCCACCACGCCCCATCTCACTCTTTTATTGATGTATCATGGGAGCAAGCATAAAGAAAAGTTGCATCTCCTCCACAGGGATCAAGATGGACCCTCCAGGCGACGACCATGGACGGTGACTTTGTAAGTCTTGAGTAATCACAACACCTGCTCTAAAGTTCCCAAATCAATGCTTACGATCATTTCTGTTTTCAAAAGGGAGTCCTTGTTATCCAGCCTGACCAGATGCAGGTGAGCTCTTTTATGAATAATCATCGTTGGGATCTTTTTGGACAAATTGAGCAAGTGACATTGTGGCCTGCCAGACGGTCAACCCCATCTTGATTCTGATTCTGGTGCCGATCGTGGACAGTTTGGTCTACCCGCTCATCTCCAAGTGCAAGTTAAATTTCACGTGAGTCTTGCAGTCGTTTTGAATGCTTTTAGCCTTCCACTCGTCTCCTTTCATCTTGATAAGAAATACAGTCAACATTTTTGTAACCTTGAAGCATCATTAAATCGTGTCAGCTCGGAATAAGCTCAAGCTCTGTGGTTCTCAAACATTTGAAACCAACATTAAAGATGAATAGCTTTAAAATGCAGTAAGCACAAGTTTTCATCAAAAACATGACACATATTTCATTCCCAATAAATATATTTAATATTATTGTAAGCCACTGAAACATGATGCAGAGTTTGAGCATTAACATGCACTTAATTACTCACAAAACACAAACAAAACCTGCACTTAAATAGAGTTTCAATTAAAGTTAAAGAAATGCTGTACCTAAATAAAAGTTTTAAATGAAGCAAATGTAGTAAACACTCTATAAACAGTTGGGTAAAAAAATAGACCAATTTGTGTCTAAAGTGGACAAAATTGCCACAAAAAAACACACCTCCCAAATTAGATACTTGGGGGGGGGGGGGTGTCATTTTGTACTAATTGATTCAAAAATTCGGTTGTTCTGTATAAAACAGCCCATAATGTTGGGTCAAATTGGCCCAAGTAGTAAATCAGTCCATTTTTTTTTACCCAAGTTGGGTTATTTTTGACCCAACTGTTTATAGAGTGAACTTAAAGGGCCTGTAAAGTAAATTAGTAGATTTGTGGGCCATTGCTTGATTTTATTTTTTTATTGATTTTGAAGCCTTTATTTTATTTACTTGGCAATTTTTCAATCATTCAATGTTGACACTTAGCACTCTTCTCACTTTAAATAGACTTTAAAGGTTAAGTATAACTGGTAGTGATTCTTTAATGTACTACGAGAAGGACCTCACGTATGCGAGTGATGCACTTTGCTGGTTCGTGGCCATGAACAGGAAAAGCGTGATGTCTGTCAGTGCATTGAATTTGTTCATCCTGTATTGCAGTCCATTGAAGAAGATGACCGTGGGGATGTTCCTCGCCGCCTTGGCATTTGTTGCCGCAGGCCTGGTTCAGATCCAGATTGATGTACGTGACACCTGCAAAAACAGGAAGCCCGTAACATATTTCACACCTTTTTTCCCCACTCTTCTTTTAGGAAACCCTGCCCACCTTACCATTAGGCACTCAGGGCCAAGTGAAACTTCTCAACATGCTGAACAAGCCATTAGACATCAAGGCTGGGTCCGAATCACTTACGTTGGATGCTTTCACGGTATTTAAGCACACGGACCACATGATCCACTAAAAGCAAGTCCCCTGACCTACTGATGAATTTCCCTTCATCAGGCCAACAATGACTACCTGACCTTTGATGAGTCATTTTCCCTGGAACTGGGCCCCGGCGCTATTTATCCCATCAGTTTAAGTGACGGCTCTCGGAATACTATCGTGATCCTTCAGGATGAGGCTCTGCCCATGCCAGTCGTGGTAAGAAGGATGAGCAGATGAGGCCAAGAAAGTTTGTCCGTAACTCCAATCTGAAATATAAATTCTCTTATCTACAGTTTGAAGACATCGCAGCCAAGCCAGAACAGGGTGCTAATGCTATGAGGCAAGCTAATGATTTCAAAGTGGAGTGCGAATATAGTCATATGCTGTAACTCATTTGTTCCCCTTCTGCAGATTTTTCAATGGCCTCGGCTCTGCTTTGAACATAACAATTGGTAATCTGGATTTAAAGGGTGTTACCGCTTCAAACATGTCAACATATTTGCAAGTACCACAAGGGAAGTACGTGAGGAGTTTGATTTTGTATTTTTTGCTGCTCATACATGAAAATCAACCAAAAATGCCCTGACGCTTGCGTTTTGTCCTGTCACAATCAGTGCACAGTTCCTGATCAAGAACATTACAGGAGACCAGTGTGTCTACAACCAGCAACTTGGCTTCGGCAGCTCTTACACCTTGATCATCCCGCCCACTTTTACATTTGGGCCAAATGTAACTACAAATTTAGCGACACGCGTGTGCTTGGGCGAGCTGCCTTCTCCACTAAGCTTGTGCGATTTGTTTGCGTTTCAACAGTGTGAACAAGAAATCCGTCAAGTGAATGACATCAAACCAAACTCGGTTCACATGGCCTGGCAGATTCCTCAGTACTTCCTCATCACAGCAGGAGAAGTTGTCTTTTCTGTTACAGGCCTGGAGTTCTCCTACTCACAGGTATTTTTTGCATGCATTTGAAAACAGATCAGACATTGCATGAGAACAACAGTTTGACACTGGTAAACCTCCAATTCTTTTGGACGGAAATAGATTTACTGAAAAAATCCATGAATAACACACACCTGTGTATAATACACTCCCCCAAAAAAACCATTAAAAGCTATTTTTTTTCTCTATACTTTTGGAGAGCACTTTCCTCCGATTTGCTGCTATTCGTTATTATCAGAGTGAATAATATTGAATAAAGATTCAAATCTTGCCCATAAAGTGTAAATGCTTTTAAATCTAGTTTAAAAACTGTCCCCCCCCCCCCCCCATACCTATGATTAAGGGCTTTAAAAGTATATATTTTATATTTGTGTATGAGTTGTGTATAAAATGCTCTACAAATCACACACACATATATATATATATATATATATATATATATATATATATATATAAACAAAAAAAATATTATTTTAAATGTGAATTATTTTAATTTCTTTTTAAGCCTCCTGTATAATACACCTCCTCTCTATTTAGGATCACAGTTTTTTGGGGGTGGTCGTGGGGGGGAGGGGGGTTACATTAATTAGTCTTGTATGGTCATACAACTAATATTAAAATGTAAAGGCAAAGCTTGTGCTAAACACTAAATGTGAGGACAAATAGGAAGAGGAAGGATTGTTGGTCAAATGTTGTCGTATAACTGCCCTAGTGGTATGTGAGCTCCCTCTAGTGGTAGACAGAAGAATCATGGAATTAAATGTTTAAACTGTGCATAATGTTACTGTGGCTTAAATTAAAAGAAAATACAAACATCAACAGCACCGTATATTTGTTAGAAACAGTCCAAGTAAAAAAAAACAAAAAAAAAAAAAACGTTTTACATTACACCTAGTGTTATATAAAATTGTTGGACCAGCTTGGACACCTATTTCATATTGCCGTTTGACGGTTTACCCCTGTCCACTGTATCTGAAGCAAAAACAATCCACCCCTTATTTTTTACTCTTTACTTACTGTAATATGTTATAGGGATAGTTTATGCTATATTTTGTGATTCCAATAAGTTATGTCCAAACTGTACATAACTTCTTCCCAGGCGCCCAGCAACATGAAATCAGTGCTGCAGGCCGGTTGGCTGTTAACGGTTGCTGTCGGCAATATCATTGTGCTCATTGTTGCTGAGGCAGCAACACTCGAAGATCAGGTGGGTGCTTTCTAATGGTGAAATACAAATAATAATAACGATGATGATGATAACGATGATAATAATAACTGTATTCATCAGTGGGCCGAGTACATTCTCTTTGCGTCCTTGCTGGTGGCGGTGTGCATCATCTTTGCCATCATCGCCTACTTCTACACATACATTGACCCAGCCAAGATCGAAGCTCAGTTCGGAGGGATGGAGCCCAAGGATAAGTGGAAGAACATGCATGGAAAGGACTCAGTTGAGCCTCACAATGAAGAAAAGCGTTCTGATTCCAGCTCGGATGAGGAGGAAGACTTCAAACAGACCAAGTTGTAAAAAAAAAAAAGAACAAAAAAGTCGAGACTCAGACCCACAGTATTTATCTTCTTTGTTTTTAAACGCTGCTGGTTTTGTGTTTCCTGTCATTTATTGAATGTCAAAAGTGACTTTAATGTGTATTGGTAACATGGTTCGCGATTTGCAGGAGGTAGGTTTCCATGCAGGTGTACTGTGTGTATTCTAGGTTGTCCTGTTACTGGAAATTCACCATCAAAATTGTATTTTTTTATTTTGTTCTGCGTTGCAGCAATTTCTCATTGCCATTTTTCATGTCAACATGTGCTGTTAAAAGAGGTTGTAGGCATTGCATGGTTGTAATTGGCTGATTTTGGTTCATGGCAAATTAGTTTTCTTTTCTCCAATTGTCTTTTGTGAGTACAAGTAGGATGACTTGATTTGTTTCCGATAAACACAGATTATTTTTTTTTCTTCTTTTTTTAAGAAAAAGCCTGAAAATGATTTGTGTTGCATTTTTATATACGGCAGGTGGAGTTTGACTGATACCCCGTGCGTGACCAAAACACACACACGTACGCACGCACGCACACACACACACAATATTGAATACAAAAAAATGATACATCAACATTATGGAATATTAAAATATAAGGAAACAGAAATACCAAAACAAATACACAAATCCTGCATTGCACAAATGGGGGAAAATGCAATTATGTCTCTTTTTCCCAGTACACTTGCTTTCTTTTTATTACAGATTAAATTGTTAAATTATTTCAAAAGTGTTGCCTTGTATGATATCTGCTCCCCAACTGTGCGTTTGATGCTTTTGATGCCGAGGCCAGTTAAATGTTTTAAATTAATAATTTATAGTAAATTAGTGTGAGGCTAATGAAGGATACATTACAAAGGGTAATAAGCACTGTGCTAATAAACATTACATGAGAGGTAATGGCAAATTTGAAGTGGGAAGCCCCCGTCCCACCATAAAATAACGACACACTACAGTCATAAGTATAACAGTGTCTTCATATCTGCATCCTTTGCTCACTCCATCTTTTCTTTCAAAATTGCACGCTTGATGGCTTTGTCAATTTAGTCTCGATTATCCAGCATTCCCCTTCTACAGAGGGCGACTTCACAAGCAGGTGCAAAATTCCCATACACACGATTGATGATTGACATCACATGCCATGACAAACCATTTCCCGTCGCTATTTTTGATGCGCAATTCCTACACTATGCCTGAAACCAACATTCGTTCATTATCACTAATGATGATTATTGTGATTCCTATGAGTCTTCTAAATTAATGTTACAAACACAGTGCAGTTGTTCTGATGTGATTTCACAGGTAAAAGGAATGCATATTGAGTTTCCACAAAAAAAAAGAGCTTTTACGACCCATAGCAGGCACATTACAAAATGGAGATCAAGAAAATGGGCCTTGTTTATGGACTCAGAAATGTAATTTATGAGTGTCTGAATGGGCCAGCTTCCCCGAGTCAACTGACTCTGTAATCAGGCATTTATTTCCCTGAGGAAGAACGATGGGCCACTCAGCACATTTACCATGATAGATGATGACAATCAGAAGGTTGAAGTTTGCGTTCCTTTAATAGAACATTCTCTTTGGTGCCAACAACATACTGCTTGTCATACGCAGATTTGTAGAAATAATTGAGTGTGGTCTCAACTGTGACTCTTGTGCAGTGAACTCCACAAGATATTGGCTCCATTCACAAATTTGCGTTTCTCTCTAGAGTCCTCCGTTATTCACTGAAAAACTCACCGATTTGCTTTTTTTGTGCTTAGCCGCTATCTGAGATTTAAAGTGAGTTGAGGAGCTTCATCAGATCCCCCCGCCCCCCTGCCATCTTGTAGCATCTGCAGGCATTTAGAAATGTGTATTTTGCAAGGATGTACAAGTCAAATGAATTGGTTGAGATGCTTCTCTTGATATCTCATTTGTGATGTACATTCAACAATGTGGGCTCCATTTTGCTTGGAGACACAAGAAAAAAACGAATATATGATAATGATGTGATGGACTGCTTAGCTCCACTAAGCACTGCCGCAATCTTCTCCGCAGCAGTTAGTGCTTGCTTCGCAGTTCGTGGATTAATCAGCACAAGATGTATCAGAAATGGGTCGCTGATGATGGTATAGTGGTTCACTTGCCTGACCTGTATGCAGGGCGCATGGATTCAGCTCCTACCAGCCAACAATTTGAATGTGCGTCTAAATGGCCATCGATGGTTTGTGAAAATTACCCAGCAATAAACACGCCTCTCCGCCAAAGTCTGCTGGCATAATAAGCTCGAGCTCATCTGTGACCCTGAACAGGAAGAAGGGGAACAAATGAATAAGGATTATTGACGACTGAAGATAAAAAATAAATTCACCGCATGCCGTGTAATAAAAGTGCTGTCTACCTTTTATCCTCAGGTTAAGCTTGTGCAGACCGCTGGGGGAGTTGAGAGGAACTTTTGAAATCCCTGACACCATTTAAAATCTGACATGGAACACTGGCAATATGAGGTTTCAAGATCCAAAACTATGTTCTTGTTTGTGAATTGTGAGCTATGGCATCTTGCTGCCAAGATGAAGATGAAGTGGTAGACCAGAGTTCAAAGGTCAAATCCAATTACTACTTTAGATTACAGACGGAATAACCGATGTATAGTATACAGATACCGATTGTTGAAGTAAAAGCATGAATTGACCCACGAGTTGCCGCAGATGAATTTTGGGGGAAGATTTGTGTTTACTGAACTACGGGGAGAATGAGCCAGCAGGAGCTCAGAGCGAGCTCACTTGTGTTTGCAGAGGTGAAAATCTTCTGTTCTAACTGCAGAAAGGAAGACTTGCCTTGAAAACATGGGACTCCAACGCACCGCACAGTCGTCAAGGGGGAATGTGTTAGTTTTGTGTTATTTATGGCTTATTGCTCATGTTTTAACATCAGCAGAACTATTGCAGCATATTCATCACTGGCCTATTTATAACAAGCACAAGGCGAGACATTATTGACACTCATGCTCGTTGGCTCTAAGTAGCCTACCACAACTTTGTCTTCTGCTTGCTTTATGCTAGCTCACAATGCAAAACACCAAAGACGGGCTAATGAGTAGCATCTATTAGGCTTTTCTATCTCAAAGTATCACTGCAGCTATAGTTTGTTGTTTAGCATCAATGTCTAAAAATTGGAAGGCATTATATAAATATAGAATTATTTTGCATGTGTACATCAAAAACTACTTTTACAACATATGCACGCTGTGCACCTGTGTTACTTTGGATTTGAGGAGCCTCACATTCTTAAAAAAAAGAAAAGAAAATACAACAGCGTTAGATTTATTGCCAAGTAAAGTTTCACATCACGGCAATTGTGGTGCATGCAAGAACGAGAATAGATCATGTAAACTAGACATTGACTAAAAAAAATATTTGAACTCCCAAAGTTGCTTCACTACGGAAGAGGATTCAGGCCAGTGAAGAAAGAGAGAAAGCGTTTGGCAGGATTCTGACTTCATTCTCAAAATTCGCACTTAAAAGTCAGAATTCTGACTTCATTCTCAAAATTCGCACTTAAAAGTCAGAATTCTGACTTCATTCTCAAAATTCGCACTTAAAAGTCAGAATTCTGACTTTAATCTCAGAATTCCGACTTTATTCTCAGAATTCTCACTCTAAAGTCAGAATTTTCACTTTAAAGCCAGAATTCTGACTTTATCAGTGTTACTATTATTCTCACTTTAAAGTGAGAATTCTGCCATTCATCTCAGAATTCTGACTTTATTCTCAAAATTCTCACTCTAAAGACTTTATTTGTGCTAATATTATTCTCACTTTAAAGTGAGAATTCTGAGAATAAAAAGTGAGAATTCTGAGAATAAAAAGTGAGAATTCTGAGAATAAAAAGTGAGAATCCTGAGAATAAAAAGTGAGAATTCTGAGAATAAAGTCAGAATTCTTTTTCCATTCTTTTTCAATTCTTTTTCCATTCCATTCTTCTTCTTCTTTTTGCCTGGCGGGTTATTTAACATGTGTTTTTTGTTTTTTTTACAGTTGCGTCGCCGTGATATTTTCGAGACTGAAGCACTGTTCCAGATCGTTCCGTCTTCATGAGCGTGGTGGTTGGTTTGTGGCGCACGCACACATGCCAAATTGTTACTAATGAAGTTTCGGCACAAAGCCAGCAATATGATTTCACTTAACATAAACAAGATACTTGTTTTTATACACTTTATTTAACATAAAGGTGTTTTTTAAATCCTGGCACATTTAACTGAGCTCATACAGTCACACAACCTTGTGGGTCTTTCTCTTTCAGCTTGAGTGTGCAAAAATCCGTATTTTTTAGGTAGGTTTTTGAAGCTAGATAACACAGTGTGCAATGTACCTGCATAATTTCTATAGCTGGCACAAACTCAAAATAGTGACTTGATTTGTTATTTTCCATGCGGTGCAAATGTGACATGGCACATTCGACACTCTCCCAGAGAATGATGCTAAATTGTGAAGTCACAGAATACTTCACTTCAAGCTGTAAATCCTGTCGGTCCACTTTTTTATATGTAGCCTATTCTATAATGCACAGTGGTTCTCTGCATCTTTATCTAGGAATGGGTTCTCTTTCTATATTTTATTGTTTGTTAATTATTATTGTTCGAATTTGTAAAGTACCTAACTGTACTTAGATTACCAGCACTTCTGGTCATAGCGTCCTTGATTACTGTACCTTTTATGCTACCTGCGAGTGAAGTCCACCCACAGGGGGAGAAAAAAAAATCAGTTAGTAAAGGTTTCAAGATGCCAAAAGTCTTACTGTACTCTTGAAACGGTCTTTTCCACATGCAAATTGGAGCTTTATATCACTTGACGTCTTGCAGCAGTAATATCGGGTCAGAACATATATTTTTTATGCATCTCCTCGTTTTCAGAAGCAACAACTGAGATGTTTTTTGACAATCATGTTTGAAATCTTGTAGCCAGCAGAGCAGTATGTTGTTCACAAAGGTTTAAAAAAAAACAAAAAAAAAACAGGGCGTGGGAGATGACACGTGGGAATTCCAAAAGGGACCTGCCAAGTCGACTCTTAAAAAATGGATGAGACAAATATTCACAAGACGTAAGACACTCTTGGAGCGCTGATGATGATTATTTTTCTCCCCCTGTGGATTCACGGATAATTACATGCCCACTGGAGATGTAAAAAGCTTATATGTGAGAAGGTAATGAAGGAAGATATAAAAGAAGTCATCAAAAGGAATACTTAAAATGGGACCTACAGAAATCAAAAGATTTGCTGGGTAAAAAAAAAGGAAGAAGAAAAAACCAGACTGCCGCTTGTGAAGAAGCCCTGCGGTTGTGATGCTCTCACTTAAAGCTCTCTATTTTGGACTATCTGGTGCATCGGTGTTTTTTTAATCAGGTCTGTGAGCTCGCTGTGAGTGGGAGAGAATTTCGGAGAAATGGCTTTAGGGCTCTGCCATTATATAATAGAACACATTTACACAGGAAGAAATGTGTCCATTTGTTGAGTTTGGGATGTCCAGACATGAAAGTGTGTTAGCAGCGATGATGTGAATATGGGTCTCGTCTATATATGACCAGCTTTCACGCAATGTCAGCTGGCACAGGCTCCAGCACGCCCACAACCCCGAACAGGATAAGCAGTATGGAAAATAGATGGGTAGTAGACTTCATCCCTTTAGGGGACACAGAAACAAAGAACTAATTAGTGCAACATATAGCAGAATACTTGAGCCTGAATCAAACCGCCTTTGAAACACTCCGCCAGAAGTGCTCCGTTAGCTTTATTATGGATTCATTGATAACCTTCATGCTACCTTGTGCATATTAAAACAACACTAACTTCCAGTGAACAGGCTTTGTCCTTCAGCCCAAAACAAATCCCCTAATAATTCCTTGAATCTCAATATGGCCGAATGGAGGTCCACTGTAAAAGTATATGAATACTACCATTATGTTGTCCCCACTCATTGACTTTAGTAGTCTATAACTGCAACGCATTGTATTCTATCAGCACATATCTGTTTGCTAAGCTAACGTATTTTTTGGATCCCTTATTGATATCGGCATATTGTGCTGTGGGTTTTAACTTGGGCTCGGCGGCCATCAAATTGACTCATCATCCGTCTTAAGTATCTCGGAGGCCAATTCCATCAAGGAATCAATGACTTATGGACGCTGGCGCAATCATTTTGGGAACAAGAGCATATTGATATAAATGTCCCCCGAGTTGCCGGAAACATATTGGCAGCCTTTAAACAGCAGCCGTCTCTGCGGGGCTCTGCTCAATGTATTCAAACACAGTGATGCAGTATGGACTCATGTTTGTTTGGAGCTAAAATGGATGTCTACATATGGGCTGTTACAAATCATGAACGAAATAAGTATAATTCTTGCACAAAAAGAGATGTTTTCAACCTGGTGGTTTGGCTTATATAGTTGTTGATGATCAAACATTTGATTCACGGTAAATTGCATTGACTATTTACAGAAGCCTAGAACTGCCAATGTGGAGTAAATATTTTTGACATGTCAGAACATATTTGCAAGTACATTCCAACGTAGTTGTAGGCAGGGCTGGACTGGCATTTTGACCCGGCCCAACTCTTGCCTAACATGTAGTTCTGCCAATAATGTTTATTGATGATGTTTTAGTTTGCTATCTAGATACAAAATGGATTAATGGACTGGTCCTCCTAAATTTTGGGCCAGTCTCTTGGGGGAAAATGTAAGTAGAATAACAAATAAAAAGAACTGCATCGGCCCCAAAAGAGGCCGGCCCACCAGGCATCTGCCCCTTATGGCAGATGGCCAGTCCAGCCCCGGTTGTAGGCTTGATGCAAAATAGCAAAAGCAAGCAAATTATTATTATTTTTAATTAGAATTTTCCCTACATTATATACCAACACGCTCATGAACCATAAACGGAGTACGTAAACATAACTTATTTCCAATTTTTGTGATTTATTATTATTATGTCTGCGGTGCACGATTTCTGTTCAGCATATTTCCCCATAATGCCAGTATTGATTTGTAAATGTGCAAGTTAAGTTGCTATTCCTTTAGCATTTGGCGTACATTATACCAATACGTTCAAAAATTTGGTGAAATAAACATTGTTTTTAATTTTAAAGGATCTTTGTGCAGTTTGTCACTTTTTTTTTATACTCACGACTGCCACCTGTGGCCCAAAGTTGAACTGCAACATCTGTGTCAGGCTTGTTCGTGGTGTGCGTGCGAGTACATGCCACATGTCCGCTACTCCGCGGGCACGCGCATGACGTCACCCTCCAGGCTCCACCACTCCACCCCTCCCCTCCCCAAAGAAACTGTGGAGTGTGCACTCTACTATAAATGGAAGATAAAAGCTGATAGGTGCAGTCAGCGTAAAACAGTCAAGGCTCTTCGTACTCATCTGGGCATTGGTGGAGCATGCATGGTGTAGAAAAAGCTTTAAAATGGCCTTTTTAAACGGCACAATGCACCTTTAAAGATTTTGGGGGGGGGGGGGGATTTTTCCCCATAATGTCAATACCCTGTGGCAACTTCCGGTTTGAATGTATTTGCAAATACGTTCAAACACACTTGTAGGCCAAAAATGTTTACTCTACATCGGCAGTTCCATGCTTCCACAACTATTTAAGACATGTTACAGACAAACAAGCATCCACACTCACATTCACACCTATAAGAAATTTAGAGTATGCAATGAAGCCATTATTTCAGATGTGGAAAAGGAATGTACTGTGCACACGTGATTAAATTTACATTCCATATGAAACGTGCATAGTTGGTATATTTCCTTACATCATGTTTAAGCCACCTTGCATAAATGCTCTTAACACTCTGCTCAGCTTCTACCATAAAAATGAAGACATTACATTTGAGTCCTAACAAGAATTGCCTCAAGAAGGAAGATGCTAATTTGAAATACTCATTGACAATGCAAATCAATAGCTAATTAAAAGCTGAACATTAAGGTGCTTGTGTAGGGAGAATGAGGACGGACGCCCCCTGCCTCCTCCCACCCACGCTAAACTGAGTGATCAATACACCCTTGGAGATTATTTCTTCACCTGTCATTTGCATGCTTACCCTGTAATGGTCCTTCACTTGAAGAATTTATTAGCATTTTTTTTTTTTGCCTTTAAGTCAGCACTTTTCTGAAGACTTAGATTGGCCTCGCCGCAGTCCATCACTCCGCTTAAGCTGTGTTCCATTTACGCCACAAAAACTTCATATCACCTCCGAAGGTTTCTTTTGTCTTCAAGAAGGGGCCTTTCCTTAAGTGCAATTATTGAACAGTAAGATGGAATTTGAATGGAGGGATAAATCATGTCAAGCTGTGGTTTCAAAGTATGAGTAAGGTTTGAAATAAGGGTTTTAAAGTCAGAGTTATGGTTTCATAGTTGGGAAGAGTCAGGGTTTCAAAGCATGGTTTAATACGAAGATAACCTCATGTTACTTCAGATGTGCCTAAGTGGCGGCCATGTTGGCAGGGGCGACATCCGTCTGTCCGTCTATCTATCTAGCTATTGTTAAGTTATTAACATTGTTTTTCAGTTTTAAATTATATTTTAGCCGTTTATAATTATGTTAACTCAGTATGGCTGTATGAATAGACCTATATTCTTATCTGTGTTACTTTCATGAGAAAGAGCAACGGGTCTGTCTATTCATTCGTAATCTAAAGGGAGGTTCCGGGGATTCTGCTGTGTCGGAAGGGAGTCAGGCTTATTATTATTGTATTTTTTTTAATCTGATTTATAGCTATGGGAACTTGCTGAACTTGCAGAAGGGAGGAGAGAGGGATTCTCTTGTATTCAGTTGTAACCAGGTGTGTTGTGGGCTGACCTTTTTCTGAACCCTTTTTGTGAATAAATAACGATGTGAGCTGGAGAAAAAAGCCACATTTGAACAGAGACATCGCTTGGATGGTTTGTCTATGTGGACCAGAAGCTTCTGGTAATTAAAACCTTTGCAAAGGAACTTCTTCAACAGAATCTCACCATTCAGTTAATTGAACACGCAAAGAGTACAATACTTAATATTGTCTACTCTAACACTATCTATCTATCTTACTTTTATTTTTCTAAATCAAATCATCTGTAAGCCACAAAAACTTCATATCACTAGCTATCTATCTAGCTATCTATCATTTATGGTTGTCGTTCAAAGGAGGACTTGTCATGTCGGTGGTCCATATGTACACCGTTTTTGCACATGGTATTTCTTGTCATTTTTTTGTATGCAGTTGTTTTGTTTTGTCAAGCCCTTTTATAGCATCTTATCACAACAAAGGTGAAAAAGGAAGCGCGCTAACATCATGGCTCATGAACGCGACCACCTGCACGCCATTATCCTCTCCAAGTACCAGTGAGGTAATTTTGGATAAACTCTTTTCAAGCAGTTTCAAGCTTTTTAAGCTTTTATTTTACACTCAAGTAGGTCGTCAAAACGACCAAATACAGAGAATAAGTGGTATAAAAAACGGAGGGTAATAATGATAGTTTGCCGACTTTCCACTACATACGTCCATGGAAAATAGGACGTCAATCGTGAAAATGCTCCGTTAGCATTAAATAAAATGTCACGGCAAACCACATCCGATCGACTTTAACCCTCAAATCAATAATGCCATTACATAATTGACCTGCATAAAGGAAACAAGAGAAACATATTTATTGCTTAAACAAACATTCAAAATATCAATGATCCTAAATCCTTTAGCACGTCATTGAAGGACAACCAAAGGTAATCGTGAGCCCTCGCTGGTAGTGGCAATGTTGTTAGAATTTCCAATAAGTCAAAGCTGTCATTGGCCAGCTCACACACTCATTCACAAGGATGGAGCTCGGTAGAGTCAAGTTTGGACAGCTCGATTTATCAAGTACTAAAAGTGAAGTAGTGATGCAGTCGCTCATCTAACAGTCTGTCACACAGTAAGAGTTGGCCGTTGAACATGAATCGAAATGGCTTACAGATGATTTGATTTAGAAAAATAAAAGTAGGCAAGAAAATAGAGAATTCACTTCATTATTAATGTTCAATATCTATTGAAATTGCACCCGCTGACATGTGATGGGGACAGAAAAGCTTTCGTTCGCATCAGGGTTTTCATCTGGCACAATTCTTAACTAGCCAACACTCTGAAAATACATTTCGATAGTCTGCTGCTATGACGGCTTAAGCGAATCTTGTTGTTGTTGCGCCTCACAGAGAAAAATTGCGGAAGAGGACGGTCGGAGGGAAAAATGGGGATATGTTCCAGCCAACAAATGTTTTTAGCACATATACTGTATTTTCACAACGCAATCATGAATTATGTGTGTGCATAAGAAAGATGCTGAAGGAAGTAGCACCCATTTTTCCAGGGTCGTAGTAGTGGTATTTGATTGACAGTTAAGCGGTTGAAGCACATTCAGTGGACACGCCATCAGTGTTGGAGAACGGCTACAATGGGTCCTTCACCATTTTGAAGTTTCATTTTATATCGGTGACATATTGATTTTATTTTATTTTTAAACATTCATATTTGGCAGATTTGTTAACTTTGCAAGCTGCTACACCCGCATATTGTCTTCCAACCATGGAATAATAACGAATATATAATATATAAAATATAAAAAAAGAGTTTGCATGTGAAAAAAATGGTGGCTTGAGTGTGGTGCGCTATTTCCCGCATTTATGACACAAGCTAAAAGGAGCCAATAACAAACTTCACTGGATACCACCACTGCCAAATTGAATATGAAGTTGTTGAACGATTACACCTATACCTAAACGAGTTCAATGAACAAACTTGTTGATATTTTGGGGGCAAACGTTAACTTAAGGTAGTGCATTTTTGCCTTTGTGAACGTTCCTGTGAACGAGCTCATTCTGGGGCAAATGAACGGTTTTGAACGAAGTAAACACGCCTTAATTGGGCAGGAATTGACATTATTTGGTCGGAGTAACACAAAACAAGAAGGAATACATACATTTGATATTTAAATACAACACATGCTTTGTTTATTAAACATCGCTAGCGCAAATGCTAAAGTTGATGGCAGATCCCATTCAAATACTAACAGGAAATTAGCATCAACTTTGAGAGTGCTATTCCTTCAAATAACGGATATTCACACACAAATGCTTTAGAAACATATACACACAGGCAGGCAGGATAACACTAGTCAAAAACACAAACGGAGCCGGTTTTAATGTCTGGCAAAACCGAGATATGAGATTTATGAGAGCTAGTGTTTCTGAGTTTTGAGAGTCCCTGCAGAAATGTCTTTAAACTTGTTTACCTGTGTGACACTTTAAACCTGCTGAACAGATTCAATCGGTCACTTCGAAGGAAATTGACCGCTGCTTTCAAATTGTCAGCTAAGATTGCTGCTTTCACAGCCAAACTGGAATTACGGCGACAAAAAAGTGAACACAGCTTTTTTTGGGGCGTGTTTCACATTGGAGGAGGTATAATAGATGGGAAGTCAGACTTCCATTCTCACCGCTGACTAACTGTCGCCGGTTTCAAAAGGAGTTTGAACATTTCTTACCAATCACAAAAGACCGTGTGATGGAAAAGAAATGGACCCACAAGCCATGTGAACATCCAAGGTAAATAAACCTCTATTTGAATACGCACAATGGCTTGAGGTTGTAAATACGTATTACTTGCAAATAAGTAATACTGACCTACGTACACAGCAAATTCTGTAGTGTTAATTATTTTGAGTTGGATGTTGCTTGAACACTCAGTGCAAAAAAAGCTCTACGGTTGGTGCTATTTCAGGGAGTCAAGCTCATTGACTTCAGGATGAGTTACCTTCTACATCTGGGCTCTTTTCTCCGACAAAGCAGCTGCGTTTTCCTCCTGACTCTGGGTCTCGATTATTCGGTTTTATAAGGTAAAAATGAAATTATACAGTCCTTGAAATATTTTGTTCAAGAGTTAATGTAGAAAAAGCATGTAAGATATAAAACGAAATGTTTCTGGATTTTCACGAGTACTGTAATTTATGTTCAGAATTTTTCTGTAAAACTAAAATGAAGTGGATATTTTGCCGTACCGGCAATTTGTATTTACTGTGAGTCGTAAGTGTAATGATTTCCGGAATAACCGGATAGTGGATCCCACAAACGCAGAGACACAAAGGGTGTGGATTGACAAATTTAATTGTACACAACGGAATTCTACGACACAAAGCGCTGGATGAAGCCAGGAGAAAAACAGTTAACAAAAGTCGTTTGCAAAGTATGCAAGGAAAATAAGTGACAAAAATGCACCCGAGGGCTGTAGAAACGCACAACGCGAATAAGAAAAACCAAAATACAAAACGAGCTATACAAAGCGGATTAACTAAAAGCGACGTGGGAAAAACAACACGTGGATACCAATCACTCAAGCGTAAAGCTGAGGAAACACAAGACTACGGAGCTAGAAAGGCTCAACGCGTGGTTAACAAGCACTCAGGCAATAAGCCGAGGAAACAACAACATAAAACTACATGTCAAAAGACTCACGTGAGAAACTGGAAACAAGACACGAAGTTAGAGATAGGAATTTGGAACACAAAGTCAGAATAAAGCTCTTGGGCGAGGATGTAGCAAGGTCAATACTCCGACGAGGAGTGTCGGCAGTTCCAGTCCTTATAAGGCGTTGATTAGCGAATGAGAAACAGGTGCAACGTCCCTCTACTAAATCAGAGACTAAAAAAAAACAAAAACACAACGCAATGAAATCACAACCATAACAACAAGAAAGAATTTTGCAGCAACGAACATGTTCTATCTCGTGGCGTACTTGTTGTTGCCCCACAAGTGCTAGGTACTAGGTTCGAGTCCCACTGTCTCCATTTGGGTCGGTAAATAAAAACTTGTCAAGATGTAACATTAAAACTGTGAACAAATGTACACTTTGTGGTTAAAAGTAACAACGGAACTGTAAGAAATTGAAACAAAAAAATAAAAAGAAATAAGACTAAAATAACACTGACCATGTGGGAAAAAATAACACTGATATGTGAATGTAGACAACACTTTAAAGTGTAAAAAAAACATAAAAACATGTCAAATAATAACACTATTGGTGTTGTAATTTCACTCTACCTAAGAGTTCAATTTTTTACACTTTTTGAAGTGTAAATTTAACTCAGAACTGGTGAGAACTATATAAACTCAGGGAAAGTGTTAAATTCAACACTATGGGAGTTAAATTTACATTTCCGATTTGACTGTGACAATCCACGTATGAAACAACTTCAACCCTCTTTGCCTTCTGGATTAAAGTCAAAGCAGAATATCAAGGTATTGCTCCACTCAATTGTGTTTGCTTGTCTTCTACTAACGCTTCCAATTCCATCACTTCAAACTTTATTTCTTCTCCCAAATTTACACAACTATCACAACAAAACCCTCAACAAAATATGGAAGTCTAACTCACTTTTACACCTGTTGCCATGTTTGTTAGCAATTTGTTAACGCGAGTAAACTTGCAATTTAGTATCAACTATTTGGGACGGTAATAAATCAGGTTCTTGGTATTTATCCGTGTTTATTCTAGTAAGTCAGAAATTATTGGTTCGAACAACTACAAAATGTGTATCTGTAATGTGTGCATTGGTTGCAAGTAATGATTAAGCTGCATTCACACGGTGTGCTGCCTCTGGGATTCTAAGCAACTCTGCTTACAATCCTTTGCTTTTTTCTGCTTTTTCTTGTCTTTCTTCCAGAAAGCTGCAAGAACTCCTTTGGTCAGCACTTTTCACTTCACACAAATTCTAATCGGCCTTTATTTTAAAACCGTCTGCACAAGCACACATGCAAATTGGGGGAAAGCTTACTTGCATACTTATTAATCTGATAATCATATTGCGATGTGAAGTCACTGTTGATTTTATATTTTCTTCGGTTGTTGAAACGCGCGCAACTTCTTCTTGGAGAAAACTATTATTTTGATTGAATTATTCATCGCTTATTAAATGGAATCCAGGTGCAAGAGCAAGCTGACGGTGAACGTTAGTCACAATGTCGGCAAAATGGAGCACTGGTGTCATTTTCAGGTGCAACCGGGGTAGCTGATGTGGAAATGATTAATGTGCATCTGTGGAAAGAAGCAACAGCGGCAGACTTGTGGCTGTTGACGATTGGCGAAGGATAATGAACATTACCACAGGATGTGCTCAGAAACTAATCCTCATCTAATGTGCTGTTTACCATGGTCATTGTTAAAAGTAAGTGACGTTCACTTGTATTATTATTGACTACTTTTACATGGACAGCATGATGCATGCTCCGGTCTCCGTTGAGGTATTCACGTAGCAAATATGACGGCATTTTATGGTGGGCCGTCACAAATGTTCATTCAGTATCGACTTTAATGTAGCAACACATTATTTTTCTTTTCTTTCTTTACTTCTGAGAGCTCAGTATTATTCATTTGGCAGCCTTCCCGAGTCAACATCATCATCTTCGCTCTCTCTCTTGCTCTTTTTTTTGTTGCTACGATGCTGGGATGAGGACCCAGGTACAGGGAAACAAAACAACAACATCGCAAAAAACGTGTAGGAACTACAGGGCAAAAATGTGGCAGCATGACGGAGGGAAACCATAATGAATCGACCACAAAAGGACCAAGCAGGGAGCATCCGGCGCCAACCGGCACGGCTTCCAGACGCCGTCAGCCTGTTGACCAACCCCGTTCCCTCTGCGTAGGTTCTGCTTTTTTGTCTCGTAATTGTTTGTCCAAATCCCTCTCACCTGTTTCAGTGCGTTTACCTAGTTCACTACCTCGTTTTTCACCCCAGTTTTTTTTTTTTGCGATTATTCCGATTTTGAGCTCTCCGACACTGAGTTTGATGATTTCGACACCAGTTTTTCTTCACACAACGGTTCCCCTAGTATTTATGACACCATTTTGCCACCCCACGTTTTTGTTGATCCAGAATTTGAGTTAGATACTGACTTAGAGGATGAGTGTGAAGAGAGTGAGTGCCCTGATTTTGGTTTGAGTGCGAGTGAAAGCTTTTATAGTTTTTCGTTTTCATCTCCCCCGTCAAGTCACATAGAACATGTTTCTGTGTCTTAGTCACCCCGGTCGCAGTCACATACACCACCTAGCCACTTGTCGTCTTCATGTCTTGATTATGTTCCCACCACAACGTAATTTTTTTTTGTGTGCTTGCGTTCCTGTGCTCCTCAATTTACCCAAAACCCGGCACAAACCCGAGACCCCTCACCCCAACCGGATACCTTAGAGTCCCGCCAGAGTTGTGAGGTTGTCAGGAGACCAGAGAAAGGATCAAAGGAAAGAAAGGTGAAAGAAAGTGAAATCCAACACCAACCACAGAGTTACAAAACCAGAATCATTTACCAACCCCAGATACAGCTAAATTCCAACAGATTAGGGAGACCAGAGCAAAGAGTAAAGGAGGGAAGGAAGGATAGATGAAGTAGAGTGAGATCCACAAACACCAGCCTCCATTGATTCAGCGACCAGTGCGAGAAGCAAATTATTTTTGGAGTTTCAGTAGATGCTGGTGTGGTGGATCTGGCATGTATGAGAACCTCCATCAGAGAGGGGAGCCGTCGACCTTGGCCCGAAATGGCAAGCACAGCCCCCAGGGTCCCGGCCGGAGCATGACACGCTCTTAACACTAAACTAATATTAAGTCTGGTAAATATTGCTGAAGGATCTTTTGTATACTCTCAGTGAATTCCCAAGCCCTTGAACAAATGTTGTCGCAGGGAGAGATGATGCAGAACGCTGCCGGTGCCGAAAGCATCTTCATTGCATTCACAAGGGTCATTCACAGAAACAAATATCAGTTTAATCTTTCCCACTAAATTACCTTGGCAGATATCAAACAGAGTCATTGAGTCCAGCCAAATGATAATTGTAGCTGCCAGGAGCAATACTCACTATGTCATCTACGGAAAACCTGGCTGCCACGAATGAATGATCACTTCCTTTCCCCATATCTCCCTTTACATAACAAATAATTAGGAAAAAAATAATGTGCAGCCTCAGGGCTGGCTCCGTGATAGCCTCAAGTCTTACAGATAAATAGACTGCCTGCCGATCATGGGTGCGTTGGCGATATGACCAGAGGCCTCATATTGATCATCTCAAGCTACCACAAGGATCGTTGAACAGATGTCACTCAAAATCGAGCGATAACTCATCCCTGGGGGTGCGAGGTACATTGTTTGAAACATGCAGAATCGACTCTAAGCCATCTTTGGTCAAGTAATTCATAAACTTTGACACCAATCACTTCAAGATGTGACAACAATAATAACAACAATACAACGATATTAGCAAGACATAAGATGAAAATGGCATATAAATATTGGATAAAACAGGAGATTTAAAAGTTTCTTTGCAGCACCTTCAGGTACTCAAAGTACTTTAAACCCTTACATGCAAGCTTGTTAATTACCTTAAGAGCCTTAAGAAGACCACACAAGCTGATTGCTGGATGCCAAAGGAACATGAGGCTAATGGCTCTCATGACAAGTCAATTATTGGACAGGTGGAGCAAGAGAGCCTTACAATGGTTTTTAAGAAGGCACTCCTGAGGACCAGCAACTTTCTGTCTCTCAGAACATCATTTTATAGCTCAACTCTCCTGCTTGTCATTTCTAATCCATTATGTACGCAGAGTGCTGTCACCTTTTAGATTTGTACCTTTACCAATATATCACCGAGCTGGCAGGACGGAAAGAAGACTCGATTACAGGGCATAATAGGAAGAGAGTTCTAAATTGCAGGAGCACATTAATACTCACACATTCAGCGCTCTCACCAAGCTTGAAACCAAATATCCATACCAGTTAACCGTCCAATTTATTCACCTTGGTTGTTCACCTCGGGCCATTTGATGGAGGACTGAGGATTATGCAGTGGCATGTAAATGAAGGTCCTTTGGTGTCACGCGATGAAATGAGACTGGTGATTTTCTATTCCTCTCCACCTAAATCTGACAGGCTGTTCAGAAACCTCATGACCTTTGCTCCCTGAAGCCCATTATGCACCTGCAGGGACCAACATGTGATTGATGTGGGATATAATGGATTAATACACCATTTATTGCCATCGTCATTCATATCTATCTATCTATCTATCTATCTATCTATCTATCTATCTATCTATCTATCTATCTATCTATCTATCTATCTATCTATCTATCTATCTATCTATCTATCTATCTATCTATCTATCTATCTATCTATCTATCTATCTATCTATCTATCTATCTATCTATCTATCTATCTATCTATCTATCTATCTATCTATCTATCTATCTATCTATCTATCTATCTATCTATCTATCTATCTATCTATCTATCTATCTATCTATCTATCTATCTATCTATCTATCACGTAAGCTTTATTCCAACCATGGTTCTTAAGAAAGTGATTGCTGAGAATCAGTGAATGATGCTATTCTGCTTTCTCTTAGCGTGTCATGTGCAGTTTGGCATTTAGCCAAAACAACTCTTCAAAAAACATCCGAGTATGGTGGCTTAAAGCTGTTAATTGCCATTTCAAGTTTCCTGGAAAAGTATACATAGAACAAAGAGAAAACAAATTACACTTGTATTTAACCAGACCAAACCACATTGGTCTGCTAGCTTAATGCTAATACATAATGTGAAAAACCTTTGGCGGTCTAATAAAGCTAATATGGGTATCATTGTAGTTCTAAACAGCAAATCAGTCATGAAATGATGTGAATCAAATTTGTGTCTGCACAGCCACTGAGATCATCGTGTCAAATGGAAATGAAACTTTTTTATTGTGAGACTCAAAGTGCATGTTAGCTGCAGCTAAAGCTAATGTTGTACATGTAAAACCTGCGTTAATGACGTGACTCACATTCAGCTTAGTTAATAACACCGTCACAACCAACCACACATTTTTACTGCTGCATTTGAAGTGAAGTCTATCCTGTCTGTCCTCTCCCTCTACTGCCTAACTACGTTTCATTTACAAATCACCCAATGATGATCATTAGTTTGTGTTTTGAGCAATTTGCTGCTTCATTATTCACTGCTCAGCCAATAAACAAACGTTGACAACCTTGAAAATGAATGTGCTGTTCAGTTGACAATAAAGTTGTTTACTGTGAACCAAGTCGTGGTCTTTTTGGTATGCTTAAAGTATATGTTGCTGAATCGAGGCCACGGGTTTTGTGTGTGTGTGTGTGTGTGTGTGTGTGTGTGTGTGGGGGTGTGTGTGTGTGTGTGTGTGCGTGTGTGTGTGTGTGTGTGTGGGGGGGGGGGGGGGGTCATTGCAGCTGTGTTTCAAATCTTCGTACCAAACTTTTCATTCAATAATTGTAAAAAATAATTGTCTTATGTCCTATTTTCAGAGAATCATCCAAACATATGAGTGAGGGGTACTCAAAGTATGACAAAAAGGTTCGGGGGTACGCAAATCCAAAAAAGGTTGGGAACCACAACTCTAGACGTAAAAGTCTGAAGAAGAAAAAATACAATTTGAGACTGAAAAATCTGAAAGACTAAAACTAAAAACATCTAAATCCTGAAACAAAACAATACCTTGCAACTCTATCAAAACGAACAACTGTATTATCATTTTTATTGTATATATTCTTGAAAAAGCAAAACATATGGCATGGATTCATACCATCATTTTGCAAGGAGATTGTTTTAATCTTCCCTTCTTGACTTTTAAATGTAGATATTATGATGTTTATCTAAAGTCTCTTTCTTATTTGCTGATCGTATCATTCTAATGTCATATCTTGACTGTTAGTCTGTAATTCCCAGCACCACGAAAGGCCACGCTCGGCAGTGTCTGTGGGTGCCCTGAAAGGAAACCTAACAAATACATTCTAAACGCAGTAATCCACAAAACAAACAAGTCCTAAACAATAGAAGCTTACAAACCACAAATTAAACAGTGAGTGGATTATGGCATCCGTAGTGGAAAAGCCCAACAAATAATCCTTCAGATATACCGTGTCTGTTCTGATTACCGCAGCTCGGAAAGCACATCTGCTCTCGATCCAATCGATTTGATTTAATTAAGTTTGAAGGTGAGGATTTGCACGACTGCAAGTGGGTAAATCTCATCACACCTGGCCTACATCAAGACACAAAAGGCTGAGACAAATCCAAGCCAGTGGAAAGAAATCCCTGCTTTGCTTTCAGGTGTGGAGCTGTCTTTTTGTTTGTCTGATTTGTAGGAACTAAGCCTAACTTTGCAGTCATTAATGCATAGAGGCCACACTTTCTTGGAACAAGGAACGATCAATGTCATTTCTACTCATTTCAATGGGGAAGGAGCATTTATTTGGAATACATTAAATGAATTAAATACTTTTCTCAAGGCACCACTGAAATTAAATGATCGTTTTTCAGAACTAATCTCATAGCGGTTGACAACTTGACATTAGTGCATGGCTATCACAGCTGGCATCCACTTGGTACCCTGCCTATTATGAGATACTAATCAGACAACAGATGCAGCCAAAATGTCAGCACGGTTGTTATATGACCACTTTCACACTTATTAAATAACGTGTCTTAGACAGCTTGTCCTGATGGTCTTTTCCATGGCCGGCAGCTCATTTGTTTGCATGAGAGCTCCAACCACACACTGCTAGCATTACCTCGCTAACTGCCCCTTGCTGTGCTGCCCCGTCCTGTCCTATTTGCCGCTTTGCTGTTTTGGTTAAGTTCATTTTCTACAAGAACTAGCTCAAAGTTCAGGGCACGTATTTGAAAAATTATCTAGTTCAGTTCATAGTTCCTAATTCTAAATGTGAAGTTTAAAAAAATGAAATAGCTCATAGTTGTTGTTGTTGGATATGTTACTGCGAGCTATTACCCTCAAAATGCTGGCGTTTGGCATTTCAGGATGCACTGACCTTCTTGGGATTTCATAGCACCCCACACAGATGCAAAAATGCAGCAACGCAGCTTTAGAACATGACAGAAATGCTTTCGCGTCTCCTACTCGGTCATATATGAAACAAAGGTGGAGCTTTCTGGAAGATGTTCCTAGACACAAATGAAGCACACAATGAAAAGAAAACTCTGAAACATAAAGAAAGCTCGGTTATATTGTCATGTCTGCATCAATCAGGTACTTAGTTGGGCATTGTTTTCTCAGTAGTCTCCATCTTTGTTGTTTCCAGCTTGTTGTTTCGATCTTGGTCAGGTCAGAGTTGATTGTGTGTTTTTTCTTGCCTCCCTGGCACGCTATTTTTTCATCGAGGTGTTACTGTGTTAGCTGTTGCAAAGCCACTCCTTTCTTCTCCTTAATCACTGGGAAGGCTGTAGGACAAACATTTCTGTTTCTTTTGGAATAAAAATTGCACACAACAACAAATGCTGCACAGCAGCAGAAATCTCTCATTTACCCTCACTGCAGGAATTAATTATGTTTGAGTAAGTGTATGCCAGGCAGAACCATACTTTGTCTCAATGAACAAAAAGCCACTTTGCTTTCTTCTCCTGTGGTGCTGATAGATGAATTCTACTCAGAAAACAGTATTTCCTGTGGGACAAAGACTCATCGAGTTTCCTAACTAAGCAAAATATCAAAGGGCAGCAGAATGTGTTCTTACGGACATGTCAATGACTACACAAGTCCAGTTGACGGGAGGAGGAAACTAGGGTCACAGCACACAGGGTCAACCGTCTCCGTTGGGGTCCTCATGCAATAAACTGCCAGAGGATACAGCGCTAACAAGCACCAATTGCCATAATTACGGGTAAGCAGGTTCTGATGCTGGGCACAAATTATTTTTTCATGTTTGATGATAATTACAACAACAATGACCAAATCAACAACAAAATGCTGACTGGGAGTCAAGCCAGTCCAAATAATGACTCTGGTTCATTTGAATTTCATTTTTGTAGCACAATATGTAAGAATTGAACTTGTTATTTGATGTAGCTATGTATGAAATAAAGTGATCTCTTGTCATGCAGAAAACGCCAACATTGTGTTTTTTCTATTCAGGTAATCCATTGCTATCCAAATAAAAATGTGTATGAACCAGTTTTACTATTCATCACTTTTACTTTACTTTCCACTAATATTTAATTGAATAGACCGACACCATACCATTGATTCTGAGGTGCGAGTTTCGGTGGAAACAAAGATTAAAACCCAACTGTGGCTCTATTGTGAAGGCAATTAAGACCAAATAATACGAGCACTTCTGTCTGAAAGAAAGAAGATCATGATTAGATTTCAAGGTATAAGGCAGAGAGGCCTTTACATTTGGAGAGGGAAACCCAATTTGTTGCCTACCGCGTCCGGCAAATGAAAATGCTGCTTGCTGCCCTGCTGCAAGCCAGCCAACATTCATCAACTTGCATCATTTTTTTTCATTTGGCAATGCAGCAGCAGCAGCAGCAGCAGCAGCAGCAGCAGCAGCAGCAGCAGCAGCAGCAGCAGCAGCAGCAGCAGCAGCAGCAGCAAGATGAAATAATATCTGGCAGTGACCCACAAGTCCTACAAGCTATAACGGCCATCATGTCCGCATACGTGGACTGTAGAGTATCTGCAGATTGTGTCGCAACATTAAAGTCTCACATCTGTCCACTCATCGGAGAGACGATCTGCTTTTGATTGGCGACACAAAAAAATAACACTAATGTTAAAATTCGCAAGACAAAGAAAAAAAAAACGACAGTATTTTAGCAGCTAGGGCTTTAAATAAAAACACATGGGGTCGAAAAATCGACACCGACGTGACGAAGCACTTTTGTCCAGTCCAGAATGTGCATTTAAGTATCAATTCTGGCCTTTATTTTCATTTACGAAAAAGTAGTAGCTATAATTCCGTTCCTTCCATCATTGTTCCTACGTCATAATGAAAACCCTCTTCATATTGCACCTTCTTCATGCAATTCAGCTCAAGACTGGGTGTTTTCTTTTATATCTTTATATTGAATGTTACTTTAAAATGACTTGTTCAGTTAATAAAGGTTTTATGATGCCTGTTTTGGGAGTTAAAGGAAGCAAAGAAGGGAGGGGTGCTTGAATGACAGGTCTGGGACCGTTGTTGAGTGATTGAGCACCGTTTTCAGCTTAATGAACACACACACACACACACATGCACACGCACACACCCGCACACACACACACACACACACAAAGTGCTGCTGCAGCTCCCATACTCCAGCCGAACACTTCCATTAAGCAGGTTTTTTTTTTTGACTGTGGACAATAAATAAGTAGGGGAGACCGGGGCTTGTTGTATCACGGGCAAGTTGTCACATTTCAAATTTCTTCTCCATGGGTTGTGTACTGTTTGAGAAGAGAATAGTACATTGTGAGCTGAGATGAGATCAGTTATTTGTTTTGCAATCAACTCAAAAGAAAATGTTTCAACTTCATCCATTTTGAAACGGGCGTCGTCCATAGACAAATTCTAGCAGCAAATTGTGTGGACTCGTTAGAGGAGAGATTCATGTATATTGTTGTATATTGTCATGCCTCAGTCACGAGAGCAAGTATTAGCCAACATGGTAGTTTGCAACTAAATGCAAAGGTGCCTTGACTTACAAGTACCCCATCTTACGGGTTTTTGGCTTGTGAGCTGTTGCTTTTTTCTTCTTCTTTTTTTTTTGCTTTGTCTTGTAAGCCAAAATCTGAGGTACAATCAAGTTTTAGAGACACTGTCGCTCGAGTGGAGTTTAAAAAAAAAGGGGGGGGGGGTGGAGACATGGAGTAATGTCCTGATGTCATGAGGAGACAACTCTTATAGGCACACAGACACACAGACACTATATTTTGTAAACCCAATTTCTCTTTCTCTTTTATATTTTGATAAAACATGCTCTTTTTTAATGTATTGTTATTACTTTACTTGGTTTTATATGCCTGATGTTTAGTTTATGAGCAGCACTTTGTATGCAGATATGGTTGTCTTTAAAGTGCTCTTTAAATATAGTGAGTTGAGTTTTTTATTTTATTTTATTTTTATTTTGGAGGGCTAGAACCAATGTGTGTGTGTGTGTGTGTGTGTGTACAATATTCGCTGGCATCTGGCCGAAACCTTGTACCTCCATTTCAGGTGACTCTCAAAACGACATTTGTTCAACCATTATCATTGCATCATCAAAGAGAGAAGGCTGTTTTAAACACGTTTGATTGGTCAATTATTTGTAGAAATAACACGAATCAATGGTTTTGATTTTTTTTTTTTCAATGTGAAATTTATCAAATTGTGATTCATGAGTTTTTCAACGCCAGTGATATATACGAGCTGTCATTGCATGCATTAACATTAGCCAATAGCATCACTAGCGTTGGCTTCTGTTCATTAGCACGTTCTGTGGAACTCATCAACAAGTCTGTCACACTCACTCGTGTCGGTGTGTTTGCTGCATGTATCACGCACACATATCTGCGCACTAATTGGAGAGTGTAATTCGCCAGCTTGGTGATCTCCACACGTGAAAATACAATCAAGACTCTCTTGGTAATGCAAAGCGTACTTGTGTTGACACTTAACAGGCATCCCACCAAAACAGGGGGCTTTTTTTTAAGCGGGCTGCAAAAATAGTGGTGCTGTTAGACCTACCACCTTTTTACCACAAATTAATACTTGTGGTAAAAAGGTGACTCCTTGAAAGTATGAAGTTAACAAAATTAATTTGAGCCTTTGATTTCTTTCCTCCCTTTCTCCTTATAGAAAATACTTTGATATTTTATTAAAAACCATTGCAGAAAAACTTTATACATGTGTCCAGCCAGAAATAGTATCTCTATCATCACTTAAGGCAAAATAGCAAACAAATACCGTATAAGAAAGTAACAATTTTTAAATGTCTTTACCTTCACAAGTTTTTTTTTTCTTAAACAGATTTAGCAGACGTCCTGTCTTCCCAGTTGAAGCATAATAGATGCAAAAAAAAAAAGAACCGTAATGAGTTCTTCTGTTTTCATTTCATAATAATAAATAGAATACTATTTACATTCATTCACTTGCTTTGTAACCCAAAATATATCACAAGCCTCACACAATACTTTACATATTGCTAGCATATGAGTCAAATTTGAACGATGTAACATATATTGCAACATTTATTCCTTTACAACTAATATTGGTACTGCTAAAAAAAAAAAGAAAAAAAAAAGAAGTAATCTTATGTTTCTTGCCACATTGTCGATTCAGACAGAAATAAATAATATAAATACAATACAAAAACTAAAACTAAAACCACCGAACAGCAGATCAGATTACCGGTAGTCCTCATTCTTAGAAGTCTGGAACTGAGATGAAAGTTCTTTACAGGCATCCTGCGTCGACAGAAAGAAATCCCACAAAACAATAAAACAATATTTACAACCATAGCCCGGAGGCCCAAAATGCACAACTCTCGAAGGCTGAATTTTTATTTATTTTTTGGCTGTGTAGAAGAAAATATTGAATTAAGGGGAAAGAATAATGTGTTTACATATACAGTATTTACACTTCAACAGAAAGCTCAAAACAGCCAACCTAAAAATACCAACAGGACACTTCTTAGTGTATTTTCCTCTCTCTTTTTTTTTAATTGTCATGTCGTTTTCTTTTGATGTCAATACTTTTCTGTCTGAAACATTTATAACCAATAAAATGAGAATCCCGAGTCTCTCTTTGTATGTCTGTTGTTGCAGTGCATTAGTTAGCTTTTTTTAAATATTATAAGATAGACAGCAACGCAGTCATTCACCGTCTTTGTCTTTCAGTCGATGAAACTCCATGAAGCTTAGCTCCAAAAATGTATTACTATAGTGACATTCACAATTCATATTTTCTTTGTTAAAAAGACATCAATTTTTCCGATATATGCTTTGTCAAGAAGGCAGCGTAGCAAAATAACTTCTATCTGAAATCTTGGAGTCTGTGCTTCACATAGTCCCTCGCTTCCATTTGCCTTATTTGTCAAATCAGTTCCAGCTCTCAACGGGAATCCGGTCCGCTGTGATCCCGACAGAGCTATACTCGTGTGGTGGAGTGGCCATGCGGCAGGTTGGAACTGTTCTGGCTGCCGGTAAAAGTATTGAAGTTGTGCAGAGGCTGCATGCCAGCCAGTGAGTTGGGGATCATGGTGATGGTGCTGGGCGTCATCAGCGGTATGTCGTCGGGCGAGCGGCGCAACGTGAGGGTGTAGTCGGGCGGGCAGGCGAGGCGCAGCGTGTCGTGGACTTGCATGGCCTCGCGCTGGTGATCGTGCTCCAGTTGCTGCTGCTTCATCTGAAGCGTCATCAACTCCTCGCTCTGCAGGTGGGCCACGTCGTTGGCGGCGGACGGCGCGTTGACCGGCGTGGAGTTGCGCTGCGGGGTGGGGACGTGGCGGGTGGAATCGGCGCGGCGCTTGTCTTTTTTGTAGTAGAGCGCCGCGAAGGCCAGGATGTTGAGGAAGAGGAGGGAGGCGCCGACGGCGATGGTGACGCTCAGCTCGGTGGAGTAGTCCCGTTTGGTCTCGATCAGCACGGTGGATTCGTCGATGAAGTCGTCGCTTTTGCGCTGGTCCGTGGTGTGCTTGGTGTTGCCGGACGGTAGCCCTGGATGGCGAGTGGTAGAGGGCCAATTGTTTTTGCCGGGGAAACGTTTGGTGTAAGGGTACGGCGTGGTGTCTTGCGGCGGTATTTTGGTTGTGGTTGACACGTACTGGAAGAATTCATTAATGTTGTGAAGATGCGGCACCAGCTCCAGCCAGAAGGCCACTTTGGTGGCGCGGTAGTGGTCCCGGACTCGAGGTTTGAGACCGATATGAAGGTAGAGCTGGTCTTTGGGGTTATACTTTGTCCAGGCTACTTCCTCAAACCTGTTGGGCTTTGTGTGGATGAACTTTGTATCCTGTGGGACGGGTTGGTTTGGGTCTCTGAAAAAACGAAACAGAAGAGACAAAATTACAAATAATGGTACTCGGCTCAAGGGCTATAATGCTTGAATCCCATATGCATTAAGAAGCACAATTTCTATATTGTGGGTTGCAGTCAGTGAGGAAATGTTGAGGTTTTTGCTCCTGTATTTGCTATATTTCGGAGGCCACCAGAGAATCTTATTAGTTTCTGGACTGTCTGGCGCTCATTCTAAGGAGCAGAGCGGTAGCATTAGCACAGAAATGAGTTGTGCAGCTCAACATATATTGTGTGAATCAGCTGACATTCATCGAGCAATGTTTTGTGGTGCGAACAAAGAGCCCTTGAGAGCTCTCGACCGAATGAATATATGTTTGAAATTCGCTTGGCCGTAAAAGGGGGCCTAGCACAGCACTAGCATTTTCATTCTGACTCCAGCGACACAATGACCGTCATCTATGGAGGTTAAGTGGAACAGCACCAACCTGAACATGCAGTTGGATCAGTTAAATTGTAGCACTTGAGTATAGCGCGAGCACTTCCAATGCAATCAATTTGCCAGAATGCGCCACCAATATTATAGCGTAAATAATCTGAGTTTGCAAGGCAGCAACTACAAGCTAGGCAATCACCCAAATGCTTGTTTTTATTGTTGGATCCAACTACCACATATTGTTGATTTAGATTAGAGTGTAGTGTTCCATATTACAATGTCTGCTCTCCAAATGGTGACTGCATTAGGGACCATACACACAGGATTCTACATCGTGCCTGTCATCGCAGCCCTAACATATGTTCCGACAATATGCCACTTCTCGGCAGATGAATTGGCAAACATTAGCACACCCCTAAAGGCCTTTTCTTCCCCATGCACAGAACTGCGAATTTTTCTTACATAGAATCTCATTCAGCTTTCAATCAAGTCTGTAATAATAGTGGCAGGACTTTCTTTACCAGACATTTTTATTGGATGGATGATTATATTTTTCATGAGAAATTTGGACTCCAACTTGTCTTTTAAAGCAGTCAGACATATAGTCGTTATTTTATGGAATGTTGTTGTGTGATACTGGTGGATCAAATTCCAATTAATGTCAGTGTCAATTTATCTTACAAAATCTGTATATATATATATATATATATATATATATATATATATATATATATATATATATATATATATATATATATATATATATATATATATATATATATATATATATATATTGATGTGGCAGATCCTAACAAATAAAATTAGGTTGAAAATAATATTTACCCTGTTTTGGCAAAGTTAGTCCAGTAGGTCATGACGACAGCGCTCAGCATCACGTCATTCTTGGAGAAATTGCAGTTAAAGAGATCCGTCGGGCCAATCATTGGGATCCCAAACACATAAGGTACTTCATCGCCGTGAGCCGAGTCGGCCCAGCTGGGCTTCATGTCGCTCTGACAGTGGTGGTAAAAAGCGTAGAAGTAGGTGGGGGAGCCATACTGGGCATGGAGATCAGCTGTCGCCACTGCTGGCGCCACCCACTGGTGGTCTGTGAACAGCGCCACTAAGGTCTTGCGCCGATTCTCTGGATTCTCCTTGTCTGCCCAGTCGGTGTACATGAACTTGATTGTCTCGCGCAGAGTGTCCTTGCCCTCGGGGTAGCCGTACAGATGGTCCACAAAGTCAGACACAGCAAAGTCAAAATCATTAGCGGAGACACCATCCTCACTGTCCACAATCCCGTCCACGAACTTGAATCCCTCGCCTTGATTGACGCCCAGCATGATGTCATAGTTGAGGAACTCGCCTTGTTCCATGAGGATTTGGGGATCGTCGGGTATAACGTCGCCGTCAATCACTGGACCGAAAGCGATGTGGTACTTTGTCGGCGTCACGTACTGCTCAATCAGCTCCTTGTAGTTCTTGTTCTGCAGGCACTCCACCAGGTCTATGGTGTCCAGCATGTTGCAGCCAACCTTCTCGGCAAGGACTCGCGTGTACTTGGCGGGCTGGTAGTTGACTGCCCAGCTCGAAAGTGCCGTGCCGCTCTGTATGATAGCTTTCTGGAACATATCTGAAAATGGCGTCAAGAATCAGTGCAGGTCATTTCTTGAGATGTGCACATCAAAGTACAATATATGTTGAAAACACTGAAGAGAGTTTGCCACTTTCCTATTTGGAAATATGTTTGGAGTTGGATTTGGATTGCTTGCTTTGTTCGGCTTTCTGGGTTCCCATGTACAGGCAGGGGTTAAACAAAAGCAATCGTGGTTTGAGGTTTTGGCTGATTTGGGGTGAGTACAAACAGATTGAGCCACAGTGGCTGCCTTGAGATACGAGTGACCTGTCTTTCAACTTTTTCAGGCCATCATTTGGCCAATTCTTTGCTTTGACATGTGAGCAGAAAACTTGCGATTTGAGCCCCGTGAACCCTTGAGACTGTGAACTCAACCCACCGCGCAACAAGCAGCCGCTTGGCAGATACATAACAATTCTTCAAAAAAGAGACCTCAAGCTGTTTAAATCCACTCCCATTTACTGTCAAACTAAATATGCAAAGTAAAACAACAATAATTGCACATGATATATTTACCCGCACGTTTTAACCATAACCCGAAGCTAACAAACAATGTAAAACACCACTCACTGGCTGGCTAACAAATAGCATGAGACAATTCTATACAGTGATGTTTTACACACTGCAACATTTTTTGGGGGATTAATGAATATTATTAATATTAGTAACTCACCACTGGGCTTAGGCTAACAGTGTTCACAATCAAAAAAATAAAACCAAAAAAGAAGAATATATAAAGTGACCACGAGACGTTTGAAGGTACATTATATGCTATTCGACGTGATGCAGCTGACAAGTTGATTAAGGGCCCTAACTTTGAAATGGGTGTCAGCGGTGGCCTTTTCCACAGCGGATCTTCAAGGGTCATGTTGTGCGGTGAATACGATTTTTTACACGGTCTGTTTTCTCAATAGGATGATGGATTACCCCAACTCAAAGAACAGTTTGCCTCTTTTAAACAAATATATCTAACTTATATATCAAGACATCTTCTAAAAAAAATAATCAATTCGCTTGGCTCAACAAATATCACAGCAAACAATTGCTCTATTAATCAGGAAGTGGCTTGACACGAGCGGCACATAAATGCTTACTCGTTGCTTTAAATAATTGGTGTAGCAGATTGGCATAATTGGTTAAGAAAAAATACAGTTGTATAATTGCGATGAAATGAAGAGTTTCAAATGTAACTGGAAATGCATGCTTGTAGATGACGCGGTATCCGACGAGGCATGAAATTGAATCTATGAGAAAAACCTACACTTAAAATGAAAGCTGTTGTCTGACAATGACATCTTAAAACAGATAATCGGTTCACAAAATGGACGGATGGATGGAGAACACACATGTAAATACTGAATGTGATCCAAATAACTGACCTGAGCACAAATCTCTGCAATAGACGTCACACTATAATCCACTGTATATCCCGCATTTAATGGAATAATAATTTGACTAAATACTCACCACAACAGCTCCATATAACACCTTAACAATATCCACATGAAGCCAATTTTTAAACCTAAAATATTGGACCACGTCTCACTATTATTGCTGCTTCAGTATTTGCTTTTTGCTGTACTATTTATACCCAGGCAGATAATTTAAAATGATGACTCAACGAGGCTCACTTCAAAAGGAGGTTTTGGCCTCACATTAGACAGCACCCCCCCCCCCCCCCCTCTCATTCCCCCCACCCCTCCCATTTCCACTCCGCCCCCAAGGCCTGTTAAGCAACATCCAAGCTTTAGCTGCTGCCACTGTTAATTAAGAAGTCGGGTATCGGACATATTTGGTTTCCTTTAGAGTATGAGGATTCATCAAAACCAGTCATTTAGAATCTGTTCAACACAAAACGGGAATCATTTAAAGGGAAGGATGTATTTGAGGAGGCATTTAAGGAATATGAGCCATATACAGCCTTGTAAATACTTACTCTTAGATTAAATAGACACCATTTTTATGTTACATATTATGCAATGTTAGCCGCTAAACTGCACTATCTTCTTGTACTCAAAATCCATATTACACAGTGACAGTATTCGGCATATTGCGGGGTTTAGCATCCTTTAATTAATCCCACCTAAAACTTCCTTGTCATCTGGATTTAATTGACTGATTTCAAGGAGTAGTAACAGACTGAATAACAGTAAATAGATTACTGTAACTTTCAGTAACTCCCAAAATCTCACCCCACCAAATTGGCACCAAAAAGATCGGTTTGAAAGGTGACCTTAGAAGACCGTGTGAAATGTGATCCTGTCATAGCTTCCCTCCAGGTGGTCTGATCTTTTCATGTCATTTCCTTCAACAAGAGAGAAAAAAGAGAGAAGACCTTTTCATGGCAGCTTGCAGCTTTAATGTATCGTGATGACTTCATTTGAACTTCTAAAGGAGAGACTACAAAACATCCTAAAATAAGACCAGACACGACAAAATGATGACATATGTTCACATGTCGGCAAATCTTGTCAAAGTGTTCGTGAGTGGAAAGATGTACCTTCTGAGTAATGTGAGAGGGTCAGCAGGCTGACACATGAGGCCCCGGCACCGGAGCCGAAAATGGTCACTCGTTTTGGATCTCCTTTGAAGGCCTGGATGTTTTCCTTGATCCACCTGAGAGCTTGAATTTGATCAAGCAGGCCGTAGTTGCCCTTGGCCGCTTGGTCTCCAGTGCTCAGGAACCCTGCCGTGACGAATAGAAGCAGGAAATAAGCAGATGCCACTTTTATAATTGGCAATTATGTATGAATTTGTGAAGCAAATATTTCTACTTTATGGCTGAATGGCAGGCTATAGGAAATCACAGGGTTAGGAATCACTTCTACATTTCAATTTGTTCCGGAAAAGAGTCAAAGCAAAAGAATGATTGCAGTTTATTTGTTTGAATATAGAGCTGCTGTAGGCTTAACAGTGGCTTGATAAAAAAAGAAGAAGATTTTTACTATGAATGCAATGAAGTAATATAGCGTGTTTATAAGTAACTTGCTTCAAATTGTCCGGTGACAAACAGATGACAACATCAGGTTGTCTGGCTTCATGCTCACCCACAATCATTCACAACTGATAAAATAGCAAACTTGGCCAAAACAATTAAAAAGGCTGCCCGGGGATAACTGTTGGCCCGCAGGCTTGGCATGCAATGCCTGGCAACAAAAGTTTTTCCCTGAGAGCCTACCAAAACTACAGTGTCAATTTAAAATGAAAGGGCCACCGGGTTGCAACGAAAGATGAAAACAGGCAGGAGGGAGGTAGCCTGTGGCTCAGTGATAGAGAGCAGCTTCAAGTTTGTCAAAGCAAGGGTTCAGGGATGATAGCAAATGGGCGGGTGAGAATTACACCGCCTCTGGCAGCTTTCTACAGCCTGCGGGGCGACCACCAATCTGACTCTTGTCTTCCATCTCCATTCGCTTGAACCTCCTGTTTCTGTGATTTTGTTTCTCTAGTTTCTCATCTTCCTCTCTCATCTCTTCGAAAAACGAGTTAAGACTTATGCCCACACGGCACTTCTGGAAATGTGTAAAGATGCATTTCAAAAAACAAAAATAGACTGTGGTTTACGAGTCCAGTGAGGAGTTGTGGGTTCAGTCCTCAGCCCTTCGCAAACATCATTCCAAATATTTACTAATGGCTTTTTATTTTATTTTATTTGAATTATTTCTCTTTTTCCACAGAATATAATGATCTATTGCTATAAAAACATGGAACTTACCAAAAGAAAGATTAGAGTCTCTTCTTTGCAGCAATTAGCATTAGAATACTATAGCTAAATTTCGTCATTATTCCCAAATCTATTTAGAAACATAAGTAAATAAGCTTTTTTCCCCAACATGGCCCGTGTTTATTTATTTTGCTATACTGCCACCTGCTGGCCGTTTGTGTAATAACTAAAACAAATTCAACCGTTCTTTGCCGTTGAGAAGCTGCATCAAAGCCTTCTGCATGCACAAGCTGCTAGAGTCTAGCATAATAATTATTATTATTTATTTATTTTTTTCAAATAATTAAAAAACGTATAAATACGTCTTTTGGACATGCCAAACATTTAAAATAGAACATATTTATACGTTTTGGGGAGCAAATGAGTTAAAAAACAAACAAACAAACAAACAAAAATTTTATCCAAGCAAGGTTTTTATAGTGAATGAAAAAATGTGAATTGGTTATAACTAAAATGGAAAAAACATTTTTGATAATGAAATAAAATAAAAATTAAAATGCTTTAATAAATGAACGCTAACTGAATGGTAAATGGTACTTATAGCACTTTTCCACCTTACAAGGCCCTCAAAGCACTTTACATTCAACTACTCATGACACAGCATCAGGAGCAACTGGGAGTTCAGTATCTTGCTCAAGGACACTTCGACGTGGTCACAATAGCATGGGATCAAATCCACATTCTCTGGGTTGGGAGACCACTCTACCACTGAGCAGCGCCACCCCAAATGAAACTGCATCTTACGTTTATATAAAATTAACTAGAATTACTATATAGTGAACATGTGATATCTCTCTCTCTCTCTCTCTCTCTCTCTCTCTCTCTCTCTCTCTCTCTCTCTCTCTCTCTCTCTCTCTCTCTCTCTCTCTCTCTCTCTCTCTCTCTCTCTCTCACACACACAATCAAACAACACAGAGTCAAGTTTATTTACATTTACATAGCCTACTGTTCACACAAGTGCAAGTACGATCATCATGGATCATGTTATATATTTATATACTATATATATATATATATATATATCAAACAGTTTTTGAGAATTATAGTTTAATACATCACTTAATGAATAATAATCCATATATATTTAAAAAATATTAATACTAAAACTAAGAAAGCTAGCAATCTTGCTAAAAAAAACTAATTAAAACTACCTCAATTTAGAAAACAAAAGTCAAAAAGAAGTAAACACTAACTAAAAATAAAAAAGCTATTATAACCCTGCATCCAACTCCTTGGTCAAAAATGTATCTGCGTACTCAGTTTTGCTGTGGAGATTTGCAAATATTAATGCCTCCATGAAAACTCATTTGGAGAACCTGTGTACCAAAACAACAGGGGAGTGCTGGGAGAACAAAACATAAGGACAATTGTCTTTCTTAGAGTAGCACTAAGGAACTAAATATTTTCATAACATCGACTTAAAACTAATTGAATGGTACCTTTGTAGAATGATGGTAGAAACACTGCCACACAAAAAACCCACAAATGTGCTGACTATTTTTTGACATACGTCACTTCCCCCTTTACTCATTTGTTACAAAGACGGATTTCAATTTGACTGGCGTGAGCTCAAATAGGACGCAATGTCCTCGTGGTCTTCTTTCAGGCATAATGGTGCCGCCATAATCAGCATAAACTGAAAATTCCTTAGTGTTGCTTTAAGTATACATTTTCAGTATCATGTTTAAATGGGATGCTACATTACTGTGACACCATGACACTTTTTTTTTTGTCTGCATGTTTTTGTAGGTTTATGCTAAGATGGTAAAAAGGAATACAATTCTGGGGCCTAACTCACACTGCAGATTGTGTCGCAGTTGTCGCTAATGTAATGGCCTAAAAGAAAAGGCAGTCTATCTCACACCAGTTCAGCGTCACTTGTTCTTGGCATCTCACATTCCACTTGGTCAGTTTAAAGAGGACTTTCCCCTCGTCCGTCTGCTGCCATCACCAGACTGTGACGGTCTATGGCGCAGGGACATACCTCATATGCCTGTGCAATTCCAAGAGTAAAATTAAGAAGGTTGTGGATAAGCATAACGGTTTGCCTCTGGTAACGAGCTTCGGCCGCTGGACTTAAAAGATTAATATCAGCTGGACCATGGGAAGGATGGCGGGATACCAAGGTAGCTTCCATCTTAGGTCCCAAACAGCTTCTTCATTACACAAAAAAAAAAAAAAAAAGACGCCGTGTGGCCATTAGCAAGGTCACTTGCAAAATCTTTTAACTCTGTCCCTAAATACAATAAAAGCCAGAAATGGACTCTCAACTGTCCATTAAATTGGCTGAAATCACTTTCATGTGAAAATGGTAATGGAATGAAGAACAATCTGTGGTTTTGTCCATCTTCCATTAACGGAATCCATTCCAACCTAATCCTTTTTGTACCATATATTAAGAATTTTACAGAATAGGCCTCAAAATAATGTTGATACACAGCTCCAGTAAATGAGATTCCAAGAATGAGACTTGACTCAATTAACAATGCACGATTCCAGCCCATTCTGCAGCCGGGGTTATTTATTCTCCCCAACTACCAGAGTTTCCCTGTGACACTAATGAGATGTAAATAACATTGGAAATACGGGAGCTTTTCTTATGATGTGGCATCAATGATGGAAAATCACTGTTAGCATTTTCTGTGACTCACACACACACACACACACAAAGTACAAAGCTCATGTCATTTGCACTTTACTTCTAAATAGTAAAGAACAAAGCAAACATCCATTATCGGACTAAACTTGAGCAGAGCTTTCTACCTCCTCACAGTAGAAAACGTTTTAACTATTAGTCTGTCCCTCCATCCTTGACAATTCCTAACAAAGGTTCGGAATTCATAATTTCCTTTCACTTAGTGAAAAAAAAAAATCTTCTGAAAATAGCATACCGTTGCTGCTATGTGAAAAACACTTTTGTCCATTTTTTTCAATGTTTACATTTGTATGTTTTGGGGATGTCTGCATTCAGTTTCATCCTAAAAACATAAAAATGTAAAAAAAATGATCCAAGTGGACATACGTGTTTTTCACATAGCAGCAACAATATTTATCTTGGCATCATTTTTAATTTAGCAGGGATGTAAAAGTGAATCCGTCACCATCCATGCAGAGGCTTTCATGCATCACACTATTCTAGTGAGAGACAGCACACTGACAACATGACGCTTATACTAGTTAATTGTGCTCTGTGTTCAGAAGATAATGCCCCCCATAGCTGAAAGTTGAAATGTTAATTAACAAAGGGAATGACAGCGAAGGGAAGTGTGAGATATGAAAAACAAAGCCAGCTCAGCCCCAACAGTCACCTAGCATCTACGGCAGTGAGGATCCGAGCTTAGCTGTAATTTGGAAGTGTTGATACCCGCAAGAGACCTCAGGACACGACTGTTTTTATATAACATAATATCTCATAAATCTCCTGCGTGTCATGTTTCTGTTTCTCTGCCTGCCTGTCTGCTGTTTTTTTGCTTTTGTTTCCAGTCTCCGCACCTGCTGTCAACGATCATCAGCTGGGGTATTTAAAGGCAGCAGAAGCCAAAAGGAAGACGGCAGGTTTTTTGCTTTGCTTTTCACCATCGTCCCTACGATTTTCTTGCTCATTCGTTGAAAATTGTTTATCTAGTGTCTGCCAGTCATACTTACTGTTTGTTTCGCTGTTCTTATAAGCAGAGCCGGCCCGACCCATTGAGGCGCCCCAGGCAAGATTTTATGTTGCACCCCATTCTATCAGCGATTTGCATGCATTTAAAAAAAACTAATGGAAAGGCATTGTTTTTGCCATTGTATTCAATTTACAAGATACCACGTCACCCATTTCAAAGGGGAAGTCAATCCAAATAGTTTCTTTACAATATGCTGCATGCGCCCACACTAGTCTAAACACAACATTCGGATTAATATTACATTTGTGGAATATGAGTTAAGGGTGGGGTCTTTAGTTTTGTCCGTTTGTGTTTGTAAACAACCAATTCAAAACGGACTCCTCCCATGGCTCAACCCCCACTCCTCTCGTCAACATTGCACCTGTCTACAGGGACACGCCCCCGCTCTGTGATTGGCTGGAGGGGTAAACATAGACTTTCCGCCAACAAACGTCTCTCTCATGGCAAAACACAACAGAATGGCAACATACAGGCTGGAGTGGCGGTGGTTGATGACAAAATCACCACCACACATTAACAGAAGCCCAGAGGTGTTGATCGAGAAGCATTTCATGTGTATACATCCAGTGTTTAAGAAGTGTTTATTTCTGAGCTAAAGACTTCACCTTTAAGTAGCAAAGTCCAGCTGTTTTTTTTATCTATCTCGCGGCCATTTTATCACACGACTGAAGATAACATCATATAGTTGCTCAGCGCTCAGGTAACGACCATCACAGCTCACCTGTTTCCTGAAGCTGGCCCATGAATGGTTGTTACCATGATGTGATTTTCAGTCAACAGCAAGTGGATAAATGGCTGCCCCCTGAGATGGATAACAACGGGGGAATTTTGCTGCTTAACTCATACTATTATTCCACAGAAGTATAAAACTGGTTATTTATCAGCGTACCATGTTGAGGCAAATCATTTAGATGGAGTTTACCAACTTTGAGTGCATTGCCCTAAATAGCTGATGCAATACTGATGCTTCAGTTCATTACTGTATCCTATTTGCTTTTGTATTAATTGGGCATTTAAATCTATGCTAGATTTTCCATTTTAATTCCATTTAACGACTGACAGGAAAATGTGTATATTTTTCTTCAGGCATGAGGCAGATAGAATATTATATGTGGTGCTTTCTGGAACTGTAATCAAAGTGAATCAGATGCAATTTAAATGATGGCAGATGTGTGCTTACCTCCCATATGACATTACTTTAAATGCGATTGGTTATATCTCAAAACAGCCACATCCCAGATATGATAAGATGTGCAGACTTGTGCAACCACATCATCTTAGTTGTTTTTACTTCCCTTCATCAAAAGATAATAATAATAATAATAATAATAATAATAATAATAATAATAATAATAACTTTGTTGTACAGATTCATTTTTTTCTATCACAAAAACCTGGCATTCTAACAGGGGTGTGTAGACTTTTTATATCCACTACAGATTTAATATACGGTTTGTATTTTTTGCACGTAGTTTATACAGTAGCCACATACACCCCTGTTAATCATTCTGCTCTGTCTCATTGCTATATTGTAAATATGCACATACTGTCGATTAGGGCTGGGTATTGCCAACAACCTCACGATACGATACGTATCACGATACATATGTATCCCAATACTTGATCTTTAAAGCGATACATACCCCAATATTTTACATTAATTTACTTGCATTTTTATTATAACAGTCATATGTATACCTAAATGATATGTTTATTATGCTGGATGGCAAAAAAAAAAAAAATGTTAGCAGCTCTTCTGGTTTAACACCAAGCGGCATGCCTGGTCTAAATGTGCACGCCCTGCAGAGCAAGAAACATCTTTCACAGACGCACCGGGAAACTTTATAAATAGGCATGGGCTGATATGAGTACAAATATCAAAGTATTAAAATGTCAACTCTAAAATGTGTTTATTTGAAATATTTGGGGAAATACCAGCATTTTTTCATGTAACACATTCTATTTTGTTTTTAAACAAATACAGAAAAATTGGTACATTTAGAAACATGTACCATGTTAAGTTTATAAGTAAATCAATGTTTATATTCTTCCTCTGTTTTAATTTTTCTTAGCAAGACACAGCATCCAATCACTGGTGGGCTATTTATAAAACAGACCTCCCACTTACACACACACAAAAAAAAGAGGCTACAATGCAAACTAAACACCCAAGGCACTCATGTCCTCTTTCGTCGGCTCCATACTATGGAGGTAAATATGGTGCAAAACTAACTTGTAAATTTTTTTTGTACCTGTACAAAAAAGTCTAAATTTGTATCTGTAAAAGTCGTGATTTGTACCATTTGTAAAAATGTGTACCTGCAAAAAAAAACATTGTATCTGTAAACATTTTTTGTACCTGTAAAAAAAAATTGTGTATGTGTAAAACCAATTTGTATCTGCTTGATGGAATACCCCCCAGGTGTCATCTCCTGTCTCTTGGCTGCTTGCTGATGGAGTGGGTCATCCTTTTCACTGATGCTTCAGCAGTGTCTCCAGCAGTTGTCTCTACCTTTTGTGCAATATTTTGAAACTTATGAGATTCTCATCTCATAGCAGCAGTATTGCCTTTTTGGTGAGTCTTGAATTCCTCATACAGCTCCATCAATAACTTTTGTTCTGTTAGTGAGAAGAATACTGTTCTCGTCTTGGATGGATGCAGAAACGGCTGGACATCAAATAAAACATTTCAAATGATGCACAATCTTGTTTATTGAATGATACATGTTGTTATTTGATCTGACTATTTCAAATAACTCTCAATATGGATTAAATTGTACTCCAGCAACATTTCAAACTCAAAATTGGAAGACATTTAGAAAGTATAATTTCTTCACTTTGTGTTTGCAGTGAAATTCTCTCAGAACAGTGACCAGTGTATCAAGGATTCTCATTTGTTGGACTTCACAGCCACTTTGAAGCAGGTTTGATGTCACACCATGTGATGTGTCTAGAGATGGATCAAGAAGTAGCTTTGATTGACTGCATGCTGGCATCTGTGCAAACAGAATGGTTGGGTCAGCATATTCATACAATAAAAAATAATCATAGCTTCGTAGCTGGGTCATTATCAAAACACAGCCACTGACATTATACGTAATCAGTTAAATGTTTAGCTTTATCTTGTTAGCCAGAAAAAAAACGAAGATTTTGTCACATCTTAATATCAGAAATAGTGGTATTACTGATAGACACAGACATTGTTTATAAACATTCCCATTTGCATTATTTTTATTTGGCTTTATTTGAAAGCAAATGTGTATGTTTAAAAGTGTAAGTTTGCAAAGCATACATGTTTGCAAAGCATACATGGCAAAAATACTGACATTTATCAAGAAATTGTAATATTTAAAATAAAACGATTAAATACAGAGGATAAAGGGTTGAGGTTAAAATACCACTCAGTTTTCATTTTATTATGATAGTAAGAGTACAGATGCTTAAATATAATGTTAGTCAAATACAAGTAGCTGAGTACTGTCCACTTTTGGTTATAGGTTTAGGTTATCTTGTAAAACATTCAATAGGGTTCTGTAGCTCTATAGTCATTTTCACATCTAAGCACTAAGCAGCAGTTTATGAGGTACTTTTTTTAGATTTTTTTTTTCCAGGTACAAGCTATTGATCGAATGTTTACACTGGTAGGCTTCAAATCTTGAAATAAAAATCATGACTTCAATGTGTTCAGTTTTCGTGACAACAACATGAGATGAGCTAGCTAGCTAGCTCCGGATTACGAGCTATGTTCGTACAATAAATCTTACCTTCATACTAAAACTTCTTTCTTTCTGCCCACTTGGAGTGCTCTGCATGTCAACCAACGTTTAAGCTGTTCCACACGGTGTTCGTATATTGAACCATGTTGAAATTTTCACGCCTGGGACGTCCTCTTCTTCTAAAATGACGCGTAAACTGGTGGCTACTCTGTTTGTTCGGAATTGTGGACTTGTGCATGGGCGTCATTTGAGTTCAACCCACGGTCGTTCGCTCAACCAATGAGGTTGAGCTTTAGCCCGCCCAAATCCACCAGAGCCCGCCCTCTTCTTCTACGAGTACAAATCACGGCGCTCTACAAGTACGAATCAGTTTTGCACCTTTTGTAGCGAGATATATGGTGCAAAACTCACGTGACTGGACAGCAGCAGAAAAACCACTTGTGACTCCTAGTGGCGACTTCTTTGACTACAAGTTGTCATTTCTACAGGTACAAATCACAACTTTTACAGATACAAATTTACACCTTTTGTACAGGTACAAATCATGACTTTTACAGGTACAAATTTATTTTTACAGATACAAATTGGTTTTACACATACACATTTTTTTTTTACAGGTACACTTTTTTTACAGGTACAAATCACGACTTTTACAGATACAAATGTAGACTTTTTTCTACAGGTAAATTTTTTTTTTTACAAGTTAGTTTTGCACCATATTTACCTCCATACCATACACTCCGCTTCTTCGCTGCACTCATGCACATGTGGACTAATTGAAGGCAATTGACGCTGCTTGTTAAGTACAATGCGCCCGTGTCTCTTCTGAGCGAAACTTCAGAGGCTTCCTGCGCAAGCAACCTTGCCTTAACTGCCTATTTAAAATTAATGAGCAATATCGATTCTGAAGCCTGTGTATCGATACATGTATTGTAATAAGGGCCCGCAATGATGTATTGCCATATCGATTTTTTGAGCGCACCCCTACTGTCGATATTTTTGGCTCTCCCCAGGATTTAGCTGCTAGGCACGAGCTTGGACCTGCTCGACAGAACGGCAGAGGTCCAGAGATTTGGTAAAAGGAGAACGTTAATTCATGAGATTAAGAACAATTCCAAGATTATCACGGATAAAGAGAAGCCCTGTGAGGAAGGAAAAAAAAACAGTCAAATTTGGACAATTCATGTCTGAAACAATCCAAGGGTACAATTTAGTTGAATAGTTTGGGTGTTCTTTTGAATAGATAATCAATATGCAAAGACTTTGTGTGAGTCTCTGTTTTAAGTGAGCATGTTTGATGTATCACTTCCGTTCCAGTAACAAGGAAAAGTTGTTTGTTTACTTTCGACAGCGCTGGATGTTCTGCACTAGATCAGAGGAAACAACATGTTCATCTGCTGCTGATCTAGGACAAGCCTGTTTTTCACATACACGCACATCTACAGTATGTATGAACTCTGCATACACAATAAACTAGGACCAAAACCAGGTCGGAATCTCAAATTGTGCTCTTTTTGTAAAGAGCTCTGTGTCTCCCACTTTAATAACCCAAAGAGTAGCACAAGACACTGATGAAAAATATGTACCCAGTACTGATGTTTGACACAGCTACCACAAGCATTTTGGCTGGAATTTAGGGATGGGCGATACCCAGCCTTATTTATGTATAAGGTATTGAGAGGTGGGCATCCCGTCAATATAGACAGAAGGTCCGTCAATCCATCAAAGATGGACATCTGTTTTTTGACAAATAACGAATGACGAGAAACTTGGAAAATTGACAGACTAATAAGCATTGGCAAAAGTGGTTTTTAATTGATCCAAGTTGTTTAAGAGACTACAACGGGGAAAAACTACACAGAGAAAGGCATCTGCAATCCGCCAATTCACTAAGCAAAGAAGAAGGAAAGACAGAGCAAGTCCTTCAGAACTGCGTCATGTAAGAAATTCTCATGTTTAACTCATTCACTGCCATTCACAGATATAGACGTCAAAATATATATATTTTTTTATTAGTTTAACATATTTTTCCATTTTTGTTAACAAGAGTAAGAAACCTAGATTTTTTTGGTACATTTAGACTGATATAAAATTTGTTTAATCGTGAGTTAACTAGTGAAGTCATGCAATTAATTACGATTAAAAAATTTAATTGCCCGAGGCCCTAATTTTTTATAATCTTTTCTTCTTTTTTTTTAAATATATATTTAAATTTTTTTAATAATCTTTTTTTTTTATATAAGAAAAATATTATTAAAAATTAGGGGCGTCGGCGATTACAATTTTTAATCGTAATTAATCGCATGACTTTACTAGTTAACTCCCGATTAATCACAGATTTTATATCTGTTCTAATACAATGAAAAACTGTTGTTGTTAACAGAAGTGGGATTATTTTTTTTTAACTAATAGAAATAGTTCAAAGGAATTTTTGACGTCTATAGCCGTCAATGGCAGTGAATGAGTTAATACTTAATTTGGGCTGGCTAATAAAGTTTGTTTATTTGAAACGATTATTTCACCACACACGGGTTTATCATGATAATAACGACGGAGTAATGGATTGACTGGTGAAATTCACTAACACTTCTCAACTACAAAAAGAAAAACTGCTGTATAGCGATGTTGTCATGTCATCATGATGCTCACTAACCTCACACTGCTGTGGGATGGCATCCTATTATTTCGACAGGCATTTGTTGCCCGTTGGCCAAAGTGGTTATGTTGGTCACTCTGGCATGCAACGCACGCCCAAGCGGATCGTATAAATGTTCAATGGGTTGAGGACATGACTGCCAGAAGGCCATTCTAATTCTTCTGCGGGGATGAGGTGTAGTCAGGAAAGAGTTCAGCACCAACTATCATGCACAGAGTGTAGTGAGTATATGCAATGTATTCAGCAAAACTAGTACTTTTGCAAGGTTTGAAATTGTTATGTGGTCATAAATAATTAACCATATATATGTCAGCTGGGATTGACTCCAGCTCACCCGCGGGCCGCGACCCTGGTGAGCAGAAGCGGTCCAGAGAATGGATGGATGGATATTTGCCAACACAAGTTTTTATTCATCAGCCCAACAGAGTGTTTTGCCTTTGAGCAAATATGAAGAACAATCAGTGGCGGTTTCTGCCATGTACAAATATGTGCGGTTGTACAGTGTGAGACTTCTGGGGGGCAGTAATGCACCCAAAAACATTATTCTTGCCAGATGATATATAAATATATCAATTTATCATAAACATGGAGAGGAAAAGGTCAACGCCATCAGATGAGCAGTTTTGAAAGTGTAGAAACAAATAAAAAGAATGAAATAATAAACTAAATACTAGTACAGCATATAACTCTCAATATATCTCCTCACGTTCACTCTTTAAATAACAGGAAGGTAACAAAGCATGTGTGGGAGGATGCATTTTTTTAAGTGCTGTATTTTTGTCCTTAAGCTATATTATGCTTTCATTCTCTTTAGGGGTGCTTCAGTATCTCTAAAAATGGGCTCGACACACCTATGGATGCCAGGAGGAGAAGAAGATGTTTTATTTCTAATGACGATATTATGCTGATATTTTATGGTGTGGTGGGGTAGGTTCATCTTGAAATCGTCGCTAACCTCCCGTATACCATTTATTAGCACACTAACTTGTAATGTCTGTTTTATTAGCCTCTTGGCAAGATGCTTAAATAATTGCACCAGATACTTATTTTTCTTTTTTGTGTAAATGAACTGACTTTAGATAGAATGGGGTCCTGAGTGAAAAAAAAAAAGATTGAGAAAAGTCTATACTGTTCTTTTTTTTTTTTTTTTTTTCTCCTTTTGAAATTAATTGCCCATATATAAATGGCAGTCCTGAATAAAACCGTTATTGCTGTCGTGGTTCGGTCTTTTCTTTTTTTTAATTAATAATTCCAACTTTGTTTTGTGTGTGTGTTTTTTTACATAAAAAGGTTTTTGTAGATTGTAGATACTAACTTTATTTGTTAATGAAAAAAAAAATATATGTATGTCGGGGTGGGGTCGGGGGACGGCTTTGTTTGGGGGGTGGGGTGGGGGTGGCGGGGTGGGGGTGCTGGGGGTGTGGGGTGTCTGGGGGCGGCTGGGGCTGGGTTGGGGTGGATGGGGGGCGGGGGGTCGTGGGGGGGGGGGGCTGTGGACCGGTGGGGTGCCTGGCGGGCCTGCAGTGACCCGTCCTGCTGCGTTGGGTTGGGGGCGCGGACCGTGTAGGGGTGGGGGGCGCTCCTGCTCCTTGGGTTTGCTCTCCGGCCGGTGGCCCTGGCGGGGCCCGGGGGTCGTCCTTTGGCGCTGCCGCGGCCTGGGGGGCCCTGAGGTGTTGCGCTTGCTCTGCCCTGGCAGGGGTCGACGGCTCCCCTCTTTGGTGGAGATTTTCATGCATGCCAGATCCACCACACCAGCATCTACCGAAACTCAGACACAATCTTCTTCTTCCTCAGGTCATTGAGTCGGTGGAGGCTGGTGTCTGTGGATCTCACTCTGCTTCGTTTGTCCTTCCTTCATTTCCTCAGTCTCTCCTTTGGTCTCTTGAGGTCTCCCTGATTTTTTGGATTTGTTGGAATTTAGATGTTTCTGGGGTTGGTGAAGAACTCTGGTTGGTGGCCCGGTGGGTGGTGTCTGGTTGGAGCTGGATTTCACCTTCCTTTGTTTTCCTTGGTCCTTCCTCGGGTCTCCTGACGGCGGTGTTCGGTTTAGGTGAACGGTATGGGATTTTTTTAATAGGTTTGTGGTGAACTAACGAATACACACACGCACGCACACACGCACACATACACATACTCACCCACATACAAAAAAAAAAGAGCAATGATGATGACATTACCGAATGAACAATACTGAGCTCTTTTAGAAAAAAATAAAAATAAAAATAAAAATAAAAATAAAAATAAAAATAAAAATAAAAATAAATAAATACATAATAAATAAATAAATAAATAAATACATAATAAATAAATAAATAAATAAACACATAATAAATAAATAAATAAATAAACAAACAAACAAACAAACAAATAAATAAATACATAAATACATAAATATATATATATATATGTTACCCTCACTAAGACGCTTGTTCACAAAAACAAAACTTTGAAGCAAGTGACCAATCATCTCAAGTCATTTCATTATAAGGATTTGTGTTTTTAAATTGTATTTGATTCCTTAATAGTTTTTACACCATGTTCCAAATTTGAGATTTTCCTAAATATTAATGCAAATGACAGCAGCATGGCCTTCAAGTCATCAACTGTTGAGTAATTCACATGTTTTAAAACAAATCTCCCAATTGATATCAGCATTTTTTTTAACATGAAGGGGTCTCACACAGCTCATACAGTCAAGTAGGACCGCCACTAATTATAATTCTTAAATTCCTTCTTCTTTGCATCATTCTCAGTTCAGACACACCGAATGTTCCCAGGATTGTTTAGAGCAGATTGTGTAAGCAATAAAAAATGCCAACGTTTTTCATTAATCCTTCTTCACATAACTTTCAAAATATTACAATAACAACAACGAAAAACGGACTCATTTCAAATTTAAAGATGGTACGGATGACATAAGGAATTGCTTCGGGTTCCTCCTTGGACGAACAGCATTAAGTACATTGAATTAGAACAAGGTCATTTAATGTTTGACCTCATTTCAAGGAAATCTTGTGTGACATAACTTTGCAAGTACGTAGGGTTGTTGTTTTAAGACATGCAATCAATCTGAAACATTGGGAGAGCGTTGTCTGAAAATTACACTGTGGGGAGTCTTGAAAGGAATACAACTTCAGCAACTTTCTCTGCAGTTCTTCGAAAATCAATATGCTTCTTTGTTTGACAAATAATCCCTGGTATTAATGGTTGTGTGTTTACAAAAGAAGCAAAGTTGACAGGAGGAATTAATTATGAGTTCATATGGACCTGCTAAAAAACAAAAACAAACATTGATAGTAATTTATTTGCAGAAAATAGCTATTTCAATCCTATTTGAGTGGATGTAAGTATCTTTGATGGGGTCTTTCATTAAAGATGGCCTGATGTTTTCAATGTGTTTTATTGAGTTGTGAAAATGAATAAACATTTTAATTTGCTTTGCCAGTTGATCCATTTTCCATTATCAACATATGTGTATGCAGTTCATGAAACATAGCAAAAATGGAGAAATAAATAAATGAAGGTCATCCACCCCCAAAAAAGCAAGAGAGCATTCATGTGCCAGGGTATTTCTCTGCAGTGAGCCGCACTCAACTGTGGAAAAGTGTGATTGGTTACACATCCATTCAGCCGGGACGCTACCCTAGTGATCCACCAGCGTATGGTAATTAAATTCTGCAGAGCTAATTAGAATCTATTTGACATCCGTGGGGAGACATTTGCACAGCTTGCAGAGCTGCACAAACAACTCACAGGCACAAGCAGCCATGTGCACTGCAGACATTTTCAAACGGCAAAGATGCTGCTGCTGCTGCTGCAGCACACGATGTGCATTGTTGGCTCTGAGTAAATAAAGTGTCATTATTTCATGTTAATGTATCACATAACTATTGATTAAGCACCCCTTTTTCCAATATTGAAATTAGCACTGGGACCTAATAATAAATATTTTTTCAGTGTTTACTCAATAAACACGAACAAAAAAATCCATCCATTTTCTATACCGTTTATTCTCTTCAGGATCGCAGGGAGCTTAACCCAACTGAATTTGAGCAAAAGGCAGGCCACATCCTGGACTGCACTCCAAATCTGGTAAAAGTGCTCACACTCTGCCCCCAAGTAGATGTAAACTTTTTTTTTCTTGGTGTGTGTGTGTGTGGGGGGGGGGGGGGGGCTATATTGTGGGGGGTGGGGATTTGTTTTTAAACCATGTAAAGCACTTTGAGTTAAATTTTTTGGTATGAAAAGTACTATATAAATATAGATAGATAGATAGATAGATAGATTTGATTGATTGATTAAAAAAAAAAACCTCCTACCCACAAAATATAGTTAAAATAGTTAAGTTGCATAGGGCTTGTACTGAAATTTAAAAAATAATAATACAAATAATAATAAAAAGAGAAGAAAAATCAATGCATGCCATTGAAACATGCTCCCTAAAGGCTTAGATACACCAATCCGACGTCAGCCAAATGTGGCCGACGCCTACCCCCTGTGGTAGTCGGCATGCCGCGTAGAGAAATGACGTAAATACACACCGCGCTGACCCCGACTATTACGTACCTTCAGTGCATGCGCGAGAATTAATTCCCCTCCATACCATCGGCAGCAGTAGTCATTATTCGGGGGGCAAGATATAAAAACATAAACGTTACGTTTTCTCTCACGTGAATGAAACCCTGCGGCTTTTTGCACAGTATCGTCTAACGCTGTCATTGTCAACCCTCGCTCTTGGGATTGTACGAAGATGAAGGCAGCAAAATGAGCGCAAAAAAATGGTCCAGGCTTTCCATCAGTACTGTTTATCCGCATTCGTCATTTCCTCTTCTTGCCCCGTGCAGTGATTCGCTAGCTAAGAGCCAATCACAGTGATCAAATGCCCCAACGCCGATTCAACTTGTTGAATTTGACCTCATTCCGTCCTCTGCCCAACGTATTCCAACTCGATCCAAATTTACGATTAATTAAATTATAAGGCGCATGTCGCCGGCCCAACGCTCTCCGATTCCAGACCTAGGCCTTAATGTTGTGAAATGAGTTGACTAACAAAAATAGCTGCTAATAGTGACACACACACACACACCCACACACCCACACCCACACCCACACCCACACCCACACCCACACCCACACCCACACCCACACCCACACACACACCCACACACACACACACACACACACACACACACACACACACACACACACACACACACACACACACACACACACACACACACACTTTTTCAACCATGAAAACATCATTGTAAAAGCAAAACTAGTGTCAGTATGAACAGAAATATTTTGAATTTGGCTTTGAAGACCCTCTGCATTGCGCAGGTCAGGTGGTCATGAGTTCCCCAGCAGGGGAGCTGAGAGAATGAACCCTCTCCTCTCACAGACGTGAGGCGGGCACGAGGGACTGTGAGGTGGAGAGAAATTGAAGATCTGAGGGTGCGAGAGGGGGTGGCAATCTGAATACGTTTGGAAAGGTAGTGGTGAGACGTGGTTTGAAGTTATGCATGGCCTTGAAAATAAGCAGAAGCATTTTGAAAAAGATTCTAAATTGAACCGCGAGCTAGTGGAGCTGTTGTAAGAGGATTTTTCTTTTCTTCTCAGTGAAGCAGTTGCAGTTTATAGAGGAATCATGAGGGAGCTAAAAAAAAAAAAAGGAAAAAAAGAAGGAAATTGCAATAATCAATCAGAAGCGACGAGGCTATGAACAAGGATGACAGTAAAACAAGGAGTGAAGGAAGGGCGAAGGCGATTAATATTACGGGGAGGAAAGTATGCGGATCATGTGATGTTATTTATGAGAGCCTGAAATGATAAGGTACTGCTGAAGATGACACTTGGGCATAGCAGGGGTGAAAGGAGGAATTGCCTACTCTGATAGAGAAACTCTTGAACAAAACTGGTTCTGAAAAATAATTGTAAGTTAAGAAGTTGCTGATGGAAATGAAGAAGAGGGGAGCTGTTGCGGAATGTAGCATTTTTCTCACGGTGGTGAACTGTGAGAGTTTATGGATGCGGTGAGAAGCGGGCGCAGAAGGTGAAGACGGGTTTTGAAGCAAAACTGTCAAGGGGGGCTCGAGCTGACAGGTCGACGTTTTCACTGTACGGATGATAACTAAGATTTCTCTGGTAGAGGGAAGAGAATGACAGAAAGTGACAGAAGCGAGTGTCGAGTATCAGAGCGGAAGTGAGGAGAACTGCTGGAAGGGAGTTCCTACAGATGTTTGCAGTTTGAAAGGATGTAGACGGGGTAGAGAATGTTGCCAGTCCGACCTTATTGCTGAGCTGACAACAAGGATCTGGAGGTGCGTTCACTGCCTTTGTTTCATGAATGCATCGTTGCTTCATTGATAGGAAACTCGTGATCAAACCTGTCAGACTTTGAGTTTGATATCAGTGGCATAAAAAGACGGAAAGAACAGACAGTGGATATAAAACGTCTACACGCCGCTGTTCAAATGCCAGATTTTTGTGATCGAAAAGTGAGACCGAGATAATGATTTTAGATGTTTTTCCCCACCATTAGTGTGACCTACTTTGTACAACCCATAGCATTCAATTGAAAAAAATAATAATAATCAAGAGAGGTAAAAACTTAACATTGGAGATATTGTTCTGGCACAAGTGTGCACGGCCTCTTATAACTGGGATGCGGCTGTACTCTCAATTCATCAATTAGATTGAAACTATCCCTGCTAAATATCTATTCTGATCCACATGAATTATTTCCATAAGATATGATTTCTATGCAAATGTTGAAATCTCGTTTATTGGATTTTGTTTTAATATCAAACTTGATGTATGAAAGCGCCATAAAACAAAATTGTGTATATATATATATATATATATATATATACTACAAATTCAAACATTTATTTATTTAGGAATAAATACAATTGTTAAGTTTACATTTTGTCGGGGGAGGGGCTCTGCCCTTTAATTTTTAACCTATACAACCCCCCCCCCCCCCCCCCCCCCATTTGTCTTCATATGACTGTATTTTTAAAGCTCCCTGTTTATGATGGCTGAAATGAAATTTCTTTCTGTTCTGGTATATCACAAACTCTTGGTATTTGAGGGTCGTGTAGGCCACTGTATATTCAAGTCATGCTTTGCTATTGTAATAGATAAAAGAGCGCATGTGTGAATAAGAAAAGCAATCAGGGCAAATATTGGCTCCAGACTGTCAGATGAGGAACTTTACAAATATGAAACGTATTATTGCGAATAAAAAAGGAGGCACAGCTCCTGAGGCGTGGGATTCAGCGAGTGTCCATTAACGTCAGAGCAGTTGTCAGATCTGACCATGTGTCATTCCCAAATAGCGTCTTCCGCCTCCGCTCTTTCATTTGCAACCATGATGGGCCGGCCCGGGGCAGGCCTGCTGCAGCTCCAACACCCACATCATTAAAGTGTTATCATCATGGACATGTGATGGCACGCATTCAAACACAGCCTGTTAGGAACTGACAAGCCTGGCAAAGAATATCTGACAAAGCGCCTACTAAATATTCAGAATGAAGGAATCGCAAGCAAGCCTGCAAGTCTGTCCCCCCCCCCCCCCCCCCCCCACACACACACACATAGCCTTTCTCCATCACTGAGTAGAGCTGGAATGGCAGCCCCCTACTTACATTTCCAAATTGCTTCCGAAACTTAGCCAGCCATGGCAGATCTGCACTGGGCAGAGGACGGAATGAGGGCAAACGCAGAGGTATAGGTTTCCGAAATGAAACGTTTCGGTGAATCATGTCTTCTGAAAGTACGCTTTTCAGAGCAGAGTCTTGGTAACGGCAGCACACCGACAGCGAGGTCGAGCCTGCAAGGACAGCAAACTACATTTGAATAGAAGTCCAAGGCAATATGTATGAGGTTTTTTCTTTTACCTATCCATCCATCCAATTTTTTTAGGAGCCAATCCAAGACATACCCTGTTCTCATCACCTGTCAAGTCCCATTCACATCCACACCAACAGACAATTTTGCGCAAAGTTTTTGGACTATAGAAGTCAAATGGTGTAAGATCCACACAGGCTCGGCTTGGTAAAGCCTTTTATTTAAAAAGAAGAAAGACATGCGGTCCCTTCTCAAGGTTTTTTTTGTTTTTGTTTTTCCTTGCCCTCTTGGTTGGATTAGGGGATGCCGTTGATATTGTCAACTGTGGGCATGTGAAGCCCTTTGAGACTCTTGTGTAAATAAGGGCTATATAAATCAACTTGACTTGACTTGAAATCTTGCTGGAAGACAGCAGTGCTAAACACTGACTTGTCCACTAATCTGCCTCATTTCCTTTATTTCTTTATGGGGCTGCATGGCTCAGTGGTAGAGCGGTCATTTCCAATCTGTGAGGTTGTGGGTTTGATGTTTACCAGGGTTATTACAGTTTTGGAATTTTCATTATACAGTAGTTAGTTTTTATTTCGTTTCAAGTTAATTTTTATTTATTTAGTTTTAATTAGTTTTCAAGGTGGTTCTGTTGTTTGTATTAGTTTTAGTTATTTAAAAAATACTTAAATTGAGTAAGTTTCAGTATCAGTTTTCATTTTTTTTCTGTGTATTACTTGTGCGCAATATTTAATAAACACCGTGGTAAAATGAAAAAAGTCATGCATTTCGTACCTAGCGTTGCATTTCGGCTGAGTTAAATGTAAAAGCAGGCAAGCCGAGCCATTGGAGCCAAAAGTCAAGCACAAATTGTCGCCTCAGAGCGACATTATCTGAAGGTGCTTTTCTATTGTCTCCTGCTCGATGATGAAACTTCTGTGTGACACACTTTCAAACGTCCTTATTCCGGTTACTATCAGGAAAGAATATACTTAAAATCACATTTAAAATCATCCCCAAAAGTTCATGTATTAAATTAATTACCAAAGACTTAAACGAAGGAAATGTTTGCTATAATGATAGTTAGTTTTAGTTTTGTAAACATAAAATGTAGTTCCAGTTAGTTTTCGTTTTTGGAAAAGCATTTTAGTTTTTATTTTATTTCATTAACTCATTCACTGCCATCGATGGCTATAAACGTCAAAAATTCATTTGAACTATTTCTATTAGTTAACCCCCCCCCCCCCCTCTTGTTAACAAGAGTATGAAATAGTATTTTTTATTGTACTATTAGAACAGATATCAAATGTGTCATTATCGTGAGTTAACTATTGAAGTCATTAATTACAATTAATTTTTTTAGGCGATTACAATTTTTTATCGTTATTAATTGCATGACTTCACTAGTTAACTCACAATTAATCACAAATTATATATCTGTTCTAAATGTATGATAACAAATATATAGGTTTTCATACTCTTGTTAACAAAAGTAGAATTTTTTTTAAACTAATAGAAATAGTTAAAATGTTTTTTTGACGTCTATAGCCGTCAATGGCAGTGAATGAGTTAACACAATTGTTTTTGGAATTTTAGTTGTCGTCTTTTCGTTAGTTTTCGTTAACTAAAATAACCTTGATCCTTATCCCTGGTGACCATGTCGAAGTGTCCTTGAGCAAGACACTGAACCCCGATTTGCTCCACGCATGGCAGCAGTCGACCATTAGTGTGGGTGAATGTGAGGCATTGTAAAGTGCTTTGAGCACCATATGGTGTAGTTAAAAGCACTATAAAAAAAAGCAGTCCAGTCCAATATTTCTTGACTCACTTGCCTTCTCTATCTAATATATGTTTGGCTCGGTACTTTGACATATTCGTTGACTAAATTCCTATTAATATAAATAAGCTCCATTTTCTTAATTTTTTTCCTAACCTTTTGTTACCCTCCTCCATGGCTTTAGGTGCTAACCTTTAATTTAAAATTAACTCATTAGTTTTAGCAATAAAGAAATATTTTTCTCTGCTTAGCATATCTTTTTTATAATGGCAAGCTTTCATAGTAGGAAAAAAAAAAGCCTTACCCTCTGTGTGCCGATCAAAATCCAAAGAAGACATATTATTCACTATAATCTCCTTATTGGCACAGAACATATTTAAAGGAAATGTATAATATTGTTTGCAAGCTTTGGTGTGGCAGATTGAGCCCACAGAGAACACGTACGACTTGGCCAGATTGTATTTTCCCTACTCCAAAGCAGTGCAGCATCCAAACGATTTAGAATCTGTTATTTTAAGGTGACACTACAGGGTTGTGAGGTTGTGTGCGGGGGGGGGGTCTCAAGGGAGTGACAGTTGGTCTTAGTAGGGGACAGCTAGGGGACAGTGATGGAGTGCGAGCAGCTTCGACACACATTGCCGTCACGTCCTAGCAGTCATTTGTATTCTAGGCAGATTTCCTGCCGCAAACCCAAGAGTGTTTGCAGATTTGTGCTGCAACAAGCGATAACACAGTACTGTGGACGGGATGAATCGCGATACGCTCATTCACTTTTGGAGATGAAATGGCATGAACGTTTCACATCACGACTGTATTGATCAAAATGATCCCCGTATTATCACAATATTGCAGATACATGCATCGAAAGCTTGGCAACGAGTTTTAAATGGACAACTAAAAAGTGAAACCAACATTCATGCAAAGAAGACCCCCAAGAAGACACCAGTAACAGCAGTCAGACAGCACTCCAAAAGCTCTTCATCCTTTTCTGTTAATCATAAAATAAGTTCTATTATTTCTTATATCGAGGTTAAAGCAAAACTGGTTTTGTAAGGTTCGTAAAAGCAACATTGAATGATGCTGTGATAAGCACTCTGCTCGTCGTCTCTGGCTTTCTTTTACTCTAAATGGCGCTTGTCTGCTTTTGTGTTGGAACCCTCTCATATCTTAAAAATATGACACAATCACAGTTTCTTGGTCAAAGCATTTCATCCCTATTCTCTCCTGTACAACAGCAGTGAGCGAAACTGCTTAGGCTCGATCTAGGTCACAAGGCATTATTAAATCCTCTTGTTCAACAGCTGCCCTTACACACACAAGCACGCACAACACACACTCACACAAAGAACAAGCCACTACTGTCACCCTCACATCATACCATCTGTCCTCCAAACTCTGTGTTATCAAATCTATCAGAGGTCAAATAGGACGTACTTGAACCAGCCAACTAAATACGTTTTCAACACAAATGGTACATTCATTATGCTTTTACATTCAGTAGTGTTCTTGCTTTAAAGTAGCACTAAGGAACTTTTCAACCTTAATAAAACATTTTCATAACTCTTCTCATGAAACATCGACTTAAAAGTAGTTGAACGGTACCTTTTCCGTGGCCTGAGGGGGTCGTTACAAAGACGGAAGTCAATTTGAATGTCGACGCACGATTACGGCTTTTCTGGCACAAGTTGCAAAACTACTGAAAAGTTTTGACTGAGGAGACCAAAAAGAAAAAGGGAAGCTACCCGGATAAAGGACAGTCAAGGATCAACATTGGCCCGGATTTCACTCACTGGCGTGAGCTCAAAAACGACGTAATGCGCTTGTCCTCATGGGAAACGTGGTTTTCTTTCAGGCATAACATTACCACTTTTGTCCATATGGTGCCGCCATAATCAACGTAAACTGAAAGTTCCTTAGTGTTGCATTAACAAACAGCAATAACGCGCTAGGTTTAACGTAATACTCAAACTCTGAAAAACAAGTCATATAACCGCATCTATTTTAGTAATCTCGAGTGATGATATTCTTAAAGCTATGAGGGATGGTATTGGTATGATACATATCATTTGATTCTGAGACTGGCAGGTACCCAAATTCTGGCTAGGTTTGGCATATGTTGGGGTGACAAATGTCCAATTTTTTGTCTTGGCATTTAAAAACAATAAAAAATTCATGACTGCTCCCAAGTCGATCGCAAAGGTTTTAGTTAGGGGGGGGGGGGGGGGGGTTATATGTGTGTTATGTTGTGTGTCATGTTAAGTTGGGCTTAGAACATCATGTCATTATTTATTCATTTGTCAAGTAAGACTTCAAAAGAGAGTTATGTTTATTGTTTTATTTTCTACCCATACTGAGAAGGCCTACGTTAGAATAGTTCTAACGTATGGCACCTTTGAGTTTAACTTTGAGTATCATTTACGTATCTTGAGGCTGGGCCGACTAGCCCCTATATAATTACCTATAATAATCACATTCCTTAGGTAGAATTAATACACTCTGTTAATTTCCACTGTTACGGGTTAGGGCACAACTTAATTCATGAACAAAACCAAAATAAATGAATCTGTTATCCAAGAAATCAATCATCTGAATTTATGACAACTGAATTCAGATGAAATCAAAATCATAGTTGCTGGCTGCCAGGGCCTTAGAGGCAAGTTGTTCCAAGAAATATCTGCTCTGGATGACTTTGTGCTTGCCTCAAGCAGCACATTCAAGAACTCATGTGAGGTTGGATAACTGCTTTCATGTTTTATTTCTTTGGTGATGGACAGTTTTGACATTTTCTGGTTTTCTTCTGCAGTGATGAACGACTCAGACTTTTTTTCCATTCCTTTGTTTTATCTCATTATTTCTACTGATTATGGGAAGTGATGACATTTCTCATTTCTGTGTGTTCTGTGATGATGGACAGTTACAACAGCTTTGTCTTTCACTTTGGGGTCTGTGATTACGCTTACGGTAGGTTTACCTGTTTTCATCAGTAAAACATTGAGGTGCCAAAGATGCCCCAAACCTCTCTTGCAGTTTCCCTGTGGTAGCAGGTGTTCTTGCTTGCTGTGCTGTAGACAACAACCCAGTTACTACATTTATTGTTCCTTTTCCCATTTCACAATGTAGTGGGTGCGTCTTTTCCAGAGGTGTAGCCCATAACAGCAATGCCTTTACATCTGCTTTCGTTTCCTTAAGCCCGTATCTCACTGAGGGGTGAATGTTTGCGAGTTTTTGCAAAGATGGCAACAAAATAATTTCTCGTCAGTATTTGTTCAAGATCGCAAAGTTTGCTAGACGTTCGGCAAAGTTTTGTCTTGCTGCTTTCTACCGTTGTAAAAGTGTGGCGTCTGCGCTTTTACTCAAAGTTGTCAACGTTTTTTCTAACCTGCCAAAGTGGCATTGTTACGTTTGACGTAGTGCATTGTGGGATGCGTGATGTCAAAGTTCAGAGCTCTATTACATCAACACCGCTGTCTTCTTCAAAGGGATATCTTAATATTAGCATGACCATACTTGGCCATGACTGTTACGAGAGCTATGCGGATGGATGTGACCATAAAAGAAGAGAAAGATGAGACAGTTAAAAGGAAGGAGCTGTAGTGAAGTATGGAATGCTCAACCAGCATTATTTTTTAGATTCAATCTCAGTTCACTGATCATAACATCAGATTGAGGGCTTTTTAATACATGATATGTAGCTTTAGTGTACCATAACTATCACCAAAGGCACGTTTGTGGTCTTGTAAAGCTTGTACCTGCAAAAATGCACGTGTTCACTCTAAAAACAGTTGAGTCAAAAGTAACCCAATTATGGATCAAAAATAGACTGATCCACTTCATGGGTCAATTTTACCCAACTTTGAGTCAAGAAATGGGTCTTATAGTGTAAAACAACTCATAAATATTGGTCAGATCCTTTACTTTACTACAAAAAAAATCATAATTTCTGGGTTATTTTAAATAAAACAACCCAGAAAGTTTGGTCAAATTGACCCAAGTAGAGGATCGGTCCATTTTTGACCCATAGTCGGGTTATTTTTGACCCAACTGTTTTTAGCGTGTTGGATTTGCATTTGTCTTTTTTTTGCTGTAATGGGGAGTTTTAACTGTAAGTGTGCTAGTGTATCCAGTATTTGTTTTTCTTTTTTTTTAGAGAGAGCTCAGTAATGTTTATTCTGTAATCTTACCGATTCAACATGTCATCATCATTGCTCTCTCTCTTTGTTTGTGTGTGTGTGTGCGTGAATATGTGCATGTGTGTGTGTGTGTGTGTGAATATGTGTGCGGGTGTGAGTTTGTACTCATTGATTCACCTGAAACCTATTAAAAATCCCATACCCTTCACCTAAACCGAAGACAGAATCTCATTAGAGTTGCGAAGTTTTCAGGAGACCTGAGGAAGGATCAACGAAAATAAAGAAAAGTGAAATCCAGCACCGACCAGACACCAACTACTACCCACAGGGTTACAAACCAGAATCTTTCACCAACCCCAGAAACATCTAAATTCCAACAAAGTAGGCAGACCACAAGAGACCAAAGGAAAGACTGAAGAAAGGAAGGAAGGAGGAAGCATTCTCCGATTCAGCGACTAGAGGAAGAAGCAGATTGTGTTTAAATTTCGGCAGATGCTGGTGTGGGTCTAGTATGCATGAAAATATCCACCAAAGAAGGGAGCCGTCGACCCCCGGCCAGGAAAGGGCAAGTACAACCCCCCATGGTCCCCCAGACCGCGGCAGCGCCAGGGCACAACCCCCGGGCCCCGCGGGGGCCACCGGCCAGAGAGCAAACCAAGGAAACCGGAGCGCCCCCCACCCCAACACCCCACGCCCCAAGCCCAAAGCAGCAGAACAGGGCAGAACCCCACTCCCGCCAGCCCCCCAAACCTCGACCCCCAAATTCAGGAACCTATTTACAAAGTGTATTGTGCAAAACTAGTGGAGTGAGTTAAGAGGAGCGACCAGTGGGGCCTCTCCCAACCTGGCGGGGGCAGGAGGACGCACCTGCCCCCAATGTATCCAGTATTAATAGACTATCGATTGAATGTGGAATATCTGGTGTTAGTAGAAAAGGAATAGACAACATTTAACACCTCATTCATGCAGAGCTAGCCAGAAGCACAAAGTTAAGCTTTAGGCTAAAATTACCCTGAAAGTTCATAATCAGTATAATGTGTTATTAAAGAAAAAAATAGCCAGTAGCTTTTGAAACCCATCATTCCCCTTTGTCTCAATTAATGTCTTGTAAACAAGATGAGCAAACTGACGGCACTGACCAAGCAGTAACACCAGAAGAGCAGATCAGTCATTCTCACAGGAACTACTTCTCATAACAGATGCTAATGTGAACCTGTGAGGCTTTACTGCCGTGATGCTAACACTTGCTGAAAAAGTCAAGGTGGAGGTCTAATTCTCTACGTTAACAAGAGATGACTCAACCCTAGACATTTGACTGTATAAACTCTGATTTGCTGTCGCAATGCGGTCATGCTAGCTGTTGGCATCAGGCCATATCACATAGCCTGTGATGTGCTCACACGCCTTCCACATCTGTATTTATATTCCAGCGAGGGATGAGTCCATTCTACACTGTCATTGCAGCACGGCAAACCCAGCATCCTGAAGCAGTTAATGTAATCTTTGAGGATTATAATCATGCTACCCAGGACTCCAAACCAGCCGCCCTCACCAATATACAAAATGTTCAACAAGGAAGAAAAGGATCATCGATTAGCTTTGTGCTTATGCTAAGGAAGTATACTCTCCATCATTTTGGCTAATCTGAACTCAACCATGTACAACCCACTTGTGTGGTAGCCTGTTACAATCTGGCAGTTTAGGAGGTGGTCTAATGGCAAAGTGGATCCCCTCAGAAGTTGTTTTGAGACCACAGGCTGGTATGTACTAGTGGGCATGCATTGTGAAGATATTGAGATGTATCGACAGAGAGGGGAAAAAATCGCTTAGGGCCTCTCAAGGTCAATGCCTGAAATTCAAAATACTATTTTTAACAGCCTTTGCCCCCAATAATTACCATCTGATATACTACACTGCAAAACAGAATTTTTAATACAAAAGTTAAAAAAACAAAAAAACAAATCAAAACAAAAAAACACTTGTTTCTGGGCATTTTTTGCGCAACAAGAAAAATCTAGAATTTTTATTTTTTTTATTTTTTAAAGTTACCATGAGGCCAATGGGTTTGTTTGTTATGAAAACCATCAGGTAAAAGGAATTTAGGTTAGTTAAGGCCCTATTTTACCTGCCAAAAAGGAAATTTAATTGACTGACCTCACTGTGTAAATACTTTTGGAAGGTAGTGCATGTCGCAAACATGATCATCAAAGTTGCCTACCCCTATCAACACCTATTTGCCATCTGATACAGTAAAAGCAGTTCAGTTCTTCTGTTCTTGTAGAACTTTCAAATTGCACACAGTCTTAAATTTTAAAGCCTGTACCCATAGAAGTGACAATATCCTTGAAAGGACATCACATCACATCTGTGATGTGTTTCAACCAATTCCAGTTTTGTGCTCGGTTTGGTAAACCGTCTGTCTGTCATTTGATAAACCCACCCGGCCTTGTAATGTGACACAAAACCAGCCAATGATTTATGACGTGGCTCTCTAAACTACAATAAAACATCCAACTGTCTCAATTTTCCATTACAGAATTAAAATCATTGCCCATTAAAACAACAAAATAGACAGGGAAATGTAAGCTAGGACATAGTAAATGCTATATAAAATCTATTTGGGGGTCCTGTGTGTGTATTGTGATGTCACTTTTATAGACTGTTGAAGAGCATGACAAGAACTGTTTTCCTGATCTGTTTTACTTCCATATCCATCCTTCCACAGCAGTGACTGAGGTGGGCCATTGTCTGGTCTCGTAACCCCAACCCCACAATTATTCAAAAGATAATTGAGCCACGTGGTTTTGAAAAATTGCCAGTGTGGGAGAATTAATGATACATATATCACTATTAAGATTATTCCATAATGGCACTACCCTGTTGATAAAAAAAAAATATTTCCTTAAATCCAATTCAGTACATTTAACCTGGAGCTCTAAATTGAGACCTCCTGTTCGATCCAACAATGAAAGAAGAACAAATGAACGTTCATATACAGGTAAACGTTCCTTATGTAAGTACCCAGAAAAGCTGTAAACAGCCGTTGATCTCTCTCAGTTAATTCTATATCATGTTTTACATAAGGGGTCCACAACTCAGTTGTGTAATCCGGATCTAAAAAAAACTTAAGATAAAAACTCAATGTTACGGTTGTGGAAATGAGCTGAATTAAGATTGACCTTTTAAAAAAAAAACTCGCTGGGGAAACTACATTTTCAGAGAAGTATATCCCCAAGTCAGAGACTACAAGTGACTGCTGCCTACTTTACAACTGCTTGTTTCTAGACCCGCTAAACTGTGTCTAATTCAGGCTGGATTAAGCCACTGACATCATCAAAATGAATTAAAAAGATGTGAAGTTTGGCAGCATATGCAAAAAGCTTAACACAAAGAAGTTGCAATAATCATTGATAAAAGTTGCCTACACACAATACAGACCCTTGAGTCACCCCAGATGTGACCTCGATTAATTCAGAATTCGTTTTTCCAATTGTCACAAACTATTTCCATCTAAACAGCTATGCCTGAATCCATTCAAGCAGTGTAACAGCAATTGCCACACAAAGCAAGAGTTTACAGTTGCTTAATATGAGACACACTGTCAAACATTTGACAGAAATGTGTGGAATCTTTGCTAGCTCTTTGTTAATACAGAAGCTGATTAGTATTGGAAAGGTTTAAAGAAGCTGAGGAAGCAGCAAGATGTTGGAGACCAAGTGCCATCTACTTTGCTGTGTCTGCTGCGGGAGCAGCATCAGTGCCAGGGATGGAAAACGGATCAATAAACTCATCAAGACAGGCAAAGTCATTAACATGACACTATTATCCTGTGCAAATACTGAATCAAAATAGTCTTCTTCTTTTTTTTTTTGTCGCAGGTCGTTGGACTAGGGGTTAAAATCTGGACTTCATAAAGTCTAAAAAGTACAAACGTTTCTTCAGTTCAGGATTCAAATGTTTGAATTGACAATCTTTAGTTGTTTCAAAATGGCTTCAAAACATTTTCCATCATTGGTGAAATGCACAATTCTCCCGTGACGATGAAGATATATGACTGAGTCCTTAAGACTTGCGCATTGTTGTGAATATTGGCCGAGCCATTGAGTGCTGTCAAATGATTCCCTTTTATGCTGGCTGCTGGGAAAGACAAAGCACAAGCTGCAGTCAATTATGATCACTACCAAGAAGTCAATTGAGCTTGACCTTGTCAAGCAAAAGACATTCTAGAACTTTCATCACAGTTGTGTCATGTATATTTAAACCCTGTTTGGATTACAGGAAATGTGAAATACAGTAAAGGCAGAATTTTTTTTTTCCAGATGCATTGAATAAAAATGTAATTAAATATTTAGTTTGCTATTGGAGCTATTTACTGCGTCGAGAGAAGTGGATGGTGAAGAAAAAGAAGATGTGACAGGCCTGCAGAAAGAAATATTTGTAAGATCCTCTCATGACAGCCCTTCTTTTCAATTGAAAAGGCCTGGCTGCGTTGATGTACTAGCTTGTCTGCAGGAAGCCCATTGAAAGAGCGCGCAGGAGCTTGTGCACACGCACTCATGTGCTCTCCAGCCATAACTGGAGTGCAATTTCCAGCCGCAAGCCTCACAATGACATCTGTATATTCACAGACACGCTTGAGTCACTGCGACTCAAGTCACTAAGCCAGTCATCTAGCCCGACTATTGTTTACTGTTCCATGTGACCACTTATACCTCCGCTGTCATTGAAAACTGTCCAGCTAGCTATCATCTGAAAGGCCACAGATGAGTATGCTTAAAAAAAAAGATATTTGATGTGGTATTTGCAGTGATGTCTTGATTATGGCTAAATAATAACGCAAAAATAAAAGCTGATTACAAGAAAAAAAAAAGTCAGGCTTTTCTACAATTGCACATAACTAAGAATATGGCTTGAAATGACTAGTGCGAAGGCCCAAAGAAACAGCACACAAGATAATGGGGTCTTGAAAAATATTTGAGCTCAGTCACAGTTACTGACTTGAGATGAGATGTTTGATGAGATGAGTGCGGTGTTTAGCTGAACTGACGTAGAAAGCAATTAACTGAGGACAGAGGACTGCAAACGTGATTAATACATCACCGGCATATTATACAAAAACCCAGACACCATGCAAGTATGCCACTGAGGGACTATAAACACATTCACACTCAAATTTACAACTCTCCTCGAAATGTATTGGAACAGTGAGACCAATCGTTTTGTTTTTGCTGTAGATTGAAAACATTGGGACCGGAGATCAACATCTCAGAATAAATGTACAAGTATGGATCTGATGCACAACTTAAAACAGCAAACTGTTGTTTTTCACGGTCACAATCACAAGAATATTGGAACGTGACTGACAGATGTATGTCATTTCCCTGGGCTAGTGTCAGGTTTATATTAATATAACTAACAAGAAAGAAGAGAAATGAAAATGAATTGCACCAACACATGGCCAATATAACCATTTGGAATCGAGAAAAGAAAGAACAGACTGCAGCAGTTGATAACAGAAAGCCTGAGAGAATTGTAAAGGAGGCCCCAAAGCAACTACGAGTGGGCAGGGGCTAAGATTTCTACTGTTTGTTGAAGACTTAATGAACCAACGTTGCAGGCAGCGGCCACACCAGAAGATGTAAAACACTCATTTCAAAAGGAAGAACAAAAAACACCACCAAAGTGATAGAAAGGCGAACATTTCAAGAAAAAAAATGCTCATGATCCTAAACATACAAGCTCATGTTTGAAACGCAGCGAAGACTGAACTCTATCGTCCTTAAAGTCTAGAGACGCATTTTCTATGTGAATTAAAAGAAAGATGTAACCAAACTGATTGAGGGATCCTGCATCATGAGCAAAAAAGTAGCCAAAAAGCCAAACGAAAGCTGCCATTTTTAGACTAATAGCGTCAATCATCTAACTTAAAAACTAAAACATGGATTGTCATTGTACCCGGTACAAATTTGACTGAAAAGACTCACACGTTTCTGGGACTCAAACCTTAACACCTTTAACTGTGATATCGACATGCTAACCACATGGCTCACCGTGCCCATGTTCCACTCATAATAACAAATGGCAAGTCAATGTTCTTCACACGCTGTGCATTGGAGCAAATCCTGTCTATTTGTTTTTTTTCTGACCCGCACATGTATTCCTGTAAAATCAGAATCATCATTATTATGAGAGGACTAGAATACTTGACTTCAACGCTTGAGTCTTGGAAGTGATGCACACTAGCTTTGTTGTGAATTCTTGATGCTTGTCATTTCAACAATGACAAATACAAACACTTTACACATAATTACAGCCAACGAATGACAGTCAAACAACAAGCAAACAACCGAGCTGGTGTCAATAGTAAAATAAATGTTTGTTTTGAAAAGGTGTTTCGCGGAAATGACAAGATTAGGTACGAGTAAGTACATGTGTTTGGGCTGAGTTTTAGTACAAATGAGAAATCAACTAGCAAAGTGCGAACACGTTTTGACCTATACAGAATATGCCCAAATCTTTTGTGGGTTTTGTTGAATGTTCCATTTGTTGTTCCCTTTCATTATCCTCCACGCACGATGAACCACTTTTCACTTGTGACAAAAGATGAGCTTGCCCCGATTTGATGCCGCACTTCCAGAAAATTCATTTGCCGCAGCAATTATCTTATCTATCCTTTGCACGTAACTGTGTTCGTGCTGAATGAAGGCATCACAAAAACAAACTGAAAAGGAGCCTGTCAGCGGCGCGGACTCTGCACCGTGATTTACCACACATGGCCTTAGACACGCACACACCGAGATCCATTTGTCTTCGTATCGATTGTTTTGCCAGAAGCCACAGAAGTTCCAACTCTCATCCCAATCATGTGTGCCAGCCATGTTTTCCCTCCTTACAGGGAAGAGAGTCTGAAGTGCAGCTGCAGCCTTTCTGTGTCATGTCAGAAGGCATCACCTCATCATCTGAATCATGGCCACGGCCTGTGACAATTGTCATGAGACAACGGCTGCACATTTCCTGCTGTTGTCAGTCCATCACCGGGAGGCAGAGACAATGTTGGAGTGGTCATGACCTCCTGCCAGCCATTTTTGTCCTTGCAGAGTCAGAGGAGCTACGAAGGAGCAGAAAGAGGAGGGTGCGGGTAGGCCGAATACCTGCCCTCTGGTGATTGGAAGATGCTTTGAACAAGAAAAACATCACAAGAAGGCAACATACTTGTTTAGCTGGGAAGTCGAATGGTACAAGGAACCACAACTTCACACAACCTCACAATATTGAAAGTATCATTGTTATCCAAGCACCCGGCCCGTGTACGCTCACCAACTGCGCAATGGCTGTCACGTCCCTTACTATCTTCACGATTCTCAAAAAGTAGAACGTAACACAATTCATTCTTATATGAAGGTCACTTAATTTCATCTCCTTAAAATCAGGCATTGTCTTTTTGTTTTGTTTTGTACTCAGTTTGCAAGTAATATACATCAACAGAAATAAACAAAATCAAACTAAACTTGTTATGTACAACTCTTCCAACATTTGCTACAGAAAACTGGTTCTGCTTTTAACAAGGTCCTCTTGAAACAGACAATTACACTTTAAATATCAGGGACAAAACACTTAAGAATAATATTCATACACACTATAGCAGTTTTATTTTCGTTTCATCAGTCATCTGGGCATTACTGAGACACTTGTGCTTGCGTGTTTTAGAGGTCGCCCTCCTCCAACACAGGTGATTCAAATGATCAACTTATCAGCAAGCTCTGGAGAAGCTTGAGTTGAGTTACCCTTGAACTCTGTGATTTATTTATCTTATTTTATTCTTTTATTTATTGCAATTTTTTTTTTTTTTTTACAGTAAATTTAACCTTGTACTGGGAGTACAGTATTTCCATTTGTCTATTTTCTGGGCTTACAGTGTTGGGACACATTTTGTTGTGATTGTCTATCTTGACTGATTTTGTTTATATGAAGACAAATGAATCCTATTTTCAATAGTGTGTAGCATTGATCTTGTCTTTGACTAATTTACCATATTGTGTATTTGTTCTTTCCTTGTTTACTTCGCTTACTGTAAAACATTGCAGTGTGTAACTGGTTCAAACAGAGTTAAACCTTATGACACGTGTGTATCTCGTATGGCAACATCAGATTTATATACATGTGTTTAGTGTTTTGACAAGAGTGATTCATTTTGCACAGCATGTGAGATGTTCCGCATCTCATGTGCATGGTTGTGCTAATTGTGTGTAGCAATGGCGAAGGCAGCCCACCCCCGGCAACCCCACCACCCCTCCCCGGCCACCCCCTTGGATCCTGGATATTCAACAATATTGTCAATGCCTACTAAATAATTGATATCTCAGCTCCTGAAGCAGATAGAAACACAATCCCCAAAACATTTCAGATCTTACACATGTGGCGTTCACACAAACCTAAATGTATTATTATAAACCTTCAATATATATTTATTTTTAAATCAACAAACAACTGTGTATGTTATTTGTATGTTAACTGTTCAGTGTTTTGAACAAATAAATATGTGTAAAATCACACACAAAAAGAAGAAATGTGATGCATCAATCTTGTACAGTAGGAACAAGCTGATATTTTTAAAGAAGACGATACAACAATTAATAAACAAGAACTACAGAAAACAATATAATAAAGAACAAACCAAGGGTTCTTTTTAACCTGTATTTTTTGTACAATATGGTCCATTCAGATATTATGATTGTATTCAATTATGAAATCAAATACACTTATCAAAAGCGGAAACAATACCAAATAACATGAAACAATGTGTGAACTTTGGCATCCAACAAGATGCCAAACAGGCAAAGAATTCCTGCATCAAATTAAGCTCAGAGTCTTGAGTCCTGTTTAGTAACACAAAAATAACTACAGGTAATAGATTTGACCACAGGAAAAACAAGCTTTGTTGAGCGTCTTTCTAACGCTTACACATCCCTACATGTTTGAAACTTTATCCGCTTAAAACCTCCGGTGGCTGGAATGTATTCCACCAGGTCGTCAGGATAATGGTAAGTGAATTGGCTTGTAGCGCTCTTGAACTGTCAAGCAAGATAGCATTTAGCATTAGGTAACGTAAAAAAGGATTTGGCACATGTCCGTCTTCCGCACTCCTTGCCCTGTTCCTAAAGGTTGACTATAGCGATTAAATTTGGTGAGAATTGATTGTGTATTCGGTTTTCAGCTAAATTGTCCAATTTAGAGTTTGACAAAGAGCGAAGTGCGCATTACGTTTGTGCACGCGTGAAAATCAAGTTTAAAAAAAAACTTGCTACCAAACAAAGCCGCTTGCGTAACTGTACACCTTAAAGCTTGCAAGCATTGTTTTAACGACTTTCAGCCTTAAGTGACAAAACGACAGGTGCACTTGGTACCATTTTTAGCTGTCCTAATGGATTTATCAGCAAAAAAAAACACCATTGCAAAGCTCGAGAAGACAGAAGTGTACGCTTGTAAACCTCCGTTCACTCTTCCCAATTTCCAGACAGAAAAGAAAGATCCAAACAAACGTACAAGAGGCACTTCGCTCATACATGCAACACTATTTATTCCCTCTGATTTTAATCTGATCATTCTAATTGGATGATCGCTTTTCCGCGCCCAATTTGAATCACCACCAGTTCGTGCACAGCCCTGTTGGCAGAATATTCTGGCAGTCTAAGTCTGCAAAGGAAGCAGCTTGTGTCTATCTTTCGTACTTGCGTTTTTGGCATTGTAGTGCTGAATCTTGTTGAAATTGATTGTGGTTGTTTTTGTTCTCAGGCAGACACCTTTGTTCACTTTAAAAAAGCATCTGCCTTGTCAGAACACAAAGATTCTCATGCTTAAGTTTTCTTTCTTTTCTTTTTTAATGCTAAGTGTTGGAAGCTTGCTAAGCCTGCCCTGATTTTTTTTTTTGTCTGTGATTTGACTCATTGCAGATTGTACCAAGCTCTCATGGGCTGCCAGTGCCAACCACTAAGTAACTGGTCACACTTTGAGGATGAAGTGGCTGCATGCTGCCAGCAAGACAATTTTTGCCCATGTAAGTTGTCCCTTTTTCCACTGCATGAGTACTTAGCTCAACGCGACTACTCGCTCTTGACCCCTTTCCCCTGTGAAAAGAAGAACTAACAAATTCCACAAGGCACGATTTGGTCAACAGATTTGTCGTCAGAGAAATACTGTCACATTTTAAGTTTCAAATGACAAAAATGAACCATTTACTTTACCCTCATTGTTCTCTAATAAAAATATATCTCCAGTCCTTACCATGATCAACAGGTAAATAACAAACTTTTTCATCATCCTTGTTTGTTCGCATTTGGTCTCATTATGACTAATGCATACCGAAGCGATTCCTTTGTTTTCTAAGCCTAAGTGGCCATCCCAAAGTGAAGTTGAATAGCGCCACGCAGGCTCATTGTAACGTTGCAGCTCTGCACTCTAATGCCTTTTTTTGCAAGTTCTTGTATAAGCCTATGGACTGAAATCACTATAATATCTGTAATGTACGGTAACTAATGGTTACAAAAACAAATACACTATATCATGACACTAAGTAGCCAGACATGGTAGCTAACTACAGTGGCAGCAACCCATCGCGCTAGCAACCATTTATCACACATGGTTTGCTGTTTTGAGGTGTCTTTAAAATGAACATTCTTCTGGTGCCTAAAAATCCCACCCGAAAGGAAGAACAGTACTGTCAAATGTGAGTTAAACTAGCATCTGTTGGGTTGCAAACCAGTAAACTGGCATTCAGACCAAAGAGCCAAGTTAGTTAGCATCCTGATCACATACCCTTATAGAAGTTGTAACGCCATCTGAGTTTGGAAGGAATCTTTGGAGATCAACCATGAATTAAGACAATAAAATCATTAAAAAAAATAATAATAATAAACATGGTCCACTGAGTACACTGTAATCTCACTTCTCATGCGATGCTACATACAATAACTGCACAAAAGCCGTGCCACTTGTGAGTGGGGGTGGAGTCATCATTCAAGAAGTGGGAGTCACAATTTAGAGTAGGAGAACTTTTGTGAGCATTTGACTGCTGCTTTCCATGGTGGACAAAATAAATACATACATAAATAATCAAACTATGAAAATCTGTTAAAGCTCAATGGCCGTATAGCATAAGTAGCTAGGGAATTGAATGTCCCATTGCAACACTGAACCTAAAATAGACTAGGTTCAATAATTATAATTTCAAATTTCTCATCTAATTTCCCTCATGAAGAATTAAGTATCAATCTATTAAATATTTATCCTTTTGTGGTCTCACTCTATTGTAGCATTAAAGGTGCATTGTGCAGTTTAAAAAGGTTATATTAAAGCTTTTTCTACATCATGCATGCGCCACCAACGCCCAGATAAGTACAAAGAGCCCTGACTGTTTTACTCTGACAGCATCCATCAGCTTTTATCTTCCCCTTTATAGTGTGCGAACCCTGCACACTCCACAGTTTCTTTAGGGAAGGGAGGGAGTTTTTCTTACCTCATTTGAAGTCATGTCTTCGTTTGTCAGCCGTGGCTGTCGCTTTAAGATCGTGCGTGTACTCGCACGCGCACCATGAACGAGCCTGACACAGATGCTGCAGTTACGTTTTGGGCCAGAGGTGGCAGTCGCGAGTAAATAAAGTGACAAAACTGCACAAATGTGTAAAAGTCAGAGAGTGTTCAAAGTTTCACATCATTTAATACACACAAAAAAAATGGTTAAATGAAACGTATCTACTGCAAAGCAGAAGTGGTTTACACAACTACATGTCTATGGTGAAGTAAACTAGCTCATTTACTATCACCTAGCAGGTCAAATTAATTGTACTCCCTCAGTAGGAGGTCAAGGATAGACACAGCCTGCCTCTTTCAGTCGCTTTACTGAACAAACACAAAGAAAACAGGGAATTAAGAAGCTCACGAGCTGCCAATGGTTACAACTCAAGCCGAGTCATTCGACACGCAAACTGGCTAACAGGCTAGCTGGTAAACAGCCAGCTAGCGCTACTCTCTCATCCACTGACTCAAAGGTCCTGCCTTTTTAAGCCACGGACATTGAAAGTCACAAATACTATATATGGTCGCTACTTTTAAATTTCGTCAATCGTGGGGCGGTGTGAAACATATCACAGCACAATCAATGAGGGTTAGGGTCTATATGCTTTTCATAACCACAATTGGGGATATAAAAATGCTAATCAATAATAATATAGGTGTTTGATTCATCAACTTTATGGCAATATTAAATCCAGTTGCCTTTAACACATAAATTTTGTAGAGCATATTGCAATTGATTGCAGCGTTATGATTCCTTCTTGATCATTCGGCATATATAGCATATAAACGGAGGTGGCTGACGTCCCCTGTGTCAACTACACTCATGCTCATCAGTCCTTGTCTATAATGCTAGCCAGCGAGAAACACTTTGTCGCTCAGTTGAGAGTCCGTTAAATGGCAATAGAGCCCTCTTATCGTTTCACTGCTTGCATTGCGGGGAAGGGGCAGGTAGTCCAGAGCTTCACATTATCCTGCGTTTTTCCATCTTCCGCTGTTTTTCTTCGGTGGCTTCTTTCCATATTTTTATCTGCAATCTCTTCTCTTTTCCCCCCCTTTCCACACGGAATACCATTCACAAGAACACCTTCTCCCCTTGGCTCCCAGGCAACTAAATATAGTGAGTGGCGCAGACAGGCTCGGCCTTGTAATGAATGGCAAGTAAAGTGGCGAGGAGCAGCACTAGCATGCGCACACAGATGCACACTAGCGTCACTGTGACAGAAAACCTCTGCATTCAGAAATATATATATATATTATCTGTTATGTGTGTGTATGTATATATGTATATATATATATATATATATATATATATATATATATATATATATATATATATATATATATATATATATATATATATATTTATTTATTTATAGAAAAAAAATACACAACCAATTCATTTAGGGAGGGCTTAAGAACATTTTAGGTAGGCTTGAGCCCCCTAAAATAGGTCTAACGATTGTGTAATATGACCTGTTTTTTGTTTGTTTGTTTTTTGTGGAAAGCTATCGCTATGGAAATAACAGCGATTTGGGATCCTACAAATTGGTCTGTAGAATTGTAAAATGATTCACAAGTAACACACATGCTCACACAGTATTCCTGGATATGCCATTAAATATTTGAAAAATGTCATTAAAGACGGCTTAAACAGCAGGGTTGGGTTGGGTCTCTTGTCTGTACTGCTTGCACTTTTATAAATGTCCTCCACCTCAATGATCATCTCGTCGGTGAAATAGTGAGAGTGAATTAGTTATTAAATTGATCTCCCAATGTCACTTTAAAACTCAATCAGCCATAAGTCAAATAATTAAAAGGTCCCAATTGGGCCACTCACCCAGAACGCCGAGACGATAGTTGATTGTGATGACAATGACGTTGCCGTAGCTGGCCAGGATGCTGCCGTCAATCATGTTGCCCGTTCCTTCCATAAAGGAGCCGCCGTGAATGTAAACCATGACCGGCTTTAACCCGTTCTCGTCGTGAATATCTGCAAATAAGACACACGTTCATGAAAAACAAAAGAAAGTCTTGAAATGTTGACTTTCAAATCCGGCCTTATTTCAAGTGTTTGGTTCTTGCGACGGTGACCAATACCAGCATTAGTCACCCTCTGGTGGCCATTTTACAACAAGAAACTAGAAATGAGAAGAATAGAAAATTGCCATTAGTTTAATGTAATTTATCGGAAAAATGCTATATTGGGATATAGAGTTGGCTTTTTTTTTTTATGTATCTGTCATTGTTTTGTTTTGTGTGGGGTTTTTTTGAGGCGGGGGGGGGGGGGTATGTAACAAAAGTACAAGTGGTATTGATACTTATATCGGAGTACTGGTATCGGTCTGAAAACTGGCCATTTTTGTCTGTAAAAAAATTAATAAATGATACCCCCCCCCCAAAAAAAAAAAGAATAAATACTGGCGGAAATGGTATTCATTGTAATAACTTTCAGTTGTAACCAACAGGGGGAAAAAACACCACAGATTTAGTCTGAACAGAAAACATTTGTTTGAATCTTTTTTTGTTTTGTTTGTTCAATAATCATTTCCACATGACAACAATGGGATGGCTCTGAGGCTTTAAATTCTTCTGCAGACTGATAAGTATTCCCAAACGCTTTAAGTCGACAATCTCAACATCTGTCTCATCTGCACGCGGCTCGGTCCATTTGTTCCTGTTGTTTAATTTGCAGTTAGGCCAGTTGTGATTAAACCTGGTGATTAGTTGATGGGTTGGCGGTGATTGTAAATTAAACAGCGTGTCTTTTGCATTAAACAAAATAAAATGAGTCGTCATCTTCCCGAGCTGATTCAGTGCATGCCACGGGCCGTTAAGGCCAGCTCTTACACACGTGAAACAAAATGAAAAAGGCAAATAGACTGTCTCTATGCTTGTCTTATGATGTGGTAAAACCGCTAGTAAAAAGTCTGCAGTGGTTTATTGATCCAAAGACATATTCATGACTATGAAAGCAAGAGGGTGGTCTTAGAACATGATGTTCTCATCTTGTCAGCGTGACCTTCATTGTAAAGGAACTAGACCACCTTTTACACAATCTAAATGTCTCTCTATTAAAGGTTACCCTCTGTATAACTTTATAAATGGGATGGATACACTGCTCACAATGAGTTAGGGATTTTGAGCTTTCGGGTGAAATTTTCAGGAAGAAGCTGAAATGGACTCTAACTTTTAAGAGGTGAACATATTTTGTTCTTCTCTAAATGTCTGAATACACATGCTTTTTTTTTTTACACATATTCCAAGGACGTCCATTTCTATGCCTTTCTCTGGCTCTTCTATCATTTCTCTTGCAACGTGCTGATGATACTCTAAGCTCAGTGGGCACTTTTCTCTGAGGACAACCTTCTGCTTAACTCGTTTTTCTTAGGATGTTTTTGTTGTGGTTTTTTTCCCTTGCTGAAAACCTCACCTAAGTGTTTGCATTTGGTCCATAAAGCCACAGCCACCATATCAGCATCCCACGTCTACAAATTTATATGTTCCTTAAATGGTAAGTCAAGTCAACTCAGGGCTCAAGCTTGCGAACATCAAATGACCAAACCCAGAAAACAAGTCAGCCGTGGTTGGTCAATTCCTGAGCCCTGAACAACTGTGATGTCATTTTCAGTAGGGTTGTAGGGATGGGCGAGTACTAGGGGTGTGCCCAAAAAATTGATTCTCGTAAGAATCGCAATTCTCATTTAGCACGATTCAGAATCGATTTTAAATGTCCCAAAATCGATTTTATTTAAATTATTTTATACTGTCTTCCCTTTGTTTGTATTGGGAGCGCTGTTCATGTTGTACCCGATTTGGCCACTTAAAGGCAGTGTGGTTCCACGCAGTTGTAAAGTTGTAGCCACATTAGAGAGTAGAAGAAAATAGTCACGATCAAGTCATTCCAATAAAAGTTGTTTTTCAGCGTGGAGCCGTTCTTTTGAGTGATAAAAGTGCCGCAAGTAGAGCACTAATTAGCATTAGCGAGTCAGACTGGAGTAGATCATTACGATCCCTTGAACTATCTATAAATTGAAGCAAAAATCATTGTCAATAAAATCATTTTGAATCAAAAATCGTTCTGAATCGAAAATCGATTCTGAATCGAATTGCGCACCGAAAAATCCGAATCAAATCGAATCGTGAGACATTCAAAGATTCCCACCCCTAATTTTCAGTAGAGTGGCAAAATGGCCAATCACAATGCTGTGTTTACGCTAGTGGTAGCGAATGGAACATATTATTGTAAAGAAAATATTGGACTTCACCTTCCCTTTGAGTTATTTATCTGTGTCAAGAGAATTAGGCTACTTTCAGAGCGAATTGAAGATTGCGAGTGTCATGTTTGGGTTCTGTTTGATTTTGTTTGTTTTCTGTCATGATCTGTTGTGTTCTGTTTTTCCTTATGTGTCTCCCTTGGTCTTGTTAAGTGTAATCCTGCCCTTCTCCGTGTCAACCAATCAGTGCCCTCAGCCACTTGTGTCTTGCCACAGGTGTGTCATGTTTTGTCATTAGTTTGTGTGTATGTTTAGGCCAAGTATACACATAGCCGGGTTTTTTATTTTCCTGCGGCTTGCCCTGTCATCCACACGTACGCGGGGATTTTTTTCATTAAAACGAAGGTTTCTAAAAATCCCGGCCAAAGTGAAAATGTGCGTATTTTGTTTTCCTCTATGCTTTTAATGAATAAAAAATGAATAAAGTCTTGTGTGCGCTGACAGCACTGATCCGCATATACACAGATCAGCGGCTGACAGTCCGTACTTGTGACGTATAGTGAAGTGACGAACAGTATTTGGCTAACTACTGCCACCTAGAGGCCTGGCATGCATCTAATTGTAGGCCCAATTTGTGAAAGTGGCGTGGCCAGATGGAGGCGTACTCTGATTGGATAGGATTTGGGGAATTGTTGCCATCTTAAGGTCTGGCATTATTATGAACATACTTAAAAGTGCATTAATGCGGTTAGCTGTGGATGTTTTCTTTTCTACAAACGTGGTAGTGTGGACACAATTTTTTCTACACCCAGAGGAGGGAAATATCTTTTTTTTTAATACCCTGCTGCATGTGTACATGGCCTTAGTCTCTTGTCTCGCCTCTGTCTGCGTCGATTCATTGTTGTTTTCCTCCGTTATGCTGCCAGTTTTTTTGCCTTGTTGTCCGCCCCACGTCTTGTATCGTTTGCCATTTGGAGTTCGCTTTTGTTTTGTTGAATTAAAATATAAAAAAAAATTTACGTCACCTCTACCTCCTTGCCCTGCTTCTCTGCATTTGGGTCCGCAAACCACCACTACAACCTGACAGCGAGGTTGGTGGCCCAGGCCGAGAAGACGTTTAGAATGGGCTTCGAGACACCAAACTTCATTTGATCTGCCATCCTATAATCATTTAGTAAGGCTTATTTTTCCTTTCTCTTGTTCTACTGTTTCCCTGTGTCTGATGCTAGCGTTTCAGTTCTTCCATTCATGTCACCTCCTACCAGGTGGGAAATGGAACGAACCAGGAGAATTCCCGGTGGGCCATTTCACTTTCACTTCACTTAAGGGCCAATGACAAAAAAAAAAAAAAAGGTCCCGTACCAGAGCTATATCGTTAGTGTTTTCTACCTTACCGTTACTGAGCACGGACAAAAGGAAGTGGCCAGGACAGGTTGAAAATGTCTGGCAGAAGAAAAAAAAATTGTTGGAGAAGGCAACTAACTACTTTTTTTCAACAGGCCCAAACAAGTGTTGTCCAACTATTTACAAGCTATATATCCGATTCATTTAACCTCATCATGATGATTTTTGTGTAAGCAAAAGATGGGAATGCAAGAAAGAAAGAGAAGGCAGCTAGTAGAGGGTTATTTTCATCATTTGCGATTAGCAAACATGCAGATAGAGAACATCTGATAATGATCTACAATGATCCATCCATCCATCCATTTTCTTAACCGCTTGTCCTCACAAGGGTCGCGGGGGCGCTTGGAGCCTATCCCAGCTGGCTTCGGGCAGTAGGCGGGGTGCACCCTGAACTGGTTGCCAGCCAATCGCAGGTCATCTACAAAGATATCCAGATAATTGGAAAGAATAGTGCATTGGTGTCATGTTGAGTGAGAGAGAAGGTCAGGGTGGAGCTTAATTGGCCATGGAAGAAGTTATGAGAGAGTCTTCACTGAATGGCGCATGTACACTCACACAGTATCTATTTTTTTTAAATCACCTGTAAGATTTTTTTTTAGGGAAATGTTAGATAACTTTGAAATGATTAAAAACAAAAAATATGCAGTTCTGCTATATTTACTAATAATATAAATTGTAAATTTTTTGGGGATGCATAAATGAATCACAGTTTTTCCTCACTATTCTCTATCAACATTAGGCCATATAATCTTTTTTTTATTATTGTTGTTGACAGAGAAAGAAAATAAAGTACAAAATAATGAACACAATAGGCTATATAATCAGATGTATGCTAGATTTCAATGTACGATGCAATGCAAACAACTATTATGATTCATGGGCTTAAGTTGTTTCATGATGATCACTCTACAGTCATGACATCACAGCGTCTGCACTCTTTCCAATGCCATGCGATACAGATGAGTCAAATGCCGAGAGGAGACGAAGAGACAGTATCCAGTGATACAGCAGAAGCCAAGCACAAGATCGCAGAGCCTCGGGCAACTGCCAGTGTAGGGGAAGATGCAGCTCGTTTTCATTATTTTTCTTCATCCTAAAGCACAGTAGCGATGTGACAAGTTTTCACATCTACCGTGCCACCAACAGCAGGTGGTTGACGAACAGTGGGAAAAAAAACCATTCAGTGTGTACAGCGTTTCTCCCCACTGCAACGACGGCCCTTTCATAAATGGAGGTATAAAGTGAAGGCATGGAAACCTCATCATTAGCAGAGCATGAAAAGATTTACAGATAGTGCTGGTGCTTACTTTCAGACGTAACAAGGAAAAACCTCTTGACTGGAAAACAAATGGCTTTTCAGTAGATGAAGAACCGTCATTTATGTGATAAATGTCATATTCAGAATCAGCTTGAGCGTCATTGCACAGGGAAGAATCTCAAATTTGCTTGCTTGTGCAGCTTGCATGATTTAAAACAATATATCAACAGTAATACCTCAAATAAAAACAAATGTATCAAAAATACCTAAACCAGATGACACAAAATTGCATAAATTACAATAAAGAGTACAAAGGTGTATTTGAGTTCAGCAGTAGTCCTTGTCATAGTCTCGTTGGTGCAAAACAAAAAATAATACTACATTTTCCTAAATTTACCCCTCTCAATATACTTACTCATTTTAAAGTTTCTGTGTTAACCGTTAACCGGAAACTAATTTGCCAGTCACTTGCAAGTTCAGAATTTTGTAAGGGACCCGGGGTCCATTTCACAAACCAGGTTTAGTGACAACCCTGAGTCTGTTAACCCTGAAATGCTTGAGACTCCGAAATTTTCCGTTTCAGAAATTGAGGTAACTCTACCCTGTTTCATAAAAAGAGGTAACTTAAGCTCTCGGTCAGTTACCGTAGTCAGAGACTCTATGAACCTAACCTGGTCAGTTGCAGGTTTATCTCAATGAACCTCGAGTTTCTTACTATCTCGACCACACATGTCATTTGATTTCCTCATTCTTTCAGTCAACTGACGAGTTTTGGCGTAACGTAGTGCTGCCATCTGTTATTAAAAAAAAGTCTATAGGACTATATTAAAAGTTCACTTTTTTCATCAACATGGCATGTCCTTTTGACAATGATCCCGTTGATGGAGATGCAATGTGAAAAGCGAATTGTTTAACCAATTTAAGATTATAAATTGAATTGTTGACCAACTTAATAAAATGGCTTTATTTGGTAACACACGATTGAATGAAGTTAATCCAAACTGAATAAAATTTAATATATTCACTTTGGTTTAATTTAATTCAATCGTGTGTTACCAATTGTAGCAATGTTATTAAATTGGTCAACAATTCAATTTGTAATCTTACATTGATTCAACAATTCGTCATGAGATGGTTATCAGGCCTCACATAGATGTTCTGGCATTTTCAGACAGTGAGTGGTACCGTTTCACAGTCCATCATCTACATACACAACTTAATCCGTCCTTACATTTACAACATTACCAGTTGTAGTCATGCGCTCACATGCCAGCATATATTGTGTATTGCGCTACGTTTTTTTTCTTCTTAACTGTTTGAAACAATGTTTTTATTAGGGATGCACCGAAACCGAAAATGTAAAATGTTTGGCCGAAAATCGAAACGCCCCCAAAAATGATGCCAATTTTTACTATCATTGCATTTATTATAATTCATCAAAATTACAATATTATTATAAAATATTTATTTAGCACTACCATTTTAACAAAGCACAATATAAATTGAAATGTGCCCACACTGCAGACATGTTGGCTAATGGTACATTAAACACCAAATGAGGGTTGAGCATTTTCTGGCGGTGCGATTGCACTTGTCAATGCAGTTCGCAGGCGGGCACGGATGCATGCGGCGGGACAAGGAACGGTGCACTTAAAATCGGCACATTCACATATTCACCGTTTAAAAATAAAATACTTTTGCTCGCACCAGCTAATCGGCTTCGGGAACGGACTGCAAAGTCACACAGTCCTGTACAGGTCTGTCTCCACCCGGAGAAAGCGGTAAGTGTTGACGCAATGACCCCGGGAGCTGTTGCGACCGACCGATGCAAACTCACACGGTGAAAAGCCAGAGAGAAGCGGCTTGCAGTGTTTTTTTTGCTTGCGTCACCACAACATCCTATTTCAGCTATATTTTTACGGCTTTAATTTTATTTCGGCCGAATGTGGCTATTTTTGCCATTTTCGGCCGAAAAATTTCGGTGGCCGAATATTCGGTGCATCACTAGTTTTTATTATTTTATCTTTATTATATGATCCTAAATTGCGGTCAAGTGCGCTTCACATGTTAAAATTCACCATATGATCGCATTCATTTAAGATTTCCAATTCGGGAGGGGTAAAATAACGGGAAAGCAGACGGCAGCGCCGCTCTCTGCCTTCCCGTTGCCATGGCGACTCGTCCAATCGGGGCTCCATTGATGCAATCTTTTTAGAGAGGTGGTGCACTATCTTAACTCCAGGTGAAACTACTCGTTGATCAAACTAACTCAAATCAGCTGTCCTGGAACCAAAAATGCTGATTTTGCCATCTCAAGTTCAGGGTTAGTCTCAGTTTGTTAAACCTGCTTTGTGAAATGGACCCCTGGTGTCCAGACTTTCTGTTGTTGTGTGTTGAGTTCTTCAGTGATCCAATTGTTTTTTTCATCCGAACACTTTGTTGTTCATGTACCCCCAAAGAAAGGAGTCAAACATGTCTTCATACTTCACAGGCCACTTGGAGAACACTTGGAGAACACTTGATCATGTTGACCAGCGCCATCTGTTTGGTTGCTGTTCTGATTTTATTCTCCACTATGTATTATAACAGAAAGTGGCAAGTCATTGTCACCAATAAAACAAAATGCACTGCATCTTCCTACTGTTACAAAGCCGTTCGCTATGAAGGATCACAGGGATTTCCCAACATAATCACTATATAAAGTATTTGTTGTCATTCTGTGCGACATGCTTGTGTAATCACAGACACACATCACTCAATTGTTTTCCTCTCCTCAGACACAGGCTCAATTTATCGTCCTAAATCCCTCATCCGATGACAGGCCGGAGGCTATAACATCAACATTATGCCCGGCCTGTGTCAGGTGTTTGAGTATTTCAATAAGTGAGACATTTCTATTTATGCTGATTTTGTTCTTTTCCCACTGACGGGCAATAAAACACGCACAGCTAAATGGGCCTTGGGTGTAGCCCAGCACTCATAAATGGACCTTGGATATCCAAGCGGTTGTCTATTTAATGGATGCAAGATAAAAAGGCGACTGCAAATGGATCCTTTGAGGTATAATATACTTATTATGACTGGATTTTGCTTAATACTGTAAATATATAAAATACAGAGAGGTTTCAGTTTTGTGTGCAAAATGGCGGAATGGACTAGATGATGCGTTGAAGCTGTGTTCTTCTCTGTTGGGGTTTAATTAAAATTTAAAATGTAAAATCATTCAGGATTATAGTTCCATTGATAAAATATAAAACATTTAGGAATTATAATGCAAGTGTTGCATTTATTTAATTGTATTTCTTGCTGATTAAGATAGGCAACAATAAGTGTTATATTTTTCAGTTATTAGTTGATTTGTTCAAAATTATGTTTGTGTTTTGTTTTCTGCACATGTATGGAACCGGGGGGGGGGGGGGGGTCTTCATTCATTCAATACCCATAATCGCAATTAAAACATTTTGCATTACAAGGCATGGCACTGAATAAGGTAAGCACAAACTCCACTTTCAGCAATTAGACGGAAATTATGCCATTTTTAAAATGTCCACTTACTTTTTTGTTTTTACTATTTTCAAATGTCATTTAAAATACGGTAATAGCTAAAACAACATTGTCTTTATTCACTTAAAATTTTTACATTCTTGTGGTAACAGTAGAGCCTTGAGATAGGAGTTTAATTTGTTCCGTGACCACCAAAAAGAAAAAGAAAAAAAATGCTGTAATGTTGTTTTTATGGTAAAAATAGCAATACTGTACTTTATGTAAAAACATGGCAATTACATAATTACATTTACAAACAACAAACACTTTTTGTCACACTTTCAATTCAATGGCTATTGTGCTGCTCCTTCTGGTATGCCTGCCTTGGCAAGCTGAGGGCACAATAAGACTAGCCTGGAAATCATGGGTTCGAACAACACAACATAGATGTGATTTGTTACATATATTTGTGTTGATTAACTTCTGCTTATACTTATTTTTAAAAAAGTTGCTTGAATCATTGTGGTGTAAATAACGTTTTTGTGAAAGCAATCCTGGATATTCTATAAATCAGGGGTCTCAAATTCATATTAGTTTAGAGGCCACATGGAGGAAAACCAAGTGGGCCGGATCGATAAAATCATTGTATATAACTTAAAAACATTCTGCGTCAATTATACACAGATTTTTGCTTTTTGCGGGCAACGCTGAAATTGCGGGACTCAACTGTAAATACATTGTTCCAAAAAATAACACAAACGTAAGTAGGTCACGGCAACACTTATATGAGTTTCGGTCGTGTTATATCTACCTGTTTTATATTTTGTATATTGTTCCCAGAATGCATTGTGTGGCGCATTTAATGAAGTTATTAGGACGTCATATGTGTTTGTGATACCAGTTGTATTTAGCATGTTTATATTGGATATATGTTGGTCTGTTTTGAATTTTAATTTTTTTCAACAAACATTACGTTAAATGTAAAATAATGACATTCAGGACAATTCCATGTACAAGTTGCACTGTTCATCTGAGGATTGCTTGTGAAATTACAAATGTATATGTTTTGATTGTGGCTGGCTGATTAATTAGTCCGACGTTACTCCAAAAAGTTTTTGTACAAAATTTCACCGGCCGTATTAAACCCCTTTGCAGGCCTGATCTGGCCTGTGGGCCGTATGTAATACCTCTGCTGTAAATATTAATAATATAACTTAATTGTTTGAATGGGAAATGTTGTTTTGAAAGTTGACCAAAATCTAAATGATACCCCAATTTTCAAACCAAATCAAAGTTCATCTAGCGCGATGGGATTGTTTTTTCCCACAAAAAGCCTACAGCGCACTTTCCTGCATGATTACACTGTACTTGTGCTGACTGGCCAGCGATTCAGTCACTGTTCACGCAATGTACATAATCACAGTCATTACTGTAGTGACTAGGAGTGACAATGAAACACCACTTGAACATACTAATTTACAGTGTCACAGAGAATGTAGATTTTATACACAAATGGTGTTAGTCCGTTGATCAAGATGGAAAAACAAAAACACGTTAAATTACATCGTTTAAGGTTTATTTCCTGCCAAAAATTCATCCCTCTTGACGTTTTACAATTAAAGACCTGTAAAGTGAATTGATTTATTTATTTGTGCACACTGTCCATGCCTGGCGCCTTGAATTGAGATGTGAAACAACCGTTACAAACAATCACCAAATTTGGATATTTGGATTCCAGTGACTCATAACGTATTGTCGAATGTACTGTCACAGGAATGTTTGAATGGCAAGACTAATGTGTGTGGCATATCCTATGTATGATAACGCGGGGGAGTGGACATGACAGGTGTGCTGTATTCGAGAGCTGACACCCAGAAGTGTTTGCGTATGTATGGGAATGCTTAGCTAGCTAATGAGCATTAACGGCAACTGCGAAGCAGTCAGTCAATAAAGCCATCTCGGCGGTGTATCATCAACACGCTTGTCGTTACTTCGCTGTTGGCCTCTCACGCTGTCCTCGCAACAAAAGGGTTTGCAAACTTGGATGCTGGACCGGAGAAACGAACTCCCCCAGGTTATAGCTTAGCAGTAGCTAGCTGGTACGACAGAACACGGATGAAATGAAAGGCTAAAAAACAGGGAGAGATGCTGGAGATTAAAGTAAATGATTTTAAACTAACCCTAACATTCTGTAGAATGTAGCAGCGGTGTACACTGAAGATACTATTTCAAATAGGTTGATATGTGGCTTTGGACAACGTATGGTGTAGATAAAACACTATATAAGTGCACTTCATTTACCATTTTATTCCAATTGGATTTTTCATTTGCAGAACTGTGGCCTGTTTTGTTTTTTTGTTTTTTGAGTACAATGAGTAACTCATTCCAGCTGTTTCGGAAAACTCATTCGTTAATGTCAACACAAATAGCAAAGGCTGATTTAGGATGCGAGTCCAAGCTCTACTACATACATCAGGGCTGTCAACAGTCACGCATTGAGCGTGACACACACGCATTTTTCATTCTCACGCTCTCACGCTTTACTTGAATTTCTCACGCTAAGAAAAAGTATCTTTAACCAGGTTTTGAAAAACTAATTTCCAATTCAATTTTAATCATTGATTTTAAGGTCTGGCCAAATGGGAAAAACTAAAATGTTCTATTCAATTTTTAATTCATGTATTGTATTTAATTTAAAGGTGGGGTCTTTAGTTTTGACCATTTGTGTTTGTAAACAAACAATTCAAAACTGACTCCTCCCATGGCTTAACCTATGGCTCAACCCCCCGCGCTTCTCGTCATCATTGCGCCTGCCTTCAGCGACCATTTCATGTGTATACATCCAGTTTTTAAGAAGTGTTTATTTCTGAGTGAAAACTTAAGACCCCACCTTTAATAAGTGTAACTTTTGTATCATGCGGTCACGTGACATAGCGCACTCAGCCCATCGTGGAATGCGAAAGCGGCTGGTTGCGTGTCGTAGCGACACTGGGCTGGTGAAAGTTTGCCACAGGCAAGGCCGCTTCAATGCACGGGCTTACCTGGGCTGCAGCCCAGGGGCCTACAGTCGTCAGGGGCCAATCAGAATCATTAGAATAAATTTTTTTTGAAAAGACAATTTGTTGATTTTTCTGTCAATCATGCATGAGATAACCAACCTGCCTATCAGAGGTCTTAACAGTTTCATATACTATTGTGCCCCTTGTTCAACTTTCTGTCAGTCACTTCGCCGCTGTACTAATTTACTAACCACGCCCACTCCGCCAGGAGGGGATATCAAAACAGTTAATGGCGAGCGAGGACAGACAGCTATGTCACCGAAGAAAAAGTTTTAGAGCGGCGCTCAAAAAAAGGTTAAAAAGAAAAAAGCGCCGTGACAAAGAGCTAATGGGCCAAATTCCCAAGCTCACTGGGTTTTTAGGACACAAAAACACGGGCTTTGGCGAAGAAGGAGCAGGGGAAGTAGGAGGTGAGACGGGCCTAATCGGCAAACGGGCCGCCACGACGACACCTGAGGCCGTCGCCGCGGTCACGACCACCACCAGCTGCAGCGACAGCGCCCAGCCAGTCCGGGGGAGGAGAGCCCGGAGCATTTGGCGGAGGAAGAGGACGACAAAGATGAAGCCACTCCTCAAGAGGATCCGGTTCGTCCTGCTGTAGGAGGGGACACGGACTCGGATGACCCTCATGACACACATCCTGCTCGATGGGGCAAGACAAGGTGCGTGCATGCTTGGCTAGAATTTTAAAGACCAGAGATGTTTTTTTCTCCAGAACACACTTTACACAAACACTTACTAATGGGGAAAGTGTGCAAAGAAAATGTCTGTGCAATTCCCTTCAAAGTGGCAACAAATTTTGCTTTGCTTGGAGTTTTTCACTCTGGAGCCAAAGTCATATTCATGAAATGACTGCATAGCTTGCCATTACGATAGTCATTTGTTCCATGCTAGTAAACATAGTAACATAACATCATCACAGCGTTTCAATTTAGAACGAACTGTGTAAAAATAAGTCAGTTAGCGTGATAAACACGTTTTATTAGGTATATTGTCCCCCGGTATGAGCGTAGCATCTCGTCTCAGAGACTCAGCCAGCGACACAGCTTTTAAACCAGCCCCGGCGTAAGGAGGAGAGACGGCATTGACTACATAATGATACAGGTCGTGCGCTGTGAATTCCGGCAAAGTCGGCGATTTAATTAACTTGGTAAAAACGGCATGCAACGGAAGGTAAGGGGCTGTTTTTAAACTAGCGATCTCCAACTAAAGTAAATATCGCGCTCTATGAGCCCCGACTAAATGTGCAACTTCAACTGACAGGCAACTTTCGGTTGAAGTAATAGATTCCATGGCTCGATGGGCAATAATAACTTTTAATTTGTAAAATAACAGTCGCTAAGTCACTAAAATGCTTCGGGTCGCGTCCACTTCCATTCAACAATCATTTCCTTCCACCGTCCGTCATAGGGCCGTCACGTGATCACGTGACATCGGTGCAAACGGTCAATATTGGGCTACACGAGAGTCGTTACCCGCCGCCCCGTTCATACATTACATTTACCGTATTTTCACGTAAGCGAGCCGCTTAACTGACTGTGTGGGAGCATTTCCGCGGGCACGCGCCACCGTTCGCTTTTGGACGGAGCGTTGATCAAACAATTAACTTTTAATTGGGTTGTTAAGCTCTAAAACCAAGCACAAAAGAAAAGAAAAGAAAAACTGCTGACCAGTGCGGGAGGAAAACGGGGCAGGGAGAGAGGAGAAGCTGCCGGAGAACTTGCGACCAAGTAGAAGTGAGTCGCTACAGGGTCGATTTGATAGATGGCTCAGCGAGACAGTCAAAACATCGCTGGTGCAGTGTATGTAATGTATGTATAAGTATTGTACACATTTATATTTTCTTATGTTCTAAGACAATAAAAAACCTTATTGCCTTTTTTTAAAGACTATTCTATATGTTAAAATGAAGCAATGTCTGATGACTTCATGTTTAAGCAGTTACTCAGTACTTGAGAATTATTTTCAGCGAATTCATTTTTACTTGTACTTGAGTGATTTTGTTTGATGACTACTTTTTACTTTTACTTGAGTAATATTATTTTGAAGTAACGCTACTCTTACTTGAGTACAATTTTTGGCTACTCCACCCACCTCTGGTCATGTGATACTTCTTTAAATATGATTCATCAAGTGAAATGACATGAAGTGACTTATTTATATGATTGTGTATTACTGTGTGGAAAAGTTTGAATGTAAATGAAGTGCTTTAGAGCCCAGTCTCTTGGTTATTATTTTATTTATTTATTTTATTATTAGAGTTACTGTGGTGAACCTCTGTCAGACAAAAAAAATAGTGTGCCTTGCGGGAGGTTGGCAAAAGTGACAGAACATCCACCAGGAGATTTTAAGTTGAATCAACATCAGTACCGGATTATTAATTGAACCTGCTTTTATGCAGTCCGGGTGTGATGGCAAGATATGAGCCTATACTGGACCTAAAATCAGGAGACTGAGAGACTGAACCAAAACTAAACCTTGAACCTTCACTGGTCGGGCTGGTAGGAGGCTGCATCTTCGTGCAGCCGGTTCTCTTTATTATTTTTAGTTAAGTTAAATATGGCTGACGGATTGGTGCATGCGTAATTTACTGATGCTCATAAAGAAAATTTATTACGGAAGCACAGTTAAAATAACTTCAGTGGATTGATGATTACAGTTTAGTTTGGTTTGAAATAATTGACGATTAACGATGACTGACGCTCAAAATTCATTGACTCGCCCACCTCTGTTTTCTTGCTCTTGCAACTTACTCATCGTCCATTCATTTATTCAACACATTCACTTCTCAACTCTTGGACTATTTTTCTGAACACTAAAAAATTTGCTGTCAATTGTTGAACTGTCCATTAATACAGACAATTTAATTTGTGCTGTTGGGTTACTACGGTCCAATAAAGGTTACATTGAATGCTTTTTTCCTATTGTTTATTTTTAATATTGTCTGTCTAATAATCCACGATGCCAAGGTTTTCAGTTTCTCATTCTCCACTGCTAGAGTTGAATCTTTTCTCCAGAGTCTAGCCCAACATCACAACCATATCGTTATATTTTTCTGTACGTACCCTGTACTCAATAACTGTCTTGCACATGGGATAATATACTTGCTTATACTACTGGGGGGCAGGCGAAGGTGTGTGTGTGTGTGTGTGGGGGGGGGGGGGGTGATTAAAGGGATACTTGACTCATTTAGCTATTTTCAGCAGTAAGAAGATAATATTTTGTCCAGAATTAATTTGATAACTTTCTCATGGACAATTAATATATTTACAAACACATTTTTCCACTTGCTGTCGACTGAAGATGACATTACGCGTGCTGAGGAAATAGGTAACAACCAAAGAAAGAGTTTCGCCATGTCGGGTTTGCAAGATGAGCCGTGAAGTATGTCGTATTCAATTGTGGAGATATTAAACTACTTTTTCGCCTTCATTGGCCTCAGTAGCCTATAGTTACCTGGTACAATTGCGACGTGCAGTTAGCTAGCTAGCTATGCCTACGCCCCGAAAATACAAGCCAAGATGAGTGACTAGTAGACATCTCCCTAAAGGAGACTCGGTTGCCACACAGCTTGCAGAACCTCCTTGCTAGTGCCGACCCATGCAGAAGAATGTGCAGTGAGCATTGCCAGTACAGACCAATATACATAATTTGTTTTTTAAAAGAGAGAGGGAAAAAAAAGAAAATGGAAAATGAACAACTGCCCATAATAATTTGATTCAGAAATGTCAGCGCTTTTTCTGGCCACTTGCCCATTCTCCCTACTGAAGAGGGTGACCTTTAACTAAAACGTCTTCTATAGCTCCCCTACAATGCAAGAAAGACACCTCGGTAACTTGTGTTATCGTCATGCAGAGAGGAGCTGGGTTAGAAAATGAGCATTTGGTTTTGTTGATTTGAGGATGCAAAATAAAATGCAGAGCTTTTTTTGTTGTTGTCTATCTTACACAATAAAAAATGATTTAATGTGATTACTGGGATGTTTTTTTGGGAATGAAACAAAAAACATAAAGTAGGAGGAGGTTTTCTGCCATGCAATGGAGTTAGGCTTTTATTTTGCTGGGCAAAAAGATAAAGAAAAATACCTTGATCACTGCCACCATCATTACTGTTGAAATCTGCACCTTTTCTGTGATAGTTCGCTCCTAGTGTTGAGGAAAAACATAAAAGAAAATGCAAGAAGATGTCTGTAATTTTTAATAATGTAGCTGTGATGTTATTTGAATGTGCAATTACATTTGTGACACTTCACACACAAATTGCGTTTCAGTTAACCGCGCCGTGCCTGACAGAGCAGTAAAGTGCAGAAAAAAAAGAAAAACCCAAAAGTGATTTATTTTCCCCTTGATTTGTTAAATGCAAAAGTAAATTGCGAAAACAACTTCTCGTTTGATTTTTTTCACAGTTGAAAGGTTGCAACTGTCGTAGCCGCACAGCAAGCCAGCAAGTTGATTGCTGCTGTGAAAAGAACAACAAGGCTTGTCAGTGCCCATGATTTACATGGACAGCATTATTACAATATTTACAGAAAATTGTATTATGCAATTCTGGGAAAATATTGAAATGAAGTCCTTTATGTGCGTATCAATGTACAAAAGTCTCATGAGGCACCACGTAGTCGTTAATTAATCAATCAGAGGCTTCATAGCCGCATAGATTTCCTTCTGCTTCCTGTACTAGTAACATTTTTGTCTTTTTAATATCTGCAGTCATGTTATGGTCCAAGCAATAACATTAAAATAACAATAACAACAGAGTCACCACCAGACATATTCAAAGGTACACTTGCCTTGTACTACGTCTGACCTTATTTTCATGAGCCTCACTTTTGCAAGCTGAATATTGTCGGTATGATTCTTTTGGTCCACTAACATCCCACGAGAAATTTCAGCACAGAGTATAGCCTACACGATGGCCAAATATTGTTTAGTAGAAATTCAAGATATCATTTTGCATATGGGTAATCACAATTAACGGCCATAAGTAAATGCAAAATGTAAACTCTACGAAACAACCCAATTTCTTCAAGCGGCGTTTATCTAAAAAGAAAAGAAATACAGCATCTCACATAAAGTGGCCAGTTGCTCCCGAGGGGATCCTGTGAAGTTTTATCTTTACCTCATAAAGTTCAAAAAGATTACTTGCTTTGACTGAGGCAACACCTTTCTTCAACACCTATGGAAAAAACGTAATTTGCTTCCGGAGATTCCTTTAAATAAATCACGAGCATGGCTGGAACATGATGGTAATCGAGAAGTGACAAACCTGAGCAAAATTGTGTGAAGATTCTTTATTAAGCCGACACTCACCCATCTATTTCCTGTACGGCTTATCCTCACTTGGGTTGCAGTCAAGCTCAAGCCAATTTCAGCTGACTTTTGGCGAGAGGAAGGGTACACCCTGAGCTCGTCGGCAGCCAATTGTAGTGCACGTATAAACAAACAGTTCAACAATTTAGAATCTTCAATTCACCTCATATGGTGCAGGTTTTTGGAATGAGAACGGAAGCAGGTGTACACAGAGAAAGTCAAGTCAAAGGTCTTCTTTGCAATATGTTGTACGCACCCTTTCTAGTCTAAACAATGTATTCTGATTAATATTGTATTTGTGGAATATTAATTAGGCAGAAAAATCCTATGCATCTCAGGGGGCGGCCATTTTGCCTTGTACATACTGTCCATTGAAAATGACATCACAGTGCCTCAGGCCTCAGGTAACAACTGTCACGGCTCACGTTTTCTGGGTTTGATCGGTGATTTCATTTTTTTTGTAAAAGAGAAAAAAGACAATATAATACAATATTCAAATTCAAAGTAAAAGAAATGAAAGGGCACAAAAAGAAGTAAAACGTGTTTTGTCTGCCCCTGATCAACACAAAAAAAACCAAAAAACACAACAAAAACACAAAATGCATGACAGCGAGCGGTCAAGACGCTTTCAGTGTAACAATACGACAAAATAATTCAAAATAAGTCAACTGCATGTCCTTGTGCTATATATACTTTTGCAGTAATTGTGCTTTTATACATTTCTTAAAAATACAAATAGACAGAGAATATTTTGTGTTACAATCCAGATTGTTCCACAGACTGACACCTCGAGTTAAAATACATCTTTCTTTTTGTTTTGTTCTATATTTAGGTTTGGAAAAAATGTCTCTTCCTCTGAATTTGTACTCACTTTCCCCTTTTATAAATTTGGTTTGTTTATGGTGTAGATGCCACGGACTTCCGACTTCCGGGTTGTACACACATAAGCGCCGTTTCCGGCCACTGCTGGCCGCGTTCCAACACTCGCACCCCCACCGCTGCGCCCCCCAACCGCGCGCTCCCGCTCATCGGCGGGATGGCGTCTCGGCTATCTGAAATGCTTCGGACACTGAGACAGACACTACACGCACGCAGCCTCGCACCCGTCGACGGGAACGCGCAACCGAGGGGCACAAAGGCGGAAGCGCAAGTACTGGGACGCGGCCCACACGTGGCAAACCGGAAACGGAAACAAAGTTGATGGGTGAAAACCCGGAAGTCGGAAGTCCCGCCTCCTCCGTGGCATATAGTCCATTGACTGGTAAAAATTTCATGATGGGCTTTATACAATATTTTAAGGCGGTTAAACTCCATCGATTCATAACATTTTGATGACGTTTGCAAGCCGAGACGTGATTGGTCGTTATCTGAAGGCCTGAGCAACTGTGATGTCATTTTCAATTGACAGCAAGGCAAGAACAAGAAATGGCCGCCCCTTGAAATTGATCAAAACTGGTAGATTTTTCTGCTTTATTCATATTCTACAAATCTAATATTAATCAGAATGCTAAGTTTAGACCAGTTGGGGCGCATAGAATATATTATTGTAAAGAATGTTTTGACTTGACTTCTCCCTCCCCGTCTATATTGCAAGCATGAAAAGGATGAACCGCAAAATGGTGGGAGGATACTTTAACCAGGTGATGAAATAAACACCTGCGCCTCAAAAAAATGATCGCTTCTCATGATTTTTCTCTTTTCTTCAAGGCGTGCTACAACTGAAATAAACACATTAAAAAACGACTGCTTTATATCTAAACACAGCAAAAGTACAGAGAATAAATATCGATTTAAGAGTTCTCAGCCTTGTCTTGTAACCATAATTTCAGTTTGTGACTGCTTTGGCCCAGGGAACAAAGGTTGACACGGGGGATGACGAATCAGAGACCGAGGTTGCTCCATACAACGTTAAACAATGGTCAGTGGAATGATGCTGAGTTTACTCTCATTTAAATCAATAGGTGGAAAGAGTACTGTAAGTCAAAGTCAACAAAATAGTATGCAAGATTTCATTTTTGTATTATTCTGTATTGCACATTTGGTTTGTTGTATGCGATGTACTTGAAACGCACACACTTAATCAGAACTGGACACAGCCTTAAGGAACGCCTCCACGTGTTTGACTTTTTCTTGAGCTTTTCTTTTGCCTTTGAGTGTGACAGCGCTTGTTTTAGCGTTGTCACTGCTCCGGCTCTAAAGTGGACCTCAGCGTTCAAATCTCCACTCAAATAAAGAATGAATGTCACTTAATCTGTCAATCCACTTGAGATGTGACAAAACTTGAACTCTTTCCCTGATCCTTGACTGACAGGCTATTACAAAACATCGCTGGGTGGGTAAATAAAGGATGATGGGAGGTGAAGGGAGCACTTATTGTATATTGGAATGGACTTGTCTGTCCCTGCTGATCTTAAAAACATTGCTTTTGACAATCTCTCTGCCACTACGTTGACACAACAGCAAACTATCTGACAAAATTGTAGCTCAGCATATTAAAAGTCCGATAACTGTTCAACATCACAACCAAAAAGGTTTCCTTCTTGCAAAAGTTCTCAGGCCCTCCTTGACCTGCCAGCTCCCCCGACATCCACCCAAATCTGCAGCTACATAAGTCAACAAAGGTGACTGAATTATTCTAACCAGAGAATCCGGGGTCATAGACGACAAAATGTTTAATAGTGGATAACAACACAGTGAGTTGCTTGTGGGGAAGTTGCTAAATTAGTCTTTTAAACCTTTGAACCCTAGCTCTTAACATTGTAAAATTCCCAGGAATGGACAGACTCTGCCTGTACTAAGCTCCAGAAATGGTTCTTTTTTTATATTAATATTAAATCTAATTTCAGATATAAAATCAAGAAAGAAAACAGTTTTGCATCGTGGGATGCAAGTGCAAGCGTTAAAAGACCATCCAGCCTCTAAAAAAATAAAATCTTGGACCTACCGTCCTCAGTGGGCACATAGACGTTCAGGTAAAGGCAGTCTTCGCTCTGCTCTTGAACGTAGCTCACCAGTGTATCCAAGTTGGCCGTGAACCACACGGGGAGCATATCATTGTGTAGGAAGCGATCTTCCAAAAACTGAGGACAAACGGGAGCAAACTGAGTAGCGTTCCTGATGCCCGGCCAGGACATCGGGGGCTCCGGTGCCTGAAACCTGCGTTCCCCTGTTGGGGCCAACGCATAAGGGATCCCCAAATACTGTTCCACTGGTCCCAGGATCTCATTGGGTAAAGTGACTTTGACTCCTCGCAACTTTCCATAGTTGGTGGTGACCACAGGGTATTGTGGACTCTGGATTGCGAGCGCACAGATGGACATGAATCCCATCCAGAGCAGCAGGAAAGCCATGTTGGAACGCATCCATGAAAGGCTTCTGCCAGCAGACATGCTCCTGCTGTGTTGAGCCAAGTCTGCAGTGGTTAAAGTCCACCCTCGGGTGCCTCGACGCCCCTTTGGTTCTTTCTCGTCCTCAGGCTAAAAGCTGGGAGGCAGAGGCAGCGTCTTGGCAAAACAAGGTGGCATTCTCAGAATTTCCCATCCTGAGTCGCTCAGGTCCGGACATCCAGAAGAGAAGATGATCTTGGACGTGGTTGCCTCAGCTCCAGCTTGATGGGAGCCTGAAATTGGAGGGGGAAACGTGAGTGACATGACTTTTGGTTTGAACCCTGCTTAAATGCTAACAAACAAACATGTATTACATCTTACATGTATTAAGTTGATTAGATGTGATTCTATGCCAGTAACGCTGAACACTGAAAATGTGTTGAAAAGGACGCAAATTACATTAGTAGCACTTCCTAGCCCCCCACACGCACACACACCAAAAACAATTGACTTTTTAATGAAATGCTACACAGGTGGTCTTCAAAGTCAGTGCAGGACATTGCATAAATAGGCAGGACATCCGGCTTAACATCAGACTTCATTTAAGGACAAGCCAGTGCCTTTTCAAACGTGATCTGAATCTGATGCCGTCTGAGACGGAACCCAGGATAAGCAGAGCCACTCAACTTGCTGAGTCATCCTGGATCTGACATCAGATCAGTCAACACGACTGCCCATGTCTAATCTCGATGATTACTTTGACTTTGAAGTGAGTTATTTGAGGCGGAATCATCTTGACAATTCCAGATGTTGTCAGGATTAAGGTGGAGAATAATGAAGAAATTTCGGGACACAGATTTCTTTAATGAGCCTGGTTTTATTTTGGTAACAAGCTTTTTTTCTGAGGGAAACGTAAAAAAATGGCGTGTGCTCTCTTTTTGTCTGTGTTCCATCTTATAAAGCTGGAGAGTCAATACGTAATTTTTACTTCTTGAATATGGATGCCAGAGTGTCTTACACTACAGGACCTCCAGGCATCTTGTCTTTGTTCCCCCCAAGCAAGCCCATCTGTGCATATGCAGGTCACAAATCTAACATCTGCAGATGTTTCATATAGTGAGATAAAAACTTTCTTTCTTGTGACTTGAGGCTTTTTTTTAACCCTTGGGTAAACAACTGGAATCTTCGCTACAGTATGTGGTTGATCTGTGTCTAACCCCAAGCCTCAAGCGGTGCAGTGGGCTAAAACTCCAAATGAACCAATTTTGTCGTTTAAGAACCCTAATAAAATGCTGAATCTGTATAAATGCTAATACACCAGAAATCCACAAGAAGTAGCATGATGAAGAATCCCAGAAGCCCTCCCCTTCCGCACTAAAAATGTGCAGCTGGTCTATTTGTGACAGACGCCTGTTCAATCCGTACAGGGCATTCTAAGCGTGCGGGTGCGGGTTAAAGCATCTGGGGTATTTTTTTAACTAAAACCCTGCAGACCATTAATGGGCAGACAAAACGCTCCACTTCTTAAAGCCTCCCGTTGGGATTTAAAGCTGTGTGCAGGCAAGAACAAAGCCACAGCATCATCAGGGGCTAAAGGGTTCAACATGCTTCAACTCCGCTTGATGGAATATGATGTCTGGAGTTTGTCCTGAAGCTTGGATGGGAAGATCTGTCTCCTGTAGCACGATGGACAATGTATTTTTTTAATTAATGTGATATTCAGCCCGAGGTTCGTTCCAATGTAGCCTCAAAAGACCTTTGTTATATTAGTTAAATTAAAATGAACACTTCGCTATCCCTTTATAATCTTCCATCCATCCCAATTTTTCTTGCCAACTGGTAGACCCCAAAAAAGTCTGAATTGACAACAGATATTGAATTTTTTTTATACAATGTAGAAAACAAAAATAAGACTTTGTTTTCGTGCACAGAGCAAGTCTCGAGCAAAGCACCGTCTAATTGTGTGCAGATAGAACAGGGTGTTTTGCGCTGTTGTTTGACGGAATGCAGACGGCCGATCGAAGTGGCTCCCCGTATTCACATTAAAACCAGGGCAGTCAAAGTGCACACAGTCCATGGCATTGCGGAAGCAGAATTTCACTCTCTGAAGTCCGTGCATAAGATTGGCGTGCGCTCGGTGCATTTATACAGGTCACCTGCAAAATCTCCTCTTGCGGATGATGTAGTTGGCCACATACTTGACGTGGGCAATTGCACGCCTGATCATGCATGCATCCTTGTGTGATGCCCTGCCCCCCTTGTCTCACGTGCCACAAGGTTGGGGAGTACTATTAAAATATTTTTAAGATGATAATGATAATAATTTGTTCAATGGAATAATTCTCTGTCCGTGTTGTTTAAATCTACCAAAATTTCGTTACACCACTTGTACCACGAGTTAGACCTGCTTTTTGCGAGTCTAAAATGTAGCGCATCTACCAAATTCACACACACGCTAAATTAGATGTGCACAGGGAGGAAAATTAAGATTTTTCATTCGATTTTTATGATTGTTTTATCTTATTTATAGTGTTGTTGTTTTTTTGTTGCATTTACTGTCTGCATTTTTTTTAACACATTTGGTTTTATTGTGGGTTTTATGTTACACACAGTAGCACTTTGAGGTTTGATGTCAAACGTAAAGTGATTTACAAATAAAATGTATTATTATTATTATTATTATTATTATTAAGAAGATGCACCTTTTTTCTATTGAGCGAATGGGCGCCTATCTACAAAAATAGGGTCCCTTAAGTAAGCAATTTGGAGTCACCAGGGCAAAAATGGATGTCATGTTAATTTTACAACCCGGTGAAGCATACAAATGATCCCGAATCTGTCATCGTTACAAGACACTGTGGCCAAAAACGCTGCAAGCTCACGTTTAGAAACATTAGAGGAAAGAAAAATACACCTGGATACATAATTGGTAATTAATTGGTAAATACTTCTTTGAGGATGAGACTTTTCAAGTTCATTTATTCTCCTCTCTAGCATATTTACAGCAAAAGATGACTTGCCTCAAGTATTTTGGATACAACCACAGGGTATTCCATCATTCACTGTTGATTTAAGTGCTTACATAATGATGAGATTAACTTCTACAGAGGAGTAATAGCGGCCACATGGTAGCACAAAAACATTCAAGGGTTAAAAGGATGAATGCGGCGACACTTTCCTCCGTTGCAATTGTTGCTCATAGTCCAAGCAAGGTAATAGGCTTGTAAATGTTTTTTCCATGAACAGACACAGTGTACAGTGTTTGTGTTAATGTGGTACATAATGATAAATTGCCCTATATGGCGAGTGAGGGGGCTGAATGTGATGCGCGCAAACCGCCACCGCTGCTGCTCTCTTTGGACGAGGATGGCGTACATTGTTCTCACTCTTACTGATTATAACAGCTCGCTCGGTCTTCTGAATACCAATGAAGGAGTGCGTTACCATTTGCATTTCAATCACAACACAATCCAGCCCGAGGCTGCTTAGGTCTTATCGGCAAAACGTTACTGGCACTTTGAACTACAGCTGCTCACAATTATTCACCTATACATGTCGGGATTTACACACGAGGTGTGTCAAAGGATATTTGAACATTAACGATGGAGCAACATGGCACCTTAATTGAGTCATTTACAGTAGTTGTGAAACTCTTCTTAGTTTGTGTCTGCATAAGTGTATTATACTGAACCCCAGTGGCAAAGTCACACACACCAGAAGGAACCGCAATAAATATATGCACAAACCGTCAATTCTTTCCTGCCACATCTTGTCGGAGACTGAACGAAGAAGATGCTGCAGGATTGCCCTGTGATTGTGCTAGTTGAAAATTTCTCATGGTTTATCTTCTTAAAATAATCGCCTAAGTCATTTTTTCATATTTTTTAGGAAACACAAAAAATGTAATGAACCATTTGCATCATGAAGAGAGACACAAAAAAATGTGTTTCCCAAAAAAATGACATAGGCAATTAATTTAAGAGGGTGACGATATTTGACCATATTGTGTTGGTTGATGCGTTTCCATTTGTAAACGTACAATCCCAATCAGGGCGACAATATGAGGAAACCTCTCCCCCTCAAGGTACGCAGCAATTCTAAAGTGACGGGTCGTGACCCACTTTTAAGATGTGAACCTGCTCTCTGTGTTTACAGACAAAAATAAACGTGTTCCAATGTTCGCAATTGCAACGTGTAATAAGCCCAGAGGTTTTAATTAAAAATGTGGACTTGTGTACAGCGAGGATAAAAAAAAAGGGGCAGAAATATTTGTGTGTAATGTGTAGGGTCTTCTTCGTTTTTGTTGTTGTTTTTTTTTAATATGTTTTGTTTTAATATTGATAATTTTGTACATGTTCCTCCAAAGTTCGGGCACAATGCATTTAAGTGCAAAAGCTAATTTGGTGATCTTGATATTTAAATGACTGACTTTTGTATGCGCATTTGTCATTTTGGGCTTAATTCAGACTTACTGTAAGTAGTTATTTAGCCTTATTTTGCTTTGCTCTTAATCAGGTGCTCCGAAATGAATTCTGAGTGGATTTATGTATTATTTAATTGTGTGTAAAAAGGATCACAGAGGTTGTTTTTTTAAAAATACATGAGCTTGGTTTGACTTTTATAAAAATGAGTCATAACTTAATGAGCATGGGTGAAAATGTTGTTCCAGCTCAAGACCAGTTGAAAGCCATGCATAGGTAAAATACTTCAATGTAACTGTGCTTTTTTTTTCCAGGAACCCACAAAGTTACAGTTACACAGACCTTGACATTTCCCTTCTTGGAAGTGGAATGACTGCACCAACTTATTTTCCTCTACAATGATAATAGTATATATATTTTTAAAGAGTCAGGAGTCAAGGACGTAGTTACAGTACTTGATCTTGTGTTTATATGGAAAATTTACAGCAGCCATATAAACAGTTTATTTTTTACTGTATTTCCCCTTTTGGTATTAGAAAAGAATGAGTGCATATAAAAAGAGTTCAAGTGAACGCTCTCTTGTTTAAAATCTTAAAGAGCAGCTGGTGTTTGCAACACTTCTTGTTCCTGACTAAGCAATTCGAAGCCAAGAAATTGTTGTTGCTGGACTAATATAGCTGTTGCTATACTTTATATTCCTGCCAATATTTCTTTGAGGATGCTTCACAGAAATTGACTTGAGGTATAATCACAACTTGCTGCGATGAGCTCCATCTCAAATTTGTTTCTGAATCAACGCCATGTCATTTGCATTTTGGTTTTTTTTGTAGCAACATCCAATGTTTATCTTTTTACACACCATTTAATAAAATTGCTTATCGAATCCACAAGCGTACTGATCTGAAGAGTAGATTTAAATAAATTGCTTCTGAAGTCACACTTGGTTGACTTGACTTTTAAGACAAACTGAGCTTGTCCTATTTGCTTTCATTCTTATTGTATTTGTTTTGACTTTCTCCATTTTATTGTGTTGTGTTTTAGTCTGGACAATGTATTGCATATTTCACCATTTAATTTTATTAGCGCGTGTTCAACTTCTTTTGTTCACGGGCCTTTGAGCAATGATCTTGTGAATATTTAATTCTATAAAGTGTTAATAAAAAACAAAATTGACCTAAATAAATACAAAGATTATGTTCAATATATTCCTTTAGCCAACAAAAAAAAAAAAAAGAACAATCCATGACATATACCCAAAGAGCATCTGTATATACTTTCTGGAGTGTTTGTAACAATGCTTCTTTTATTTGCTATATGACAAAAGTGTCACCCAGCAAAATGTGCACTTTGCCAAAAAGACACACACAAAAAATCCTACTAAATCTGGCCACACAATCACAAATGACTGGACAGATGCAGCGTGTATGGGTCGAGTGATTTGTTGTTCTTTTGAAAATGACATGCTGAATCCAGGAAGATGGAAGACGGATGATTAAAAAAAAACGCCCTGTAATCTTGAAAGTCTGTCACATGCAATCACAATCATGACATCTTTTTTTTTTGTAGAATCAAATAGGTTCGGAGTTAGAACCCACCTTAAAATAAACATAAAGCATGCCTTGTGGCACGCGTGTGAATACGAAGATGAATTCTTGGGGCGTAGCCTTAGCTAGCCAGCTAACGGCACGTCACAATAACCGCTCAAGTTGTTAAATAGGGTACTGGTTCTCAGAGGAGTGACTCATGCCCAAAAAAATAAAAATCTGCAATACTGAAATGGTGCAAAAAAAAACCAAACAAGTTATAGGCTGCATCTCCACAAACAGTTTCCCATCTGCACATGTTTTTAGCAATGACCTTCACATAAATACAACTTAAAAATCCTGAATTTAGAAAGAAACATTTGGGTTCTGTTGATTCACACAGGATTGGGATAACTTTGATCTACACAAAAATATATCATGATTTTTCTGATCTCAGCAGATCCCAGCAGGATGAATAGGAACAACATGTGATTAAAATTGAATTCTGACTGATCAAATAAATAACATTTGCCATGCAGTAGATATTCATGTATTTATAGATCATTTATTTAAGTGACTTCAAACCATAGAGTTGTAATTATTGAATATAGTGGACCCCCACTAATTGTGGGGGATAGGGACAGAATCAAACCTTAACCCCAAATCCACGTATAACTGGTAGCTATTATAGATGCACTTGGAGAGAAAAAACGAAAGAAAAAACACAAACACTGCAAATTGGTGAATCCGTCTCTGAATTTGTGGGTGCCGAACCACGAATAGGCCTTTGCGAGGCCCACTGTACTTCTCGCTACAGACCATTAAAGTGGAAGATGGACAGGGACAAATTGGATTTTATTTTAGGCTTGGGAGGAGAAAAGACATTCTCAAAATTCTAACATTTCACAGAATCATTATCAAGAGGTTTTTATATCTCTTGAAAGCCAGGTTGCTTCACTGACCTTAAGGACATCATAGTGCAGTTTCCAGTAAGTATGCCATACACATATTATGTCTATTTTATTTTGGCCAAAATCTATTTCTTAGCCACAAATTTGCATTTTGTGTCATACATATGTGCATGTGTATATGTTATCGATTCATTAGAGAAATGGTAGGGCTGTCCAGGTGCCCTTGAGCAAGGCTCCAACTCAAGAGTCACTCTTTGCTACCCGGTTCACTCTGGCATCTCTCCTTGCGTGTCTGCATATGTACGTTTTAAGCAAAAGAAAATGTGCAGCAAACTCTAAAGCTGAATATCCTCATGAGAGATATACTACATGTTTAAAAAGTGGTGGTGCGAGGCAGCGCTCCAATTTTCAACAACTGAAAACTTCCACCATGTCTACGGGTGCTGCATCAAATGGAGGAGATCATATACCGCCGCCTCCACCCCCGCCCAAAAACACACACCACCATCTTGTGGTTGCTTGGCAAAAAGCGTGAGTGCAGAGGGGTGCCAGTCTGCATTTTGATCACACACTTGAGGGAGGTGTTGGGGGGGGGGGGGCATAAATGTGTTTCTGCCCCCCCCCCCTTCCCCCCAATAAAAAAAAAGTGAACGCGCTGTTGCGTTTGCCCTGTTTAAACAGAAAATGACGCACATCGCGGAGTCCTGCGAGACGCACCAACAATAAATGTGCGCGCCCACGTGATGAGTCTCCTCCGTTGCTCTGTCATTCAATCATTCGACCGATGCGTCCGTTTCTCGGACAATTTGAGCGCAACCGCAAGTGCACCAACGCAGCTTGAAGCCTGCGAGAAAACTGTTCCGTTTGCCGATTTCAAAGGCTATGGAACGAGCACATGCGTGCTGTAAATAGATCATTTTGACATGAGTAAAGAAGTAGAGCGCAGAAAATGACAGCGCCGCATCGGCGTCCAGAAAATTCTTACCTCAGCCCTTTTAACTCCCTTCTGCAGGTCCAGACAGACGTGCATTTAGATCCAGGTCCACTAAATTGAGTGCTGTCGAAATCCCAAGTGAGAACGCGCGCGCACGATGCAGCACAACTCTTATAAATCCTGTGTGTACAGAAGATACACGCGCGTTTATTATCGCAGATGATGTTCCGTGAGTCACTGCAGCGGCACTGGAAACTGATGGAGCCAACTGTGATGCCAGGCAGTGCATTGGCGGGACAAGATTAGTGATAAAGAAAGCAGGAGACTCTCTCTTTCTCTCTCTCTCTCTTTCTCTCTCTTTCTCTCTCTCTCTCTCGTTCTTTCTCTATCCCCCCTCGTTTTCTCTTCTCTATTCCTCTTTCTTGTCTCTCATTCTCTCTCTCCCTCTCTCTCTCTCTCTCTCTCTCTCTCTCACACACACACAAAATCACAACACAGTCAAGTTATTCACATTTACATAGCCTACTGTTCATTTTCCATGCACACAAGTGCAAGTACAATCAACATGGATCATGTTATATATATATATATATATATATATATATATATATATATATATATATATATATATATATATATATATTAGATCGCTGTCAGGTCAAACACTCAATGCTCGAAATATATAGGGTATAGACAATACCCTATATAGATATATATTTTTCTTTGCGGAAAGGTTTTGCAGAACAGGGCCTTAAATTTAGTAACTTCCTAATTTTGTGGAGTTTTATTTATTTATTTATTTAATGAATGTATTTATTTTTGCAGGTTGATTCCAGGAAACTGAAGCAAGGTTTTTATAAAACAATAAAAAAATGACAATATAACAAATGAACCGTTGTTTTTCTTTGTTACGTAAATATAATCAACAGTTTTTATTTCATAAATTCCCATTGTGTATAGCAGCAAACTGTCATTTTATGTCTAGAAGAAAAGCTAAATAGATTTAAGAAAAAACATATTTTTCAGAATATTTTTGTGCAGCCCTCAAAAGTCAAAGTCAAAACTCAGCAAAACAAACAAATAACACTACTGAAATAATAAACATTCTATGCTATATTAATATACTTTTACCTTTTTATGGCCACTCCTGGCTGACGTATAGGGAGTAGTGTAGGCTACAGTAATTAATTACGGGTTCACTTTAGCAAATGTAATTTTCTCACCAGAATCCAAACACTTAATAATTTGCCTGCTATTTGGCTGTGCGGAGTTGAATATGCTCCGCTTTAACGTCATTCCAGCCGCACGTCAGTGAAAACTTGATCACCCAGGCAATTTTCGTGTTACGGACTAGTCTTGTCAATCTTAGCTAGCTTAGCAATTAGCATGGCTTGTAAGCTTGTTAGCTACCACAGAGGCATTGATTACTGACTTGGGGGTGACTCGGTTACCTGTTTAGCTGCACCAGTAGCTAGCCTACCTCGACAGCAGTCACCTGTAAATTAGACTATTAAACTATTTTTATTGTACATATTTATAGTTAGTCATATATCAAAATGCATGTACAGTAAAAAAAATATATACATAACTGTTTGAACTTGTAATAAATGGAAGGCTGTGTGTGTTTATCTATTATTCATCAATAATTATATTTATGTATTGTCTATTTAGCGTACTTGTCAATCAACTACGTTTTCCATTCAACACAGATATTCATTGCACATTTCAATATTAACCTTGATCAGAGGGTTAAAGGATCCTTCTTTACACATATTTCTTGTCAGAGTTGCCAGATTTGCATTTTTAATTGGACCATTCTTTGCATATGTGACAACAAACACTAAAATGATTGATACAAGTTGCCCCAAACGACCATGTCGGCTAATACTTGCTCTAGTTTAAAGTTTAAAACAGAGCAGTGACTGAGGCATGACAAGATACCTGAATCTCTCCTCTAACGAGTCCACATGATTTGCTCCTAGAATTTGTCTATGTACCAGGCCTGTTTCAAAATATATGAAGTTGAATTTTTTTTATTTTGGGTTGTGCAAAACAAGCAACTGCCACTCATCTCCGCTCACAATGTGCTATTCTCTTCTCAGATAGTACACAACCCCTGACCATTAGACGAAGAAAAACTAGTATTCCACTTTTTTGTTGCGTCCTCTGGTGGACAAGAAAATTGCAATGTGACAACTTACCCGTGATACAACTAGCCCTGGTCTCCCCTACCTTTGAACTTACAACACCATGTCGTTCCCAAAATGTGGACAATAGAGAAAAGATGCAGAATCCGTTTATACTTGTACTGTGCCTTTAAACCAGATACTTCTGTAGAGAGCTCAGTGACATCCAGGGACAGCATATGAATGTGACAAGGTAGCGATAGAGAGGAAGTGAGAGGGGCTCGGCGTGTCACAGAAGATCCCCCGGCAGTCTTGGCCTATGGCAGCATAACAAAAGGATGACTCAGGACAAGCTTGAGTCATCCGTGACTATAAAAGCTTTATCAAAGAGCAAGGTTTTAAGTCTGCTCTTAAATAGTAGGAATGCCTCTGCCCCCCTGGACCAAATCTGGAATTCGGTTCCGCAAGAGAGGAACCTTGCAATTGAAGGTTCTGCCTGGCATTCTATGTATTTATTTAGCCTACTACAAGCAAAAATGAACATTGGAAGTTACTAACTTCCCTAATCAACCCAGCACAAGTTGTTTGAGGTATACCTCCCACTGTACACAGAGCGACACAACTGAACGTCACTGAAATGTCACGCAATGTGTGTTGGGTTGTGCAACGGGTTTTCCAAGCGTAGTATTGCTGTGTTTCAGGTGAACAGCATCACAACTTCGGAGATGCAGTGATGAAGTCCAGGGTATGCGGCGTATAGCCACTTCTTTTTCAGTCAGTTTTGCATCTAACCACTTGTAAATCCTCAATTTTGCGTCTACCCACTTCTGAATCCTCCTGGATGCGCAGTTTTTGCGCACCGTTCAGCCATGACCACTGATCTGTATATATTACTGAATCGGCTCTGCCAGAGCTGGGGCTCTGCTATCGGCTATCCAGTAATATATAGATCCATGGCCATGAACCACCCTCCGCTGCCCCGTCCACACGAAAGCCAGTTTCAATGTATCCTCACAAGTTTCTTACCGTTCAGGCCGTCTGTCAACAACAATGGCGGATAGCCGCGTCGTAGTCGTTTTGCGCAGCCTCCTTAGCTTGCTTATGCTTTTGCAGCAAAATATTTTGCTTCTTCATTCCCACATTTAAGACGCGGTGTTGTACTTCAATCACTTGTTTGTCTTTTTCCTGTTGTTTTGATACATGCAAAGCCGTGTTCTGTAGATTGCAATAAAGTTCGCTGATTCTTCTTCTACGCTTTCCGTTAACTCCCTGTGGCTGCGCTACAGCGCCACTCCAGACTTGGCGTATACATTGCAGCCGTTAAACGTCCTCAGCATTTCTTTTTGGACACACGCAAGTCTTGAAATGCTTCTGTGTGTGCGAGATTTGTTTGAGGAACGAAGCCGGCTTTGCTTCCGTCAGGACGGGGCCTAACTGGCTGGCCTGCACTCGCTGTCCTATTGGTTAATTGGAGGCATGAGAACTGATCAGAGAATGAGTAGGGCAGGTCATGCCGAGGATTTTATTGCTAACGCGTGGATGCCAATGCCAATCTCGTTGATTGACAGGTTGCTCCGTCTCCTTTGAGATGAATGTAAATGTGCGTGAGACAGAAATAAATAAAACGTCTTTCCAGTGAGTGACGGCATGCAAGGAGGAGGTTTTTGTCGCCAATACATTATAGTTAAACTGTGTGTTTCGGCTAGGCTAAAGTTGTGAAATGTAACGTTACCCTAAAGTTAGCAATTTAGCCCTAAACTTGCTAGGTTAGGATCATGTAGGGCAGTGGTTCTCAACCTTTTTTTCAGTGATGTACCCTCTACTTTTTAAAAACATTTTAAAATCCCATGTGCCCCCTGATGTGTTTTCTCGTACTCCGATTTGAGAACCACTCATGTAGGGAACCCCCGTAATTGTTTCAGTCATTGTATAATTAACCCAGTTTGCAAAGATTATTATGTCAGACTGCAACGTTAGATGAATGAAATTGTAATAAATGCCAGGACCAGAGATTATCTCAGTGTCTATGAAGCCCCTCCCCCCCTTACCTAATTTTTAGGTAAGGTAGGTAAGTAATGTTAACCAAGTTATTGTATACTGTATACAATAACTTAAAGTAATATAGCCCTAACTAACTTATATTATGTAGTTTAATTTTATGGTAGATAACATATTATTCATGTTTACCTCACAATAAATACATTTTATACTACAAACTGCTCTTAATTCATTCATGATCATTTTTATTATTGTGCGTAATTACAAATGATGGCTTTCCCCTCACATGTCACCGTTTCTAAAACAGGGCGTTTTTCTAGAAGCAGAAAAAAAACTTCTCCAGGGACCACTACACCACTGCACTAATTAAAAATGCCGTATTGCATTTGATGATGTTTCAACAACAAAAATGATGCTTCCAGATACGATGTGGGATCCAGCCATGGATTAAGCCTAATTCTAGATTCATCACATTTTTTTCAGACCGATTCCAATATCAATACTCAACTCTTGATTAGTCACTGATACCAGATACCAATACCATTAAAATCCCCACAAAAAAGATAGATCATTTAAAAAAAATGACTCATATATCCCAATATAGCATTTTTCCTTAAATTTGCATGAAATTAAAGGCAATTCCGATAACTTAAAATAAGGTACTCACCTATCCCTATTTTTTTAAATAAATGGATTAAAATAGTCCTAGTCTTCAATTAAATATTCTTCTCTTGAGTCTTGAAAGAAGATCTCGGTCAAAATTAAGCCTTAAGGCTTAACTTCAGAGTAAAGGCTGAAAGCTTCACTGTGCATGTTGATTACCTTGACTGCAGAAATGACGCTGAAAGACCACCACCAAAGCCAGAAAGATTTCTCAGAGACAGAAGTAAGCCACCTACTGAATTTGATGATACAAATTCCCATGACAATTGTTGAATGCACGTATACAATGCAGTTGAAGTCATTAGTTTCTCGGTGAGGGACACTCTTATACCTCCTCCCTCTGCACTCCTAAGCACTTCTCCAACAGTTGTTGCATGTTGGAGTGGTATACCCACAGCTCAAGGGATTTTTCAAAACTTCGCTTTGTGTGCTCAGTTGGAAGCAAGAGAACACAGTGGACTTCTCCTTGGTCACAGTGGTTATGCACAGACACACTTCTTGTTCACTCCTTATCTGCATCCAGTCAGACCGGAGCAGTAACGCTACAACAAAGCTCATATTCACAAGAGGGCTACTCCAGCGCACGTTTGGTATCTGGAAAAGTCGGTTCCAATGCCTCAGGAATGCATTACGTTTTTGAACCAAGATGCTGTATTGTAATTGAGGCAACAGCGGTGCTTCATAATATTACAATCACACACTTGTGCCCATGGCAGAGGTAGCCAAAAATGTAACTGGACACACTTACAGACGCAGCTTTGCTTTGCAGCAATTTTCATTAAAAAAGAAAAAAGAAACAGAAGAATGCATGCTGAGGGATCCACAAGTTTTTCATTTTCCCTTATACCTTAATTGTTTTGTTTTCTATGTGTAGCTATGCATAATATTCGAAAAATCTTAAAAATGGATAAAAGAGTTGAATATGGTTAATTTCTGAATACATTTTGGTCGAATGGCCATGCATTGTAAGGTTTTTAATTAGCAAGGTCAACAAAGGCTTTGTTGCACAAAACATCTTGCTGCTATCGACGCATTCTTAAAATAATCGCTTAGAAATACAAAAAAAATTGAACCATTTGCATCATGAGGAGATGATTTAGGCAATAAATTGACTATTGGGCAATTATTTTAAGAGGGTGACGATATAAAAGATTTTCATCTTGAGCTCAGGTTCTTCTCGTAAATATTGTCGTTGGTGCTCATGGAACTCTAGTGCAAGTTTCTCATGCGTAGTCAGTCTTTTCAGTCTCATTGTGCCGTCTGACAAGGAGTTAATGACTGCTGTTGTCATTAATGCACATGGCTCATTTACTCCACTCTACGCTGGATCAAGGAAAATATTCAATTAGATATACAATTTCAATAGCAGAGGCCATGACATTATTATTATTTTTTTTTTTTTATCAGAGTGCAACAGATAGTACTATTACCATTATTCCAAGTACATTATCTCAAGTGTTTCCCCACCTCAACTGTCCAGGTGATCAGCAAATGTGTGCGTGTGTGTGTATATGTGTGTCTAATATGAGAAAATATATACATATTTCATATATAGTGAACAGTGTTGGGAATAACGACGTTTAAACTAACAATGTTAGGTAATTCGGGGGTTTTTTCACCATTAACGGACTAATCTAGGTTTTTGTTTTGTTTTTTCCATTTCTGCTGCTGAATCCGATGATCATGTTAAATCTATCAATCATGTTGCCGAGTTGCTTAAATAAAAAGAAAGTCCTTGGCACTTCTATGTGGGAGTTGAATGCTTAAGACTGATCAAAGGATGACGTCAAGGTTCCCCACTGTGATGCTGAGCGTGAGCTCAAAGTACTTTTTGTTCTGGGAGCCAAGGTCTATTATTTGAGGTTCATTTGAATTCAGTAGTAAGAAATTGCCGGTCATCCAATTCATGATTTCTGTAGGGCACGGCTCAAGTTTGGATAACTGAGTGGTTTCATTGATAAATTGTGTGTCATTTGCATAACTGTGGAAGTTAAGCTAATGTTTTCTGGTAATACTGCCAGCGGGAAGCATATACAGAGTGAACAGTTCGGGTCCAATCCACCAAGGCATGAGTGAAAAGACATCTGATCACCACAAGGTTAAAATGAATTGTTCCTGAGATTTAAATGGGGATAAAATTACCATACCTGCATTAGTAATGCCTTACATTACTCCGTAAAAGCAAGTGATAGCTATGCTGTAATTATGTGCACATAAAGATAGTCGTGTGCATTCACTTTTCATCCAGAGGGGATGACAAAAATAATCGCATTTTTCCTAAGCCAAAAATAGTTCAATTACTTGACAACACAGTAGGCCTTTACTCGTATTTGTCATCGCCAATTTTGTGTAAATAACGTAAGACGAGTATTGACACTAATTTGACAAACTTCGACTTCCTTTTCTCTAAACGCTGCACTTGGATAACATTAAGTCTCGTAAAATTTGTAGGTCAATGTCGATGTCATTTTTGTCCAAATGAATCCATTAACTTTCTGTAAAAGCTCTTTAAGAACAAAGATCAAGACATTTTGCTCAGTCATGTGCAGTGTTGGGAACGTTACTTTAAAAAAGTAATTAGTTATAGTTACTAATTTTTTGCTTAAAAAAGTAATTGTGTTAGTAATTGAATTACTTCATAATAAAAGTAACTTGTTACCAGATACAAAGTAACTATTTTCACTACTAAATGTTTATATCAAATAATTTGGATAAAAAAAAAAAATCATTATTATTATTATTATATTTCCATACAAGGAATTCAAATTATGTCCATGTTATAGGGTGTTTTCATTTATTTTTGTGAATAATTATGTCACACAATTGTCTTGACATATAATAATAATAATAATACTAATAATAATAATTATTATTATTATTATTATTATTCATTAAATTGGTGATGTTTTTCAGTTTATAATTCTACACATTTAAAGACATGTTTAATTATTGATTTACGTCAGAAAACTGCACAACTCTAGGCTTAACACACATCATTCACCGACAAATGTAATATAACTGCACACTGTTCTCACTTTAATTATTTCGGCGCTCCCGACAGACCTCGACTCCAACGTCAGTGTGATTTGCCGAGAGTGGACTATTTCATTCAACACCGTTCACGTGTTTAGCACTCGTGAAATAAGAGAAATGCAATTGTTGGCGCTATTAATTACACTAGGCCAGCGTGTCGCTAATCACTATGACTTACCAGTGTGGAGGTTATGGTGTGGAGTCGCGATGTTCATGGTTGTTGGTTGATCAGAATTGTCAACAAATCCCTCCAACATGGCGGCCGTTTTTCGGTAAATCTCTACTGTTGTTTTGATTAATGTCACTCTTGTCAAAGTTGTCTTTGCTAAAATGTTAAGCCTTAAGGAAGGACGGAAGACACGTCCGTCACGTCGTGGCGCGCTTCCACCTCCAAAATAAAATTCACTATACATTTCAGCTGTCAATACACTTTCGTTGTGACAAGTTCCGACAACAACAGTGCCTCTAACTGTGCGTAAACGACATTTTTAGAGCCAGTCACCCCACAACGTCTTGTAAGCTTACTTTGAGCCTTGAAACTGATAAATTAATTGTAACACAACGCATTTCACATACAATTACGATAACGGGCATTTCAAATGCTGGCGAGAATTAATTAGATTGGTCCGTTTATGAAAGTTACCTAACGCCGTTAGTTTAAACACCGTTATTCCCAACACTGGTCTGCCGAGGAGTACTGTATTCACTTTTTTTTTTTTTTTTTACACATAATTGTCATTATGAGGACTTACACGGTATCTTTAATGGCTAGCTTTCCTCTGTGCGGCATGGAGACAAAGTGAAGGCCCCAGGTGAACCCAGCAGCTGTGAAAGAAAGGATGAAGGAAGAATGTTGGATGCAGCCATGCGCTTCCTGGCTGAGTGAATAGGCCGTCACACCTGTAGAATTACAGCAGTGCCGTGGGAGGAGGGCAGCGTTGGCCTTAAATACTTCAACCAGCGACAAGCTTGCCTCTGACCATTAAGACTAACAGTTGCGAAGAAGGAAGATGTCTTTTCTCTCCTCTGTGTTTGGGCACAGATGATTCCCATCGCCTCGGGGCTGTAAAAAAAACACAAAAAGGCAGTAAAGAAGTGATGAGGCATGATGACGGGATTATTCAGGAGTGTAATGTTGACACATGAATGAGGAGGCTTCAGACCGCTTGGCAACAAGTGCACCTTTGTCTACCTTACTAGATTTTTGTATAAATTGCAAGTGCTGATGAAGCAGATGGATTGCTTTTTAAAAACAACATCTCATAGAATAGTTTAGATTATTGCTGAGAGGAACTATAAAATACGTAATTCAAAAAAAGCGTGTTCGGAACAGTAATGTACTGTAATTGGTAAATAGCTGCTTTTCCACCTACAAGGCACTCAAAGTGCTTGAACGCCGTCTCCTCATCCATTTACTGATGACGCAACATCAAGAGCAACATGGGATCAGAATCTTGCTCAAGGACGCTTCATGCTCACAGGAGCTCAGGATCAAACCCAAAATCTTTAGGTTAGGGGACAACTACTTTACCGCATGAGCCTGAGCCCCCTCCTCTCCCACACCAAACATTAGATTGACAAAATTCTAACTGGGAGAGTCTCTCTGAACTCCAAGCCCTGCAAGAATGATGCCACTGCACTTAAAGCTCACCAATGCATTTCAAGTTGACATCTCATTTCTTATCCCGGATGGCCCTCCATCCATTGTGTGACTCAGGTTCACTAGGCAGAAGCAGTTTCATGTCCTAGTGGCCCCTTGATTTGTCTTATATATGGTCCTTTTGACCTCCTCAGCATAACCCTCACATGGGTGGGACGGCATCCGTGCTTCAAGTAAACTCAAGTAAAAAGCTACAATCATTGCCAAAGTCAGGACAAAACCCCAAATTATGGATGGATGGTAAACAACCACAAGTTTGCTAAAGTTGCCTGTGTGGACACTTCCAACCATATTTTCTTGTTGCCTCGAGCATCTGAGGACCAACGTAAATAATGTAAACATCTGTCTGAGTCTGCACTTCTTCATGTTATTGTGTAAAGACTACAAAGCAAGCTCTCTTCGGGGAGATGCTGACTGCAGTGCAGGTGGATGCCCCCTTGATGTCCTGCATTGTTTTCTACCTGCCAGGCAGACAAAGTACGCATATCTGCAGCACGGTATGTTTGACATTAAAGTTGCCAACAGTCCTGTCGTCTTTCCATTTCAACCTCTGCAGCACAGACTTCTGCTGTAGGACAAAGTCTATTGGATGTGCCACCAAGGGTCAGGAAGATTAGTACAAATCTGTGTCGGAAGACTTGAGCAAAAGCGCCTAAAAATAAGTTTCCCAAATACAAGATTGACTAAAGTAGCACCAGCTCCTGTGTTCATCCAAGGGACTAGCGCGGACATGCTTACCTAAATGCTTGGAAGTTCACTATATACTGAAAACTATGGTGCAAGTAATGCATTACCCCAAAATGTGCACATTTTCCAGTAACAACTAATCTAACACGTTCACGTCCCAGTCAAGTAATCAGACTACAATTACTCATCAAAGTAACTAAACATGACGACGCAGTGTATATTTACATCAACTTGAAGGTGACGTAAGGATTTCAAACAATATTACCCTTCACCTCCAAAGACAGTTAAAATGACATCCTCCAGCTGCAATGATTAAGAATTGACAAGACAAACAGCACGTGCATGCAAAGCCCCCCCCCCAAAAAAAAAAAATAATAACAATAATTAGGAGTAATAAAATACAGGAGGACACCTGATTCCTATCATTCTAGGTCTCACTAAAGGCACTCAACTAATCGCTACATTGTGGAACATGTAAGAAAGGAAAACTCTGGTATTGTCAGCTTCAGCAACATCACGCATGCACCGTGTCACGTATTCAGCATGTTGATGACCCATGTGTTAGCGGTATTTTTCAAGATAAAATACAGTCACTATTTTGAGTTTGTGTCAGCTCGAAATGACAATATTAAAGTTTGTTGCACGCACCGTGCTGTCGACAGATTGTTATCTAGCTTCAGTAACCCAACATCGAATTCAATTTAACAGGGATGGCAGCATAGAATGCATTCAAGATTAATTAAAGAGACAGTTCCACTAGCTTGTGTGACTGCAAGCGCTAGCCAAATTTGTTATATTTTTCAACAATAGTTTAAAAAGTTAAGTATAAAAGACTGCCTTCATTTGACATTTTATTGAAACATGTATTTATGTTAATTTTATATATTTTAAAAAAGTAGCACATTTATGTGAAGGGAAATCTGGAAAAGACTCATTATTTTTTTTAAATATACAAATAATTCAATTTTTATTTGTAATAAAAACAAACCTTATTCTTAAATGTCATTGTTAGAAACGCACATCAATTTAAGTGGCGCAACGAGGTGACATTTTTATATTAAGCAACTTGTCGGTATCTGCTCAATGTAACTATTAAAATAACTTGGAATCAAACTTTGTTATTTAGCCCTTTTTTTGTTGTGTGTGTTGGTGACTGTTAGGATAATATGTCTGAAAGGTAAAAATGAATTAATAATAAATAAATAAATCTTGTAACCATTAAAGTAACTAAGTTACTTTTAAAAGCAAGTAATCACTAAAGTAACTAAAGTTTCTTTGAAAAGGTCATTGTGGCAACATTGATTGATAATAACCTTGACTGCAATACGGAAGGCTGTCTACAAAAATAGTCAGAGTTGTCTGGACTTCCGGAGAAGGTTCAGATCCTGATGTCGAGAATCAAGTCCTGGGGAGTCGATTATGAGCGGGGGATGTCAACAGAATCTCGTTGATCCTGATCTAGAAGGTCAATGATTTTGAAGGAGTTCGAGTAGAGTGGAGTCGCATCTGTGTGCGAGGCCCGGACTCTGTCCAACACGCCCTTGGCAAATGTCCACCCTCCACTCCATGTTGAACTGGCTTCACGAGCAACTGACTTGAGTATACCACATGAGGCCCTTCCTACATCAATCAAAAAATATAATTCCTCTCTCAGAATGTCTCACACACTCTGTAAATAGTCCTGCTATCAAGTATAGTGCAGTTGTCAGCAAAATTATGAATGATTATTAAACACTACTTATGGCAGTAATTTGCACAGTTCTAATTCATTGCACTCACGCAGACACACACACGCACAAACTCAAGTCGTGAGCTACATAGTGCACCTAAAACAATCATTATGCACATCGTACTTAATTTGTATTCTCAGACCTCACCGACTTTGCCAATATTTGACATTTGAGATTCTTCATAGTAAGTTCTACCGTGGTGCCTTGAGATACGAGTTTAATTCGTTCCGAGAACAAGCTCAGAACACTGCCATATCTCATATGCTCTTTCTCCGTTGACATTAATGGGAATTCCAATCAATTCCAGCCTTCCCCCCAAAAAATCTCATATTTTAATTTATATAACGTACAGTAAAACCATAGTTAGTTTAATTAGTTTGCTTCTGGTGTACGAGACCTGGCCACCTGGGGGTAGTATTATGGAGTCAGGCAGACACAAATGAATAAAGGTTTTCACATTAGTTCACAGAGGATAAAGAATATGTGCCTATGAGCAAAGCTCGAAATATCCTTTTTATATTTGAGGAGCATTTTCGTTAATCAATGACATCATTTGAGGAACAATTTTTTTGCAGGTTAATCTAGAGGACTTGACAATAATAATATGAAAATATAACGGGAGAATTGTCGATATGCAGCTATGACTGAAAATGAAAATTGAAAATGTCCTTTTTTACATTACGAACCGTTCCTGTTTCTTACATTTTCAGTAGCGGTGGCAACGTAAGATGGCTTCCCTCTGGCTTCAGCCACAAGAGGCCAATTTTGAGTCCATCATATAAACATCCATGATTCAAATACTCATTCACGCATTTGTGCTACGTGCTAACTTACTAGCTCCACTTCCTACAGATAGTCTTGTCAGATCCATAGGAGTAGTTTGACCTATTAAAAACATTATTGGTTACGAGAATGATTTCACAAGACTTGAGTGCTTTTAGCTGGGTAACATGGCCTTCAATCATAATCTCTCTCACACACAGCTTACCGAGAAACAAAACAGCAGAGCCTATGACCTTGACATGTATAATGCCGGTCAAGCACGTTAGCGTTCATCTCACTGCCGATGGTCACTGAGAGCCCATTAGCGGCTGGCAGCCTGCGAGGAGCGCCACACTTCTCACTGGCTGGTTTTAGGAATTCTGTTTAATCACATAAAATCATAAGCTGCGTTAGTCTATGTAATCACGCATGTCTCCGGGCCGTGTGAGTCAGCGCAGTGAGGAAACAAACTACGTCTAATGTTCATTAGAGCAGCATTAGAGCTCGATCTGTTGGATGGCAAACGGCAAGGTGGGAGGCCGCAGTCGCACAGCTGCCGTGCCGGATTAAGATGGATTAGTCGTTATTTGTCAGAGGGGTAATCTTGTGCTTGTTGATTGTGATAGCCACACTAAAGATTGATAGGAATATTGCAACAATCACCAAAATATGGGCAATTGTCTTCAAATCCCCGTCTTTATTCCGCCCCAGTTGCCATGCAAAATTTTACGCATTTGCTTCATTTTTGCCCGAAAGTCCAAATGTTTCAACACCTGAGTGTTGTTTTTTTTCCCCCCTCAGAGGATAACTAGGTATATTTATTTATTTCTCATGAGAACACAATGATGCGATGAAACATTTGATAATGCGTGGACAGATCTTATGGTATATTTCTTTCCCCATCTAAATGAATTTAGACTTTTTATTTAATTTGGTTCATCAGTAATAAATAAAATGATAGGTACAACCACCAAAGTGAACTTTGCCCCAGACAATGTATCTGTCTCGTCGAATATTAAATCCCTTATATGTTGGTAGAAAATGTATTTTAAATCATGAAATAAATAAACACACATAAGTGCCACAGAACACATTGTGTCATATCTGTGATGCCAGATGACATCCACAGGGTTCAATCATCTAAAAAAAGATCGGTAAAACCATGTCGCACCCTGAAATGTAATAATTTCCTTTAAATGCTACAACGCCCCGAAACTGCAATAAAATGTGTACTTAACTTGATTAAAAATGTAATAAACCCTATTATTTCACAATAATGTAAAGATCAAATAAAATCTTTGCAGGAAATTATGACATTATATGGTGCCGCATGCCCCGTTATTATACCAATGAATTTACAGGTACATTTAACTGTAACACTTTGCACTCCCAGAAGTCTTTGAGGCAGTTCTAATCAAGTGGGCGGAGCTTATTTTGATTAACTCGCTGCAGGGTTGGTTTAACACTAAATAAATCAACTAACTCAACCACTGACCTCCATTTAAATCAGTCAGTGTTAGAAATACACTTTGAAATCAACTCTGAAACATTTTACACCAAAATTTCAACACTTCAACTTTTGCTCTGAATGCGACAGTCGTAGAGTCTCAAAACACAAAATGTAAAATTTTGGACTTAAAATGAACATAATTATTATATTATCCGTCAAGTTTTGCATTAAAAGTTTTGAGGAAAAAAGACCAACGTGAAAATTTTAAATATCCCCCAAAATGTAATAAGGCATAACATTATTGGTAAAAATTGTTTTATTACAATATCAATCAGATTTTTTTTAATTATATTATTCATGAAATGATTGCATTATTGGGTTTTTATGACCTTTTTCATCAAGTTAAGTGCAAATGTGATGATATTTTCAGCCGTTATTACATTTTCAGGAAATGATGACATTGTAGCGTGCTACAACTCATCTCGCCAGCACGTGTTCTGCCCAATATGAACATTGAAGACAGACATCTGACAACCAGCAAAAATCTTTTTTGCTTTGATTTAAAACCGTAAGCCTCATTCAATGAAATAATGTGATTTTTCTGAATATAGTACAAATGACAAAACGGAACAAAACAGAACATTAGCCTCGCAGGGAAAAGGTCCGTTCTAATGGACCACGTATGTTGTTGAGGAAAATGCCACATTTTATTCTCCGGCAGGCGATTGGTTACTTAATTTTTTTTTAAATAAAACATAATCATGATGATGATGATTAAGACAGGGAGCCTCAGGCATCCACCTTAAGGGGAGGCATCCAGAGCCGCCCCCACCATCTGTCCAAAAATTCCAATGGGCAATGCTTAAGCCAGGCAAACTGATGTTCGTATGCGTCTCAAGCAGCAAAATCTTTTCTGTTTCTGTACAGACGATGCCTTCATTCCTGGCACACTGATACTCATTCACAAGATGTATTGACTTTATGTCAGCACACCAGACGTTAGCCTAGTGACTTGATTGAAGATGAAACCACATTGATTGGCCAGCTGGATGGAAATTATTCATTTTTTATTTTTTTGCCAGATGGAAGCGCGGAGAATGTGTGCATTTAATGAATCAAAATTTTTACTGAAGCCCATAGCATCAAATTAATGACAAACGTGCAGCTTGTATGGACACCAGATTGAACGATAGCGTTGCCGTGACTACACTCAACAAGATGAGAGGTTGAATGTCAAGATCTTAGTTTGGAAATGTAACTGCCTGATGGAACCTCGGTTGCCTTTTGTTGTTTCAATTCCGCCAAATCAACCGAAATCAGTTCACTTTTACATTTCCTATTGTGTCTGTTTATTTAACTACGCAAGCACAGGACGTCTTGGATGATTAGAGCAAGCGAGCTCTAACGCTGCGGATGGTGACAAACGACTGTTGGATAAGTTTACAGTATATAATGCACCTCAGTTATTCATGCTCTATATATGATGATTTAGCAATGCTATCGATTCTGAAGGTTAATGAACGTATTATGTTTATTCTTGTCGCGACTGAGGTAAATCTCACTTTTCTTCACTGCACCAGTCCCAGTTTGCAGATAGATATATTTTTATATGGATTATTGTTCCAAGTGAGAGAAATCAATTTAATTTGCAAACACACAGATGCACACAACAACAGTGCATACATTATTTCGCAGTGTTGTGCCACACAAGATTGTCTGAGGGGATCCGGGAGTAACTCTCTGCTATGCTCGGCTAAAGATAAGAGGCCAATCTATTTTGGGCAGATGGCACATCAAATATGCGCAAAGCAACTTTTGAGTGAAAGAGGCATCATAAGGTGGAAAGCCAAAGAAGCTGGTCGGTTTTCAAAATTAAGCACCAACTCTGAATTCTGGATTTTACTGCAAAGTTTATGTCAGGATCATTGTTAAACTTAACTTGAGACCGGATAATTTCAAAAAATGGTTTCAAAATATATAAGAAAACATGTACTTTATTTTGATGTTAACTGCTTGGAATCGAAATGATGACGTTAAATCGCGTTTTTGCAGTTCAAAACAGGACTCTCTCGTTTATTCATGATGCACTGAGGCCGGAAATGATTTTCCCTTCACAGATTGCAGGATCGTTTACTTGCAAAACGAGGGAAATGCTTCGAGTCTGCTGCACAGAGTTGTACTTCTAAGCCAACTAGGCAGGCTGGTTGTTAACAGGCTGAGAATATTACGAGAGTCAATAAAAGTACAAATACAATTGCAGCTGAACTCGGATGAACTGTGCCAAAATGCTCACCCAAAATATACAGGTCTTAAAAAAGATTATTAGGCCACAACTTAATGTAAGGTTTATGAAATGGCTGTGCTGCCCGAAATTAATTGCACTGATAATTGCCAAAATTCTGTTTATGTTTCTGTGGTGGTTCATACACCAGCATGCTCGATTCCAATGCATTTCAGTGGGTGTCAGTTATATGCAGATTTTTGCTATTCACAGGCCAGATCTATTACATGTTTTCATAATAATAAAATACTAACTAAACATAAATGATCTAAATAAGTGGCTGTTCTTTATTAACGTAAAAAAAAATCCTAAATAACAGAGGTCTTCATATATTGTACTCCTTTCTTGTGTTGCCTCACGTCATATTGTGCTGAAGATGGGGGGAATGTATATAAAACGAATGTCGACCTAATCATCAAATTACAGAAATAAGCAATTAGAATAATGAATGATAACTAATCAATTATTTATAGGATCTGGTATTTGAAAACACAGGAAATGCTTTTATTGTGGAATGGACTGTCTATTGGGGTTCAAAAGAATAAGATAATTCATGCTTAAAGTGCCATTGATAAAATGTAAAATAGTTATGAATTATAAAGCAAATGTAGTATTTATTTATTTTTTCTCTGTTGTAATTCTAGGTGATTCATGGGACAGAATAGTATAGGCAATAATAAGTGTTTAAAAATAAACATTCATTCAATATCAATATTTAACCCTTTATTTCTATAACCGTTTAAAATTTCTATTGGCTATTCAGGCAAGTCGTGTTATTTGGAGCACATTTTGGAAATATGATCAAATGTAGACCACCGGGACCAAACAACTAAAATTTTCAGGACTGAATTGTTATTGAATCAAATTAAATTGTGTACCAAACAAAGCAATTCCATCATGAGTTGTAGAAACGGAAGTCACGCAGGTATGTGTTTTGCAATCATTCTGGGTCGTCCTGTACAAGGTCAAACTAAGACAAGCTTTTCATTACCGCTTTCAGTAGGAACAAATAAAAACTCTTGTAGTTTTTGTATTAACAAGTAGGCTGTTGCTGTCTTTTTTCTTTTCTTTTTTCAAACTGACAATTGTGATAGACTTGCTCTGGTTTGCTTTGGGTCACCACCAGCTGGAAGGAGCACCGGCTGTCACAACTGTGCCCTGCCAGCTGCCCTGCAGTAACATTTCCCTGCCCGTCTGCCCAAATAGCACCATCTTTTGTTGTTGTTGCAATTGCATTAAGTTAAGTAATGTGATGATTTCAATTGAGTACCTGCGTTTGCATCGCTGTGTAGGTTGATAGTAGTTTAGGTGGAAACGTGGTGCCGGTGTTCATCCAGTCAAATGGTACTGCTGGCAAAATGACAACACCGAAGAAAGGCACTGCGGGATATGAGCTCGGTAGGCTATTGTTGATGATGGGTTGAGATGCTCATTGAGGTTGGCTATCTCCTGTGGCCTCTTCTATATGCTGTTTGATGTTGGCAGTCTTTTAAGATGAGTGAAATGGCTAGCTCAACAAATTACTGCACGCTCACACGACGATGGAACATACTGTAGATACAATCTTGGTTGTCATGGAGTTTATTTCATGCTCAGCCTCAGGCGTTCGCCATGGGGACATGCAGCAGCAGTATTTACTGTATGTTAGGTGAGACGAGAAGCAATAACGGGGTAAATTTAGACATGTGATCTTATTCGTTGCTGGGGAAAAGAGGCAATCGAGGTGCCAGTGCTGCAAACAGAGCTGCAAGTGAATCACCTTTTGACACAAGTTTTCATTATAATGCCATCCCTTTTTGGGTCCCACATAGAAATGTTCTGACTTAATTTCTCCTCCATCTCCTTTGTATTTGGCGCTGATGATAGTGGATTAGGATTTAGGAGGATTTAGGATTGGATGTGGTTTTATTCCCATCATTTCCTGGTGTCTTCTTATTGGTTGGTTGACTGTCAGTGAACGTTGCATCAGCAAGCGGCAAACATGATGTGTCGAAATTTCTGACACTGCTTCGTAGCTCGTTTCTGGTTACAGCTTTCATCTCCGCTCCTATGTCGCTGTGAGATGATGTCTTTAATGAAGTGCGTTATCAGGGATCAATGACTATTACTAGTAATATTATTATTGTTATTATTAACCCTTGTGGAAGTCAGATTCCATTTCAAGTGTGACTGCAGATGGAGGCAAAGAGAAGCATATGCGTCCAATGGTTCAGGAGGTGTTAAAAGTCAGGAAAGCCACTTTTTGAAAACCAGACTGTGTTTGATATCATTCACTCATTCCCTACTCCCGAATCACTGTATGTAGATATTGATATGGTGGGCTATGTAGTTCACGCATCAGTCAAAAGAAAAAAATAATTTTCACAGCCATCAGTTGGTTGACCTCCTGTAATGTTGGGAACTAATAAATGATTATTTTGTATTAAGTGTTTTACAAAATTGAGAGCACTTTGTCCATCTGTGTTGTGACGTGTTGCTCCACGTACATGAAAGATATTTTCATGCAAATGGTGCAACGCATGCATAAGATATATTGCTTTTCTTGTGTTCAACGGCTGTTCACTACCTTTCAAGATGCATTATGGGATAGGTGTCAAATTCTGGTTCACAGTCCTGCATGTTTTAGAGGTTTCCCTCCTCAAACACACCTGATTCATCAGCAAGATCTTGAGTGTGGCACTCGAGGACTGGAGTTTGACACCTGGGATAGAGGGCACGAAATCATGGATACCCAGGTTATTCTCAGTGTGGCTTCCTCTCGTGGTACGTGAAAGAATCATAGTCCAAGTACAGTTCAGTTGTATTTTTTATTTTTATGTATTTATTTTGTATGTTTTTATTTATTTATTTATTTACGTAGTTTATTTTAATCTTTAAGAACTATTTGTTTTTAAACTTTTTGTTTTATTTATTACTTAGGTACAATTCCTTACTAAAATTCTTGTGTTCTCGCTTATAACGTTTTGATTTTATCCCTGCAAAATATACATGTTAACTTATTTGCTCCCCAAAACGTATAAATACATTCTATTTTAAATGTTTTAAGTGTCCCAAAGACGTATTTATACGTTTTTATGCGAGCGCATACAGAAGACTTTGATGCAGCCTATCAACTGCAACGAACGGGTGAAGAAATGGCTATTACACAAACGGCCAGCAGGTGGCGGCAGAGCAAAGAAAATAAACCAGGGCCATGTTGGGAAAAAAAAACCTCAATTACTCACAATTCTAAATAGATTTGTGAATAATGATGAAACTTAGCTATATTCTAATGCTAATTTCTGTAAAACGTAAACAGATATGAATAGACTTTTTTCCCCTGATGAAATGAGACTTTAATCGTTCTTTTGGTAGGTTCCATGTTTTTATAGCAATAGAACACAATATTCTGTGGGCCTTGCAAAATCAGTCAAAATCCAGTAAAACAGCCGAGAGTGAAGGGAATTGCTTCTGTGAAAATGACGTTTAGACGAGTTAAAAATATATTGATTTTATTCGAAAGAATTTCAAATGTTACATACAAAATAATAACTTTAATGTTGTTTGATTTTAACTGTGTTTCTGTTGTAATGTTTTGTTGTTGTAGCAATACATGTCTAGGACATTTTTTTTTTTATAATTACAGTTCATGGTTCAGGCTTTATAAGAAAAAAATAAATAAATCTGAGGCAAATAAGCGAATGCTGAATCACCAATATGCATGGGGTTCCCTGTAATCTATCGACCATATAAATGAGAAATGAGCGCTGCGGTTGATTTTAGCAGTCGTATTGAGAATTGCTACTTGTAAGGCTTGATGGATGTTGATTTCTAAACAGGAGCAAAGAATTGTGAACTAACGGCACTGAAGGATTTTAAGAAAACGCTCCCACCAATTGAATACTTTCCATCCTATTCCTGAATACTCACATTTCTCTCATTTCAACAGGTTGAGGGGAGAATAATCTGCCTCATTTGGTGAAGCTCAACGCAGACCATCAGTTCCATTCAACTGCCCAGCGCTTCGCTTGTGAGTGACATGCCGCAGCCTGGCCCAATTCTCCTCACCCAGAGACCATTTATGGGCATTGTGACTGGGAGAGGACATGCATAAAACAAGGCTGCACTCCTGGGATTAGTGTGTGGACTGGAAGCACACGGAATTCACTGACACAGAAAGCCTCTTACGAAACGAGGGAGGGCAAGCGGAGAGGAGGCTGGCCACATGGAGCATGACGCATATAACAGTGGTTGACATGGGGAAATGTAACGGTATAGGTATAGACGCTTCATAGAAAACATTTTCAACAGACATTACATTTGTGGATCAAGTGTTAATGTATACATAAAACAACCAAAGTAAAGCCTGTGTGAGTGATTTTGTCTGTGTGATGAAATGCACACGATTGTGGGAAATTGGGCCATGACACATATAAAGCGGTGACAAAAATCACCTCTGTCTCTCGCAGATGCTATGATTGCTGGAAACAAAACGACCAATAGAAAGACACCGTGAAATGATGTGAATATCACTGTGAGACAGTCACAACTGCTATCATCAGCGTGAAGGGAAAAAAAGTGAAGGAAATATCCAGGTGGTTGAGGAAGCTCTCATTCTTACATTGTGTATGAAAATTTACATTAATAACATGACTTACTTATTCCTATAATGCTTCCACGCCAAAGTTGGGGTATTTCGCCAGCATATTGCTATTCCTAGCGGTGCCTTGACATACAAGGAGAGCCATAAATCATTCTGTAACACAAAACACTCCAATCAATTTTTGCCCATTGAAATAAATAGAAATGCTATTAATCAATTTCAGCTAGCACAATTAAACAAAAAAGTTTGAAAAAAAATACTGTAAAACTAAATATACTATATTTTATGTCAAAGTTACTTCAATTTCCCCCAAAACGAAGCAACCAAATCTTTTGTGTGCGATGGTTGAGTGGCAGAAAACATGGCTGGCTGTATAGACACAGCGTATACGAAGAAAGTTAGCGGGCGAAATCGACGCTAGTTAAGCACTTTAACGGCCGAAGGGCGGAGGTGGTTTACGGAGAAGCTTAATGTATGTATTGGCGACAAAACGGAAACTATTGAAGGTCCATATGAGACGTGCGATGATGACAAAATTTGGTCCGACTCACCTGTTTCCTGACCACACATCTGCTTTGGGGACATTTACTCTTATTTAATACAAAGTCATTGTCAAAGGGAAGGAGGGTCTATCGCATTACAGTTAAGTTTGTGGAAGTACGTCACTCAAAAACCATCCCCCCAACACACTCAACAATCATTAGTTCCAAGGGGGAATAATGTCAACAAGCAGCACGCATTATTCTTTGTTTATTTTGGGAAATGCAGTGACTTGAGTACAGTGACACTTGTCTTGTGATGTGAGAATTTCAATGGCAAGTAAATACTACACAATTCTTCTTTTCAAATCCAGTCTTGGACAAACATGCAGTCATGTTACGTAGCATTAGCATACTAGCATTGTAGCACCTTTAATGCAACTGTCAGGATAGGACTTAACAACTATAGCGACTGCGTACACAAGTGAGGTCGGCAGGTATCAAAACACAGATGCAGAATGCGATATTTATTCGGATAAACAATATGTGGACACTCAAGTGAAAAACTAGGCACAAAAATATATTTTGTTTCATTTATAGGAATCCATTTTTCGCAGCCCCTTTCGGTGGGAATGCGATAAAAAAAAAAATATTTATCAGGCCCCCGACGGGCCGTACAATTGATGGCACAACAAGAATGAACCATCTGCTTCTCTTTATCCTCCTCCAAATGTGCAAAACCATCGAACACGTAAAACACGTTGTTTCTTGCCACACGGTTTCCCGCGGTGCAACGCGCGAAACATAAACAATACGTCACACAGGATCCTCCTATAGGGGCAGGCGATTCACAGAATAATATCTCATGTTACCTCTTAAATATGTAAGCCATGGTATGGAAAGTGTCATCAGGACCTCCAGGCATTAATCTTGGTTTTGTTTCTCCCAAGCATGCAAACACCAGTGTTGTCACAGATTACTTGAAAAAGTAATGTGATTATTGATTACTGATTAGTCCAAAAAAAAAAAAAAGTCATCTAGTTACTTTACAGATTACTTTAAGGTCAAAGTAACTAAGTTACTTAAAAAGTAACTTATCAGTTACTTTTTACCAATGTCTGCCCTTTGCTGCCTCAACATAAGAATGACAACCAGTTACTTAAATAATACTTATGAAAGTGCATAAACTTGAAATATGAACATGTTTCTTTGTTTCCGTTTCTCTGGTTTTACAATACAGAAATTGGTGTATAACACGTTACACCTGCAGGCTGGTTACAAACTGTAACTATTACATTGACCTGTAGGCTAGATGCAACTGTAACTATACCATTTTTCTATTTTCTCAAGTACCAGAGCTGAACTACAGTCATGCCTTTTTTTATCATAATTTTTTGCACACTCTTTCTTGAAGCATGACGAGAAAGACACTCTGTGGGGCTCAGCATTATAATTAAAAGGGATCTTTTCTCGTGTAACAAACTAATGGTGTTGTGTGTTCCAGCGTTGCCATTTCTGTTTAGCAATCTTATGTCCGACTGTTAGTAAACGCAACACAGGTCTCGCGGGAGAGGAGGGACGTTACACGCGGGTTGGTTGCGTGTGTTTTTTTTCTTGGCTTTTCTGCTCGACCTCGTGAGTTGTATTTCTATTTTCCGGTGTCGGCTACGGCCAACAGTAGCGTGTGTTAATTTAAATAAAAGGGTGACATCCCAACCTTCGTTTGCAAGACGTTACACTATTATTGCACGGAAAGAGGGCGAGTCAACAGTACTCAATGGACACATTTCCTCTGTAACATATCGCCCGACCAACTTTTTTTCAGATCATTCCCACTTACTGGTGCTCTTTTACTAAAATCGTTTTGCGTGCCAGGGGGGGCCGAAGTAACTGCAGAACTGCTGGCTGTCTCCTTACCTGTCGGCTTTGCTTTGAGTTGTATCGCGCTGTGCTGTGATAACAAATATTTCCTCAAATTGGATGTGAAGTTTTTAGCGCAAAAGTTTCCAACGCATTGAGAGGTTTTTGTCATCTTTACTGGACAAAAATGCAAAGTAATGGCAAATGCACCCGTTTGTGGAGCTCCCCCTGCTTCTTCCATTGTTTACGTCGTAGTAAACATGACATGCGATTTGACGTCACTCCCAAATGCAAGAGAAACATTTTCTCCTCGGAATTCTCTTCAAAATGAACATAATTCTGCATTCTACATACATTATGAGGTAATAAAAAATGTACAGCCACTTCGTAACGCGTTAGTGACACCACTGGCAAACACCAGCCTTACCATCTGTGAATATGCACATCACAAACCTAACAGCTACAGATGTTCACCTACAGAGAGATTTAAAATTAAAAAAAAAAAAAAACTCCTCTGCTGTGCCTTCAAGCTTCTTTGACGCCTGGATAAACTAAAAGTTTTAAATTGCAAAAGTTTGAAATTAGAATGTCTCAGCACCCAGCTGGCCTTTTGTTCACCTTTCCTTTTAAGTTCAAAACAGTTCCGTGGCCCAAGTAGACACCAAATAAGTGGCACTCACTCACTTCATAGCTAAATAAAGAATGTCGAAGTTAACTTGTGGGATAATATTGTTATATAGCAAAAACTAAGTTTTTGCCTAATTTTTTTGCTTCAGCTCAATGGACTATGTTCTTCTCCTTCTGGTGTTCATGCCTTGGCAACCAGGGGGGTGGTCAGTCCGTCCATCCATCCATCCATCCAATTTTCTGAACCGCTTAACCTCACAGGACAGTATAATGCAGTCTTGTACTATGAAGCCAGTCTCTGCACCTCAAAAAGCTGCAATAATATTAGTATATCTTCGCAGAGGATACAGAATAAATGCCTGTGATATTTATTATATTATGTCTATTAATATGCTGCTCAACTGCGTGTTCAAATACCAGTTTATTTATTTTTGAAGAATTGTTTACTATCTGCAAAACTGCTGCTTGTGAAGTGAGTTGAGTTTAATTCACTGCGACGCCACTGCCAGTTGACTGTGCATTATTTTATTTTCAATTCACATGAAAACAAGGATGTACATAGAGTCCTTTCCTCTCAAAAAGTGAGGGATATTTTCTTTTTTGGGCTGAAATATCAGAGTGAACTTAAATACACTAGAACCATATTCTATGCTTGCAGTAAATAAAAGTATACAGTACATGTTACGCATTTTAATTTCAGTATAATTCATTTACTATCATACAATACAATTGATTACAAATTGAAAACAATAGGATATGGATCAAAAGTATAAATACAATTATAGCATTGAAATTCCATGACAAAAAAAATACAATAAAACCTTCCCAGCGCTTCTTCAAAATGTTTCTTGAATTGTGCTACTATAGCACTTGACTGTCTTAGCCAAATGTTGTTTTAATGAACCTTTTTCGCAGCAATCATTTTGACAGAGTGTAACAGTAAATAAGAGTAAAGACAATGCTTTGAAACGAATGCTGGAATGTATCCCAGCTGACTTAGCTTGAGTACCAGGGAACTGGACTGATCGCCAGTCAATCAACAGGCCTGACACTCGGAGGCAGCCAATCATTCAAACTCACATTCACACCTCTGAATTGCTCATAGGAACATAGTGGTGCGTGACTGTAATACGACTGACGCTATACAATTAACTTCATTACAATCCTAAAGGGTGGTAGGAATATTCATATAATGTCATATGTAGTGATATAGGATAATCATTTATACTTTGTCATGTCAACAAAAGGCGGGCAGGGGCGGGTTGTCACTCACAGGCAAACAATCGGGGGTGGAAGGCTTCGCATCATCTTCAAATTTCACATCATCCCAAATTGGAGATTTAGAATTTTGCTGATCTCATGCACGGACTCCAGTGAGTCCACAATGGTTGCCTATGGTTGGTATAAGAGGTTTTTCTGTTCACGTCGTTCAGCTAGTTTAGCTTCACACTGCTAAAGTAGTACAATTTACACTCTCCATGGCAACTTTCAAAAAACAGGATCTATTTTGACAAGGCATGCAGTGGAAGGCCTAAACTTTTAGAACAGGCGTTAAGAAAAGTTGATCTTGAGGTCTGCACTGGAACTCAGCGTCAACAAAAGCTTGATTCAGTGGATGCTTCAGAGAGTGATAAAACTTTACCCTCGCCGACTTCGGGTTGGTCAAAAGCTTACAACAGAAAATTCCACTTCTCATGATACTTCCGATGGCTTATTTGCTGATTCTTGCCTTAAAGACGACCCAGACATTGAGACATCGCCCAAACGGCCTTAAACAATTATTTTTATGTCCTATATTATTTTTGGGCTGCCAATCAGCTTTGCCAAAGTGTTTATGTATGATAATCGGTGTGGGCTGGTGCTTGGCTGGGATGTGCTGCCACATCCAATTGCTTCTTCCTGATTGGTGACCCTCATCCCCCAATTGAGCCACCAATCAGTCCTCAGGAAGACGACCAGATGGATGATTGGATTCCGGTAACCTGCTCTGCACTCTTGCCTTATGAGCTGGCACTGTCTTTGTTGTTCAACAGCAGCTCGGGTCAATATTAAAGTTGTCTTTTGTTGCTCATGCTGACGGACGGAATTAGTATGAGTATTTAGAGTAATTACTCTTGTTAGGAGCTTTAGTGTTGTGCTGGGTGCTTGTTCTCAATAGTGACTCAATGGCAGACTAAAGTCGGTATTTTTTTTAATATAGAACCTATTTGGGATTTTCCTGTGTTTGATTTTATGGCATTGTGTTTATGATAGCTTGTGTACGTTCAAACGCTGTGCCTAAATAAAAAACGGCCAACTATGTTAACCGCGAGAACCAGCCTCTTCACCAACGGAACAAAACGAATCAAAGCAACACGTAAGTGGTCCTTTGTGCCGTCATAAACTAGCAGATTTTATGACAGACAATATCCAAGCTAGCAAACAACATCAAGCCAGCAGGCGACCCACAGACGAAGCCGCTAAAGTTGCGAGGCAATACAAGCTAGGAAAGGATACGAAATAACCGTACCATCACTAGCAAGTTGTATTCAAAACAACCGTAGGCAAGATGGCAGCAGTTGCTGACATACACCATACGCACTCACAAACTTAAAGCTGTACTCATTGATGCGGCGTGGAAATCGTGGAAAGATGGAAGGGGAGTTCCAGGGTCCACACATATATTTAAAAAACCTAAAAAATACACCGAGCCGTCGCAGCCAAGGGGGGCGGGAAACACCCGCAGCACCAACCAACAAGATCACAGGCCACTAGCGACGGCTACAAAGAACGGTAAACAATGTGAGTGAATCGCACCAGAAGGGTAAAAGAGACTGGCTTCCTTTTTTATGCATGAGGATCACGTCAGCCGGAACCATGGACATGTCCTTTTACGAATTCTTTCTCGAGTGACGCATGCGCGTGGGGGATTTCCACGCTGTTTCAGCACCGCCACCTGGTGATCGGGAGGGATGAAACAGAACCACTCTTGGTTCAATGTTTTATTTTCCAAAGCCACACAAAAAGTCATAACAGCAAGACAGACATTCAGACTAGGAAACTGAGCAGTTCTGAATCTGAGTACTGGCTGACCAATGCTCATTGAATGAGTTGTGTGCTTTATCCGTCCGTGTAAGCTATTATTTTAGTTGTCGACGAGACACCGAAATGTTCCATTATCAAAGGCACGCTTGGCTGTGCATGGTGCAGAAGAACTTGTGAGCCATCAGCTCAAACCCATCAGACACTTTTGGGATGAATTGAAATGAAATTGGCAATCCATTATTAAGGCATTAACTCAAAGGATGACATACTAATAATTTCTGCATGTCACATATAAGGGTAATTAAATGCCCTTTAAATTCTGATAGCCCAACTGAAGTACCCAGTACAAAGACAGAAGCCCAATGATCTCATTGGACTTGAAATATCAGAAAGGGAAGGGCGGGAAAAAAGGTTGATTATTGTTTGCACTGGGAAAAACCTTTACGCTCACCCACCACACTGACTGTAATATGTCCCGACATTATTTTGCACACGCACGCTGCAGTCATGGGCTTCAGATGAAAAGCATGAGCATCTTAGTCAGGTAAAAAAAATAAAAAAATGTGTTGGTGACAAATGCTATTGCCTGCCTTATGGCTAGACAGTATAGAGCTGTAGATTTGTCATGAGCCACCCAAAGAATTACACGGGCCTCGACGACTGGTTATTGGATCCACTGGACATTTTCTTGGAACGGCTAGATGAGTTTTGGGCTACAATCAATACACCAATCACTTGCTAGCCATTGCAATATCTCCTGTGCATCACCCTTTACTTCATCTCAAGGGTCTACATATTACCCCCGTGGTGTCAATTTATCCAAATCAGTCGAGAAAAATAGGTTTGCCTTTCGAAAAGTTGAATCCGGCATTTTATACAGGGTGCACATGCTGTGTAATAATGCAGAGGCAGCATCGGAACACCATCCTCATATACTGTAGCCTAAGATAAAAGAGAGTCTATCATCATTTGTCTTGAACAAGCAAGTTAGGTGTCGAGATATGAAAACATTATAGGTGAGGCGCAGGAAGCAAGGGGCGATAAGCAATCAAAGGAAGACGCTGAGGTAAAGTCGTAAAAGCAAGCAGACAACCCCGAACCATACAGCATCTCAAACTTAAAGGTAAGCATTTTATTATGTTGTATCTTCCGCTCCAATGAGGAGATTACAGCAGGGTGATAAATAGAGCCTTACCGACAATAAGAATGTGGACAATCCTAAGCAAAATCACCTATTTAGATTTATGTCTGGCTTCACAGCATCTTCCTTTTCACTGCAGGGATGAAATGAGACTTACAAAAAAGGACATTATAAAGTCTTTAAGAATACATACATATTATATACCGGTAATTGCGGTTTAAAAAGTAGATATACAGTATGATGGAGGGGGGGCGGGGGGGGGGGGGGGCAGTTGAAGTAGTCAATGGTAGCTTCAATCAGGTGTGATTAATTGGAAGTCTGGATGCAAAAGGTTTGTGTGTATGGTGGTGGTGGGGGGGGGGGGGTGTCTTAGAATCCACAAAAGTCTCCAATCCCAACACAAAAAAAATTGCTAGATTTTGAATATATATATATATAATCACTTTGCCATCGAGCAACACGTTTGCTAAATAACCAAAACTAAACAGCCTTATCAGAATGCCTAGCTCCACCCCCAGTTGTCATGGTAACAACAGTGGACATAAATTCATTGTTGCTGGCTTGCTGACTTTTTCTTTGCTTCTGAAAATGATCAATGAGTAACTTATGTATGTATGGCAACACTTAAGTGATCTCATAAATATAATGCTACAGGACTGAAACGCCAGTTAAATGCTTATAAATCTATATAAATGATAGTAAATGTATTAAAAATGGCGGAAAGAGATGACTTGGCAGAGAGTGTGTGGACATGGCTTCATGCTGGAGTGGCTGCTTTAGAGTGCCTCATAGTTGCGACATGGAAAAGTCGGGGGTGGAATATATTCCAGCCACTTGAAGCTTTAAAATAGATTTCATGACTCAAACAGAGGAAAAAAAGATGCGAGACAAAATAGGATCTGCTTCTCCAAGTAGTAGAAATTTGACTGACAGTTGAGCAGGCTGTGCAAACATGCCCACATTGTCAAAGAGAGGGTGAATGGTTTGGTACTGTCCAACGGTGTGGCGTAAGGACCATCATTTGATTTCCATTTCACTTGAATAATCAGTCATCAAATGCAAGAGCTGATGAATTATCTTCTGGACACTTTAAACCAACCAACACCACATGTGATGCGAGTCTGTTGCTCTTGAAATTTAAATCAAGTTAATGGCCTTGTTTGGCTGATCTATCATTTAAGACAGAAGAGCAGGAGGTTAAATCAGGAGGTATCCAATCAGCCTCAGGCAGATGCCATCCTTCTGGACTTTGCTGGGATACATATGAGATAACAGAAATGGCAGCCAAGGGCAATTTGAGAGGCATTAATCAACGTCAGTAAAACAAGCTTAGGCAATCCAATTCAACGGCGTGCGACGTCCATGTAGTGTTGCGGGCTATTTTACCGAGCTAAAGTCCCTAAGAAAGAAATCAATGGTATCACTGCTTATATTACCTCACACTATGTGAAGGAGTCTACGCACGCAGAGTGCATGGTTAACTTTCAGTAGTTAATGTGTTAAAGCTCATAACCGAGTAGACTGAACATAGCGTCAGACCACAGTGTTAGCTAGAGTATGTATCTCCTTGTATTTGAAAAGTAAAAAAAAAAAGAAGCTTTGATGTCATTTCATCCTCGAAAACACATGGTGGAAGATACTTTTCATGACACCTCCTTTTCTGCTCTACTTATTCACCATTTCATTTACATAATTTCCCGCTCTATAATGTTGATGTTTAATTTATCGTTGTGTGCCACTAAAAATATTGCTTACTGATACGTCGTATCGTTTTACTCTTACACACTGTAGTTCCACCAGTACCTAACATAATAAATCGGAAACAAACAGAATACACGATGAGCTGTTTCAAAAGCACCAAAATAAATATTTGGCACTATTTTATGTTTTCGGTGGATGGAGGTGGGAGGCAAAGTCAGGCGGATGTTAGCAGTGGCGTGATCGTGCAGAGGTTTTCACGGCACATTTGCAAGTCCTACATTAGTCCATGACTGGAATTAAAATGAATAATTACAAGTGAGACTGCAAGTCAAGATGATTCCAAGCGAAATCCAAATAAACACAAAGTGAACAATGATGTAAGCGTTTGCTGCCAATGAGCAGATGCGACTTGACAGGGCTGAATTTCATCAGAATCATAATTTGAATGTGTTTGGCCTCATTCAAATAGCTACAAGTATATTTGAATAATTTTTTTTTTATTAATTTGAACAAGAACTGCTTTAAAATCAAGGTTGATTTTGGAATTGCGTCCTCAGTGTGTATTATTTTATGTTCTTGTTATCTGTGTGGGTGCGGAGGAAAATAGAAGCCAATTTTTTTATATACATTATATCGTGGAAGACAATAGTAATTAGTAGTCACTTTTTTAATGAATAATAATTACAAAGCACCTTGACAGAATTGTCTGCTTTGGTGCTAGTGTTCTAGACTTATTTTTACATTAAATTAGTATAAGAAGTGTGAACCAAAAATGTGATGTAATCGTACCAGTCCACGGAACAAGAATGATTTCTTCGCACAACGCTGTCTCCATGACTAAACCAGATTGGAGTCTGATGTTCCTGTTAACTACCAAACAGGGACATAATGACTCATTTCATCATGCTCAATGATGACAGCCAAGGATTTTTTTTGTTTTTTTGTCTCCTGACATTATTCCACTAAAATTACAGTGTGGGAGTCTGGCATGAATCTTGTTTAACTACAACCTAATTCATTTGAGTAGATCATGTTAAAATAGCTGGCTGTCAGTGGCTAAAGTTAAATGATGAATTGATTTACATGTAGACAGCATTACATGATCTGCAACATTACTTGTATACAACGGTCTTAGATTTCTTAGATAGGTATGCAAGACAACACCTGACAAGTAATTATGAGGTCTCCTGACCGGCTGTACACTCAACAGGCTTCATTCAAAGAGAATTTCACTCTCTGTAAGATGTACTCTGTTGCAGTGAATGTCATCATAGCATGTGACATGCTCAATCACATCAAGGTCTCATAATTAGAACCTCATGAATATACTTGTTGCTTCTTTTAGAGCGAGGATAGGAAAGTAGACCTCTCCCTTTGATATTTGTATGATATCACTGTCAACTTAAGTGTGCGCATTTTTCCCCTTAACAACATACATTCTACCCAATTAATGATATTGAGTTACTGTAACTGAACTCAAGTTGATATTTTAAGGTTTCTTATTTTCATTTATTTTTTTTTTAAGGGAAGACATCTACATTCCACCTGGGTCGTGAGTATATGGAAAATCGGATGACCTTGTTGGAGGTTAACATTTGGAGTCAATCTCGGTGGATGAAGTCTACCATTTCCAATTCCGCTGTCCTTTGGCAGCTTACATTCCAAATATCTTATCTGGCCGTGTGAATTAACAATGACACCACTATTGATCTCATGCCAGCCAAGGAAAATTTATTTGGCGGCCACCCCGTACCGGGTCCTAACTCATCTCAGCCCAGACGTATCAGAAATATCACTCGTGCGTTATTTATAGCATATAATATCAACTATCATTTTATCGGCTGTTTTTTTACAAAGGGTACAAAGTAAGGGCTAATTAATCCACTCCCGTGGTCCTCTGAAAACAGTGTTGTTAAACTAAAAGGTTTAATGTATTTAAAGTTGTGAATGTCACAAGAAACCAAGCTACTAAAGTTGATTGCCTGATTCATTTAATATTCAACACCTCTTTTTACTTTCTAATAACCACAAGTCTGATAAATCAAAACAAATAAAACTTGCACTTAATATTACTCCCCCTTAAGCCATCATCTTATTATGGTGGAGGGGTTTGTGTGCCCCGATGATTCTAGAAGCTCTGCCCTTGGTAACGTCACCAAGGATAAAAAATTAAAAATTAAAAGTACAGTATGGCAATACGCGTAGCACCCTCTGCAGCCAGGTCGAGGGGATGGCGCTCGCTCGATGGGGAAACTGTTGACAGTTTTGGGGTCCCAAAAAGGAAATGTGGTTCACTATCTGTGGGAGGGGTCTAAGGGATCGGGTGCACTCTGAGCTGGGCGGTGGCCAAAGGTAGGCAGTCCGATATCCGGCTCCAGAAGATGACGTGGAATGTCAGCTTCTCGGGTTATGAAGAAGCCTGAGCTCGTGTGTGAAGTTGAGGGTTCCAGCTAAATAGAATAATAAATAAAACCAAAGGAAATGTAAATACTGTTTCATACAGTACAGTATAGTACTGTTGAGTGTTTTTTTTTTTTTATAAACAAATTTTGGGTGTTTTTGGGTGCGGGACGTGCTGGAATGAAAGTGTGGTCATCCAACGGATTTCATTCATATCTCAAGGAACTTTACATGAAAAAGTGAAAATATCCAAACTTGGCCCAATTAGCCATTTTCCTTCCCCTGGTGTCAAGTGCCTTGTTAGTGTTACACGTTCTCAGGTGGTAATGGGGAGCAGGGTGTGTTCAATTTGGTGTTTCCACTCTCACACGCTCCCATTCTACTCACAAGTGGTCCAATATGGCACCCTATGACAAAGTACATAAAGATGTAGCTGTCTATGTCTCGGTTTATTTTCGGCAAGGTCTCAGAGACGTTATTACAACAAAGGAGAACTTTTAAATGATCACCACAAAGACATCCAAGCTGGTGAATGTTCGTTTTCTGGTGCTAAATGTTAATAAGAATATTTCTGTTACATCCCGGCCACAGGAGCTGACGTGTATTGCCTTGTAAACAGGTAAAGCACTTTTTAGATTTTGCAATTGTATTCTAACCATTAGTGAGAATCAAATGCAATCTAGGGGAATATACATCACACTTAGCTGTACTGTGATCACTTCTTTTCCAGCTTCCCAGCGGCCTAGTTTGGTCGCTGGTTGACTTCAACTGAAAATTGACCCAGTTAAAGAAATGTGGATTATGCTCTTGCTTCCCATTTGAGGAAAACCTCCACCAGCCAAGTCCCTGAACCACAGCGACCTAAAAAGCTTGTCACCAACAGCTTTAAATTATCCGAACCCCCCAATAATCTCAATATTCCTTTCTTCCAGATATATATATACGTATATTAGGTGGCTCATTTCCTGTCGATACAAATGTGTCAACAACCTATTTTGTTATCTGTTTTCAGGGCTTGTTCTCTTAATAAGCTTAGTCGGGGTGGTGTTTTGAAATTCCTAAAATACTTAATTCCCCCGCCCCGCAGCAATCAGCGGCTGGTTTCTGTGTGTCTATGACAAGTGTGTGTTCAAAGTTAATGCTGAAACCATGTCGGCTTAATTGATGCAGGGAGAACAACTCTCTCGGACGGTTCCGTCACGATGGGCAGAAATGAGCCTTCGTGTAGAAGTCAGGAAAGATCTTAAGCAGCATCACGCATCGTTGGGGTTTAATTAGAGTGATTAGTCTTCAGCTTCTCAATAAAAAGCAAAAACATTGTCATTCTTTGCAGAATATCAGGAATATATACCTTCAAGTAGGGATGTTCGATACCACTTTTTTTAGACCGATACCGATACTCAAATCTTCAGTACTCACTGATACCAAGTGCCGATACCATTAGTACTTATGATACATTAAAAAAAATCAACTATATATCTCAAATTACAGCAATTTCCTTAAAATGACTTGAAATTAATGTCAACTATATTATTTCAATTTGCTCATAAAAAATAATTTTGCAAAGAACATCCAATAAAATGAATTTCAAAAAATAGATAAATAAAATTAAACAAATAATCCAGTGGCCAAGGGAAAGAAAAAGTCCCAAACAAAATATGTGGTTGTACAACTTCCTTTTAAGGAATACAGTAGGGCTGCAACTATCGAGTTTTTTAGTATTCGAATACTCAACTGAAAATTCTATTGAGTACTCAAGTACTCGGTTAAAAAAAATGTTTTGCTTGGATAAAGAGTCATTTAAAGTACACAACAACAAAAATAGAGAATTGTTCACTTAATAATGAAAAACAAGTTGGTTCAATGGTTTTCTTTTTTTTATCACCAGTTTATTTTTCAACTTGTACACTTACATTATACGCCAGGGTAGTGATTGTGCATGTATGAATTTGACAAATTAAATAGGGTATCTTTAAGGCATTTTATTATTTTGTGTTACCGGTTAAAAAAAAAGAAGAAAAAAAAGCTTGTTACACGAAACACTTTAACTATTGGAGTATTGCCCTACAAGCCACATCTTAAATCGGGAGCCAGTTGAAACGTTACGTGGCAGCCTTCACATCACATTAAAATAACATGTACAACATATTTATGTATTGTGTCGTTCGCTTCATTCATGGCGCCTTGGGTGCAAATGCAGAAACTTACCCCACGCCAGCCGAGACCCGGCCTGGACCAGGTTGAGTGGACGTGGGGTGGGAGGCGACCGCGGTGTCGGCGGCCCAGCGGGGCGGATGGTCGGCCTCTTGGCCGAGCCACCCGCTCGCCGCAAGTGCCACTGCCGATCGTTCCTGACTGAAGGACGGCCATAAGAGCAGGGACCGATACCAGTATCAATATCCGTCCCAAGTACCGACACCATGAAATATGCCTAGTATCAGCCTAATACCGATACCTGGTATAGGTACTTGCTACGGGTGCTAATCTTTGAATGTCTCACAATTCGATTTGATTCAGATTTTTAGGTCTGCAATTCGATTCAGAATCGATTTGCGATTAAGACCGATTTTTTCAATCTTTCAATCTATAGATGTGCAAGGAATTGTAATGATCTACTCCAGTCTGACTCGCTAATGCTAATTAGTGTGCTACTCGTGGCACTTTTATCACTCAAAAGAACGGCTCCACGCTGAAAAAACAACAACTTTTATTGGAATAACTTGATCGTGACTTTTTCCTTCTACTCTCTAGTGTGGCTACAACTTAACAGTGTATTAGACCTCGTGGAACCACACTGCCCCTCAGTGGCCAAACCTGGTACAACATGAACAACGCTCCAAATAAAGCCACACAGACAAAGGCAAGACAGTATAAAATAATTCAAATAAAATTGATTTTGGGACATTTCAAATTGATTCTGAATCGTACTAAATGAGAATCGCGATTCTTATGACAATCGATTTTTTGGCACACCCCTAGTACTCGCCCATCCCTACCTTATTGTTCCATTAATTGTTTACAAGTTTTGATCCACCATTTTTGGGGTTATAGCACAACAACACTGATGTTCTTCATTAACTCAACTATGGTGTTTGCATTTAATACACAACGTGTCATTCTCTCTGTTTTTTACGATTAGTTTAGAGAATTTTTGTGCAGTTTGTCACCTTAATCCGCCCCTCCACTCCCCAAAGAAACAGTGGAGTGTGAGGGTCCGCACTCTATTCTATAAAGGGAAGATAAAAGCTGTTAGGTGCAGTCTGCAGAGTAAAAATAATTTGAAGCCTCTCTTTTTTTTGAAGAATTATTCAATATCTGCCAAAATGCCCCTTTCTGTATTGAGTTCACTGCGACATGTCTCAAGGCCACTAAAAAGAAGTTGATGTCGTGTCGCTGTGGCAATGAGAGAGATATTATCCTCCATTTGAAGCTCTTATTCTGAGGTCAGGTCTTTCCAAATCAACTAGCCTGGAGATGATTTCTGAATTCCTAAGCAAAAGCTGGCATTTTGGCTAACACAAGCATTCCGTCTGCTGGGGAAAGAAATCTCTGACAGAGCATCCATAGCTGCGCGCTACATTTCTTTGCCTGTGTCAAATGGGAGCTAATGTTTCACGAGAAGGGCTAAAGTTGCTACACTCGCTGACACACCAAGACATAGGAGGAAGAACCCTCAGCATTATAATTAGATGCAGATTGTGTGTGTGGGGGGGGGGGGGGGGGTTGAACCCGACAACAACAAAAATCATCACATCACTCATCACTGGAGCAGAAATATACAGGAAGCATCAAAAAGTGTGGAGATGCATTTTGCTTGGATTCGGCCCATTCTAACTTATTCCCTAATTGAAACTCTCTCCTTGGGTAGGCATCGCATTAATTCTTCCAGACAGAGGCTCTTATCAAAATTCAGCAGGCCTACTCGTGTAAATAAAGGTCTGGCAGGGGGAAGGGAGGTTGGTGCGTGGGTAGGGGGTTGTTGGCTACATTCGGGCTTAAGTTATGAGTCTATATAAAAATGATATTAGATCTGTTCTAATTTCACCCGCGGGAAGACGGCATCACAGAGTCTGGCTGTATAGAAGTGAGGTCAGGGGGAAGTACAGCAGTGATTACGTGATCAATAAGATGGCGAGTGAATTGTCAGGTTATTGGCTGAGGCCAGTTATCATGACAGCTGGCTCAGCAAACACATGCTGCATTCCTCGGTCTGCATGAGCAGCGGCGAGTTTGCAAATGAACACTTGACAGGATGGAGCGCACAGCCCATATCTAAAAAGCAGTAAGGAACATTTGCCTTTTTACGCTGCAGTGCTCCCCTCCCAGTCGTGAAGTTCATTACACTTCACGTCGCGAGGAGCACTACAAAAACATGAATTATAAATATCATGATGAGAAGCCACAGTCAAGTTGTCTGCGTTCTGACGTCATATCTTGAAATGTTGTTGTTGTTGTTGGATCATTTTGTGGCTAAGCTAATTTTAACGCTATTCTCATGCCCGGTGCAATTATAACGCAAAGTGTAGTCTAACTGTGCGTATGGGAGGAGTTAACTCTCATTTGCTATTTGGCTAGATTAACCAACCGAAGCTGCCCCCCCCCCCCCCTCCCTCATTGATGCATTTAAATTCAGCAGAGAGCGGCGCGGGTGCCATGTATATGTGGGAAGGACTCGCTGGAGTGCATTTACAGTTGTTGGAACTGAAAGACAATCTCCACTTGCGGATGATGTCGTGACAAGGCTGATTGGAGACCGTCATGCATCCGTGTGACAACCCTCCCCCAAAACTACCTACACCTAAATGTATCATATATATACTTGTGCCGCACATTGCTATTTCAATATTTTCAATATTTTAATGATTCAGAGGGATTGTCCCATGCTGCTGCTAATTTTATGAACAAAATACGATGACGTGCACCACACACGTCCGCGGAGCTCAGAATCTGTCTGAAAAGGCAAGTCTAAAATCGAGTCTACTTTCCAGATTGAAAGATGCACCGGGGAGTGCTATATATTTAGGTAATAAATTGGTACCTCGGAGTTTGAACATGATTCATTCCTGTGAAGTGTTCAAAGTCCGAATTGTTCAACCTCCGAAAAAAACAATCCCCATAGGAAATAATGTAAATATAATTAATCCGTTCCCAAGCTCCAAAAACAGAAAATTCCTATTTTAGTTTCTATTTATGTAAAAAAAAAAACATGTACACCTTGTACAGTATTTAAACAATAAAAAAATACCATACCTTTTTGTTGTGGTGTGATGGCATCAGTGGATAAAAAATGCTGTGTTAATGCATGCTTTAGTTCAGTGCTGAGTTAGTGTATTTTACATTGGGCATATTGTTAGACTACTAAGGGGTCCTTGTGCGCTGCTTAGTGTCAGGCACGTTGTTGAACAGCTAGAGGGGGGTTGTTTGCCAGTATTTACATAAGTAGTCACAGTTGTTACAACGGCGTGATAACCTCCTTCCTAAATCCACTGTGGTTCGTAGCACTGTACGATTTTCTTTGCTGCCACTACTGTCTTTCTTGGCTCCGAGAGTATTTACCCGCTCCGATTGGAAATGAGCAGCGCTTGGTCTCGACAACCGCGACGTGAGCATTCGGCATCGCTTGGCTTTCACTTGGCTACCCGATCAAGGTACGTTCGGCTTTGCTTGGTTTGCTTGGGTGTTCAAACTCCGGGAACGAGGTCAAACTCCGAGGCATTTTTTACTCGGGGTTTTTTGGGTCGAAGTCCAATTTGTACCAGTTCCGAGACGTTCGAACTCCGAGGTTCCGTTGTATATCAAAATGCCCACTGAGGCATAGTGTGGTCTACCAAATGTACTTACCCTGGCATGAAAATGAAGATTGATCCGTGTCTATTTCCTGTCACTGAATTTTCACGTGTCAGGGGTGCAGCAGCTGCATCCGCCGGAACTCTAAGCTAGCGAGGCCCAAAATGGAAAGTTTCCAACAATATTGTATGTTGTATGGGTATCATTCTTGATGAACTTGAAAATCATCCATCGATTTATTTTCTAAACTGCTTATCTCCTATCGCACAAAAATTATACAGATAGAATATTTCACACTCGCATTCACTCCCAAGAACAATGAAACATGTTTTCAATGTGAAATGTGAGGAAGCTGAAATCGTGAAAGAAAACCCACGCAAGCACGGGGAGAACATACCAAGTCCACAACTCGGCAGCATTTTGAAAAATAATAAACCACGTCCTAATTTAAAGATGAACTTGAGTTCATTAAAAAGTGGGCGCATCAACTCCGCTGAAGGCTCTTGCGCGATACCGATGTTAAATTCTGTCTCGCCACAAATCACTCCATTTTCCATACAGATTATATAGCAATATTATTCTCCGTGGATGTGTTTGTATTCAGTATTTTTGATTACGTTTTTGCTTTTTGCGACTTTTTGACTGTCCCGAGGAAATCACCCATTCAAGTCAAACTCGGGATTACTATTTTTTTTTCTGTACAATACTTTTGTTTCCACAAAAATGATGATAGCGGAAAGTGCTTCATAAGACAAACATAAGTATTTCTGTGTTTTCAATTTTCCAGCCATTTGGGAGCTAGCATGGATTTAAAGTTTAGTCTTTCAACAATCATTCTTTTTTGGAAGCAAAGGATAGCAACACATTTATAATTTAAAATGCTCTGCTATTGTGTAGGACTGATGGAAAGTGTTCTTTGCAACAATACATACTGCGGAGAATACAATCTTTTCACCCATGGACACACTGAGATACAGGAGAGCACATTTTAATAGGGACTGCTATATAACTGAGTAAAAATACCAACATGTTAAACTCAACCGCTGACTCTGGCCATGCTTTGATTACTATTGACATCCTAGCTGATTGACTTGAACGTAAACGCTCCCATCGACCAGGCGGGCCCCAGTAGCATAGATGTGCTGCTCAGTGTGTGGTCAGACAGATAGAGAGCTCCACGGGGCCTTTTTTTGGAGCGCTCAGCAAAGAGCTGATACGGCCAAGTTAAAAGCAAGGATAAGTGACACTTTGGGAGGTGGAAGTGTGTGTCCTGTCATTGTGTTAGGACAGATATCTCTTTGTCAATGCAAGAGACACTTTCATTTTGAATGACACTCGACACAAGGATGGTCAGTAGCACAAGTCAAAAGTTAAATCAGTTTATATTTCTTGTCACCTCTCACTTGTGGTCTGACAATTTTGCACTTGTCTTCTATGGACATCATGATTATCTTTGCCAGAGCAAGCGCCATTTAAATTTTAAGTAAGATACGACTTAAGGTGGCCAAGGTATCGAGGTCAAAATTCACCATTTCCTATCACACTTTGAACTGGCAAAAGTTGGAGCTGGAGAACAAGCGAGAGCAGTCTGCGGAGCATGCATTGTTCCAATTGGAAGCAACATTGTTTGTTCTTGCGCACAGCAACACGCCATACATAAAAGCCCGGCCGGGCTCCACTCCTTCATCCTTTGAGACAGTTGACTGACAAAGCCTCCTGTTCTGCCATTTTCTACTTTTCATGCAGCAAGAGCTTGCGAGCTAGCAAGCTAACAAGTGATCTAGCGATTGGCGTCGATAAGCAGGATGCTCCGAGTAAGGGAACGATGGGCTGCTGAGTCCAAAAACGACATCAGTTTCTTTGAATTGACATTGATATTTTTGACAATTGAGTGCTAATTAATTAACGTGCTTTTATGTCACCTGTTTTTGCATTTGTTCACTGGTGTATTGATGTGTGTGAATGGATGAATGTGAGGCTTTATAAAGCGTTTTGAGCACCATATGGTGTATAACGTGCTCTATTAAAAGCAGTTCATTTACCATTTAATACTAATATTGCTTAATTAAAAAAAAAACATTGCTTGTTTTTTTTACATTAAACATAATTTGCATATAGAAAGCTCTGTGAACATTTGTCAGAACTATAGAGAGCTTTGTAAAATTGTGTGAAGGTTTTATTTATTAAATCTGTATCAGAGAGTGCGTTATTTGGATATCCAGTGTACGTGATTGCATTTTTTGTGTTGTTTTAAAGTCTTGAGCAGATGTCCTGTCTTCTTGCATAATTTAGCCTCTTTCATCTCTGTATTTTTTTAATAGGGACATTTGCAATGCCTTGATTTCTGTTTCCTTACTGCCTTATTTGATTCTGAGGCAACAATTTAAGCTTTCCTATTAGAGTGAGATATCATTAATGGACTATTTATTTATTTAAAAAAAATTATGAATGTACGCGTCCAATTGAATTTGCTCTTTTAACTTCTTGGTCTTACAACAGATGGCTGTTTACTGTCCAGTGTCTCAAACGTACTGTACTTGTGAGGATTTCAATATGTGGGCTCATTTGAACTATGATCTGGCAGCTGCATTAAAGTTTGTCATATTTTTAACAATATCTTGAGAAATCAAAACTAAATCAATGTTTGAGAAGTTTTGATGTTGACAGTAAAAGGAGTCATGTCTAACATTTCCATGTAAAGTTGTCCAGGTTTAGGTTGGAAAGCTTGCATTAGCTTCAGTAGTGGAAACAGATTTTGGGTGGGTTGGCTATTCTTCCCATTCTTGTCAATTTTTGCATTTAAGGTTGAATTTAGGTCGCCCACAAAAATGATTATTGAGTTGCAGAGATCAAGTAATTTACTCTCAATTGTACTGACAAGCTTCATTAGGTGCATATCAGTATATTTACCAAAGTAAAGTATTTTTAAAGTACTCAAAAAAAAAAATGTTTTAATTGGCAGTGTTCTTTGAAGAACATCCACCACCAAGTAAGTACCTCTCCAAGCCATTCCCTTAAAAAAAATAAGTTATTAGATGCATCACTTGAAGTAGAAGAAAAACAATGTTGAGGCAAATCCTTTTAAATGTTTAATAACTTACAATGTTTGAACTTATTATTACTCCATTTACATTCCAAGATAATTCTTAATCTTGTACTGTTCATGGAACAAAAACAAATTGCTGCAAAGCACAAAACTACATTTATTCACATTATAGCTGAGTCCAAAGTGATTACATGAATTATAGTGAAGTATTACTGAAATTGCAAGCAAATATTCCCTTCGCACTCTCCCCTCCCACGCATCTTTTCATCCACCGCGTGATATGAATTCAATTGGACAAAATGAATAGTGTCATGAGTGGAAGGTAAGATAATCCTACAGACATAGAAAATTAAGTTGGCAGTCAATGTCTAACATTACAAATTCAACAGACCTGTACAGGCTGAAATTAAAAAGCACACGGTATTATTAATGTATGATTTGGGGTAATTTTAGCACATGGTAGTGCATTTCTTGAGGTCAAATCGTTGTGTGTTCAAAACCCACTGTGAATGAAAATAACGGAAATTGTGTCAAGAGAGTCACAGGCACTGTAGAAGTCCCCTTGGGGAAGCTGTTGTGCACAACACATTGGCTCCTCACTCTGAAATTGATGCACTGCATGTGAACTCCACAGATAAAAGTGGTGCAATGACATGCATATCAGTAAAGCAACTTAAGAGGTTTTCCAGATACGAGTCATTGTCAGACTAATTTTTTATTGTTTTTTTATGTGAGCAAAACCTTGAGATACAAGCACTGCATCTGCATGGAGACAATGACTTCAACTCATCTCCCAACAAGCAGCAGTTCAGCAGATGGTGAACAGATATTAGAACACAAACACTAGAACAACCTAGTTGGATAATAACAATGCTCGTAGGCCTTTTTTTTTTTTTATCTTCTGCAAAAAAAGACTAATATTACCGCAGCTTACTGAGGAGCTGTGACCTTCTCCATGTACTGTATATCTGTAGTGGCGCAATGTCTAAAGAACTGAAGCAAAAAAATGCACCAAAAACAGTTCATTCTATTGTGTCATTTTTATGAAGTACATTACAGAGCTCTGTTTTTCTTATTAAAATACACATTACAAGCATATTTGTTGTTGTTTTGTTTGTTTTGTTTTGGGGGTTTTTTTGGGGGGGGGGGGGTGGATTAATTCATGGGAGAAAATGATTATAGCTATTAGTTGAGTTAGCGTGGACATAAAACAAATTAAACTCGTGTCTCATTCACTCACTTGGCACCACTGCAGCAAAAATAACTACTTCAAAATTATCAGCATACTAAACTGGCTTGGGCGGTGGAGAAACTTTTTTAGTGGCCACCGTGATCTTGGATCCTTTGGACCTCAGGACGTGTTAGTGATGGTGCAAATGTCGTGGCAGTTCTAGGATGTTTTGCCTGGGGTGGTAGTATTTGTATTTAGAAAATAATTACCCTACGGTAAAGGCATTTTCTTTTCTTTGCCACATTGTCTTAATTTAAGTCCACTTTATATCTAAAAAGCAAAAAATAAAATAAAAAATAAAAAACGAAAATATGTTTCTCCACAAATAATTACAGTAAAATAAGTTCAGATGTTAATTGCTCATTAGTCGGCTTGTTTCCCCAAATCATACTCCTCACCCAATCTTGATGAACAGCAATCTCTCATAAGTGGGATCAAAACGCGAGTTCCATTTGTATCGCAAGAGAATGTTTGCAGGATGTGCAAAAAGCATAGCAGCGTCTAATCTCAAAATGTGAATATGTGGTGTGGACATCGTTATCTCCATAAAATCCCTTCCTGGTTTAAGCACCTTATCCAGTAAATAAAAAGCATCCACTGCAACTTCTTACAGAAAGTTTGTCAATGCTACAAAAAGCTAGGTTGCGATATGCAAAACTTTCACTTTTCTTTTGGTGTTAAAAAGAATGATATCTCCGGGAGTTTGCCCAAGTCATTGAAATAAGAACTGACTGAGATGCAAACACAGTTAAATTACTTTAGTCACCAATTGCTTCAGTGGAGTTTGCGGCTATAATAAAGATGATGAATATTTAATCCCTCAATTGCGTCTGTAAGGTGATAACCTCCCTCTGAGCCTCCCTGTTGCGAAAGAAGAAGAAAAATGTACAAAAAGAGACTTCCCCTTTCATAAAGGAAGTGTGTCTTTTGATAGGGCACAAAAGACACAACTTATGGGAATGTAAAGAAAAAGACCTGTCTATGTTATCTGATTTTATTTTTGTCCAATTCATTTATAGTCAGGGGGACTAGTTTGGTAGACCCTTAACCCCCCTACCCGCACTAAAGAAGTATTCCTATCTGGACAAAAAGGTCACGCACACAATGTCTCGGGGTGACCGGGCTTTTTCCGACTTTGCCTGTAAGAAGAGTGTCTGAGTGCTGATAAAAAAGCGGATATAAAAACTTGACGTTGAAGATGAATGTGTCCCACAACCAATCCCGGCTATCAGTCCTAAGCACAGACAAGGACAAGGGCCTGGGAAACATGTCAGGGTGCTATCTCTGCCTCGCCACAACCCTCTCCTGCCCTTCCCGCAGTCAGACAGAATTAAGTTGGGGATAAAAGAGTCCAATGGTTGGCCCAGAATGCCAATTTTGTTGAGAAAAAAAGGAGCAGCACTTTTAGCATGTAGCTTTCGAGACGCGCTGCTGCGGGGGCATGCACTTGTGGCCACTTTCAAAAGAGCTGACACAAAGCAAAGCTTGTGCCCTCAGCTGGAAACCATTATACCATATACCCAGGCAAGCATCAATAGTAATTAAAATTGTCCTCCTCCAACTCACTGCCGTTAAATGGCCATTTGAGGCTGTACTTTCTTTTACGACAGAAATTTGTGTTTTGCTTTAGTGGTTACCATAAAGCTTTATTTGTTATACAGGGACACGCAAAATCGTATCATTCAAAATCAAGACAGACAGACATTTTAGCATGCATCACCGGATTAGCATTTTCTTGTTCTTTGGATTTTTTATTTTTTTTTGCAGCTCAGAGCCCCTTCGGATGACCGATCTTCTCACCCTATCTCTGAGCGAGAGCCCGGACACCCTGCAGAGGAAACTCATTTCAGCCGTTTGCATCTGCGACCTTGTCCATTCGGTCACGACTCACAGCTCATGACCGTAGGTGAGCGTAGAAACGTAGATCAACCGGCAAATGGAGAGCTTTGCCTTTCAGCCCAGCTTCTTCTTCACCACAACAGACCGATACAGAATTCACATCCCCACACAAAATAACATGCATTTGCTTGAGATCTGGCCTTGATTCGCTCATTCCATTTACTGGCATTCAAATGTCTCAAACTGCTTTTCACAGTAACTCACAATGGGACAACTAGGGATGGGAAATGATAAGAATTTAGTCATTGCTATCCGGTTTTACGTACTGCTTATTGATTATACAAGTTCTTATTGTGAGAGGGAAATAAATAACACTAATGATATATGATAATGGTGCCAAGTAACATTTTATTTTATTTATATTTTTTACAAAACAACATTTCTGTTTTTGGTTGTTTGTAGTCCATGTCTTTGTGGGAACATACACTCAACATAATTTGCAGTTTCTTGTTAGACGTGATATCCGCCACCTGTTGCGACTGGCTGCTACTGTGCCGTGTGCATCAGCCTAACTTGGCGTGGCTCTATTCCAGCCACATGATTGGTTCGGTGCGCAGCAGTACTTATTATTATCATTGGTTATTTGTGTTGTCAAAACATGGAGAGATGCAATCTATCAAAGTCTATTGACCCTATCTCATATCTTTACTGAGAAAAAGTTATTTTGTGAATATTTGTATCACTTTATTATTCATCCTTAAAAAACATATTTTGACAGACTGTCATAGCCGCTGCCTGATCGGCGTTTCCTCTGCTATGTGAGCACCATCAGCCGCTCCGCACGCTCCCCCCAAAATTTCAAAATTCTTGGTATGCAAATGCGCAGTCTGCATGTGCACCTGCACACCACTTATGTGCACACCTGATTAGATACATTAAGTCATTATGTGATATCTAAAAATAGAAAAAGATGTTTCTGCAAAGTGCTGTGTCGTATGGATAATATTCTTGTAATGACATATAGTATTTTTCCTTAACATTGTGTTAGCATCTCGAACAGAACCCAATTTCCCATTCATCAAAAACAACGGTAAATCAAATTATTGGGAACATCCAGAATTGTTTTTTAATTCTCAACCCTGACGACAGCTCAAATGAATGGTCATACTTGTAGAATCCTTTCCTTGGCTAAGAAACAAACTTTCACAACATTACAGAAATGAAAAATACTCAGGAGAAGACAAGGCTTATCATGATCAAAATCTACAATCAAGAGCCTCCCTGAATGTTAGTACACGCCGTGTTCTGAAAGACAAGGTCAACTTGTATCAGAATTACAGAGAAAATTATGGAGAAGGAAATTAACAGCACATTATCCCAAGTAAACCACATCGTGTGTCAACTGTGGAAGAGGTTTTTTTTTTTTTTTATGGCAAAGACATGGTACTTGTATAATACAACAGGTTGACTTGTGTTTATTGTTGCTGTGACAGCTAACAGAAGTAATATATTCTATGCTGAAATTCAGCCGAATGCTACAAAATAGGGTGCCATTTCATTGTGTATTTGGCCTAAAAATGTGCAACTGCATAGTCAAACTGTTACGTAGTATTGAAAGCTGCAAAAAGACAAACGAGCAGCAAGTGAAGGTGAACAACTCCAGAGAGGAATTTGGCAATGTCAATGGGATCCAGACTTCAGGCAGTCATTAGTGCTACATGACCATAAGGCCATATTTGGTGGAACTGCTTCAATAACATCATAACTGCCAGTGTGAAAATACTTCCACACAGAAACACGTACACCCTGGAATTGATTCTTGCTATTTCTATTATGTGCTAAGGGAAACATTTACATCCCGGAATGGCTTTTGTTCAACCTTAGATGCGTCGCTGCAATGTCATTATTTTAACACTATTTTTTTTCCAGTAAAATAAAGCTGTGTGAGAAATAAATATTCAAGAGCTATTTCACTGCCTTGTCCTCATGCACTTAATGGTTCCACAATATCATGGATTTTTACACTTGAAGATCAAAAGCCAGATCATAGAAATAAATGCAATGAAGCTGCAATGAGGTCACGTCTTTACTAAAAGCTTCCAAAATTACACTGCTTTTAACTCTGAAATCACTCATACGTACTCGGCCCAAAATGGAAAAAGTAAATTACAAATATAATAGTAAAACTACAGAGTGATATGTGTTGGTGTGTGCGTGTTTGTGTGAGGTGAGAAGATTAGCCCTCCTTGGGGATTAAAGGTTGAAAAGGAATGGAAGTGCAGCAAAATTCTATTTCAGCAGCCTGAAGGGCACCGTGGCCCCTGGAAGCTCCTGGAGCGGGCCGAGCCGTAAAAGCCTGCTTGGCGTGGGGCTGGCCAGACAAGCAAGAGATGAAAGGCTGCGGACAAATTGCAGTCTCTTTACTGGATTACACTGAAGACAGGAGTTGCGTTTTTGGCATTTCAATAAGGCCACTTCAAGTCTGTGTCGAAGAGCGAGGCAGACTGCATTACAGTCTGAGCTCAAACTGGAGACCTCTGCCAAGGTCAAAAGCTGTCATGCAAACCACTTTGAGAAAAACATGATTCAGAATAAAAACTGCGAATGAATGCCAATAGATGCTGTCATTGAATCAAAAATGCTTAAGTAATTAGGATAAAACTACTCTGGATACCAGTGATAATTTCATCGACGAAAAATGTTCATCCTATTTTTCATCACAAATTATTTTTTTCAGACGAAAATGAAACGAAAGCTAAAATAGAAGCCATTCATTGAGACGATGACGATAACTAAATTGACTGACAATTTCATCTTACGTTAAATAAACTGTAGTTACAAATAAGTGTGTTAAAAATTTCTGTATAAAAGTTGAAATGTATGCTGAAGGAAAACAAATTGACAATTTAGTTGACTAAAACTGCTCTTTATTTTTGTTGGCTAAAATCAGATTAAAAGTAAAATACAATCAGATGACTTAATTATGACTAAACTTCAATTAATTTTACTCAAAAGACTACAATTAAAACTAAATTAAAATGTATTGTCAAAATTAACACTGTTGGATATTTCATAACAACGCCTGATATAAGGTGATGTCCCCGCTATTGGCTGGGAGCAGTATAGGGCGGTCTAGTATACAGAACGGACATTTACAGTATAACAGGGCAGAGCTCTTTTTCTACGGCACCAACATAACCGTAGTCAGTCAGGAAGGTCACCAAAGGTGGCTGCATTTTGAGATCCGAATCTAAACAAGCGGCTGAACTTGGGGCTCGCGTCTTCCACATTAAGACAGCGAGGATCATATTTTCCCCTGTGGAGGCACCACTTCCTTCATCACAAAAGTGCAAAATTCCACGTGTCAATTTTCGTCAGCACGTAAAGTGCTTACCCACTTGCACTTGGTCAACAACTTCATTGCGCAATCAAATATGGGCTGCTTATCAAAAGCTATCTAAGCTAATGTCTGCATCCAACAAAATCCAATGTAGTTCTGCTTACCTTTTGGCTTTGCCGTTTTAGTCCAGTGGCTTGACTATAAATGTCGCTTGTAAGCCCAGCCTAGTTGTCAAGTCATGGCAGAGTAAGTCGGTGTGGGCAGAATTATGTAAATCAGCAACACTGTGATGTCGTTTGGCAAATTTCAGAACGGCTTGTTCAAAGTCACATTTTCAGTAAGAGACGGCTCACAAACTGTTTACTTGGTTTGTTTAATTTGTCACTTGGAAAGGCGTGCGGACACATCCGAGTCTCAACTAGTTGTGTACAATTAAAACTGATTCAAATAAAAATAAAAACATTTTCAAAAATAGGTGTGATTCAAGTACTTCATGGCTTACGTACCAGGGGGTGGGGTGACATTGCTGTGCAGGCTGCTGACTGTAACAGGGCTCTGGATCGGATTGGTAATGTGTAATGTATTTATGACAAAATAAGTTTATGCCTCTTTGGGTATGGACCTAATGACCTTGAGTCTAACATTTTGGGGAAGTAATGTCATTGGGAGTAAAATATTAAACAGTATTAGGTCAACAGCTTAGGAAGATATTACTTAACCCCATCAGACGGGGCTAAAATTCAAGACGTCTCAATTGACATAAAATACTACTGATAGTGCCAAAATGCATCACAAAGACACAATGAGATGATAAATCGTGCATTTTGTTTTTGGTTCCTGAGGTTCAGTTAAACGCTGGTAGGCCAAAGAGCTGTGGTTCAAATTCCTCCATGCTCTTTAGCCTCAGCGTAGCCTCCTGAGTCAGAGCCGGGTCCAAGTTCTCATCTGGAACCATCACCACCTGCATCCCTGCAGCCAAGCCCGCCCTAACACCGTTGGGAGCATCCTCGAATACCAAGCACTGTGTGGGGGAGACAAGATGGAGGACAACAAAATTATACTATTCCATAAGCCGGCAGAGCTGAGAGCAAAAACAAATGCACGGAAATGAGACACAGAGGCACCGTTTCCATTTTCAATCTGATGAGCTTGACATTTCTCGCAGGAGTGCAGTTGACCTCGGGGAGGCGGTCTAACCATTAAAACTGCAATTTGAAGGAAGGTGCCCCCACCAGCCCTACTCCATTGGCTTTGTTTACATTTTTAGACACTACATGAAAACTCATCTGAGTCATTGTGGGCATTTCAAGAGCCATGACTCAGACGTTAAAATGGTCGGTACAACTACCTGAAATGTTTGTATGTAACTTTTAAATGTATGCTTTTTAATTCATCAAGAGTTTTACGGCATATTAGCAGTGCAGTTTGCATATTGTTTTGTATAGCTAACAAACAAATGTGAAAAATATCACTCACCCATAGGTACGCTTCGTAAAATGTCATAGCGATTGTTATTTCATGATGAATGAAGTTTGCGTTAGCACTCAGTTGTTATTTGTGCATTACTGGATGCAATCTTTGTATCGTTGCCCTTGTTCCTAGCCGCTGATATGAATCTGTTAGGGTTATCGGCAATTGGGGATAGCCTCAAATCGTTAGAGATTTAAAGATAAAGATTTTTGTAAATATCCAGAACAATCAGGGCATAAAGAGTTAGTGTTACGGACAATCTGTAACAGTTGGTAGCGGTGTATATATGAATGACAGATCCTCCAACAGGCCGTAGGTGTCCTGGTTTTCATTTGCCAAATTTGCCAGCAACTCTCAAGAGGGGAAGGTTTCCAAGCACGAATGAGAAATATACGCTAGTAAAATCTGCATCACCTCAACACACAGTGCGACTCTGGAACAAAGCAGCTAGAAAGTGCATGCTTTATTAATAGCCAAAATGGTTTTCTTCACAAAGGAGATGCGTATGCGGAGTGAGTCAGTTTGATGTTCACAAAAACGTGGTTGTTGTATCAGACAGCAGTGTATAGTGAGAGCTGAGCCAAAAGGTGAAACTCTTTATTGACTAGTTGATCTACGTTCCCTAACTAACCTATGGTCAAGGTCAAAGCACAGAAACGACAGATTTGTTTTATTTGAAGGATCTCTGACTGACTGCATCTTCTCCAGAAACCTAGCCACTCATTCGCTTTCATAAATTATTGTCATATTTTGGACAGAGACGACAGACAGTACTTACCTAGTTCTTCTTTCACTGTTTTTGCTAACTATCTTGCGGAACCGCAACCCATTTCATACAAGTACTGTAGTTGCCATCCTCATGCATACACACTATCTGGCTTAATGCAACTCAAGACTGTGTGAGTTTCCTCCAGGTGCTTATGCTTCCCCCTACGGACCAAAGCATGCCTTTCAGATGGATTAAATTGTCCACTAGTGTAGTTTGCTTTCTATTTGGGTCAGTCTAGTCATTAGTGGGAGAAAAAAAGTGCAAGACAAAACTGGATAAAGGCTTCTTGATTCAGGATTTTTTTCATGTCATTTCATGTGGAAAACTCAATGCCCATCACTGCCGCCTCCCCAAAATCAGGATGCAGACTTGCATCACTCCGGCTACTGTACTAGATGCAATTTATTTTTTATCTTAAATCGGAGGGATGAATAGATAATTGCTGAATGAAAGATGGAGCATTTATGAAAACTAATGAAGTGATTATTTGATTCAAAGCACACATTGCAGTAGGGAAAATAATTATTAAATAGTTATTTGAGCCCCTGCTGGATTGTTTACTCACTTAAAAAAAATTGCTTAAACAGGTCCTTAATTTCTTTATCTCATTTTTTTAAAATATTTTTTTAGGAATCATGGTAATGGCTCCCATCTCCCCTTCCGCCCCCAGTGTTCCATCCCACCACGCGGCTGGAGGTGGGGTGGGAGCGGGTGCCCTCGCCGCTCCGCTGTCCTGCCCCTCTCCGGCACGATGCCTGGGTACGGGGGGAACCCCGGGGTTTGGGGGTCGGGGTTTTGTGGGGCTGGCGGGGGTCTGGGGGGTCGTGGGGGGAGCGGGGGATTGTGGACTGGTGGGGTGCCTGGCAGACCTGCCGTGCCCCGTTCTGCTGCGTTGGGCTTGGGGCGCGGGCCGTGTTGGTGTGGGGGGCGCTCCTGGCTCCTGGGTTTGCTCGCCGGCCGGTGGCCCCTGCGGGGCCCGGGGGTTGTGCCTTGGTGCTGCCGTGGCTTGCTCTGTCCTGGCCGGGGTCGATGGCTCCCCTCTTTGGTGAAGGTTTTCATGCATGTCAGATCTACCACACCAGCATCTATCGAAATTCAAACACAATCTGCTTCTTCCTCTGGTCGTTGAATCGGTGGAGGCTGATGTCTGTGGATCTCACTCTGCTTCATCTATCCTTCCTTCCTTTCCTCAGTCTATCCTTTGGTCTCTTGAGGTCTCCCTAATTTGTTGAAATTTAGATGTTTCTGGGGTTGGTGAAAGATTCTGGTTGTTAACCCGGTGGGTAGTAGATGATGTCTGGTCGGTGCTGGATTTCACTTTCCTTTCTTTTCTTTGATCCTTCCTCGGGTCTCCTGACAACCTCACGACTCTAGCTGGATTCTGAAGTATTTGGTTTAGGTGAAAGATATGGGATTTTTTTTATAGGTTTTAGGTGAATTAATGAGTACACACGCACGCACACATACCTGCAGTAAGATTACTGAATGAACAATACTGAGCTCTAAAAAAAATAAAAATTAAAAATTAAAAAATAAATAAAAAGGAATCATGATATTAGACAAAAGTAGTTAGAAATGCTCCTCAAGTCATAAAACATTGCATTTTATTGAAATAATTATTGGATTCTCTGCAACTGCCAAAATTCTGACTCCCACAAAGTGGCTGGTGCTAATGCAGCACACAAATTTACACAATCAACCAACTACCAATACAGCAATCCAATCCAACTTTAATGCTACTAACACACAAGGTCGAAAAATGTAATTGCACACTCCCTTCTTCACGTACACAACGCGCGCATGACGTCAAATCGGCAGACAGAGCCCTGCAGGAGTACCCATTGTGAACATGCAGCTAAGGTGTCAATCTGATAATTAGAAGACATCTTAGTCATAAATGGTCATCAATATTGCAATTATATTTGGGGCATATTTCTACACTGAACAGCTTTAAGCACTTTGAAAGCACGCACAGTGCACCAATGTACTAACTATACAAAGTGAAAACAAATAAATTGAGAGGCTGACATAAAACACAAAGGTGGGTACTCCTGATCTCATTATGTGTTCTAATAAGTTCTTGCCATCCTATTGTTAACAGCTCATTCTATTTGCGTGCAGCATAATAGCTAAACGCTACTTCATCATGTTTGCTTTGAACTCTGGGCTTCATTAATTTAAGTCTCGCGTCTCAGAGCCCTACAGGTCTTATATTCCATCAGCATTTCTTCCATGTACAGTATTCAGAATTGAAACCATTCAGCGATTTACAGACCAGTAGCATGATTTTCAAATCTGTTCTATAGCTGACAGAGTCATTGTAAAGGTTTTAGGTCTGGAGTGAATACTGTATGTTCAGATCCCTTTATTCTGGTCAGAACCCAAGCAACAGCAATCTGAATGAGCTGCGGCTGTTTAATGCTTTTGAGGCAGTTCGGTCAGAAGACTGTTAGAACAATCAATCAGTCAGGTCCGAATCTGGCAACACGGTTTCGGACTTGGTCTTATTTAGTTTTTAAAGGCAGTGACTCCAAGTCTTTACTAACAAGAATCCTCTTTTATTTATTTATGAAGGATAAGGGAAGAAACACAATGTACAGAGCAGAAACCTGTTAATGATTTGAATAAAATTGGGACCTCAGTCACCAAGACAGCAGTTGCCTAGAATATTGTCATTCACCCAGGCCATTCCATCCACAGGGCATTGAATTGATGCAAGCGGACAAGTAAAAGCAGTTTGTTACACACTGTGCCTTAATGGACAAAAAGCTTTCAGTGCCCATAATGTCCCCTGCTCAGGACAGAATGTCTTAAGTTTGCCAGTGAACATTAAAATGACTCTGAAGGCTTGGCAGAAAGTGCTGTGATTAGACAAAACCAAAATCAAGGTATTTGTTTTAACAATTTGACCCATGGTGTTCAGATGAAAAAAACAGAGTATGACCAAATGAACAAGATCCTCATAAACAACCGTGGAGATGTAAAGTGGCAACATTGTAAAACATACTGTTTTTTTATTTTTGTCACAAAGTCAAAATTGGATGACAACAACTGTTTGCGAGCATAAAAATGGCTTGCGATTGTCTAGCAAGCATCTGCAATATTTTGCAACCTTGACCAAACCCTGACGAAAAACCAACACTCGCTAGCCTGCGCCGCTCAGTGAGGTACAAGCTTTAAGCCTATGACACTATGTGAGGTACGGGCTTTATAATAGCACTGATAATAATATTTGGGAGTTACAGTTGCACAGGAAATGATTCAAACCCCACTGTAAATGACAGTTTACAATGTACAACAACAATTTCAACTCATTTGGAATGAACCAATAAAAACAAAACAATTGAAACAGTAGAATATAACTTGTATAACTGGAAGTTGATCCAAATTTAACACTGAATTCAATCTCCAAATTGTCAACTGCTTGATTTGGGTGTGTGGGTGAAATGTATCATACTGATTACTGAAGTATTTTCAGTTTTTCATTTCTCAAAATATTTGGAGGACAGAAAGACACATACGTACATTAAGTGCATTCCAAGCATTATTATTCATTTGTACCCTCAATCTAACTATTTCAAGTTTGGAAAACATGCTATGGCAGTATGTAATACATCTGAAAGCTGAAAGGTTCTAAGCAGGTGTTCATCCATGTGTATTTTCTGGAGAACTGCCAGTGTGGGGTGGAATTCATATGAGGAACTATTCGCGTCAGCTTTTGCTAAATAACGAATGTCAAGAAATAAACCATATTGACCCGGATTATATTTATAGAGCCATATTTATATTTATTTATTTATTTCATTTATAGAAGCAATAATACTGAATGAATAAATGTCCCCTTTGATGTAGGTCCTAAACACATTTTTAAGAACACCTCTCAGTATGAACTAGATTTATATAAAATGGATATATTATGTACTCTATTTTGCACTGCTGTCAATAATATCAACACAAACTGCCAAAAAACTGCCATGCTCATTGATGCAGAAAATATTGCTGTTATTGACCCCAAGATTGCACAGCTGACAAACTGAAACGCAAACGGGAAGACGTGTACATCTGTGTGAACGCACATAAATCACCACTCGTTCGTGTCGTTCTGTTTGAGACTGAAAAACACACTACGTGCATCAAGCGTGTACTGCGAGCAGCGGTGGGTGAGTAAGTGGCAGTGACAGATTGTCCGCAACATTCCTTAAATGATCTTGAAGCCAAGGATAAGCTCACGCAAGGAGTGTTTTAACATTTCACCATCGCTGCTCTCTGTTGCAGAGATCACATACAATAGCCAGTTTTAATGATAGGCTCAAAAAGAGGAAGCAAATATAGTAGTTTATACCAGAGGTGGGAGTAAGTCATTATGTGCAAGTCGGACTCGTAAGTAAGGCTCAAATTATTGTGGCAAGTGCAAGAGACACAGCCAAAAATCTTGCCGTTATATTTGACTTAACTCTCTCCAAACAAATGCATATTAAGAACATTGCTAGAACGGTCGGGGGGTTGTTTTGCCCTCTTTGCAATACAGCCCATTCCATCCATGTGTGACACACCAGAGTAATTTGTTACATGTCGCCTTGACTTATATTTATGCTTCTTCCTGGTCTTCCCATCGCTAGTATTAAAAGCCTGCAGTTAGTACAAAATGCTGCAGCAAGACACTTTTAGAAGTTGGATCAAATTCCCCATACACTGGTATGCTGGAAGGCACTACCTATTGAAATTACAGCAGCTACCTCTGTACAAATGTTTCAAACTCATTTCTACACACTGGCGTTTTATTAAATCTCACCTAGTCTGCAATTATTCTCTTGCCCTGCCTTCTCTTCTACCTCTCTTCCCCGGTAGGGCTAATGGGCTAATTGAGGCCACCGTAGTTGCTGTGGCGAGTTCTACATTGAGGAGGATCACATTCCGCTGGAGGCGTCACATGGACTCTCATGCTAGTTAAACCAGCAATTTAAACAAACACATTTATTGAGTTTTTATACTGGTTAATATACATATAAATTATTTAACCAAAATTATACTTTCGATGCTATAACTGTGATTTTTATCCAGAATGTGTAATGAATGTCCCTAACATTGAACTTGATGCCCTAATTCCCCAACCGTGCATCAAAGTTACCAGGTTCAATTTATTACTATATTATGTTTTTGTTCATTTATTTTACATTTTTATACGATGTACAGCACTTTGGTCGCACCATTATCTTCTCTCAAAATAAATTTGGATTAAATTGCATCCATGAATTTTCAAACTTTTCGGGAAACATGTTTAGTTTAGTTTGTATATAGTTTACCTCCATTAAGCTTGAAATGGCTCATACCTCTTCAAAATAGTAGAAGAACAAAGCAAGCTAACTGGTGCACTTCATGACTTGCACCAGATGAGGGGAAGCTGGCAGTTTCACTTTGCCATTCACATATAATATTTTGTCTGAGCTTATTTCAAAGGCGTACTATTCTTGAATATTTTAGAGAGTTGCAAGAAAAAAAGTGAGCCAGTCAAGCCCTTTTGATCATTCCTAAGGAAGGTTTTCAAAACAATGTGGCAGCATTTTAAGGCTGGGTTCATAGTGCAGGTCTAAGTTCCCCTCTTGCAAATATGTGCCTATATGTCCATGTCAACACTATATCATGCATTTTCTACTGACACATATCAATTCAATAACATTTACTGCACAACTCAAACCACTCACATGCCCCAAATGCACAGGGAAAATTGTGTTACTGTCATCTGAATAATAAGGAAATGAATGTCAAGGTTGACCAGTGGAGTAACGCCCCATTACTCCACTGGTCAACCGTGGTCTTCTAAATACATCTAACTCACCATATAAAAGCATATTTAATGTAAATGTTAATGACTGTAGTTTTGGGTAAACGTGTAAAGTTTATTGGCCAGTTTATTTTCGTTACAGTGGAGCTCACATTGAAAAAGGTAAAAATAAAAATAAAATAAAAAATTTAAGTCTATTTACAGTTCAGTTACATTGGCCTACGACAGCGTATTAGGGTCACGTATAAAAAAATAATAATTAGATGGTGGGGACAATATTCCGCGAAAAAAACTCGCAAATTTGCCACTGTAATAATGCAAATCTGTGACCTTATAAAGTGGCAAATTTGCGAGAAAAAAACTCTTACGAGACTGCTCGGATGTTTGTGCCGATATGTATTGCTTTAGCAGAGATTAACCATATATATGAGGCATTCGTTCTTTGAAGCGTTGGGTATGGCCAGCAACAAAGCTTTGTGAAGGTCCACGCCCTGAGGAGCAAGCATTTAAAAGTTAATTTCTTAAAATGTATAGATAATTGTACATTTATGTTCCAGAATTATTATTTACACATTCATACATTTTGCTATTTTAGTAGCTAAATTGATGTGTCGAATCTGCTGCATTTACTTGCATTTACCTAAAGTATGATGCTAGCTTCTGATTGGTTAGTGTTAGTCAGATGATAGAGGATCAGGAAGTGTTGTCGCTCTAGCTGACATGTACGTATATGACGAGAAAAGTTTAAATTAAGAATGAATTCGTCTCCATCCTGCCTTTTCATTTTGTAAATCAGAAAATAATCCTCACATTAGCCTATATCTACGCTATGTGTATTTCTTGTAAGTTTCTGAGTTTTTTTCTTGCAAATTTGCTTGCGACTTTATAAAGTGGCAAAATTGCTTGCCACTTTATAAAGTGGCAAATTTGCAAGTTCTTTCTCGGAATATTACACCCCCACCCCTGAAAAAAAAAATTATAAGTGGCCCTAATACACCTTCGTATTAGCCAATAGCTGATTCAAATCTGATTATTATTTTTTTCTCCACTTATGAGACACTAGATTCTGATTTCTGATCTGGGGATGTGTGAATACTTTTTTTGGTATTGTTTTTTTCAGTTGTGATCCAAGACTTAGGTCCATAAACTGTGGTGCAAAAAGGCCTTATCCCTGAACATCCACACCATCAAGTTCCTCTGTGTTGTTTAATTCATTATAAATATGCAGTAAATTTGGCCAAACGATTTAATGATTCTTTTTTAATCATTTTCCCACAAACTCAATATTAATTAAAGGACAATGTTTTGACAAGTAATGGCCCATACAATGTATTACAGCTTTAAAATGTTGGGCCTTTAGTTCCCCTTTAAAAACCTATCTGATGGATTTGTCTTACATTTTAACATAGTCTCCTAATTGCTTTTGTAACCCCAATGCTAGTGTGTCTTGGCTGCAGATTGCAGGTGGATATGGTGAGATTTGTCTCACAATAATGGGCCAATTTGTCTTTCAGAAAGAAAAGTTCTCGTCCTAATTGTAGCTGATTTGAACAGCTAGATTATAACAGTGTTCTCAGTGGTAATGCCTTTTTGATTAATGACTGGAGCAGACTCAGTTTGCTCTGCTTTGTGTCGGTGTAATCGTGAACTCGCTTTTATGTTACATTAATCTTACTCAGACGTTCAAGTGCACCTATGGTAAAATCTCCTGTCTCATCATGAACGCAGACTTTGAGTTTTGAGAGATGTCGCTCTTGTTCTCAGGAGTGAGCAAACTTTTTGTTCTTTCACTGAGATAGCAGCGCTTACTCAATGTTACTCATCTGTGAGGCCACTGAGGTGCAGCTCTCAATGAGAGCTTGGGGGTTGGCCGATGTTCTTTGTGCTGCACCTGCCCCGTTTTGCATACATGAAATCACACTGTATGACACTTGCTTTGCTGTGAGGAATATTCTATAGATTTGTTTTTAAATTAGAACTCCCATTGTTTGAGTTGATAATCTGTGACTGACCGTTCAGAGCGAATGAGGGTGACTCATGTTGTACTTTTGGGTCTGTGCCACTCGATTTAAACTTTATCGATTGAAACCAGGCATAAAATTAATTTAAACACACAAACGTTGGATTAACGTACCCTGACCAATTAGCATCAAAATTCCTCTCAAGTATATTTGTTTTGTTTTATTCATTTTATCCTTTCGGACACATTATTACAGGTTACATCGATCACATCATATCATTTGCAACATTGGCATCCGAAAGAAGGGCTGACGGGTAGAAGCCATGGCTTATTAGAAACCAGTCCCCATCGATTCTTACTATACGCATCAGTCATATACATTGATTATGAAGGTCATTGATTCATATCGTTATCAATCCCAGACTTAAGTCTGCACACTCCTCGCTCAGTTCATCTTGAGTAATATCCGTGTACAAATTGCAGCTAGTACCAATCATTTGGAATTGGTAAATTGGTTCCCGGACGCCACCAACAGGCTGACCCAACCAGGTGAGCAGCCAAGGCAAGCGCATGCTCGTTCACCAGTAGCGTCTTTGCTGACCTTGGATCAGCTTTCACACATGTTGTGGCTTCCAGAAGAGTAGATCGGCTTGCATTCTGCCCATTGCGTCCAAAGAAATGTTCACTCGATTCTGGTCAGCTTAGCCACCGGCCCACCACTGTTGCCAGCATCCAAATGATGCTTAAGATCTTGACACTCCTTAGCGCCCACCAAGGCCACCCACCAGCTAAGTAGGCCCGTCGGCTTCATCCCGGAACCAAAGAAGCGTTTCCACCGCAGGAACTTCGGGGTAAATTTACGGGGCCAGCCCCATATGTGCGCGTTTCCACTGCAGGAGCCTTCCACATTTACAGGAACTTACGGGGACGAAGCCCTACTCAAGGGTATGTACTCCGCCGGCCCGATAAACTCCCGATTGAGCTTTCGTGCTGATTGGCTAAAAATTATTTAGTATAAAAAATTATCTTACCTTCATGCACGACGATGATGCATTCTCTGCTTAAGTCTCTTCCACCAAAACAATTATCTTAATAATCCTTTACCGATTTTCGTTCCACTCTACTATTAGCCTTTTCAAATGATTCATCTAGACGCCGTCTCCTCTCACTCTAACCATCCATCCCTGCCACATACATAAAAAAAGCTGTTTTTCTCTTTCCTCGTTCTGATTTTTGCGGCGCCGTGCTTGGGTAACGTCAAAGAAACCGTCGCAAGGCAATTACGTGTCGATCGAAACTCGTGACTTGCGATTCAGCCGTTTCAAATTCTTCTTCATCTCCTCTTACTCAAACCATCTATCGACGCCAAGTACATAAAATAAAAAGCAGAGAAAAATAGCAACCACCTTAAGTTTTTCTCTTTCCTCGTTGTGATTTTCGTCACGCAGCGCTTGGGTGACGTCACGGGAGAAACCGTCGTGCGGCGTTTACGTGCCGATCGAAACTCATGGTTTTGTGAAATGGGTCGTACTCCGCAGTGGAGACACCGCCACAAGCGGGCCGGCGGTTCTTGCGAAAGTCCCTACCCTCCTCCCCATACCCGAACGTCTTGCGGTGGAAACGCGGCTCATGTCTACCAACCCATTGTAAATATTTACAGCAGATACATTTCAGCCACAATACAACCTTATCACGACAGCCTTGCATGTTGCAACAAATGTCCAAAGAGAAATAGAGCCAGACAATGTTTACATTCTTACAGGAACAGCAATACATGCTATCAATGCAGGTGTATAAACAAGAGTTAACCTTTGCAGTGTCAGCAAGTAATCATATCTATATTTACATTATTCAAATAAATAACAGCTCCAGTTTTGGGTTGATTAGTAATAGGTTACAATCATTTCCTTTGGGTAAGACACAATTCACATTTTAATGATGTGAGTTACTGATTGCAGTTATTGTCTCTCAAACTCCGCCAATTCTTCCACTCTTTTCACGATCCATATTTTCTTTTCAGCTTTTGTTTGAATGAAGATCCGACAGTCTTTTGTCCATGTGTTCTCGATAAATCCATTCTTTCTCAAATGTCACGCCCTTCTGGCAATGTCAGTATTTCATTTTTGTGAGATTTTCATTGACATAGACATGTTTAGCTTCAAGCTTGTAGCTCTCTCTCAAAAGAGCAATCTTTTTCTTCCTGTCAACAAACCTGATCAGAACTGCGGGTGGTCGTGTCCCCCCCAGTTGGAAGCGAAAAGCACATCTGAATGTCCGCTGGATCCACAATTAATCCCAAATCTCGGAGTCGAGTTGTTACTTGCTGTTCCACAGTCTCGTTCGCTGAAACTTGGTCAGAATTAACTGCAATTGTGCCGGCCGCAGCTCTCGCCGGAGGGCCGCGGCGCGGTTTAATCTGGATACCTGTAATTATCCCATTGTTGATACGAAGATTCTGTTTCTGACAACGCGTCGATCTTTTTCTTGTGTCTCTTTCTTCAACTGCTGGATTTCCTGCAGAAGTGGCTCGATGCTTTCATTTTAAGTATTTCGGTGACCATTTCTTTGAGTTTTGCAAGAGAAGATTTTATCTCCTCAGTCTCCCCAGCTCTTTTTCCGCCAGGCATATTGCAAAAATGTAGTTAAAAATCCTAATGTCAACAAAATAGAAGTCATCAGTGAGTACAGATGCGTCCTTCCTCGACAGATGCGTCCTTGACTCCCATCTTCTCTTAGAAAATGAGAGTCATCTTTCTGCCCATGTTCCAGTAAAGACCAACAAGGAAATAAAATCACGCTACATCATCTTCATCATCACGCTACAAGAGTGATGGGCAAACTCAGTCCTCGAGGACCGGAGTCCTGCAGGTTTTGGAAGTTTCCCTCTTTATTAGCTGTGCTGGAGAACAGAAACATCCAAAACCTGCAGGACTCCGGCCCTTGAAGACAGAGTTTTCCCACCCCTGCGCTACAACATCAGTATAGTGGATTGTCGTAGGAACCAGGCCGGTTTGCAAAAAGTTAAAATCAGCGTATAATTGATGGACATTATAAATGCATTGAGAAACAAATATGCATAATTACTGATGTTCAATACCACATTTCAGTCATTCAGACCAATACCAGTACCAGCACTCAACTCTTGATTATTCACCAATACTGATACCAAGTACTACTAATAGTACTTTTGATGCATAAAATTTCTATTAAAGCAAAGGATGTTTGGGTGTTTTATGCCTTTTCTCAGTGACTATGTTTACATGCAGGCAATAACCCTTTTAAAACCTGAATATTGGCAATATAAACATGAATATGCAAAAACTCGAATAAGAGCCCCTCATAACCCGAATACAAATACTTTTTTTTTTTTTTTAAACATTCGGAATACCTCGATTGAACGGCGCATTGTTTTTCGCTGTGCTTTTTGTTTGTTTTATTTTCTACCCATACCGAGGAGGCATATGTTAAAATAGTTTGAATGTATGGCATCTTGTATCTGAGTATCAAGTATCTCGAAGTCGGGCTGAGTGTCCTTTTTTTTTTTTTTTATTAAAGTATGGTCACCCTCGGATACGTTGTACACTCGCCTGCCGACACACACATTTGTAATTGGTGTGTGCGTCTCAATTTGCGACCCAAACCTGCGTACCCAAACCTAGAGCTCACTGCACGTCACTGGTAATAATGCACTATAAGCATCAATATAAACCTTAAAAATACTATATACATATACTTATATAAATTGCATTTTATTGCACATATGTATGATTATAGATTTAACTCAAAAGTCGGCCATGCGGAAATTGAGTTAGCATATAATTGTAGGTATAGCAACACATTAATAATGCACTCTAAGCATTAATAACAAATAAGAAATTGCATCTTAATGGGCATTTAAAAGGACTGACGGGATGCAGTTCACTATATTATCAGACTGATACCAATACCTGGGAAAGAGATAAACCTTCAATAAGTGTTTTCCATGAAAAATAAGTGGCTATACTACCATTTTCAGTGGTATTTATTTGGCCACTGGATATTTGTGTTTTATTTTATTTTTTTCATTTTATAGAAAATGTGTATCATATTTTATGAAAAAAAGGCAGGGAAAAAAACAGGAAATTGCCATTAATTTCATTTCATTTTTAGGAGAAATACTATATCAGGATATTTATCGTTATTGGGATATAAAATGATGTATATCGGGATGTCGACTTTTCTCCATATCGCACACTTCTAGGAGGAGATGACATCGCAGATAAGCAAGTGTCCATCAGCCGAGAGGACACCTGAATAGCTCATAAACTAGCTAGTGGCTACCGCCTCGCCTTATGTCATGGTAACCCCCGTGACAACCCGGTGGGATATACTCCAGCCACTGTATAGTGGATACATTTTCACAGCTCAAAAATGGAGGGATGTGTAGGCATAAAAAAGATGCTGGACATAGTCTATTTGATTGAGGATTGACAGTTGAGTGACGTGGGGTTTCAGTACATACAGCGGACACAACTACAGTATTTGAGAGCGGGGACAAAGACTTGATTTTTCACAATTTTGAAGCCTTATTTTTATACAGGTATATTTGCAGAATTTTTTTTTTTTAATCATTCAAATTTGGCAAGGTTGTTTATAACAATATTCTTTGTGGTGGGTCATATTTACAAAATACATTTATTTTCACTTGATTTACTTTAAAAAATTTTTTTTTACTAATTTCTATTTTCTTTTTTACTATTTTCTATTTCTTTCTATTTTACTATAGATCGCTGTACAATAAAATATGGTAATTCTGTGGAGAACTGTGCACAAGTATTGTGTCAAAATTATAGAAGAATGCAGCTTTTTTTCTTTCTTTTTTTGGACAGCAACACTAATCACAAGAGTCATCACAGCTCTCCTCTTTGTAAAGAAATTGTCGGCCGTACATATGAGATGCACAGAGCTGTAAATTTATCGCTTTTACCCCAAGAAGGGTGCCCGCCCTGACACGCACTCACAGACACATATTTAGTTTTGTCACAAAGTCTGAGCCAGTGACGCATCATCATTTATTATTCCACTGAACACTCCGCCGATTCCCCCTCTGAGCTGCGGTTTCATATCTCATCAAGAAAAATGCCAGCCCAAACCACGGCTGTCTGCAGATAAAAAAAAAGAATCAGGTGTGCAGTGCCACAGGCAGACCTATTAGTAGGAAGGAATCCTTTAAAGTGAATGAAGAAGGTCTCTGACAGTAGAGCTGCCAAATGCCTTAAATGTACCTGTTCAATTAGACCACAAATGTCAGGATGATATGAGAAGAAAGCCATCATCTTTTCCTTCACACAAGCCTATGTTGTCTTTTGTCCCTAGTGATGCGTTAAATATAATTTGAGTTGTGCTCAAACGACCAGTGTCATTCTTTCCATGTACAGTATTCATCTGTATTTGATACCTAAAGAGAGATCACAGGAACCCAGTAGACGTCCCTTTCCCTCTTACTGAAGCCAGTTTCTGAAAATATATCTTACCCATGAACTGAAGTCATGCATCTTCCAGTGACCAATAGAGCTGAATCAGGTGTTTTGCAGCACAAGCACTAACAGTAGAAACAAGGAGCACTGCTGGGCACCAATTAATTCAGTCTTTGTTAGCGCAGCCACATCAACACAATTGGGTCTTTTTTTATGGACACACCAGCATTGCCTTCGTTTTCAATTTTACACGTTGCAGGTTCTTGATCGGCACACTCCAGCCCCCTTTATTTTTTTCATCCACAGTAAAAAAAAAAAAAAAAAAAAAAAAGTCTGCCTGCATGACTGTCAATAGAACACAATTTAAATTTAAAGCTAAAATAGAGAAGGGCTACAGCTATCGAATATTTTGGTATTCCGAAAACTCAAATAATCAAGTATTTGAATAAAAACAAAAATACAGATTTTGCTGGGTTGAATAACAAATACAAATGAGAAAATAACACATTTTAATTAAGAATAAAACAATCATTTGGTTTTCATTTTTAGTTAACATTTCTACTTAAATTTAAAATGTGCATAGAAGCAAACTGTATTTTGTTCTCTTGAAACATTAATGAGCTTTTGGGCTATATGCCATATACACACTGTCAGCGTAATTAGAGGTTTGTTTGTTTGTTTTTTAGCGTCTTTGATTAGCGATTTAACAGGATTTTAGGGCAAAGTTGTGTTGATGGTGGTGGCAACAGTTTGTGACGGCAATATAAACTGGCCCAACTCCAGTTGGCAAGACGAATTAAGTCAGCCGCCACGTCACCACACGCTGCCCGGTACACCTTCAAAATAAAAGCAAGGCACTGATGTCCATGGTACGGACTTCCTGAGAACATGAGTGTCTTTGTGAATTAGAACAGCTGTGTACTTGTTAACTTCCCCTCGACTCCGATGTGTTTCCGTGATCGCAGCACAAAATGCATCTTTCCTAGCCAAGCCTTCACAAATATCCAACCGATGCATCTTTGGTTTAATTTAGGTGACAAGAACATCATCCGGGTATTCTGTGCGCCCTTGCTTTATGCATACTTATATTCGAACAGTACTTCAGTCACGAGTCACGATTGATGGCGTACAAACACGATCCATACTACAATACTGGAAGACTTGCAATTAATCCCAATTTGACATAAATATTCTCATTAGGATTAATTATTGCATATGAATAATTTATTTCAAAGTCTGTTGAGATATTGAAACCTTTATTAAGGTAATTAAGTACAGGCAATTGTGCAAATGTTTTAAAGATTTAAACATTTCTAATTGCCATGTGTAAGCAAATGTTAACCGTTTTACTGAGCTGAAACAAGAAAACACTTATCTATCAATTTTCTATTGAATTTGTTCTCATTAGTGTTGCAGGTGATCTGAAGCCTATCCCAGCAGACTCTGAGTGAAAGGAGGGGTACCAGTGATACCAGTTCTGATTATTTAGGGTTATCAGAGGAAAGAAGCCTGAATACTTCTGGCTGGTTTAAAAAAATACAAATAAATTAAAAATGATACACAAATATGCACACTTACAATGCCAAGCAGGAGCCAATCATAACCCCAGCTGCAATGTCCTGCCTGGAACTCAAGTGGGATTTACAATAACGCCGCAATGAACAGTGTAATGTATACGGATATGTCTGTCTGTCTGGCATATGAGACGCGGCAGTATTCAATTGATGTAATGTGACAAAAACGGTTTAATTATTTTGAATTCTGTCTAATTACTGCATTTTTGTAGTAAGTACGGTATTATGGAATGCTATTTTTCATAATTGAAATACACATTACAAGAATTGTTGTCTTTTGGGGGGACGGCTGGAAAAAAATCGATTGCATTTCTATTCATTTCAATATAATGATTTAAGATACTTGTGTTTTGAGTTACGAGGGTGGTCGTCACGGAACAATTAACACGACTTAACAATTTCCTTCCTAAAGGTTACTTCAAAGAAAGCTACTGCACAATAAATGCACTACACCCTTTAAAATTATAGATAATGCCATAAGTGCACCCGAGCAGCCACTGAACCTTTCAGTACTTTAAATGATTAGCAATATAATCACTAATACCTAGTAAGCATGCTTCAAAGTGAGTAGGTTTATAGTTATAAATAGCAGTTAATAACAGTCTATTTATCCTTCACCCAAGAGGGTTAATGATAGTGAGGAGCTTGGCTGTTCTAATGGGTTCAAAGCTGTGTACTACAGCCAGACCTCAAGTCTCACAAATTGGCCTGAAACACATCCATGCTCGTATATTATTGGTACTATAACAGTCTCAAAATGTGAGTAAAGAGCGTATTTCTCCACTTTCCATTTCTTGTGTCTATCAGTATATTAAGTAGCTTTTTTTTCCTAGCACTTTTGTCTGTGATCATGCTTTTAATTTTTTCATTTCCACTGATTCCTCGTTGACCAGAAAATATATAACTGAAAGGAAATTAATGTGAAGACAAACTTTAATAGGTTGTACCTTATTAAATAATCACTCATTCAATTTCATGTATTGAATTTTATTTTCCTACTCTGGCTGATTTTATTTTAACTGTCAATTGATTCACTGGCTCACTGTTTGTAGGACATTCAGCAGAGTACAATGCTGGCTGCTATATTTTAAAAGTTATTGCTTTTACCCCTTAGGTGCGTACCAGTTCGCAAGTAGCCACCATATCGTAACTTGCTCCAAAAAGGATGTCGCTGCTTTCTCTCTAACACACAAGTGCGCGCACACACAACACACAAAGTAGCGTTGTGTAGGAAAGTTTATTTGTTGGTTGAACGTAACCCCTGTGACACAATCATTAAATCATGAACTTAGTATTCTTGCATTAAATGAATTATGACTGATGGTGAACAACAGCATGAAGTGACAGCAAACAGCCGCAGAAGCTAACGTTAGCTGATCCTTGCCACACCCCCTCGCACCAAATTCCCATGGCATTTCATCAATAATAATGTGTTTTAACACTTAGGCTAATTAACCTTTGTATTGAATAAAACTTTGTAAGCAAGCATTTGGCTACGAAATAGAAAACATATTAAAAACTTTACAAAAGCCTTGATACACCTAGTACAGTATATCAAAGCTAATGTTAGCATTTGTGTTTATTTTGTGATGTCTTGCAGTCTATCCTCAAATAGTGTGAGCTTGTAAAAAGATCACAAAGTTGCTGAGACGACCAATCTGCATTCTGTTTGACTCCAATCTGCCTTACCCCTTCCCGGAGGCTGTGCTCGTTTGATGCAGGCACACACACTGTACACTTTTTTTCTCAGCTACACCGTCTCAACTACCAAGATTTGTTTAAACCCAGTAACTATCCACAGTATGTACTGTAGTATCATCACTGTCTTTTGTCATCCACATGTTTCTCAAAACAAGCATGCATTTCATTCCAAAAACTTGACATGATTAAATATTAGGAAATAAATGCTCACAGTATCTGGAGAAGTCGGGGGCTTGAATCTGCTGGCGCAAACCAGAAAGGAGTCAGGTCGGGGTTTGGAATTCTTCACCTCAGGATCGTCTCCCAGAACAATGTGGTTGAACAAAGCAAAGAAATCTTTGTGCTTGCTTGTCTTCAAGTTGAATGTTGCACCTGCTGAGCTGGTCGCTACAGCGATAGGGATACCGTGCTTCTTCAAATGGTTCACCAGCCTCTCCACACCTTTTAAGACAAAAGTGATCTTACTCAACGTCATCATTGCAAGCCATAATACTTTCATACAGAAGGAATGCATCTGTGATAACATTATCAGAGTATAGAAAAAAAAATAGTACAGCAAAGTCCTTTTTTTAAACATGGGTGATACTTCCAGAATCACCAGCAATAGGTGAAAGTCTGCAATATAGAGAATATAAAATGTGCAGCTATAGTTTTAGCCAACACGTGCGCTCTTAACATTTCAACTTATTAATAAACACACTTTCTTTATGTGTGTAAAATACTGTAGAATTAAATATGGTATATATTGTAGTGTCTTTGTATTTGTATTAGCCCTTAAGAAGCGGGTCCTGGTGAGTGAGGTGTCTGGTGAACTGTGCCTAACAGCATCTCCTGTGTGAGTGGCGTGAATTATTCTACTGGAATTAAATGAACGGCGGAAAAGCGCAACAGCAAATGCGGCTCTTTTTTCTTTTTCCATTAGACTACACAATGTAACATTCAATTAAATGGACACGGTGCTGCTCTTTATGGTCTACATGTTGGGTCACCTGCGGGCAGTATAATAATGGGGGCTTGAAGGATTACCCACAATATAGAAAGGAAACACGTTTCCTTTATTTTTAATTCCTATATCGTTTATTAGGATCTTTGTTTTGCAATTTACATCTGCCTCCATTATATGGTATTCCTCCAGAATTTTCTTACAAAGACAACACAAGGAAGAAATAAAAACAAGTACTGTTCCATCATAGCAAGAACTCTCTGTTAGAGTCGCAGTATGGTGTTTGTGTTCTCTGTTTTGTTCTCTCCAGGTACTCTAGCTTCCTCCCAGAGTTCAAAAACGTATTTTGTGCAATTTTGTCAAATCCTAGTGTTTGGAAAAACAAACATCTTGGAAGACAGGAAGTAAATTGGTCAATACTCCTTGGCGAACAAACGAGGGGGTAAATTGCATCAAATAAAAGTTCAGGCCTACCGAAAAGAGAGTCTCCCCTCCATCAATTGCAAAGACACATGGTGATGGAAAGGTACAAGACCAGGGATGGGCAAACTCGGTCCTCGAGGGCCGGAGTCCTGCAGGTTTTTGAAGGTTTCTCTCTACCAACACAAGCAGATTCTAATCAACAGGATCGTTATCAGGCTTATGCAGAGGTTGCTGATGAGCTGATCATATATCAGATGTGTTGGAGAAGGGAAACATCCAAAACCTGCAGTACTCCAGCCCTCGAGGACCGAGTTTGCCCACCGCTGTACTAGAGTTTGCTTAGAGCAGTACTTCAATTCCAATTGTAAACATCTTAAATACTTGGACTTGTAGTCCTGTTAGTGTTTACCATGACAAATTAACAAAAACGGAAGTATATACAGTACTCTAAGCCAATGATAAATCACACAAACTACATTCATTTACATGATCACAAATGCAATTGACCGTCCAGGCCTGTGATCAATAATTCAACTCTTCATGTAACATGAGTACATGATTGTATACATTCTGGATGTATGGTGTTGGTGCTCACGGATCCTCAGTTTTAAGTGCTTTGCAGCTACGTTGTGGCATCTACAAAATGTTCAAACACCATGTCAATTATTCACTCAGCACTCAGTCCCTAGCACTCGCCAATGCTAAGAGTCACGGTATAAAAACATATTATTGACACAAAACAACTAATAACTTCCTAGCTCTTTCACGGTGTTTTCGAAAATGAACATAAATTGTCTGTGTGGAGGGGAGGGGTTATATACTCTTGATCCTATTTCTCTATTTTATTTAATTACAGGTATATTAGGGCTGCAGTTTGTAATTGAATTTTATTTTAATAAGTACAGACTGGTTTGGTCAGTAATATGACAGAAAATAGGTAGTGTTGATCACTGTTTTGATTATAATTGATTATAAAAAGTAATTATAAATTAATTTGATAACAGTTGTTGATTCATCATTGCAATCCTTAATTATATTTACCAACTGAAGTGTCAGGTGAGCACATACAATCAAAAAAGAAAAAGTCCAAAATTGAAGAGGAAAAAAAGAAAAGACTATGTGCAGACCTGGCATGAGTTTGGCTGAAGGAAATATCCTCTCCTGTATTTCTCTGGTTTCAGTGAGGAGTTCCTCTGCTGTAATAGGAAGGTCCAGAGTGTCTCGGATTGTTCGAGCTGCATCCAAAGCCTTTGCACCCATCACTTTGGCCTTCACTTCCCATGTGTATTTCTTTCCAAAGCGGTCACACACTTCCTGGAAGGACACAGAGTAAAGTAGCTCTGTGTCTGAAATGAAAACACATGAATAGAAAATTATACACTTTGAACTAAATACATGAAAACATGCTACATGTAAACATATTTATAAATAATAGTGAATTTTCAAAACAGTGATCACAAAACAAACATTCTAATCAAAGGTGTTTGTGTGTGTTTGGGGGGGTTCTCTGAAAACGCATGTACGCTTACGGCACATAAACACTGATAAAAGCGAGTCTTGAAAACATCCCAGACAAGAGACATTACGTAACAGCAGTAATAACGCAATGCTTTCACTCCGACAGTGCAATTCTGTATTATTATTGTGTTCGTGCGGTTGCTAAAGTAACATAAATACTTAAGTGTGTGTGTGAACAAGATTTGCCGAATACCTAATAACAATCCATCCATATCAAATATGACATGGCTCACAGGTTTGTAGACGCTACCTGTCACCGACATGTTTGGAACTTTTACTTCCGTGTTGGAGTGAGTTATAAGCGTAACCGGAAATACGGCGAGTCAGAAGCGCCAAATCATAATCAGTGTCAATTTCCACGACGGACAATATTTAATTAATTCGAGAGTAAAGCAATTTCCAAAAATTAAAAGCAACAGGTACAAGCATCCTTCGTCCTTTCAGCCATTTCGCTCTTGAACTCCGGTCGGGAACGGATTGTTTGACAGTTGTTATTGATTTTTATTGAATTGATTTGGTATGTGTATGCTATTCATACAGAAATTGCTGTTTGCACTGATTGCACTTTACCGGTCATGTATGGGCGTTGCTTCGGTCGTGTTGTTTCTTGTGCCAATATACACTGTCTTTTCTTAAACCTTCTATGCTCTTAGTTCTTTATGTTTTGTTTGTCTTAAATGTTGTTTACTGCTTGCTGCAACAATAATTGTCCTACGGGGACACAAATAAAATTGAACTTGAGATGTTTGGGTCAAAGCAAAAAGAAAAAGAAAAAAAAGGGGGGTGCAGGGCAGGTGCTCAAAGTTGAAAAGGGGGTAGATGATTTTTTTTTTAATTAACACATTATTTATTTATTTATTTATTCACTTATTTATACTCCAATTCTGATGACTTCTTGGGTGAACATGAGATCAAGCTATGCCGCCATGACCATCATCATCATCAAACTTTATTTGACAGGGATAATGCAGTCAAGTATAGTTACAAACTTGCAGCTGATGTGATGCATAAATAGAGATTATAGCAAATGCAAATTCCCAACTACAGTGACTCCCTAGTTGGGCACTTCCACAACATTGCAGTACAATATAAAATGTGAGTTATACATCAATTAAAAAGGCCTAAGAAACCACACAATTCAAAATCAATAATCCAATATTGCATTTACAGTATATGACAAAACTTACCCTAAATTGCAATGTTACAAGACAATATACAGTATATAGCAATTTAAAAATGTATTTAAAAAAATACCATAAAAAATACCATAGAATTCAGTCATACCACAAAAAAAGACACCCTATTTACAGCCGAGTACAGTTTTGTTTTTTTCCTTAGCCAAGTTTTAATTTTTGATCTTAAAGTCCAAGGTGGATTTTATTTCTGATGGCAGTATGATCCAGAGTTTACAACTCTTATAAGAGAAGGTGTCAGGTTGGGGCGTGGAATGGAGGACCCAAATGCAGGGAGCAAAAGCAGCAAGGCAGGGATGCAGTCAAAAAAGTGGATTTAATAAAGAAAAAAAGGGAAACAAGATACTTGGCACAAATAACAAAATCAACAATGTCCAAAAACACAAGTGAAAGCAACAGAGCAACCAGAACACGACGAGGACAGAACATGGACACGAGGACAAAAAGACCTGGGTGTGACAGCGACATTGACTTGACAAGGACTGAAAGAAAGCAGGGAACTAAATACACTTATACGCCCAGTGAGAGACATCTGGACAAGAGACACGTGATTTGGGGAGCTGATTTGGTAACACCAGGGAGCGGCATAACAAGCACTTAGAGGACATGATCAAACTTGACGAGACATTGACAAAAGGAGACAGACACACAAGGGAAACATGACCCATAAACAAAACCAAAACACAGACCATAACAGAAGGATGACTGTCCGAATGTTGTCCTTCAGAAAGGGATTTTGCAGTTGTGGTTTATGGTTCTGGTGCTAGGTGTTTATAAATTACTTTCAGACAGTACAACTTTCTAAAGCTGTCAAATTTTAGGAGATTATACATTTTGTGAGTGTAGCAGTGGTTGTACCTGTTTTTTAATCCATAATTTAACATAACATCATTGTGTGCTGAATGTTGAAACACTTGCTGTGTGTGTGACAGCCCGTGTGTAGTCACTTGTTAAAAAATCAATTAAATTGTTTTAGCTGTAAAAGTGTGTGTACGTGTAGGCCTATGTATGTGAGGTAAATTGGATGGGGGATATATTTGTTGTTGCAACTGCCTGATTAGCTTGCCCTTATGGCACTTCTGACCCGTTGTGCAGACCTCCCCTCTGTCATATTAACACACTCGCTAAGTCAAACACATATAACTTTATTAAAAGTCAAAGCCCCCCACCCCCAACCGCACAACCCTGGGTGCAAACACAATTTTTTCACTTTTTAAAAGATCCTTTGGGAAATAAAGCTATTTATTGTAATTGCAAGCTTAATGAGTGTCAATGAACTTGTCGCGTAAGCCCTATAGTCCAGTTTTTTAGTGTGACTTCCTGTTCCTGTTGGCTCTGTGCGCAGAGGCATAGTGCCTCTAGACCAGGGGTGGGCACACTCGGTCCTCGAGGACTGGAGTCCTGCAGGTTTTGGATGTTTCCCTTTTCCAACACAGCTAATATATGATCAGCTCATCAGCAGCTCTGCATAAACTCGGTAACGATCCTGCTGATTGGAATCACCTGCGTTGCAGCAGGGAAACCTCCAAAACCTGCAGGACGCCGGCCCTTGAGGATCGAGTTTGCCCACCACTGCTCTAGACAATTGTTAAAGCACCTTCTTATTGTATATGGCGTATGAACATTTCACTGACCTATGGTGCTGCTATCAATCAATCTGTTTATTTAAAGTGAAAAATCACCATCCATGGTACATGGTCCCAAAACACTTAACAATAAAATTCACCAACAATCCACATTAAAATCAGGAACGAAAAGAAAAGAAAGAAACACATGAACAATAATAATAAACACAAAAAGACAATGATAAAACAGTCACAACCGTGCCAAAGTGTGTGAAACGGTATTTTTGAATACAGGATTTAAAAATGGCAGCGGAGGTAGCGTCTTTAACATCTAGTTGGAGACCATTCCATAAATAAGGGGCACGGTAAGAGAAAGCCCGACAACCAACTGACTTTTTATTGACTAAAGGATGAAAAAGGTGAATTTGAAGAGTGAAGGTGGTGTGGTGCAATGTATGGAGTGAGTAGTTCTGGCAAAAATGATGGCAAAAGACCATTTATTGCCTTAAAGGTTAGGAGAAGAACCTTAACATCAGCTCTAGCCTGAAAAGGCAACCAGTGCAGTGATGCGAAGACAGGAGGACTGTATCTATTTGTTCTACTCCGGATTCTCGTGGCTAACAACAGCTATAATGGGGCCTGTGAATCACACCGAGCTACAAATGGCAGAGCAAATGCGTCATAATAAAACAATTTCATCTCTATTGCTGGAACCTGAAATAATAATTTCACAAATGATATTTGCTCGCTGTGCCATTTAGAACATTAATTGGCAGTACAATTGAAAGACAAAAAAATCACACCAGTGAGAAAATGACGCCAATTTTCCTGGTTTAAGTGGTGCCCACCATTTTTTTCCACATAAAATCACCATTGCATTTGAGAGCAGTAAACCTTGATCAGGCTTCCATTTCGACTGTTGGGTGTGTAGGCGGCATGCAGATACAATAGTTGCATCAGTTACAAAAATAGCCTCAAATCATTCCAACATGACACCGTGTATGCCACTAATAATTTCAACCAAGAGGAGGAACGCAACAGAGTAAACAAAAAGTGCTAAATGTCCCCAATGATTCGAAGAATGAAAGCAGCTCAAATGGGACTAGTCTGGCACCGTTGCACCATTCTTGCCGTGGTCACTAGAGTGGGTCCATAATTTTTTCTGGACCATTTGCCAGAGGGTCTTTATCTTTTTGAACATCTGCCTGTGTTCTCCAGGGGTCGGGTTTCCAAACATCAGCTCACTCAAGCCGGCCGCTGGAAGCCTCAAGAGTGCCCTTGTTTTTATCCCCTGACTTCCTCTGACAATCATCTACTCTCAGTCTACTTTTCCCTCAATAGTAATCTTACAACCTCTGATTTGACTCCGGCACCTGACTTTAGAGTTGGGCTTTATTTTATTTTTTTAGTTAGCACAATGATCACGTTACTTATTCTGTGGACTGGCTATAATCCCGTCACATTCTGTTGGCGTATTGCACATCTGTTTGTTGGCAAGCTCTATGCACATAACACAAGATTTGCCTGAGAGAATTACAGAGTTGCTTAGGGAACTCATAGCTGGCCAAAGCTACTGCATGCCGATACCTACAGTATTCTCTTTCATTTAGAATTCTGAATCTCTCAGGTCCCAAAAATGAAGGATTCCAGGTCTAATTAAGATGCACTGAGAGTGAAATAGGCAGGGTACTTCAAGCGCAAATGAGCAGGGAATTACAGTATTCGGAATGACTGTAGAAAAAAGTAGATACACGAACACGCGGGCTTCCTGAAGGAATCCTAGGAACCCTTCAATTCCTTGATTTTTGTCTCTTCTTTTTCTTTCTAAATCCCAACCCAAAAAATCAGCCTAATACAAAGATGATAAGGTACAAAATAAGATGACAGTTAGTGAAGCGATAGCGACAGATATCTACATGTAGCCCACGGCGACAATGTCTGACAGAAAGTGTGTCTGTAGATATAAATAGTGATGTGGTGATATCATTGACTCAAACACTGTTAGTTTTCATATCTCTCTCTGGAATAAAACACTACCACAGACAGACAAATGGCGTACTAACACTATAGGCAATTTGAACAGTGCAGAACTTCCCATTCCATTTTCTGTCCCCTGATGGGCTGGGCTCAAACTGCTTTATAAGCAAATTCATATGTACCGGTACAATAATACCTTTATAGACATACCACAAAGCTCTACGGCAACATTAATGATTTAGTGGATTTTATTTTTTTCATTATTTCAGTTTTTTTAAACAGTAAATTTTTGGGATTGTGGATTATTTTTTAGCCATCCTGTACCCAATTAGCAGCAGTCAGAATACTAATTGGTTAAGTGTGAGTGACAAAAAAAAGGAGAAGAAGAAGAAGAAAAGGAAGAAAGGAAAAATGGGGGGAGAGTTCTCATCAGCCAACATCCAAATTTGCATTAGTATCAAATTGAATGTTGTGTAATCCTAAATAATAACTAATAATCTGATGCTGATGATTACAATGCATTTCCATTTATTCATTCATTGTTTTTTATTGATATTTCATGTTGCATGAGTGTACCACACAAGAAGCAAGTGATCCGATGCAAAAACAGTAAGACACTGCCGACCTTAAAGAATTGCTGTGAATATCTGTCAGAGAGCAAGACACCTTTATTTATTTGGCACAATTCATACATAAGATGTGTCCAGCATTTAAAAGCATTTACAAGCAAAAGAGTTAAAAACATTTAAAAGCAAAGTAATGAAGTAAAAAGTAGCTTGCTTACTAAAAGTACATACAGTGCAGGAACAAGATTTTGGACAAATTGATTTTTAAAATGCTTTTGTAACATAAGGAGAATAATTTGAACCCAGAAGCAGAAATGGCACGAAACTGGCAAAATAAAAGTCTTTATATACAATTAGGAAGACTCAATCTGGAAACAGGTGGAGGAAAGCCTTGGCAAGATGTGCTTAAAGTATCAAGCAGATCGAGTTAGTATAATGACTATTTTTGGGCACTAGATGGCAGCGATGACTCTTTGGACAAGATCGGGTAGGAGTCAGTAGAAGACGTGAGGCGGAGCTAGAGTGTTGAGGGGAGAATGGCTGAGGAAGCGAAAATGGCGACCGGTTGCAAGCAGCTCACGCTTGAGCATTTTTTTCAAAGACGAAAAGCATCGACCAATGCTAAAGAGCACATTGATGATGATGATGGTGACTCCGAGGTTGACGCCGAAGTTGGAAGCGTTGACGCGGCGGCTTCGATCACGTCATAAAGCCTCACCGGCTAGCGATGCTAACGGCGGAAAACATGGTGCACAACCGAGCACTTCTGCATAGGCGGACGTTCAATTGGACGATGAAGAATACCCCGAGTCCAATGCATATTCATCGGAGGAGTGGGTACAGTGGTTCTGGACTACGATGCCACCATGAATGGAGTGGATAAGATGGATCAGAACATCTCTTACCACCCAGTATAGGAACCGAAGGACATGAGAAAGCCAGACGTAACACCAGGTCACCGTATCATGATCCTGAGAGTAGACTTGATGACAACATGGCCAAACACACACTGCAGTATATACCTGCTACTCCCCGGAAAAAAAGGCCGGCAAAGAAAGTGCACGCGAAGGGGCAATCGCAGTGAAACTAATCTGTGGTGCAAATCCTGCTGAATCCCCTTGCACGCAGGGGAGTTTTACACAATATACCTCACAAAAAGAAAAACTGTGTAGTTGAAACATCCACACAATTGTAAATAGTACCACAGTTGCACACATTTGTAAATAGTTTGCCAAATTGTTTTGTCAAATTGTTACACTGTTGAATGTAAATAAACGTATTTTACTTTTTCATTGTTGGTGGTAGTGTTTTACAGAAGTAAAGCACTGTTTAGGTGTTTGTGGCATCATTCATGGAGAAAAAAAAGGGGGCAAATTCACTAGAGTGCATGAAATAATATTGTTTCACAAAAAGCTTGATTTCTCCGTATTTTGGTCCAAAACAGAGCATTTGGGTGAAACTAACCTATTTTCTATTGTTGATTACTGAAAAACAGAATAAGGTAGAAACTAACTTTTCTTCTGATGAAAGATGAGAGTTCAATCTTTCATTTGGTAGTATCTGTGTTTCCATAGTCCAAACACAAAATTTTCTGTGGACCTTGAAAGATCAGTCAAAATGCTTAAGTCAGCTGGCACCCACATATCCTCTTTTCTGAAAATGCTTGGCAGTCAAAGAGCTAATGAACAATAACTGAGACAAAATCATTCTGCATTTTCATTGACTAATAAAGACGAGACGAAAATACACTTCACTTAATAAAAACTGGACTAAAATGTATGGACATTTTAGTTCATGAACAAAAACTAGAAGAAATGTATATGTCATGTTTGGGTTCTGTTTTTCCTTGTGTGTCTCCCTTGGTCTTGTTAAGTGTAATCCTGCCCTTCCTCGTGTCAACCAATCAGTGCCCTCAGCCACTTGTGTCTTGCCTCGGGTGTGTCTTGTTGTGTCGTTAGTGTGTGGGTATTTAGTCTCCTGTCTCCCCTCTGTCTGCGTCGATTCGTTGTTGTTTTTCTCCCGTTATGCTGACAGTTTTTTGCCCTGCACCCCCCCCCCCCCCCCCCCCAATGTTTGCCTTCTTAGAGTTTGTTATTTTTGTTTCTGGACAGTACATCGTTTACCTCCTTGTTTTTGGTTTAATTAAATCACTCTTTTGACTGAACCTCTGCCTCCTCGCTCTGCCTTCCCGCATTTGGGTCCTCAAACTCCCCCATCCTGACAGTATATGATTTTCTAAAATGTTGTCTTTGCTTATCTGTCACTGTGATGCTGTCATGTGACACAGTGACACACACCCTTTCAAATCTGCAGCTAGCGAGTGCAACATGCAAGAACACATGGAACGGACAGGCGGTGGTTTCACGGTAAAAAAAAAAAAGAAGTAAATTAGTGTTATAATTTAACATTAATCCAACGGCTGTAACGTTCCAATAATAATGTTAATCCAACAGATAACTAATACTGGCTAACTTACTAGCTCATATAGCATGGAGTCATAGTAGCCACTTATTGATATACTGTTCATTGTGTGTCAAGCTGTTTTTCATCAAAAAGATAAGAGCAAATCTTATATCACATAAATTTAGATCCGAAATGTTCAACAGGGGTAAAATGATTGTCGTGACTAAAACTAGACTAAAATATCGACAGTTTTTGTTTACTAAAACCCGCCGGATAAAATAGTTTACTTGGACTAAAATAAAGACTAAAATGCTTTATTTACAGTCGACTAACAATGGACTAAATCAAAATGGGATGAGGTTGACTAAGTATGATAAAAACAAAAACAAGTGTGATGAAAACAGAACTAAAACTGGGAGTAAATTTAAAAATGGCCGATAAAATTAACACTAGTTGCATCACTGTTTTTCAGTTGGTCCATTTGACCAGTTTAACTTTTAGATCATAAGAACAGCTGTCTATTTATCTGTTTGCAATGTGTAACTGGTAAGTTTACACTGTCCACAATGTACAGTGCCAGTACCAACTATAACAGTAATTGAATGGAAAGGACTACTACAGCTAAGCAAATTGGAGATCATCTTTTAAAAGCTCTACCATATAGATTGAGTGTAGAATGTAAAAAAAAACAATGGCTATTTGAAAAATTGACTTTCTGCGAAAACAAAAAAACAAAAAAGAAATCCTTCAAGCTGAAATCCGCCAATTCAAATATCACACAGATAGGTTTTGCATTTCAACCATCATTATGTCATGAGACAAACTTTGAAGGTCAACACCTCCTGCCTTATGAAATGCAATGTACAAATCTATAGATGTGCTGTATTTTCATGCAAGGATTTACAGCTAATAATTCCATGCATCTATTCACATGCACACTCCATCAACTCTGTGATTTCTCAGTTTATCCCTTCGTTACACCACCTGCTTGCAGTAATCTCTTGTGGTCAGAGCACATTTATTTAACATAATGTTATTCAATTCATCTTTATATCACAATTATGAAGTGATGGATTATGTAGGTGTGAGTAACAATTACTCTCAACTTTCTTACTTACAAATGCTTCAAGGGCCTCTCATGATATATACTGTGCATATCAGTGTTGGTTATTCAGTGGTACTTTTTTACATAAAACCTCCATTTGCAAGGCATGTATAAAACATGTGGTGGCGTATGCAGGGGAGTGGAGGAAAATGTCTAGGGTGCATGCTGTTATTTATACTTTTACATTGTTTAATTTATTTTAAAAAGTTATTTTGTAATTTGAAAAAAAGTGCTTGCAATCTCACAAGGTTATTAAAAGTTGGGACAATTTTTGAACAGATTTTAGCAAGAAACATGAAAGAGATACATATTTACTTTGGCGGGCTGGATATGGCCCCTGGGCCTTGAGTTCGACATCGATAACTTAGATGAATATCATTAGCCTACGTATTATCAATATAAAAAACTAATACTAATTAATTTGATCATATATGCTATTTCAACAAGTGTGTATCAAACTGGTAGACGTTCGGTTGAATCCAAAAAAGTACCAGTAGCTCTCAGTTTCAAAAACCGTTGGTGATCCCTGTCCTCCATCTACATCACTTCAAAAACCTGTGACTGCTTGATAAAATAAAGCCAAAGAATGACGCACCAAAGTGTGCATGAGTAAGGTAATGTTTTATGCACAAGAAAGTCGATGAATGCTGCGTTTGTACATCTATCATGCTGGAGTCAATAATCGCGCCATGCTTGAAACATGCAGACTAATTGAGATTATACATGGAATATTCCACATGCAGCTAATTGAACCAACATAACAAAATGGTAAACAATATGGATGCATTTTTCCAACATGCTGACGAACCATATTAAATGGTACAGTCCAGGTAATGTAGATTTGTTCAAATTATTGACAATTTATTTACAAAAGTGTCAACCTATAAAAGCATCTATTAAATTGTTTTAACTTATTATAGCCATGTATTATGTTCCTCTCTGTTAAACCAAATGACCAGCTTTTAAATGAATTTATTTAACTTTTCTGTCGATCAATAAGTACTTTCCTTGTGATGATGACTGAGCTGCGAGGACAAATCCTGCATTTTTTTCCACTATGACAGACAGATGATAATGCTTTAATGCAGACACTCTGACATCAACAGACGATACGGCCATTTGTAATTCTCCTCCAGATGATCCTTTGATAAATAACCATGACACTTCCACAGGAAAGATAGGCGGTAAAGCGACACACACAGAAAACACACACACACAAACAAGCTGCTGTTTATATTGTGATGATAAGCTCGTTAACTCTCTGCTACTGATTGGTATCGCCCTCAGCTTCAATTCCCCAGTCGACCATTTGTCCTGGGTGAGATATCAGCAATCACCATTTTAAATGAGGAACACTGATATGAAATGCTAATTCAGCAACTGAGATCAATACTGTTTCCCTGTAGGAATCAAGTAAAGAAGAGCTCATAGTCCACAGTGCTGGTGCTGGTGCTGCCCTTGAGCCCTGAACCAAAGACATGACAGCAAGCTCTGAAACTAAAGCTGCTTCGGATGCGGAATTCTATGTGCCACTTACAGCAAATTTACAGGGGAATCAACCCAAAAAATGTCTTTATGTTATGTTCTTCTATGCAGCCCCATTAGTGTAAACACAGTATTGTGATTAAAATTGCAAAATTAAGCAACAAAATCCACTAGTTTTTCACCATTGCTGGGGGCGACCATTTTGCTACTTGCTGTCGACTGAAAAATACATCACAGCTCACCCGTTTTCTGAAGCTGATTGGTCGTTACCTGAGCCCTGATCAACTAGGACGTCATTTTCACTTAACAGCAGGTGGCAAAATGGCCACACCTGAGATGAATAAAAATGGGTGTATTTTGCTGCATAACTCACATTTCACAAACACAGTATTAATCAGAATGCCGTGTTTAGACGAGTGGGGCACATACAACATATTGTTGTAACAGTTTTTGGGTTGACTTCCCCTTTACAGACACTTGTAACATTGGCATTGAGATTTCAACAACTGATTTTATGTAAGTTTGATCTTTTGAAAATGAAAATGGGTCTCCGAGTGGAAATGAAAATGAAAATGGTTCTCCGAGTGGAAATTATATTGTTACAATCAAAATACACCTTTAAAAAACCATAAGTATGACTTTTCTCTCATCATGAATGAGGACTAAACTCTGCTGTTCCATGTGCCATACAATAAAAAGTGCCTTCTATAGCAAAATATACACTAACTGTGTCAAATTACTCCCATGATGCAAATTTTTACCTCAAGCCGAATTTTGCAAGTTTACAAAATCAAAATAAATCATTACATTACTTTCTATATAAAATGTCTCCTGGAGAATTTTACTTTGCAAGGACTGGAGTTTTAAGAGTAACACGAATGAGATGGTCCTTCAAAAATACTGACTTACATAGTACGGTTATTTTTATAGTTATTTTTTTTTATTGTCAGAAAGGTTTGTAAAGTGTAAAATTTTCCATAACTTACTCCCACAATAGAGCATCATAGCAATCGCAACTTTAGCTCTGTCAGTATTTACAGGTGTATGTTTCCGTCTGGTGGAAGCAAGCTGCCGCATCATGATCTGTATGCTGCACACACTTTCTACCTCCACCCCTTCCTGCTTTCCCCAAAGGCTTCTGTGGTTACATACACAGCAACTAATCACAAGCTTTTCTCAGACTGATATAGAAAATTAAGCTCAAAATGATTGAAGCTATGATTTGGTAGTAATTAGACTAATCATGAATTTGTTATAATGGAGAATGTAGGATTACATCTTTATAAACCAAAGCAAATTGGTAAACATTACAACAGGGCTGATGCTCATGAGGATGAAGATGATGGTGATCATTTTATTTTGAAATGTACCCATATTCTGATTAAGAACACCCTCTTCCCAGTTCATGGAGGTGAACCATATTACTCAGAGGGAGGCTGTGAGCAATTGAAGATCAAGTGCTGCATGAAGTAGCTCACCCTCACTGATGGCTGTGGTAATTATGGCTCTCATTCAGTAACATCTCCATTTTCAATTACAAGGTTGATTAGCGGGAAGGAGCGTTTATTTGAAGGGGTTTGGGATTGACATTCTCCAATATAAAAATGACGTATATGGGCAATGGAGACAGTGTGATGGTAAATATGAAACATCCCTTATACAATTTAAAAATGTGTTATTCTACTTGACCTTGTCAGCAGGATAATGATGTCAATGCATACAAAAACAGCATGGGTGTCCATTTATTGAAATAACGCACCGCATGTAGACACCTCCAGAAAAGTGGTTATCCTCAGGACTCATCCTGGTCAGTCGATGCCGAATCCTCCACCAAAACGCCACTGGGAAAGTGGTCCTGCTACGAACTCTTACAGCAACAGCCTCACTTCAATCATAGCCACCTCGCTCCACTCTCCAAACAGGAGCTAAGGTACCAGAGTGGGGAAGAGGCAGTAAAACAGGCCAAAATCTTGATGTAAGTGGGTGAGGCATAGCAAAAGATTAGTTGCATACTAAATATGATTTGCCTAAATGTGAGAGTGTGGAAATACGTCTGAAGGTGAGATTTAAAATTTTTGCCTAGGTATCTATCTGCTTTATTTTACGTTGATAGGGCATTTCAAAGTACTGGAGGCCAAATAGACAATGCAACTTGTGAGTTTAAGGTGCCTTTGGATGGAACATAAGGTGCCATGGAATATTTGATATATAAGTAACAAAATGTTCCAGTCACAGAGCAGGTGGACCGGCACTTAGTGCAAGGTGACCAGTTTCGGTGCAATATGATCAATTTTCTAAGGTGGCTATTTTCAAAGCAATAGGATTGAACTTTCTAGTTATATTCATGAACCTCGTTGCAACATTTTATAATGTTTATATCACTGAATCAGAAGCAAAATACAGTTAAGGTACAGATTTTTAGGTATTTTATGAAAAAAAGCATGCATAAATCTGGGTTAAAAACTATGATATTTTTTTGCCCCCCGTACCTATGATTAAGTTCTTATTTTTAGTTATTTTGCCTATGCCTTTAACTCTTTTATTTGGAAATGCTTTTAAATTGACTTTTAATTGAGAAGCAGTTGCCTTGTTAATTAAATGTGCTATATAAAGAAAGTGACCTTGCCTTACCTTGCATATAAATGTTGCAAACACTAAAGCCATGCAACTTACATTTCTGTGAGTTTTTGTGTCTCCAGCATAAAGGGTCACAGTTTCTCTCTTATTTACAGTCTGCTGCACTTCAGGAGCATCTTCCTGCTTGATATGGTCCCTGATTTATGTGGCTGTCACTGGCGCGATGTGCAATGACCCCCCGCTTAGGTCATTAAAATTCTAATATGTCTTTACAATGTCCTAAAAATCCTCATCTGGCCCTGCTGATTTTAGATAAATTGGGTTTTTTCTTTATTATTGCGTAAGAAAAAATGTTGACAGATTTATGGTCAGAGATTACAACAGCTTCAGGTCTTTCGATGAATACCAATGTTTGAAAATGAACCTTGTGGAAAAGTTTTTGGGCGTAGGGTCTAGTACAGACATGGGCAAACCCCGGCCCGCGGGCCAAATACGGCCCCTTATGCTTTTCAATCCGGCCCGCCGAACTTATCCAATAAGGCTAGAAAAAAATTCAAAATCATTAATTTAATTTTGTCCCTGCAATGCCCGCGTTTCACCAATGGGTAGCGCCAGCCGCGGCGCCAGGATTTTTATTGTGGGTGGGCCTGAGGAAAAATGGGTGGGCCAGAGAAAATATGCAAAAAAAAAAATTCCCTTCACGTCCCTTATAGTGCTTTACCGCGGGTACCAAGGACAGCAATTAAGTTGCCGCTCTTAACACACATATTATGGCGTTATTTCACTTCTTTAATTACGAGGGCGCAGAAAATAAAATCGCTGGCGCGGTCTCACGTAAAGTGAAGGACTGCTGTGAGTGACCATCTGACCCCGTCTGTAGAAATGAGCGGACCAAAGAAAAGGAAAGTGGACGGTGAGGGCCGAGTGTTTAATAAAGAGTGGACAACACGATATTTTTTCACTGAAGTCCGATCAACGGCTGTATGTCTGATATGCCAAGAAGCCGTTGCGGTTTTTAAAGAGTACAATATCAGACGTCACTTTGCCACGAAACATGCCAATTATGCTAGCAAGCAGTCAACACAAGAACGGGAGGCTACTGCACAGAGGTTGGCGGCTAATTTACAGGCTCAGCAGAATTTTTTTCACCGACAAACTTCAATTCAGGAGTCAAGTACCAGGGCAGGTTTTTTACTGCCATTCAAATTGGCGAAGGCTAGCAAGCCTTTCTCCGAAGGCGAGTTTTTGAAAGAATGCATGGTAGAGACAGCAAGTCTCTTGTGTCCGGAGACCAAAGGCAAGTTTGAAAAAATCCGTTTATCACGCAGGACAGTGACTCGCCGTGTGGAACTGATTGATAAAGATATAGTGAGCACGTTAAATAAAAAGGCGGGGACCTTTACGTTATATTCACTGGCACTTGATGAAAGTAACGACATAAAAGACACTGCTCAGCTCCTAATTTTCATCTGAGGGATAAGCGACAGTTTTGAGATAACTGAGGAGCTTTTGAGCATGGAGTCGCTGAAGGGGAAAACGCGAGGAGAGGACTTGTATGCACATGTGTCCGCTGTCATTGAGAGGATGAAGCTTCTTTGGAGTAAACTTTCCAATGTCACCACGGATGGATTGCCAAATTTAACAGGAAATGAGAATTGCCACAACAAAACTAACTCCAGACTTTGATGTACTGGCAAAAAAGGGAGACCAACAACACTGTTCCCACTGAAATTTGTGAGTTTTTCTACTTATGGTCTGTTATGAAAAAAAAGTTTGAAAGTGCGTATTTTAATTGAGTGTGCCTTTATGCACAGCAGTGGAGCAGAAATGATTGACATTGAGTATTTCGTTGGGTAATAATATGTTTTGAATGTTGAAAGTGATCATCTTTTTTTAATAAATCTTGATTTCTTTAACTTTACGCCTTGAATTGAAATCTATTAAAAATAGATGCAATCACCAGGTTTGACAGATCACAGTGTATGTGCTATTATAATCTATTTACATTTCTCCTCCCACTTTGCCAAATAGTGTGTAAATGCCTCATCTTGCATATTCATTGAGGCAAACGTACTACCTGGATTAGGGCTATTTTATAATAATCATAATAATAATAATACATTTCATTTAAAAACAGCACCTTTCAGAACACCCAAGGTCACTTTACAAAGCATAAAAACACAGCAAAAGTTGAGCTAAAACAATAAAAATGAAGCTATTGGATAGCTGTTTTAAATAAGTGGATTTTGCACATTTGAAAAACGCAGTCCTTAGTGCACACTATAAGTAAATCGGGTTGTACATTTATCTGTGTGTGTTTACTGTGCTATGAGGTCCAAATGCTCCTGGTCCGGCCCATCTGTCAAAATTTCAAACCCATTGTGGCCCGCAAGTCAAAAAGTTTGCCCACCCCTGGTCTAGTAGTTCATTCCTTCCTTGTGGGTCCACTGAGTAGTTTCCTTACCAAGAGTGAACAACACTGGACAGTGGATGGAGAGACACTTGTTCAGCTGTTCTAAAAAAAATAATAAAAAAATACAACAAATAATGGGAACCTGTCTTTACATAGTCAGACCTCTGTTGATCATTTTCACTTTTAAGATACGAGCCAGAATACTCCGGATACTGCATTTTAAATATGACAGGCGGGTTTATAAGGCAGTGTATGACATGGAAGCATTGGTTCAGCCAGTCATTTTTCACTGCTGACCATTAAGTGAGTGCAAACTGCTTGGGGATGTATTGATGTGTGGTCAGAACATAAACACTGGCAGAAAATGTCCGATTTATGTTCCATCTTTATTATGTACAGCACTTTGCTACAGCTGCGGTTGTTCAACGTGTTCTAGAAGTGAAGTTGAGTTGAATTAGGAAACATTCATTCCCTTTCTATATTTATCCTGTTCAAGGTCACTTGGGAAAATTGAAGTCTATCCCAGCTGGGTGTCAGAGTGTGACAGTGTGGACTGATAACTTGTAGGTAGCTAAGCTAGCTAGTTGGCTATAGCATTAGCTGTGGCCATTTACAGTAGTCAAGATTTCCACTGGCCACAGTAGAGATCCTTGCAGAAGAATGTGGACAAAAGAATCGTCCACTTTGTCTGATGTGAAAGGATAGAGTGGAAGAGGATGCAGCAATGGACCATCATCCCCACAACTTTCGCCGGTCCCAGGGCTGTGGTGTCCTTGAGCAAAATCGCTATCAATACCCTGTCTCTGCTTTTTCCTATTAAAGGCATCACTGATGTCGTTGGTTATCTAAGGCTTGTTATTCGGGTAGCGGCGCAGAGTTTTAATGGGAAGAACATTGTTCTTGGAGAAGTTTACATTGTGACGGGGCCACATTGCTTTTCAGTGTCCTCACGGTATGTTCAAGCCTGTGAAGTTGAAGCAGTCTCTCAGTCTCGTCAACCTCAGGGGGGAAAAAAAGCGGGTGGCTGTGGGTTGCCTCTGTTATCCTTACTTACTCTGTTGTAATCCTTTACCGTACAACTCAGACTGGAGATGCTGTCCAAAACTTGCAGCGTACCCTGCATTTATAGAGTCATATTGGCAGTTGATGAGTTATTAACATTGTTTTTCAGTTTTAAATTATATTTTAGCCGTTTTAGATTTAGTTAACTCAGTATGGCTGTATGAATAGACATATATTCTTATCTGTGTTACTTTCATGAGAAAGAGCAACGGGTCTGTCTATTCATTCGTTATCTAAATGGGAGGGCCGGGATTCTGCTGTGTCGGAAGGGAGTCAGGCTTATTATTATTGTATTTTTTTTAATCTGATTTATACCCATGGGAACGGATTCTCTTGTATTCATTCAGTTGTAACCAGGTGTGTTGTGGGCTGACTTTTTATGAACCCTCTTTGTGAATAAATAATGATGTGGGCTGGAGAGAAGGACACATTTGAACAGAGCACTGCTTGGGTGACTTCAATTGTGTGATCAGAAGCTTCTGGTAATTAATACCTTTGCAAAGGAACTTCTTCAACAGAATCTCACCATTCAGTTAATTGAACACGAAAAGAGTACAATATTTAATTTTGTCAACTCTAACACAGTCAAATAGTTATCAATTTAAGTAGAAGTGGGAATAGAAGATGGTGGCTGGGGAGATGAAAACAATAATAGGTACTACAATACAGATGTTTTTGGTGGAACCTTTATTGTGAAAAACTCCCTGTCAGACTCAGGCTTTAGTATTGTGTAAAACATAAAAAAAAAAAATTAAAATAAGTTAAGGGCAGAGGCAGGTAGACCCAAATGCAAACACATAGGCCGATGATTGAAAAAGTGGTTTTGACTCAGAACTTTGCTGACTGCATTAAAGGTCAGCAGTCAAAGTCTGCTGTGCATTAACATACTTTATGATGGCCGTTCATCGCAGCATAACAGTTTTCAGCGTCAAGCTACAACGTAATGACAAGCTTTACTAACGTTAAAGGTACGATCACAGGGCACTTGATCGTATCACAAATAACGTTGAAAAATGTCTTAAAGCCAGAGAAGAGCACAAATGCAACCTCAGTGGAATGAATTGAACAAAAAGGAAGACCTAATTTAGGTTTTACAAATATAATACATCTATATATAGGTTGTGCGCTGGGAACAGGCAACAGAAGGGCTGTTTTCAAACTAGCGATCTCCAACTAAAGTAAATATCGCACTCTATGAGTCCCGACTAAATGTGCAACTTCGACTGGTAAGCTAACTTCGGTTAAAGTAGTATATTCCATGGCTCTATGGACAATAATAACTTTGAATTTGTAAAATAACATTCACTAAGTCACTCCGGGACACGTCCACTTCCATTCAACAATCATTTCCTTCCGCCGTCCGTCATAGGACAGTCACGTGATCACGTGACGTCGGTGCAAATGGTCAATAAAAGGAATTTTTAAAAACACTATTGGCCAGCTATCAACATCTGGACGGATGATTTTATAAGTATTTGTATGTATATGTACATCTATATGTATGTAAATATATAGGCTATGTATACTTTTCTAGTGAAGATGTACAATAACTTATTTTCATCTTCTAAAATGTATGGATTTATATATGCATGTTTTAATGGATCTTGAATTCATTAGAATGTATAGAGGGGGGGAGGGGGGCAGGACTCGATAAACTTTGCTTACTTCTGCCCATTGTCAAAGTTGCATCTCATCATATTGTGCCGTTTTGTTTTCATGCCGTTTTTATTGTTATGCTTGTTTAAGATGAATACAAATTAAATCAAATCAAACGTGTCCTTGGAACTAATGTGATGCTTAGCGTGAACAGCAATCTGCGTGGTGTAGCTGGCATGCAGTCTATGGCAGAAAAGTATAGCTTTGATTTTGGTGCCAGATGATCAAAGAGACAAAAAAAGAGATGCTGTAATCTGGGAATCAGATTTGTCTAGTAAAGTAGTAGCACCGTCAGCGCTTCCCTGCACTGAAAAAAACACAGTCCTTTGAATTTACTTAATTTGAACACGGACATCGGTTGCACATGATTCAAATGTGATAAATTGATTTGCTTTTAAATGACATCTGTTTACCACATTTTATTCATGTGCAGCCGTTATACATTGAAATTGAAATTACCAGCAAAAGGACAACCCCCCCAGTGTATTAACTTTTAATCGGGTTGAGAGTGAACATTCATTGCAGCATAATGCTGCATTTTCTGTGACTTGCCTTTGATCGTGTCGTAAAACTGTATAATTCCAACCGCTGCCATGGGAGACCTGGAGGACAATATTCATGCATTGTGGAAAAATTGGAATGCATAAAGAGCTCATAGCGATGCCCACTAGAGCGAGTGCCGAAAGCACTGTGATTATAGCGCTTATCCCATCAGGAATAATTTAGCACAAAGCAAGGTTTTTGCGTAACATGCACTCAAGATAAAACTATTTATAACAAGCTTGTTTTGACATGATCCATCACGGCTCTTAGGAGAGGAGGACTGTGGACAGCGAATTATCAGGATGAATAATGAGTTGAAAGTTAAGTTTGAGCTCATGAACGCTTTCGATTTATTCAGTTCACTTAAATCACTATTCAGCATAGAAGAATAGGGATCATTACTTATTATGAATTGCTCAGTGTGTATGGTGTCAAATCTCATGCAAAATCAAAAGGGGTCTTCCTTTGTCATAGAGCAAAGTTCCCAAAACTTCCATCATTAGCGAAATTATGTTAGCCTCCACAATGCTAGGTGTTGATGATAGCCCCTTCAGTTAATTCAGCTGTGGGAATTCTGTCTACTTCCTCATTTGTACTTGCTAAAATCTGAGTGTCAAAAGCATAACTCAAATTTTGTTAGCAATTACAAAATAGTCTTTTTTTTTACACAAAGGATAACTGTCTGGGTTATTTTGCTTATGGCGATGCTCCCAGGTGTATTAAAAATGTTCAATGCTTCTGAGGTATGACAATACTATACTTTAAGTACGAAGTCCTCCCGGACTCTTTGAAACCACCTCTGGCTGTGAGTCTTCACGCGTCATTTAAAAATAATAATATTATTAATAATGAAAGCCGCATAGCAGAGGAAACAAATGATAAAAACATAAAATAAATAGGAATAAAAGATTATGCGCTAGGAAATTGCCTGTAACCCCAAGTTGCAACTGCTTGGATTCAGGAGGAATTAAATTGTACTGTAAAAGTCATTGTCTAATAATAGTGAGTCACAACACATCAAAGCTATGTTTATTACTGTGGTAAACTACAATTGCAGTTTTGCAATGAACATGAAAAATAGAATCCGTAATGTCAGACAGTAGATTAGTTGGTCTCTGCATGTCAGTGTTGTGACTGACAGGTGATTAAGCCAGGATGAATATGATAGATAGATGGATATGATGTCATGTCTTAGACTGAAGATATTTGTTGTATTCAAGCCAAAGTAGCACACCAGAACCAATGAGAGGCTCAACTTCTTACATGGAGATGTGCCAGTTTACCCAGAAGCAGGGCACAGCCACATTTGCATGTTCAGTACTGTTTTCATTCACCCTTGACCTCCGAATGCACTAAAAAGAACTTGGGTGCTAGTTTGAGCCGCACCTTTTCTTTTTACTTGGTCAGACATCTACAGAGGTGGCAAATGTACTCTATTTCCACTACTACTATTTTTTTATACAGGCATCGGTGTATTTTGTAATTTGTTAGCAGACTTAGAAGAACATCTGTGATAGAATTTGGAAATGTTTGATTATAATAACTGTGTCTAAAAAATAATGGGTAGTTTGTAGCAGCAAGTCTGATGTTTACCCTCCTCCCATCTTACAATATTAGCCAATATCAACACTGAGCATTTCTACTTAACTCATGAGGTCATCAAAACATTGCATGAACATTTAGCATTTATATTTGGCTTTCATAATTAAATAGCATGTAAAGAATTATAACAGTTTGTGCATCATGGGTAATTAATTCCGACTAATTCTGGTGTGCATGACTTTAAATACAGTCATGCAGAAACCAAACAAAGACTTTGACAGCTTCTGTAAGTGACTGAGTAATCTACAATACAGTAATATTCGTCTTTTTTTTCTTCTTTTTTTCCCCAGATCTAACCCGACTAACGGTAAGATTTTCTATGACGGCTAGAATCGTCTGAAGTCAGGGTTATCTAAGTCTAGGTTCTTTGAGCGGGTTGACTGTCACTAAATCCTATAGTAGAATACACCACAAATGAAGAACAGAACAACAATTGTTTGAATTTAGAATGTGTAAATATATTCAAAAGTTTCACTCGCAATCTGCAAATACAAAAAAGATAAAAAAAATTACCAGTACCACTGAGATCTCAGGAAAATAAATAAAATGGAAAAGAAATATTAAAACTCAGTCCAAAGTTCAAACAAAATGGGTAACACCTCCTGAGTGCACTCAAAAAATAATTATCCTCCCTCTCCTTTAATACTCAGTGTTCATCCAAGTGAACGGTTGCAGCGTTGAGGAGAGATGAGATCAAGAGAATTGATGATCCAGGCACCAGGATGAATGAAGAAGGGTTGACGGGATAGAAAGCCTGGGGTACATTTCACAAAACAGGTTTAGTGAGAATACTTAGTCAATAAACTCTGAAATGTGGAATCTGTGTCTTCCGTTTCAGAAAGGGAGGTAACTGAAACCAGAGGAAAAGAGGTAACTCTAGCCTATTTTTGTTTTTTTTTGTTTTATGGTTGATGATTTTATTGAACATATAAACATAAAGAAAACACAAAACACATTACAAGTTTAAAATATAAATTGAAGTAAAAAGAAAAAACAAGAATAGGAAAAAAGAAAAGAGTTTATATGTTCAAAAGAGGTAGGTTAAATACGTATCTAGTCCTACTCCTTATTTGTTTTATGTTGATAAAATGATAAGGTAATGTATTTCAACAAAAGGAAATGTATAAACCTAGTCATATATACAAGTGCACTTTAACATATCATACTCACATCTACAATTTTCATTACACTCATACCGATACAAAGAAATTACAGCATATATACATTTTTAACAGCTCTTGTTTGATGTAAGTATTTTTTTTAAACTTTGCTTTTAAACAATTTTTTTTTAATTCAGCAAGTGACTGACATCTTTTCAGGTCAGTTCCAAAATCATTCCACAAATTAACACCTTTTACAGAAACACACCTTTGCTTAATATTTGTTCTTGTTTTATTTTTTTTGTTGACACTTATGTTATAAGGACTCTCTCATTTCAAACAGCTTCTGAGTACTGTGGCAGAGTAGATTGTTGTGTACTTTATACATTATTTGTGCTATTTTAAATTCAACTAAGTTGCAAAATTTCATTGTATTTGATTTAATAAACAAAGAATGAGTTGGTTCTGTATATTTTGATCGATTTCTAATTCTTATGGCTCTTTTTTGCCGTTTAAAAACAGGATTGGTATTTGTTTTATATGCGTTTCCCCAGATTTCCACACAATAGGTCAGATATGGTAATAATAATGAACAATATAATGTGTATAATGGTTTCTTATTTGGGACATCATTAGTTTTAGAGAGTATCCCTATATATTTTTTAATTTTCCTTTTGACATTATCTATGTGTGACTTCCAACATATTTTTTCATCAATAACTACTCTAAGAAATGTATTTTAATTTTAAATTTATTTTTTATTTTAATACACTCTTTCTATTTCAATTGCATTTACAATAATTTTGACCTGTTGTGTGGTTTGTCTAGTACCAAAAACTATCAACTTGGTTTTGTTTAAGTTTATTGATAATTTGTTTAGGTCAAACCATTTTTTTAATGTGTTCAATTCATTCTCCACGGTAGTCAGAATCTGCTTCAGGTTCTCTCCTGAACAGTAGAGAGTTGTGACATCGGCGATTAAGACACTTTTGAATATTTTTGAGACACAACAGATATTATATACAATATAAATACTTCAGGGCCTAGCACAGACCCTTGGGGGACTCCATGAGTAATCTTCAAGTGTTTTGATTGTATATTGTTAAACTGTAAGTACTGATGTCTATTATCCAAATAACTTTTCATCCATTTATATGTCAAACCTCTTATGCCATATCTTTCTAATTTATTCATTAGTATAGAATGATCTATAGTATCAAATGCTTTTTTTAAATCTATAAAAATTCCAACAGTATTTTTTTTTTTTTTATCTATGTTAGTACATATTGCTTCTACGAGTTCCATGACTGCCATTGAGGTGGTCTGTTTATCTCTAAACCCATATTGGTTTTCACTTAAAAGCTTATGTTTTTCAATAAAGTTGTTCAGTCTATATGAAAAATATTTTTTCTAGAATTTTTGAGAACTGTGTTTCATAAAAAGAGGTAATTTAAGCTCTTGGTTAGTTACCGTAGTCACAGAGTCCATGAACCAAAGTTGGTCGGTAGCAGGTTTATCACAATGAACCTGGAGTTTTTCCCTGTTCGCCTCCTTTCAGCCACATGGGCGAGTTTTTGCGTAAATACGCCTATAATCTTAGTCTCTTGCGTAAAGTCCACTTTTGTCAAGAACATGGTATGTCTTTTTGACAATAACCCTATTGGTAAAGGTTCCGCATTATTGCGCAGGGAATTAAATATTTGTTGAGAGATTGTTATCAGATATGCTGCCACTTTCGGACATTTATCTTTTTGAACGGTACCGTTTCACATCACAGTCATCTGCATCAGTGACTGATCTACATACACAATTTAATCTGTCCTTGTATGTCAACTCGTTGTTCAGGGTTAGTCTCAGCGTTTGTTGAACCTGCTTTGTGAAATGGTCCCCAGGAATCCAGGTCCGAAGAAGCTTAAATAAAAAAAAATAAAAAAATTATAAACACAAACCAGTCTGCAGAAAATATGCAGAGAGTTACTAACTATTATATAGTATTTAACTAAATTACGAGCTTAATATAAAAATACATCTTAACATTCACATTTTCAATATTAAACCTAAATGCACATGAATACTGTCTGATGTAACCAAAACAAAATACAGAACATCTGCTCCAAAATAACCACATTCACACTAAAATGGTATGAATTGGAATGTAATTGACCGTAAGTATCTTATTTAGTACATTAAACATAAAATTAACCAATTGCATATCACAAATGTAATCGGTCATTATGTTGTGTTACATAAACGTTAGGCATGTACAGCATGTACAGCCAAGCAGCATTAGCAGCAGTTAGCTAATGGATATTCGACACAAAAAAAATGTACATATCATCCCGACTGTTTTTTCCTTCCAACAGTATGGTTTAAAACTGACGTTGTAGGCGTTTTAATGGTTTCTCAACGAGTTTAGCATGCTAACGTAACACAAAATGACATGGTCGCAACTCACCGAAATGACCACGGTTGACGAGTATTTAGATCCAAGTCCATCGTAGTTAATCAATAAAGATCCTCAATGATGCTTCTAAGAGTGTCTAAAGTTGTTTTAAGGGTGAATTAGGTTGCTAAATCGACTTTTCTTTCCAGTTTAGCCTTCATTCGGTTCTCCTCGCTATCAGCGTTCGCTGCTGTGTAGACGCAGAGACAAAATTATGTCACTAGGAAGATTTTTCCCGCGTAGTGCATTCCTACACTGCCACCCAGTGGCAAAACTGTGAAGCACACTTATACAATGTAATTATTAATTAAGGAGATCTCTTACATTAAATCATTGTGAGCCAAATCAACAGGGCTACACAGAGGATAAAGAATTTATGCTAGTGACTGTATTTTCATATTATTTGTTTGTGTTCAAATATAGTTTAGTTAAAGAGTTGTAACACCGCCAAATTGATGTTATTCATTAACCCATATAAAATATGGTGTTTCTCATTATCAGTTAGCAATAAGCTAGTCGATTTAAAGACAAAGTTACAGTATGTAGTGGTTTTTAATACACAACATGTAGTTATTGTTTTTTATCTTAAGTTTTACAATAAAGTTAAACTGGGAGTGGCATAAACAGCTCAAAGTATTTTTTTTTTTTTTTTTTTTTTTTTTTTTGAGGAACTGTTCACTATCTGCCAAACTGCTACTTGGTGTGAAGTGAGTTGCGTTCACTGCCACCAAACATTTCTCAAGCAAAAAAAAAAAAAAAAAACTGCTGCTAACGTGTTTTTTTTTTTCAATACCAAATCTTATTGTCAGTGTTGTGGCTCCATATGAAATCAATTACTAATGTAAAAAAGTAGAAAAGGCTGATGAAGAAAATCGGCTGCTAGAGAAGTGTCAATGAACATGCTGTGAGATGCTGTGAGATTTTTGCCAACACCTACATATGGGAATGGATAGGATTCTCAAACCAATAACTTTAAGGCTTAAATAGATCAGCTGAAAATTGTGCTCTTAAAACAGTTTCAATAATAAGCCTTCAGTAACGGCTATGGAAGAGGGGGCGAACATTTAAAATGAGGTCTTGCCTCACTGCTGAAGTTTTAAAAGCTTCAGTGGACAACAAATAGGCTCTCTTGGCAGCGTTGATTTGTGCGCCTGAATTGATCGCACGCCAGAGTGTGCGCAAGCAGCACAAATGACTAGGATTCACACTTTATCACAGCAGTTCGCCCCAAACCCCACTTTTACCTTTACACTTTACACTACACGACAGCTCCTTTCTGCTAATGGAGACCTCTGAGAGTAAAACCCCCTCAAAAAGAAGGCTTGGCCTTGGAGGCAGCGTTATTACTTGCTGAGTCATGAATAATGGAGCAGGTTGCTGTATAATCCCCATGCGATGAGTAGCTCCATCAGCTTGGAAGAAAAGGCTGAAAACAGAACCCATCTGTGTTTTAACATCATGTCTTCAAATAGGCAGTCCAAGCGTCGTAACAAAATGCAAAGTTTGTACAAGCACTGCTCACAAGGATAAAAAGTAACATTAGCATGTTACCTTTTACCCAAGCCAAGATAATAAATAAATAAATAAACAAATACAAATGTGTTGATTGTGCCAGGTAAAGGACGTCTAGGTAAAAAAAAATTTTAGGAGAAAGTGTAAAGAGAGAGCAAGCAAGCAAGAGAGAGAGAGAGAGAGACTTGCTGACGTGTCGGGCTCGCGGCCTGTTTAAAAGGGTTCATGGACGAAGGGAGGAAATAAGTAGTGACCGGTATTTACGGTTTAGGAACTTACTTGTCTTGCTGAAGGACCAATTTATCTTTAACAAAGATAAAAATTTCACCTGAGAGTCGATCCTGCGGCATGCTACGCTGAACTTCAAGCTAGCTGCCGCTACAACATAATGTGACTTACATCTTCCGAACAAATATCCATCCCACCAATTCGCCATACACAATATGGCTAAACTCGTGACTGGGATAAAAGTTCATTTTGCAGTTAATGTCATGCATGGTCATCCTCATAGGATTATTAGTATATGCGTGCGTGTGGGTGAAATGAGCTAAGTAGAGCTACCATGGGAAATGTTCTATCTATCTATCTATCTATCTATCTATCTATCTATCTATCTATCTATCTATCTATCTGTAAGATGCTTTTCAGTGACAGTTCGAAAACAGCATATGGCCTTCAATCAATCCATCAATCAATCAATCAATCAATCAATCAGTCAATCAATCAACCAATTAATCAATCAGTCAGTCGATCAATTAATCAATCAACCAATCAATCAATCAATCAATCAACCTATCTATACTGTACATGCATTTAAATGGTTGCCAATTATACAAGGATTTTTGCTATTTTTAGGCTGCCCGGATCCCTATCACCTTCAAATAGAAGGGGAGCACTTTATAGAAATATAAATTGTAGTGATATGTATTTTTATTTTGACTTCATGAGCATACTTGGTATTGGAGTAATCCTAAAGTAATCCAAAGTAATCAATTTATATTACTTTAATATCATGGTACTTGGATTACATTACTAAGTAAATGCTTTAGCAGGTAACTTGCAACCGTAACGGAATACATTTTAAAAGTAACCTCCCAACCCTGACTGTATGATAGCCCACTAAAGAAGGTTGTCTAGGTTTGCTGTAACAATGGCAGAGAGGCAGTTATGCATATTGATGCTTTACTTCCAACGTTAGTGCTGACACACCAAGAGAAATTTGGTCCACCAGTGCTATAAGCCAATAAGGTAGGTGAACCAGAGGTCGCCACAGAAATGCTTTTCTCCTCACAAGGAGAAGAGTCATCCGATGCGTAATTTCAAGTAAAGCCGTTATTTATGCATTCTGTTATTTTAGTGGGATGGAGGTATGCAGCAATAGTTTTACCAAGCAACTGTCTCAAACTGTCACTCGCCCTCCCCTGCTCAGCAGCCAGACAACTGCTCCTGCAACATCATCCATCCTGACTCCTATGTTCAGGCAACGTGAGCACAAGTTGGGAAGATTGTCAAACAAACAGGGGTTCTTTAATGTGAAAAGGGAAAAAAATCATGTGCATACTGTAGATGGTTATCAGTAGCATCTCTTCAGGTAAGTGATTGTATTACACCGGTCGATGGGAATAAAGCACATCTATTATAGAGCAAGATTGTGTCGGAGTGCTTCTGAATATCAAGCAGGTGGATGCACAGCGGAAGGGGCCGAAGGGCAGACCAGCTGCGACTCTATTCGACGGCTAACGGTACTGCATCTCTCTCACCTCCCTTTGGAAAGCCTTTTGAGTAATGATACATCCTTAAGGTCCATACACTACTACGTGTCACAAAAGGTGTACTTATTGAGCATTTGTAAAGCATTATGAAATCACTTTTAAAAAAATGTGTTGTCAGAATTTTGACTTGTCTACATGAAGCCTGTTTAAAGTTCCTGTAAAGTGAAAATAGACGTTTTGAGTTTTAAGAAAATTGACAAATTTGAATTATATATTTTTTTTAAAGCCAAATACATGAAACGAGTCTTTAGAAATGAAAAATCAAGCAATTATTTCTGCTCTCAACCACTGTGAACTGGCAACTGTCAAACAAACAATATTTCAACATGGAAAATGTATGCTACTTCATGGAGCATCTTTCTTATATTTATATATAACTACATGTAGAAATGTATTATGCTTAAAGCCCAGTCGTTGGAATAAATCCCACCGGGTCATCATGGATCTTTTCCATCCTGTGACAATGAGGCACTCTAAAATGACCATTGCAGGTCCGCATGCTGGCTGTCACATAAGACTTTTTTTCTCCCACTCATTGCCTTTCTCTTCGTGGTGTGCGCACATTCATGGGGCACAACAAGGCACTCTAATGCGGCAATCCCCAGTCTACATGCTCGCTGTCATGTCAGACTTTTTTTTTCTTCCATCTTTCCCTTCCCTTTGACCGTAGATTTCAAATCTTAGTGAGGGGTGGAGCAAGAGTCTGATTTCCTGTTGAGTTACCCTTTAAATAGTGGAGAAGCGGCAACTCATGCCAGTTTTAGTATATTTTTACTGTGTGTCCTTTTTAACAAGCTAGAAAATTATATAGTATGTATATAAACCATATAGTTTAAAAGTAATATTTAAACAACAAAAATACAGTACACCCCCATTTGATTAGAAAATGGTTTGATCCTAGTCTGCTCTTATTTATTTTATTTTTTTGCTGTTGTAGTCATACTACTTGGTAGGTAGGTAGTTAGCTAAAGTTTGCCCCAAAGCTAGGAAACGTTGCAGGTGGTCAGACTGAAGGCTTATGCCCATCACTGTCATCTTTGAGCGGAATGAGGGAAACAAGTGTTAATATTAATGTCTCTGTTGTGCTGCTATTGGCTATCTTAACTAATGTGTGTGGCGTGCTTGCATGTGTGTATCTGCGAAGAAAAAAAGTCGCCTCATGGAGAAAGTCATGGACACAAGATTGTTTTTCAGCACACACGCACACACACATGCACACGCACAAGCAAAATAAAAAAAATAAAAAATAAAAAAAGAGAGAGAGAGAGAGCAATGATGATGACATGTCGAATCGGTAAAATTACCGAATGAACAATACTGAGCTCTCTCAAAAGAAAGATTGTTTTTCAGCAAACAAAACCTCAATTTTGAAGTGTATTTTTTTATTTATATATTTTTTTATTAAAGACAAGATGTAAAAGGGCAGAGACAAACAGTGCTAAAGTAGTGCTAATTTGTTTTGTTAAAAAGTTTTATATTGTGTCTGCACTTCACCCTTACACAGACTTGTATATGCAATATTATTATTTCAAGCGCATTTCTTTTTTTAATGTGAATGTTAATATATATATTATTTTTATAACAAAGTACAAACAAGCAATATATAGTCAGAAAACAAACAAGTCCAAGGTCCATATATGTTCTCACTGTAAACCAGGGGAGGTCAAACATACGGCCCGCGGGCCGAATCAGAACCGCAAAGGGGTTTTATCCGACCCGCGAGATGCTTTTGTAAAGTAAAAAAAAAAAGAAAAAAAAAAGAGTAATGTCTGACCAATTAATCAGCTGGCCACAATCAAAGCATATAAATTTGTAATTTCACAAGCAATCCTCAGATGAACAATGCAACTTGTACACAGAACACAAATCTGCGTAGAACTGATTTTAAGTTATATAGGCCTACCATGTTTTTACCGATCCGGCCCACTTGGTAATATATTTTCCTCTATGTGGCCCCTGAGCTAATATGAGTTTAACACCCCTGCTGTAAACTGTGCGGATCTGGTGTACTCCAGAAACATGCATACTGTCAATGCGTATCGAGAGGAGCTGTTGTATCAAAAAGAGTACCCTTTTCCATAAATTTGAGTTAGGATATATTTATATTTTACTATTATAGTCATTTTCTCCTTTGCATAACGTTTATTAGATTTGGTTTACTCATTGACTTCCCATGCACTTTTTGGAGCAGGAAGTAAAAATACAGTAAAGTACAACCTAGATCCAAAAAGCCAACAATAACAAAACACAAGACACGAATCAGCGTAAACATAAATATGTAGTGAACAAATCAGCAACACTCCTAATAACTTAGTGGTTGTCTACCCCCCTCTCATTCCCTATGTATCCCGTAAATACATAACTTTTATATTTGGTTTTAAATTGATTTATATTTGTACATTCTTTTTAAGTTCTCACATAGACTGTTCATAATTTCACACCACAAAATGATATACAGAACCTTCTCCCATTAATAATTTAAATTTTTAGATTGTATTTCCCTTTTAATTTATAACCCCCAACATTCTCTCTAAACATTTTTTTTAATATTTTGTGGTAACATATTATTTTTAACTTTATACATAACCTGTGCTGTCTAAAAACTCCCTAATAAGTTTTGACTGTAAAAATAGTGAGTGTGTATGATCCAGATGCCCAACCTTATATATGATTCTTATTGCCCTTTTTGTAAAGTTATTAATGAACTGATTGAACTGTAATTATTACCCCAATTTTCAACGCAGTAAATAAAATATGGCAAATTATGGAACAGTACAAAATGCGGAGCGAATTGTAATCAAGTATTCATTTGACTTTATTCAATACTGCAATGTTGTTGTTTTTATAATTTGGTATGTATGTGTTTAATGTGTGGCTTTTTTGTTTGCATAGGTTGTGGAGTTACTTAGATATTTATTTTTCAAATGATGTAGACATTTTTGGAACACCCTGTATTGTGTGCTAATCATTTCTGCATAGTGCGCATACTGCTGTTCAACTATTTATCTGAAAACTATTTGTTTTTTGTATCATGATGGAAATGAGGGCTGTGAAGAAGGTCATTAAAAACAACAAATTGGTGCTGTCGTAAGAGCTTTGCAGAGTATTAACTGTACAATGCTGCACAATGTCTTCCAAAAAAAAAAATGTGTTATGATATTTTAGCATCTATTATGCTTTCAATAAATTGGATGAAATTGATGTGACATGCTTCAGTAAATTACCTTGAACAGATTACCCAGAGGCATCTGAGAAAACAAGCATACATAAACGGTGAGCGTGTCATTGCTAAGTGATGTGTTCACTGCACAGCATCAACATTTCAATGAGCTCTCGAAGCTTTATGATGTGATACTGTACAGTATATGCACTTTGGCTTCAAGATCACTCTTAATGAATGCTGCAGCTAATTATCCATGCCTCCAAGCTCAGCATTTTCGGGTCGGCTGTGATCAATGGAATTAACAGGAGAACATCTTAATCTGACCAGGGGCCCAAACAAGACGCTGGAGTGGTTCAAATGCCCACGGATGTGTCTTGTGCTATTGATCGTTCTTTACATGCCGCACACTGCAGGGACTGGCTACGTGCTCCCACACTGTGATTGAACACTAGAATTGAAAACAAAGAGTGCCTAGGGATGTCTGTTTATAACCGTGGCGCATGTTGTTCAAATTAGTAAAGGACATGACGTTTGTCTCTTTAGGGACTTTCCCTGTAGCATGCGGCCATGAACTGTTGTATTGTGCAGCACACTGGAAACAGGACATCTGGCCCCCTTATTGTAAATAGAAGAATTGTAGTATTCATTAGGAAAATACTTGGTATGTTTTTTTCCCCCTAAGATCAATTGAAACCTTGAGTTCTAGTAGGTAAAAAAAAATGTCCTCCAGAATTTTATTATAGAAGGTTTTGCTGGAAAATAATGCATGCTATGTAGTGATTCAGGAGTTTGTGCAGTTAGTGATTGACTGACATTCGAAATATCAGACCAGGATGTCGTGAGCTTTTTGCAAAGTCAGCTGGGATGGACTCCCAACTTCCAGAGACCCTGAACAGGATCAGCAGTAGGCTATAGAAAATTATGTGGTGACGTGTGAATAAATGGATGGGTGGTTTGATTGTATGCAAATCCAAAATTTGCCATTTTGATCTGATAAAAATAAATAATCCTTTCACATTTAACTAAAATTGTGATTTGCCCTCTGCTCTGACCTGAGGTTTTATCTAGCTCAGCATTATTGCGGCGATATCCTTAATAATCTACATGATTCTTGCTTTGGTATAATTTGAACATGATGGCCTCTGTTTTCGTGCCCAGAACAAGTCTAGCACGAGCGCAGTCTAAATCTGCGCGGAGGCAGGCTGGGCTGGGTTTTGGTATTTAGTTTGTGCCAGTAATTGCTCAATGAGGTTATTGTTTTGACATTCTTTTTCTTGGGTTTGCAGGAAGAGCCTTTCGGGTGGACTTTAGTAGAACTAAGTCAAGACGAAAAGATGATACAGGGCTACTGAGACGAAAACAAATCAAGTAGTATTTTTTTCCTCCAGTTCAAATAAGGATTTTTGACTTATTATTAGAACAAAATATGAATATTTAATCAACATAAAAATCCACAGAGTAAGTCCACCAGTTCCAGCGTTTGATAACAAGCAATTATTCTTAACTCCTCTTTTTTTTTTTGTTGAAGAGGAATCTATCCCAAATGAATGCAAAGCTTCAAGTTCAACCGCTTCAAGATCTTTTGAATGTTTAAAAGCGCAATTAAAATGATTACATTTTAACCTTCTAAATTATTTGAATTATACACTGGAGTGAGAAGGATAATTGCATTTCTAGCATTGCCATGGTGACCACAAATCTGCTCTTCCCTCAAACAGATTATAAAGAAACATTGACATTGACTCAATATGAGTGATCTGTGAGTGAATGAAGCTCCCTAAGGCTGGATTTAAAATGCATGGTTCAACTGACATAATTCAATATTTTTGCTCTAAAAGTGCAAGATTTGGATATGGGCTACAGCAGTGTAAAGAAAAAAAAGCTGCATTGCTTTATCAGTGTATATCCTCATGTCAGAATCATGTCATTTTTAAATTTGGATAAAAAATCTATTCTATGTTGGATATCTGTATATACTGGTCGATATACAGTACACCCGCATCTGCTCAAACGACACAAATAAGCATATTAAAAAACTTAAACACCACTAAAGTTGTACAAACCAGGAAAAGGGTATGTGTTAAACACTCTATACGGGAAATAGAGCGGTGCCTTAAAACTGGGTGATGATTAATATTATGGTTTCCTTATATGTTTCATTTTGATGTCTGCTCATCTTTGAATTTGTGAACGCAACAATATTTCAGTGACTTTATATTTTCACTCTGTAGGCTATGACCTTGTGATGACTTTCAAAGCTTTGTGCTCGTGTGAACGGATGCAACGTTTCCACACAAACGGAACTCCTAAGCAGCATATGTGGTTAAATTATGTCCCCTATACTGTATTACTTTTTGTCATCCCAAACTTAATTAGAAGCCTGCTTTGGATAATTGGTCAGATATCTGAAATTGGACTTCTTCATTTCTTTTATCCATGAATTTCATGGATGTCTCCAGTGAGGGTGTCACCCCCGCTCTCTCGCCTTTTCTTCCAGTGAATAACCATTCCTCTTTATCTCGGGAGTAATTAAATCACAGTGTGGCACCACAGCAGCAGTTTGACCTCCGTTAAACTGTTCAGATGACTTCAGAAGCTCCTATATTTATCATTATGCAAAGATTAAAAATAATAATAATAATTCATTTCTTTGTGATATAGAGTAGCTGGTTAGGACAATCACACTGAAGTTTTTCATGAGTTTAGCCTTAGAAACTTTAATGAGTTGAAATATGTAGTAATGTATAAGGTTGCTGTTTTATCTAGTTCATGCTTAAACATTGTGTTAATTTAAAAATGAACAATTATGTGTGCTGTTATTATCTGGTCTAACGAAGCAGGACAGGATTATATTGCAATGAGCTACCGGTAGACAGTAGTTAGTTATTATTTTACCCAAGTATCGCTTTTAGGTATTGCACTTAAAAGAAGAAAGGCCGTCATTGACCTAACCATAATCCGTAGATTTTTTTTTTTTGTAATGTAATTATTTTTGCCATGAGTAATTAAAAGTTTATTTTGAAAACAAAATACCCGGAACTACAATTGTTTCCGGTGTTATTGTTGCACTAAACAATGGCGACATGACAGTCTCTCGTACGTATGCGTTATTTGATTATATTAAATTTTAACTAGTCGTCAGTTAAAGAAACGAGTTTTCAAATGGCGCCCGTTGTTGAAAAGTAACCTCTTGTGGGTGTAACTAAACATTTCGCCTTCATTGCGTACATAATTGTGTAACTAATATGTATTCGTTCAGGAATGACTACGGTGAATCTCTCCTTCGCTGCTTGTGGTTTTTTGGGCATCTACCACCTGGGAGCTGTGGGGGCTTTTCTCCGTCATGGGGACAAGCTGCTTGCCTCGCTCAAGTCCTGTGCAGGGTCCTCAGCTGGGGCTCTTGTTGCTGCCGTCATGCTTACTGCTCCGGATAAAGTCAAGGTAGACAGTTATCTTTGTATACAGTGGGCGCCAGGGTACTTCCGGGTGGCGAATAATCAAGTGTCTGTCATTGGCCTGAATTGAAAACGAAGTTGAAAGTTGTTGTGTTTGGGGTTGTGCTGTCAGATATAACCGGAAAGGTTTATTGTTTTTTTGTTTAAGATGTACTTTAAAAATAATAATAATAATCCTGCAGAACCTGCGGCTATAGAAAAAATGGCTAGATGATTTGAGTCTCATTGGAGTCATAATTAGCATCTACGTCCTCATTCTTGTCAAATGACATACTGTGTGATGGCACTTAAGGGTAGTAGTTAGTTAGCCAGAACTGCCCCTGATCAAATTGTGTCCTGAAACAAGATTTAATTTTGGGGCCTCCCAGTGGCTGTATTTCATGCCGTGAAAAAAAAAAAATGCTGTTGACAGACTAACGATGTGTTTATTATTTAATATGTTGTTAACATATTGATGATCTGTTCTTCATCTTTCAGGACTGCAAAGAATTTACTTACAATTTTGCTGAGAATGTAAGGCAACAGAGATTTGGAGCAGTCACACCTGGATATAATCTCATGTCCAAACTGCGGTAACTTCACAACAGACATTGCGTAGAAGCAACTGAAGCAGGGAAAATAAAAATCACATCTGACTCAAGTATCTGCCACTTTGCAGAGAAGGGATTGAGGAGATGCTGCCTGTTGATGCACACATTTTGGCATCTGACCACCTCCATGTCTCGTTGACACACTCCAGAAGTGGCAAGAATCTCATCGTGTCCCGGTTTAACTCGAGAGAGGAGCTCATACAGGTGCACACACACGATCACACACCCATGAATGATGTGCATTTTAGTTTAAAGCAGTAAGATATTTTTTCTGTCCAATTTGGACTCAAATATTTACTTCCAGAGCCAATATTAACAGTAACACCCCGAAAAGGACAAATGTTAATGACTATGCTCAACACAATGCTTCCTCTCAGGTAGCCTCAGAGAATTCTGTATTCTCTGAGAGTTCCCTTTGCCACTTTTAGGCATGACTAATCAATTATGAGTACTCAAAAGGCGGAGAACGGCGCAATGACAACAAGCATTTTTAACACATTCAGACATATTTTTAATAATTTTAAACCGAAGATATACTGCAAACTATCATTTCTTTTACTGAGAATAGTTAGATTTCTGAATAGTGAAGCGCAAATATGTGGGAGATTACTGTATCATCATTGTTGGAACTTCATGGTATACTGGTATCAAACCCGAGCACATACATAGCTTTTTTTGTCGTTACCCATTTGTCACTGCTAGTTGTTAGCCTCCTGCCAGCACTACTGTGGGCATCACAATAGCACAAATAGAGGGGAATCGTAAAGCAAAGCACAGATATTAAGAGGATCAAAGTGATGGCAGCGAACTTTGTATGCACAAATTGTACACCCTGGGCCATCAGAATTTTTAATTAACTAATTATCTTAATTTCAGTCCAAAATATAACCACTACCAGCACCTTCAATCTAATTAAAACAAAAATAAGTACACACAAGAACAATAAAACAAATTACAGCTATGTAGATTTTGAATGTTATCAAAAACAAGATGACCCAGTTAATTGAAACTGGCACACAGTATTACCGAAACTCTTGAAGCAGTTATGTACAGATTATTCGACTTTGACCCTGACTTATACACATGGATTTTTTATTTATTATAACATTTTTGTTGCTCCCCCAACTAGGCACTCCTGGCCAGCAGCTTTGTGCCAGTCTATGCTGGGCTTCAACCGGTGAAATTCCAAGGGGAGGTACTTGGCCTTGTCACAATTATTTATTTGTATTTTTTTATGTTCACTGTAGCTGCATGTGTACCATTCATGTTTTTCAGTAGAAATGGATTGATGGAGGCTTCACTGACAGCCTGCCAATCCTGCCTGTTGGTCGAACCATCACAGTGTCGCCATTCGCAGGCCAGCAGGATGTGAGTCCGTTGCACAAAAGTCATGCGGTCAAGACCCAACTCAGGCTGGCCAATATGAACATAACGGTATGTATGATAATTTTTGTTCTGTAAATATGTACTATATCTAAGTGTTTTACCAGCATGCATATATGTAAGTATTTAGATGACCCTGGTTAAGTCAGGACACTGTATTATATGCTGCCAAAACAAAGCTACGTTTTGTTGTTTTGGCAATAAAGTTGAGTGTCAAACTTTTTGTGTTAAAAAAAAAACGCACTTAACTACACTGGGTGCTGTCTTATTTTTAGACTCTCAACAGCTGTTGATAACTTCATTATCAAAGTTGAAGAAATAATGTCATGTTGAGATCTCAACTACTGTTACAAACACAAAATTTGAAAGCGATCTAAATTTAACAGGAGTTGGTAAACCCAGGCAGGCCTCAGGGAGTTTCAAGGCATGCCAAAGTTTGTCTACAATGAAGCCTTGAGGATCTCTTTGTGGCATTTATAGCTCACAACCGTGTTATTAGTGTATGTTGGCTGTAGGGCGTCTTATTTAAATTGCAACAGAATGGATGTTACCGGTGTTTAGGAACGTAACATTTGTAGGTGAGGTGCAAGACTAAACAAAGCATTCACATGAGCACTAACACGTTTGTTGTTTTTCACCAGTCATTTCACATTTTCGTTCGGGGTTTGTATCCAACATCTTGGCCAATCTCTTTTGAGTCAGCAACTTTTAAATTAGATCTATAATTGATTTTCATTCGTTCAGTGGTTTCTGAAGTGGGGTAGTAGGTACATACATACTGATAATCAAACTAAATTTGATCATTTTCCTTCCCTTGCGATCAGAGTCGGCAAAGATATGATTGTCATATTTCTCTGAAATATTATCCTGAGCGGCTACCCTGTGGTGTAGGTTGTTGTTGTTTTTTCTCCCCAATCAACTCACAAGGCTGATGTGGCCAGCAAACGCAAATGTTAAACCTCTTGTATATTTACTCGCAAATCCTTACAGTATTCGTATGGTCAACAACACCAAGTTTGGACAAGACACAGGCTCAGTGATTGTGACATGAAACAGAATGATAGCCAATTAGGAATTGATGTAAATCTGTTACCGGAGACAAATAGAGGAGCAAATGATTGTGTTGAGTGCTTGTATAATGTATTTCACAATTCATTCTCATTAGAGAAAAAAAAAGGAAACTAGTTTGCGACCGCAGTGTAGTTGCCAGCTAACAGTAAGCTTAAGATATTTCTTTATTGTAATTTCCAGCAGTCTTGATGTCCTGTGGCACCATGCTGCCACCCACAGGGCAGTCTTGGTAGTGCAACAGACATTATGTGTGCGGTGTACTGTTGTCGCACTGTTGAGTGCACCACAACCATAAGTGTAGAAAGTGCACTGTCATTGTCTTGTTTTGTGGCTCACGTTAAAGAATTCGATAAAATCAATAAAAACAATCAATATGCAAGCTGGCTTTTTCGTAAAGTGTCATTGTTCACAAAGTGTACTTTGTTGAAACTGACACAATTTTGACTGTAATCATATGTGGGGTCAGATTTGATAAAATAGAGTTACACTAAACAATCCCTCGGTGGCTGTGCAGCCTCACTGTGACCACCTCTCTCACTCCTGGATGCCCGCACATTCCATTGTGCATGTGTTTGGATTGGATCTGTGTATAATTAATAGAGGTGGGAATTTTTGAATGTCTCACGATTCGATTTGATTCCGATTTTTGGGTGTGCGATTGATTCGATTCAGAATGGATTTTCGTTTAGGGGCAATTTTAGATTCAAAATTATTTAATTAACAATGATTTTTGCTTCAATTTATAGATGTTCAAGGAATCGTAATGATCTACTCCAGTCTGACTAGCTAATGCTAATTAGTGCTCTATTCGCGGCACTTTGATCCCTCAAAAGCACGCCTCCACGCTGAAAAAAGACACTTTTACAGGAATAACTTGATTGTGACTTTTTCCTTCTACTCTCTAATGTGGCTACAACTTAACAGTGTATCAGACCGTGTGGAACCACACTGCCACTAAGTGGCAAAATCGTCTACAACATAAACAGCGCTCCCAATTAAGGCACACACAAACAAAGGGAAGACAGTATAAAATAATTTAAATAAAATTGATTTAAAATCAATTCTGAATCGTACTAAATGAGAATTGCGATTCTTATGAGAATCGATTTTTTGGCACACCCCTAATAATTAACTTAATAATTAATTTAACTCATTTTCACAAAAGTCAAGATAGAGCATCAAGGTTGTCTGAAAGGCTGGCGCGTGGTTTTCAATTTGGGCTATGTTGTGGTCTCCACAGTTCTCCATGGAAAACATCAGAAGACTGAACCAGGCTTTATTCCCACCACCTACCAACAGAATGCAGTTCCTCTGTCAGGAAGGTTTTGATGACGCCATGAGGTTCCTGGGGACGGAAGGTTGGATGAGCTAGAGGAATGGGAGTCACAAATGACTGTGTAGGTTCCAGATCATAAGCAGGTTCTGCATTGGTTTTGGTGCAGTAAGCGAAAGTAACGACTTTCCCTCAGGGCAGTATGTGATCTTCTTACTCCACACATTCTGATATATTTCAGGAAGAAGGAAAACGAATTAGGCATTGATCTGTGAAACCTGTGGGGATTTATTCTCAGAATTGGTTGGCCCATTTCAGTGAGGAATCCCACAGTGCATTCGATTTTGTGGAGTCAACATTTCTTTTTGTAAGATGTTGACTTGCAGTCATGCTTCGAATACTTGATTTTCTCCGTTATGTAATTGTAAGCCGACCTGCTGCTTCTGATAATGAGACTTAATTATGACTTCTCTTAAATGAAGACTTTGCGTCGGAGGCAAACTGTTCCCCAGCTCAACATGTAATATTTCATCATATTGTGCTGCAAACTTTACTCCCACTAATGAAGCAGTTAAAGGAATCCCCAAACAAACCCTCTTGAGAAGCTGATGCACTACTTACTCCTGGGAGTGCATTGTTAGTGAGATTGCTTTTATCATCATATCTTTTATACCCAAGTATTTAGTTTTGCTCGCTCTCAAAACACATTTTCAATAAATGAAAATTAACTATTCAGTTTTTGCCTGTATGCATGTGCACGTCTTCTTTTCTAGATGGACAACAACATTTTTGACATTTTCGTTGCCACTTCCACTTTAAGATGAATGTCAAAACTAAATGTGCAACAAAAAGAATGACATTTTGTGCATTTAAATCAACAACGTAAGTTTGTGTTAGTCTGCTAACTTAGATAGGTAGATGAGCTAGCTAGTTAGGACCATTCAATAAATGGATATTTAGAGACATGTAGAAAGAAAATATGACAATCTTCAATGCATATATTGTTTATCCTCTATGACGAATGGCCAATATTACTGTCATTTACTGAGCAGCTGAGACATCCATCTCCACGCATCCATTTGTCTGTTTCTTGTTTTTGTTTTTTACTGCTCACGGGTGACCCAGGTGCATACATTAGAAGTAGAAGCACAATGGGAAGAAAAAAAAGGGTCATTACAATATTGTCGATATTTTATTTTATTATAAAAAGGGGAAAGATTTGTGACAATTGTTTTGGGTTGCGAAAGTGGTCACGGAATGAATTAAATGTGTATCTCAAGGTATTTGTGTATTGAAATGATCACTGTGAAACAGAAAGATCCACATAAACACCGTCATACTCAGCAGTGTTCCGAGTACGTTTGTCCTTGGCATACGCGAACAAGTGTGAGTTATCATGTTAACAATACGGAACAGTTGTAACGCTTGAATTTGAGTCTTAAATGTGATCTTTTTCCTCTCAAAGGTAAAGTCAACATAGTTGTTGTTGCACTCCGATAAATGGATATTGATCATAAGGACACAGGCACTTAATGATCTGCAGTTTGTCTGATGGTTTGGCAGGCTACTTATCGAGCTTATTGTCCCTTCGGTATCCTTACTGGGGCCCTGCTCATCTCATGTTATTGTGATAGATATCCCTTTAAATGCCTTCCCTGCACTCTCTGAGCTTCTTTGAATTTTTAATTAATTCAATTTGCACTTTTGAAACTTCACCCAATGTTCCTGATGGCAGTGACAGAGGACGCATGTTACAGCACGGCCAAATCGTGCTGCATCAAAACTTTTTGGATATCATTTAATTTTCAATTATGCGTTTTCCTAGTGTGAAGCTGCATCTTATCGAGCATTCGCCTTTTTTTTTCTTTTTTCTTTTTTTTTTTATAAAACAGGCACAAAGTACTTCAACAAAAGATTTCCTTATTTTACAGAGTGAGATTAAGTCATGAAAAGAAAAGAAAACACTCTTTTTAAACAGAACAAACTTGTTACATTATTTTTCAGATTTCAGCTTCCATCAAAACTTGGCATCAATGAGCAATCCAATAAATGTATTATTATATCCTCTTTTCTATTTCGATTGAATGTTGCCCAGACAGTTGACCAGCATGTCTACAAAGAGATCATGTGGCGATTGACTTGTATAGTGCTCGAGAATAGGCAAGAGATGTGGCAGATAAGTGTGCACTCACAATTCCCTGAGCATCCAACAGTTCCTGTCCAAAAAGAACACTAGTTCAGGGGTGGCCAAGTTGGGTCCTCGAGAGCCACTATCCAGCCTGTCTTCCACGTTTCTCTCCACTAACACATCGGATTCATGATCAGGATCGTTTTCAGGCTTCTGCAAAGCTTGCATGTGATTTTTTATTTATTTTTTCCCAAGCTCAAGGCAGTCGTAAAAATGGCCCACTTGATAGACATGGATGACATCAAGATGGCCGTGATGACAGAACTGCGGAGCATCCGGAAGAAACTCTCCATTAGTGCATAAAGGCTTGGAAGGAAAGGCTGGGAGAATGTGTTCGAATCCTTAGGGATCGCTTCAAAGGGAGAAACTCTTCATCTGGGTTGGAAATAGATCCTTCGGGACACCTGGAACTTTTCTGACACGTCGTTCACGAGTTACAAGCCAGGCATGTAGCGGTAATGACAAACTCTTGCTTGTCAGTGCAGATATTGTCAAACATTTTCCCAACAGTTTTTGATCATTTGACCCCCTGCAAATTAGCATTATCCGTAAACTTGCATTACTTTTGTGATGCTCTTCAAGGCATTCACACACAAGTTTGAGGCAATTACTACCTTTAGTTTAGCATGCTCTATCATATAGCTCTCACTGTTACTGTGTTAACTTCAGTCTGCATTTTAGGAGTGGTATTTGTCTCGTCACGTTTTGACCTAACCTTTAAAACGGTAAAGTAAATGGTCTTGCACTCAAGCCACAACAACCCTTTACCAAATTTTATCAATACCTGAGAAGCTTCATCTCATCTCCACCGCTAACAGATCATTGAAACATTCCCCAGGTCATTGCCACAAATGAGATTCATAGCCTGCAGCAAGAGAGGGAGCTCATGAATGCAGCGCCAAGATGAGGAGGGAAGAAAGTGCAAGTGATGGAGGTGGGTCTGCATGCGTGCACCAACATACGACTCCCAGCCCCTCGGCTTTGCTGGCAGAAAGGCGAGACAAGGAGATAAAAGCTATGGGGAAGAATTGAACTGAGCACTAGTCTAAGTGTAACTATATCCACTGGTGGGAAGTAATATAGTACTCTTTTTTTCTTTTCTTTTTTTTTTCCTTTTACTCCCTACATTTGAAAACATCTGGACTTTTTACTCCTTACTCTATGTCAAAACATGCATGTTCTTTTTTTTATACCCTTTGCTTTTTAACCCTCTAAACTTACATTAAACAGCTACATTCCTTAATTAGATGACCTTTTCTTTATTTCTGATGTAATACATTTGGTTGTCAAAAAATACTACTGTATTTTTAGTTAGACTGTTATTTACTTTTTATTAGTTCAATCGGTTCTTTTACCAGTCACTTTTTAAAAGCAAGTACACTATCTGTATTTCTTCACAAATACAGAGCGTGATTTCTTATGCCACCTCTGATTAACAGTGAAGAAAAGTGCAAGTGACTAGCAATAATCGAGGCAAAATACATTTACCATCAACCCCAGCTTGCTCAAGCAAATTGAATACGATATCATTTAAAGTATTTAAGATCACTGTAACAACAATCTCTGAATGTTTTAGGCATAAAGGTAAACGAGGGTGGAGCGTTGAAAATGAGCATATCTTCACCTCCGGCACTTGGTCTATTTTCTGTCAGGTAATTTAAACTCACTTTGAAATAGTAATCCCCAAAGATTTGAAGCGCATACATTGGAAACTGTGATTGGCATAGCCCTGAAAAGGAAGTATGCTGTGTGTGTGTGTTTCTGTAATTTAACCTAAACTACCTCTGACATAATGTGTCACTCAAAAACACCGTAGGGATTATCCTCTGGCAGGTAGGTGACAGGGGCTTTAATTGTATTTTCGTGTTAAAGCTTCCTATGGATAGATATAGATACGCTCAGTAAGGGGGGGTTTTTTGTTTGTGTTTTTTCTTGACGCATGTGTGTTTTCCCTGAAAGGACGTGGATGGTCTTGCACCTTTTAGAAGGGACATTTGTTTTAAAGTGATTGATTTCAGCATAAACCTCCTTTGTGGGTGATCTTTCTATTTTAGTGCTGCAGAGTTGAGACTGCACATCCCACAGGTTCAGGATCGGCCTTGGAACACAAATCACCAGTAAGGAGGAAAAAGTGCCGGGAAGCACTGCAAAGATGTCACGTTTTGGATATAAAGTGATGGGGGGTGGGGGGGTTATTGTGCACGTCTCACTAGCGTAATGCCGAGATGATAGATAAAATACATAGAAGTAAATAGTATATGGTAGTCAATATTTATTTTCTGTTATTATCCCCCCACACACACACATACACTTAACACTGATACTTTACAATGTGCAACCTTGAGGCTAAAATCCTGCTAGTACCAACCAGTCCATTGAAACATTTGTTTAAAAAGTAAAAAATATCCACAGACCTCCAAGGCCAAATAATCCTTATTTGGTTTAGCAACAAATACATTTCGTCTGCCCACTGTATAATGCCGCAGTTGTGTCATGCAGATGAATGCATCATTTATATAAAGATGAGGGGACATTAATATTTTACAGGCTATTCTCAAGATTCTCCCCTCTGCAACATTTGTGAAATTTTATGCTGCTGGCGTGGCATAAAATGTACTTTAAACGAAAAGCTTCCCTATAGCCATGCTGAGTGCTAGGAATATGATTATATGAAGAATTTAAAGGGAACATATGCTTTTTTTTTATCATAAAAAAAGAACTTCTAATATCTCTAACAAGCTTTTGCCAGAATACCCCAAAAGTCAATAGATATACTACACTTTACACATGCTATTTTTGTCTTGCTGAAATTACATTTGTCTCATAAGCAAGCCAATCCTTATCCTGCCCTATATACTGCCAGGCCAATGGCGAGCGTGGATTAACCATGACTACTTGGTGATGAGGTGCACTTAGAGCCCCAAACCTAAAAAAGCGACCACGAACTGTGAAGACAGCATTGATTCAACTCGTCTCGTCATGAGCAGAGAAAATTGCGTAAATTAGCCAGACTGCTACATAACAGTGGGCTGGAATATATATAATATATACAGTGCTGCTCAAAAGTTTGTGAACTCTGCAGGCATGGTCAGATTGTTGGTATAAAATATTAAAATAACCTTATTAAATGTTTAGTCATGGCCCAATCTACAATGCTGACGTTGAAAATAATGGACTTGATCACTACCCACTTCCTGATGTCCGCTGAGATTTCTCTTCCTCTCAGCATGACTGATATATATATATATATATATATATATATATAATCATTAGGGCAAAAATAATAAGGAAAAATGGCAAATCCAAGAGAACATGCATTACAAGGTGGGCATAGGATTTATTTAGTTCTATATTGAATCTTTGTACAATTGCTCTCCTTATTAGGTTGAGTACATACAGCTACGCAGAAAATATAACACAACTGCTATAGACATTATATACATAATTTACACTAACGAACATAAACTATCATTCTACCATTATACAACCTTTTTCTGTAAATACACTCAAAGGTGACACTCTAAGGCAAACAACACGTGGCTTTTCAGCAGCAAATTAAATAGGTTCTCAAACTTGGAACAATTAAAGGAAGAAGTTATTTGATTAGTTACTTAATTTCTATGTTAGGAGTTGTTTTCCTGTCATGTGCTTTGTCAGCAGCTGAGGCTTAACGCCTCCTTGAATTTAGCGAGACTAGGTTGTGCATTCTTATTGGCTTGACAGGTCAGTGCCTCTGAGTGACTGGCTAATTGTAGCGATGCTCCTCATCTTGTTTGATTATTAGTCATATTTCCGATGCCTTGAGACATGTTGGAGTCCTGGAGTCTGGAAGGTTCTGCTGATGGCTGGACCGTCACAGTTTGCAGCGATGGCTCGGATCTCAAACGTGTAGACACTGGCAGGGTGTAGGTCAGAAACTGCCAGAATGTTAATGTCCTGTGATGGGAAACACAGTAAGAGAGGGAGGTGTGTGTGTGTGTGGAGAATAACACAGCAAAACAAAATTTTGCATATGGGTCATTCCAGAATTGGGGGACAATTTGGGCACCAACTTTTTTTTTTTTAATCTGACCATTTATTTATTGTATGTTTTCAAGAAAACCAGGTAATAAAACATCACATACTGTAATTCGATTCATCCAGATCACCCATGAACAGTACAATTTTAGAGATGTATTATTTGTCGTGTAATTTTTGCTGCGTTCAGCAAGACCCTGTACAGGCACTTGAAAGCATATATTTAAAAGTATTGTTGAATAAATATTTTACAATTAAGTACATAAAATACAATGTATTTGAATACTATTTTTATTACTAACTCTAATTACTTAAACAGGGTTGTAAATCAATGTTAATGTTTGGTTTTGCTCAAGAGTAGCTGTGTTAGCTACTAAGCTAACTTGTCAAGAAGCATAGCGAAGTAGTTATTAGTAGTAAATACACTACAAATAATTCAATAGAATTAGATTTTATTTGAATCCAAAATGTATTTTAATTATACCTTCATTAGATAAGCAGGGATGTAAATCAATGTTAATGTTAGTTTTTGCTTAAAAATACATGCTAGCTGTGTTAGCTAAGTAGTTCAAAAATGTTGGAGAATCCATACGCTACAACTAATTAAATAGAATTAGGTTTTATTTGAAACCTTAATTCATTTTTAATATTAACCTAAATACATAAGCATGGGTGTAAATCAATGTTAATGTTAAAGTTTTAATTTAAAAATAGATGCTAACCGCGTTAGCCGCTATGCTAACTGCTTAAAGACATATTTGCCTCATGTCTTTCTGTTTATCACATGAATAACAGGGTTGCGTTGGATTGAGTGACACAATCCATTATGATTTAAATCATTGAAAATATGAAAACTAGAACAGGAGTTTTAGAAAAGTAGATGATGTCATTTCTGCTGAGACTTTTTTTAATTTGGGGCTTGGGAACAGCAATGGCAATAGGGAACTGGCCAAGAATTGAACACCCTCTACAAGAAAGGCAGCAGCATGTACCACTAGACTAGCAGTACAAAATTTGATTTGACATTTTTGACATATAAATTCACCAACAAGAGGGAGGGAAAAGTCATTTTTTTTATGTATTCATGCGCTGTTTTGTATTTTAAATTGTTATTATTTAAAATTGCATGGAGGTGCAGAAAAAGTCCTCAAATTTTGGAATAACCCATGTGCTTGTGGTTTTGTAGTGACTGGGGTTAAGATCTGGGATTGGGAGATGTTGTCATCATTGAATCGACTGGTTGACGTGACCTCCACCAGGGTCACCTGGTAGCCAGTTAGGTGAGGCCGAGATGGTCCAGCAGAAACATCCCAGTTAAAGATGCCAGTCAGGTTCCCGCCATGTAGCTTGAAGGAAACTGTCAGGTTGGTTGGCTTGATCTGAGCCTTCTGAGGAGTCACTGTAAGAATAAATTCATGTTGTAATCAACTCTGAATGTGTGATTCATTATGCATACTGGTTTGGGGTGTGCAATACAATATTACAATATAATACAGAATTATGTTCGCACAACAGGCGCTGAAGTGTGTAGCCCACAGGGGGAGTACAGCGCATTACTAACACGCTACAGGGGTTCTCAGACAAGGGGGGTGGGGGGTCTAGAAGAGGTAGCTTGGGGGTCTGCAAAAATGATTAGCAATAACTTGTCGGATTATTTTAGGAAAAAAACTTCCAAGCATACATTTGATTTGATAATAAGACGATCCTAATATACGAATTACTTCAAGCAATGATATAACTGATGTTTTTACTACTTTCACCCTTTGTTAAACTATATTTTAACATTCCAAATTTTCCTTGAAAAAATCCATTTTTATTCTTGAGAATGTTCATCATCTCTACAAAATAAAACTTTTCTTCTCTAAAAAAGAAGAAGAAATCTAAATTTGATATCTAAACTTCACAGGCACATTTTCAATTTGTATGGCATTTACACATGATAGTCGTGCTGAAACGATTAAAGGAGTAACTCATAATTTGACTACAAAAAAAGGTTAACACAAACTGGCTAATGTTACTTTATAGTGTATACACATGCATTTTCCCATGTCTTAATGCTGTTAATGATACAGAAGTATTACATGTTGTTAAAATATTAAAAAATAAAAAGTCCACTGACTGCTTCAGCATTGATATGACATGAGTAAAAAGTATTATAGAATATGTTGTGCAACCTTTCACATATATATGTAATTTGTCGTTTAAAGCCGGTATCTTTTTTCATCAAAAATGAAAATAGAAAAAGTTATTCCTATTCATAAAAATGGAAAAATACATATAGTCACTAATTATAGACCAATATCACTGCTGCCGCAGTTCTAAAAAATTCTAGAAAAATTATTTTCATATAGACTGGACAAATGTATTGAAAAACAAGCTTTTAAGTGAAAATTAATAAAAATCAATATGGGTTTAGAGAAAAACGGACCACCTCAATAGCAGTCATGGAACTTGTAGAAGCAAAATCTACTAACGTAGATAATAAAAATAAAAAAAGTATTTGATACTTTAGATCATTCTATACTAATGAATAAATTCGAAAGATATGGCATAAGAGGTTTGGCATATAAATGGATGAAAAGTTGTTTGGATAATGGATATCAGTACTTACAGTTTAACAATATACAATCAAAACACTTGAAGATTACTCATGGAGTCCCCCAAGGGTCTGTGCTAGGCCCCAAATTATTTATATTGTATATAAATTATATCTGTTGTGTCTCAAAAATATTCAAAAGTGTCTTATTCGCCGATGACACAACTCTCTACTGTTCAGGACAGAACCTGAAGCAACTTCTGACTACTGTAGAGTATGAATTCAACACATTAAAAAATGGTTTGATATGAACAAATGATCACTAAAATTTAATAAAACCAAGTTTACAGTTTTTGGTATTAGACAAACCACACAACAGGTCAGAATTATGGTAAATCCAATTGAAATAGAAAGAATGTATGAAAATTAAGAATAAATAAAAAATTAAAATACATTTCTTAGAGTAGTTATTGATGAAAAAATATGTTGGAAGTCACACATAGATAATGTCAAAAGGAAAATGTCAAAAAATTATAGGGATACTCTCTAAAACTAAAGCTGTCCTAAATAAGAAATCATTATACACATTATATTGTTTATTATTATTACCATATCTGACCTATTGTGTGGCAATCTGGGGAAACGCATATAAAACAAATACCAATCCTGTTTTTAAACTGCAAAAAAGAGCCATAAGAATTATAAATTGATCAAAATATACAGAACCAACTCATTCTCTATTAAATCAAATACAATGAAATTTTACGACTTAGTTAAATTTAAAATAGTACAAATAATGTATAAAGTACACAACAATCTACTCTGCCACAGTACTCAGAAGCGGTTTGAAATTAGAGAGAGTCCTTACAAGGGGTGCCAGTGTCTACAAAAAAAATTAAAACAAGAACAAATATTAAGCAAAGGTGTGTTTCTGTAAAAGGTGTTAACTTCTGGAATGGTTTTGGAACTGACCTGAAAAGATATCAATCACTTGCTGAATAAAAAAAATTGTTTAAAAGCAAAGTTTTAAAAAACTACATCAGACATGAGCTGTTAAAATTGTATACATGCTGTCATTTCTTTGGATGTATCGGTATGAGTGTAATGAAAATTGTAGATGTGAGTATGAGGATATGATTCATAAATGTATTATGGTATATGCCTATGAATTTCATGTACATATGTTGCTGGCAAATGTGCGTATGTTAAAGTGCACTTGTATATATGACTAGTTTTATACATTTATTTTTGTTGAAATACATTAATCTTATCATTTTATCAACAAAAAACAAACTTCCTCCTACCCCTTTTTAACAAATAAACAATTTTCTTTCTTCCTATTCTTGTTTTTCTTTTTTCTATTTTACTTCAACCTATATTTTAAACTTGTAATGTGGTTTTCTTTATGTTTATATGTTCAATAAAACCATAAACCAAAGAAGTAAATTGGTGCAATGGTGGCAAGCCAAGAGGAAACATTCCATATGTCCAAGGTTTCGGATTATTTCACACTTCCAAAAAAGAAGGAAGCAGAACTGGTTAACACATAGTTTCCCTTACATGTTTCTCCATTACAGGCTATGGGTTTTGGACTCTTGGCTTGGATGGCAGAACAGGAAGGCGTAATGAAGCAGATGCTCTTGGCTGGCGGCCGACTGGTCCGGCTGACGGGCTGCAGCAGGACTTTGTACTTACAGGAGAAGAGCAAACCCTGCAGGCTGGTGAAGGTCTCCTGGGATCAAGCCAACACACAACATTCACTTACGGGTATTAGGTATGCATTTTTCTAACCCGGCGGGGCTCAAAGTTAATTTTCCATTGTGATTCTCAACATTAAAATGCTCACGAGAAACCAAATCAGGTTGTTCTACATAACATTTATCAACTTTTAAGAATGATATGCAACCTGTGTGCTGGTCTTCTCTCTGCGTGCGCTTTGTTTGTGCTCGCAATACTCTGGTACCCACTGGATTCGGTAGTATTCAACTGAAGGGTCTACACAAAGAAAAAGGTCGGAAATGAATGAGTTTCGCACTCTTAACAGAAAAAAACAAATATTTCCGAAGTACTAAAGTACAATATACATTCATCCCATGTTCATCACGCAAGTTATCCACATTAGCCTTAAAATATGTCAACGATACACTTTTAAATTTATTAAAACACACTTCCTAAGAAGTTACATTTATGTGAACACAAAAATAATTTCGGAAGCATAAAATGTGAAGAAAGTGCATAATTTAAAATAAAAACGTTTTTGTTTTTTTATAGTTTAAGCCTTAAAATATGCATTATCCTACACACTTTTTAACACACTGTAAACATTTAACACACACAAAAAATGGTTTTATATATATAACTGAAAATACTGCAATATTGTACGGGGTTACAGTACAGTATACTGTATTTACAACTCTGGAAAATTTAAGAGAACAGTGCAATAATTCTTAATTTTGCTATTAACACTGTAGGTAGTTTTGAGTAAACTAAACATGTTTGTTTTATTCTATAAACTATTGTCAACATATCTCCCAGATTCTAAATGCAAATATTGGCATTTGGAATAATTTGTAGAATCAAAAATGATCCAAATGCCCCAAAAAAAAGAGACTATTTTTTTGTTTTGATCTCTCAAATTTGTCCAAAACGATATATTTCCCCCTTCATAAAATACAGTAATGGTGTAAGTAAAACAAAAAAATTGAACCAAATACTCAATATATCCTATTCATTGATAATTAATGATTTTGCAAGATCTGTTCAAATGAGGTTGCAAGCAATTTTAGCAAAGGTGCCCTTAATCATGTTGAGACGATTAAGGCAAAAAAAAAAAAAAAAAAACGAAATGAACAGGCTGTTACTTTAGCAAGGTCACAATTATGCACTAAAAAGTATGGAGGCACAATTTAAAATGCTCTCTACGACACATTACAATCTTATTTATTGATAACGTTTTGCACATTTGCACCTGCAAAATGAAGCATGCGCTCATACGCACCCGTGCTGCTCTGCCAGTAAACGTGAACCTGAAGCTGTCCGTTTTGGTAGAATGGTGTCCCCACGTGCAAGCTGTCAGCCGTGGAGGATTTTAGCGTGGCGCTTGAGTCTATAAAATAGATATAACGTAAAATATCCTTCAAAGGCGATGCATTAGCATGCAATGGCAAAGTACATACTGAGCTGAGTGCTGAAGCGTGCGATGGCCCGGGGTCCTTTCAGCTGGGTTTGTTTCCAGTAGGACACAGCCTGGACTTCCACGCTACACGTGCAGTCGGACCGCATGCCGTCCAGAACCACCTGCTTCTGTATAGAAGATTCCACATGAACTTGTGACGTTTTGTGTCCATTTCCACGATGAAAGTGGTCATAGCAGCCCTTACCTCACTTACTAGCTTCCTCCTCTTGGCCAAGGAGGAAACAGCAGGTTGACCAATAGCAGTCCAAGTCCAGCTGACCTTGTAGTGATGAACAGGGACATCGAGGTCTTCGGGCATGCGCCACTTCAGTTGAACCCGCACCAACTGGCCTGAGGCTAATGTAATGTTGGTCACTCTCAGCTCAGTCGGTGCGGGAGGGCGAGCAGGGTCTGAGGATGGAGTTGTCAGTCACAAGACAGGAAAATAATGCGGTGTGGGTAGAGTTTCTTGTTTCTAATGACATGATACATGTTTAAAGATCATTTCTGAAAGTGCTGTTAGCTAGTTAGCTGTTAGCTGGCTAATTCGAATTCTGTAGGGTTATCAACATATTGTCTTTGCTGTATCAATTTCAGAAGACATTTATTTTGTTTACAGGGAGCTTACAAACGTTCCAAAGTTTGCTGACCTCTGCTGGATTGAATGTGTCGACTAGGAGAGGTGAAACCTCGGGTTCCGTGAGTATTGACAGCCGCAACTCTGAACTGGTACCAGCGGCCCGGTCGGATGTCGTACAATCGGGCTCTCTGCTCTGTGGTCTGTCAAGTATCAAGTGTGGTATCCGGTTTAGAAAAAAACCACACGCAAAAAAACCATGTAGTTGTACACGACATAAATCGTCACGTCGGTAAGCGGCCCACTAACCTGTGCAACCACATGCCAGGAAACGGCAGCAGCGTCGCTGGGCTGAATGCCAAAGTTCCACCTTGTCTGCAGGACGTAGACCACAGGCTCGGCGGAGATATTGAACCTGGATGACCAGTGCACCTCCAGATGGCCAGACGGAACCTCCTCAAAGCTCAGCTCCTTCCTTGGTTTTAGTGGAGCCCCTGGGAGATTAATGGGAGTCATCAAACATCAATAAAAAAAAAAGTAAAGTGAAAATAAATGTCCAACCGTGCCTTGAATGATTACAAAATTGGCACGTATGTGAAATGACTAAAATTCATAAATAAATACATACATTTAAAAAATGTGGGTGTGTCAGCTGAAAATGTTAAAACACGCACCATGCAATTGTCAATCATATACCACTTATATGACCCGGAAACATGAATGCTACATTATCTCGCTTTATTCTCATGCCAACATATAATAACTACACATTTGAGCCATCAAAATATATCCATTTCATTTTTCTGGTGGCTGGAATATTTTTTCAGGCCATGGCAACCAGGTGCTGTAAAGATTCCACGCCGGTGCAAATCACCCGTCCACACACTTGCTGTCACTAATTTTACAAAACAACAAAACGACCTCATTCTTCCACCTTCTCTCTGTGATGTGTGCAAACACACAGCCAACAAACGAAGCACTCAAAAGTGGCCATGTCAGAAGCAGCAGTCCACATATTGGCTGTATATGTCAGACATTTGTTTTATTTTTCTGCCATCATCACACTTCCAATCTTTCTACTGTATGTGTGACAATGCTGACAATGAGGCGATCCAGAGCGGCCACACCATTTAAAATGAAGGCTCTCACGTTTTTATATAGTGGGGGACGCAGCGCCGCCTTAACTGGGCTCAAAAAGTCAGAATAAAGTCATAAATGGTGAAAAACAGTTCACGGTATATTGTATCTCCGCAATTGAGTAGCTACTACACTGTCGATCTCAGGATTTCCACATGTAATAATGAAGTTGTTAACAATTCTCAGAAATAACTTCAAATCGTCTTTAACAAATTTGCTCCCACCTATATTCACAGTTTTATGGGAGGAACCTATCCTCTGCTTACCTGTCCTGTGGTTCTTGTGTGCAGGCCAAAGCGATGTCATAAAAATTGCTTCGGCGCCATCTGGTGGCAGCCTGGTGCCAAGTACTAATGTTGCGCTGAGGAGCGAGCTTTGTAGTCAGACCCAGACGCGTATTTAGCTCATTTTGGGGGGTGAAAGTGAACAATAGCATCCCGAAAATCTTGGAGTATATACTGTGTATATATATAGATATATATATTTATTTATTTATTTATTTTTTTACTGTGTGTTCCTTTTAACAAGCTAGAAACTTATAGCTATAATATATATGAACCATAGAGTTTAAAAGTAATATTTAAACAACAAAAATACAGTAAGAAACAAAAAAGATTTTTTACCACAATGTATTGTTAGAAATTATGATTGCATTGCATATTTCCTAAAGCATGATCACAGTAGGTCAACAGCCTATTGGGACTGAACACTACCACCAAGCGTTGGTTGTTCAGTGTTAGAAGTTTCTCTTGCCATGCGAGAGGCCCGGGTTTGATTCCCAGTCAATGCGCTTTACCTTTACAGAGGCAGCAGCTCAACAACAACAAAAACAGAATCACTATGGCAACACTGCCGCGAGGTTAATTCTAGATAACTAGCGAGTCCCTTGAAAATGTTTTGCCTATTGGCCAGCCATCACAGAGCATTGGTGGTTCAATAGTAGAATTCTTGCTTGCCATGCGGGAGGCCCGGGTTAGATTCCCGGCCAACGCACTTTCACAGAGGTGGCAATGTGAAAGTCTTTGTTTGTGCAATGTATCGTAATTGTATCGTTATTGATCGTGATCCCGATGTGTCGTTATTTACCATCAAGTCTTCATGATGCTGCTGGTGGTGACCACATTGAGCATTTGTAAAACATTCAAGAAAAACCTGAAGGCATGTACAGCACGTGTCTAAGGTAGAGTTTTCTATTGTTTTTCGTTTATTAACCCCTTATCGGATTAACCCCTGTGATATTGCAATTACTCTATATTGCAATTACTCTATATTCCAAAAACGGCGCATTAACAGCCATATCCTCAAATATTTTACCTTCGTTGAGGTCTTTAGTGTAATCATGAAGCAGAGAAAGCAAGCATTGGTAGTTTAGTAGTAGAATTCTTGCTTGCCATGCGAGAGGCCTTGGTTCGATTCCCAGCCAATGCAATTTGCCTTCTGAGATGTAGCAGCAGAGTCTCAAATCTGTTTTCACAATTTATTGAAATCGTGATGCGTGGTTAGCATTAAGTGTTGGTAATGTATAAGAGTCAGCAGCCCCTTAGTCTTAAAAGTTCGAATTTGTTTTCTCAATGCGATATTATCAACTGCAAAATCAGCAAGTTTTGTTACCGCAATTGAGCATCATCCCACTGTGTTGTTTTCGTAACAAAAACAACAACAGCAAAAACAGTATCATTATGGCAACACTGCCTCGAGGATAATTCTAGATAACTAGCGAGTTCCTTGAAAATCTTTTGCCTATTGGGCAGCTATCATCTGTGATAGCTGCTGTGATAGTGGTTCAATGGTAGAATTCTCGCTTGCCATGCGAGAGGCCCGGGTTCAATTCCCGGCCAATGCACTTTCACAAAGGCGGCAATGTAAAAGGTCCTCCCCAGAGGAGCTTGATGAAGTGGCTGAGGAGAAAGAAGTTAGGCTTCCCTGCTCATGCTCATGCTGCCATGACCCAACCCTGAGTAAGTTGTAGTAGATGGATAGAGTAATGTAGTATAATTGTTGTTTGTATGGATCATTTGATAATTCCAAATTGTTGTTATTTTAATGTATCATTATGAAGATAGCGATATATATGTTGCTATAATGATACATTCCAAGAGCGATACAATAACAAGACATAGCGAGTCCCTTGAGTGAAAAAATTGCCTTGAGGGAGTTCTGCAGCCCATTGGGAACACAACACCAAGCATTGGTAGTTGAACGCAACCCCCCACTGATCTGCCACATCCAACATGGCGGCCGCACCAACATATGTGTATGCGTTGCGCCCTTAATTATTCTTAAAAACTATCGTCTGGCAAACAAACTTCTTCACACTCACCCTTGTAAAGGTCTTGTGGCGTCTGGCATGTGTGACCGCAGTCATTGGAGCAGCACTTCTTCTGAGCTGGACATTCTGCGTCGTGATCACAGCTGTCGACGCAGGCGGCCGCGAAGCCACTGGCCCTTTTCGGAGGCGGACAGCCGCCTTGCTTCACCTCCAGTAGCGTCTGAAGGAACTCGCAGCTGGCCACACATTCCCAGTGATTCACGGGAAACAATTTCTGAATACATATAGGGGATGTTACAAACACTTCATAATCTACCCTTTCCGCGTAAAAGACAATATTATGATGCATATACCTCACATGACGTTTTGCGATTGCTTTTCCTATTTGTGGACCAGGAGCCTTTACAGGGATACAGGCACTGTTGAGGAAATGGGAGTGAGAGAATGAATGTATATTGTGATTTAGCTATTTCAATGGACACGATGGTTCCGGAGCAGTATAATATCGACATACGAAAAGAATGTACACGGAGCCCAGCTCCTCAGTATGTATCTATTTTCCATTGCACATCCTATTTTCGGGTACAGATTTGGTGTCAGGGGTGTAGAATCATGATGGAGCGCCGCCTCAGATCTGTCTTGGTCATGTTGACGTGAAAGACTGTAGTGAAAGTGCTCTTATTCAAGGATTTTGAAGGTCTTATATTGAAAGTGGCGTACACCACTTTATCTATCATCATGGGGCGATTTAAAAGGCACATGAAGAAAAGTGTTTTCTACAAAAGTTCATATTTCCATGAATCAATGTCACTGAAAAGTGCATTAGTGCCAGTTAGTGCTGCTTTCCCATTGATTAGAAAAGGAGAAAACGGTGGGAAACTCGAAAAAGAATTGTCACTCTCCCCATGTAATTTCCTTCCTGAAATATTTCAGCCAACTAGATCTCACCTGTGCTGCATTAAAGATTATAACCAAATACTGCACCAACTCACAAAGAACTGTAATATGTTCTAGCTATTTCAGGTATTGTTTCCTGGTTCTTGCATATTTTTCAATATGATGACAATCCACCTGCTGTTGTTTTCTTTCATTCTGTGCTTGTTTTTTGTTGTTGTTGTTTTTTGTTTTTTCTTCTTGTATTTGTTCTATTGTATGGGGGTATATATATATATATATATATATATATATATATATATATATATATATATATATATATATATATATATATATATATATATATATATATATATAGAAAGAATGTCATTCCCATACCGGGAGTCAAACCCGGGCCGCGAAAACCAGGAATCCTAACCGCTAAGCCTGTCGCCAGGTTTGATTAGCGATAAACCTGTATTTCAGCATACGTCATCCATATGTTCTTCTGGTTTTTACATCTGCAATCTGTTGTAGGTTGATTTTAAAATGTACGGACGTGATTATTGATATTATGACATGATAGGTTAAGTTTGTTTGGGAGGGGAGGAAATTGGATTTTAAAAAAATGTAGACGCTCTTTGGACAATGTTTTTGTATTGTCCATTGCTCTTGCTCTCCATGGGTTTGTATGATTTAAAAAATAAAATGTTTTTAAATGATAGAAAACCACACAGAGCATTTAGGTATTCCTATGACGTGCATTTCCTCTATTGCGTGTGTGGTCTTGAAAAAAAGAATATATATTTTGACTATTACATTTTTATTAAAATGTTCTAATGTCTTCATGGACAGCTACCACTGCTTCAAAACCAAGATTCCAACAAGTAAACAGTACTCGCCTGAGTACACAACTACTGTACTCAAATATCTTCCAAGTGCACTATTTTGACGTGAGAAATTTGCACACTCGGGTCTTTCGCCCAAGAGCACACAACATGAGTCGTGTGTATCCTCTCGCCCTGGCTCGGGCTAACGTGCAATTGAATTTTCTCTATTTTCGCTATTCAACGAGACTAACATCAAAAGTGGGAGCGGTCCTCGAGCTCGGCCAAAAAGTTTTTCCTTTCACTCGCGGGACAGCGAGAACAAAGTGAATGATTTCATCTGGAAATGGGGCAGAAAAGGAAGCATCGCTGGCATTTGCAAAGCAGCGACGGCACAAGAAGTGGCATTGTCACTCTGTATTAGCGAGGCGATTTATTTTCGAGGCCCGCAAGGGAAGATGAGAGATGACAGGCCAAGCGTCGCGTTGTCAAATGGCCAGTGTGCGCTGTGCATGTCAACGAGCTCCAACCGTAATAAAAAACTGTTGTGAGTTTAAGCGGCTCTCAAACTTTTTACACGGCCTCGAAAAAAAATTGTACGTTGTATGCTTTATGAATGAAACCAGAGACAATATTATGTCCTAATTATAATACATGTTCATTCTTTCAGTTACACACCATCTCAAACTAAATACATGTGCACCATCTAGTGGGAAAAAGTGGAGCTACACCCAACTTAACCGAGAGTTAGAAAATAATAGATGGATCATCATCTACATTGTAGGTCATCAATTGGCAATCCAAAGCCATGACACTACTACTTCAGCATTTTTTATTTGTATTTATTACATGTTTTATAAGTCTCCCTAATTCACTGTGAATTTTTAAAATAAATACTGCATTTCTAGAATAAGATTTTTTTAAATGTAATTTAAACGCTCATACAACAGCAAGCTATAATTGAATAGTTTTTCTGAATAAGCTCATGTGCTTAAATCAGAAATGGCATTGGCTGCCTACTTAATTCTTCAAAGAAGTTTTGGTGAATAAAAGTACTGCACAAAAATGACCTACCTTTGCACACTCTTTATGACTACGGCACCAGGATAGCAATCCATTCTTCTGAAAGGAGCCAAAAAGAGAGAATTACTCGTGACCCTGACTGTTGCAGAGCCATAAGCACTAACAGGAAAAAAGCGTTTGAACGACGACAGAATTTGTATGAAGGTGAAACTCTTTCAGCACTTCCACAATGGTCGTGCTAACTGAGAGAAAGTGAGGGTTTTCTTATAAGTCACAAGTGATGCTTCACAGCTACAGGTTTCCTTTGTCCCATCCTTTTTTGTTGTTGCCTTTATCAAAAGTGATCACCAGACTGTGAGACTTTTTGTATTTAGAGTCCTTTATTACATTTCAATGAGCCTCATGTGACAAATAAAGCACCTGTTCTGCCATTATGCCGGTGAAATATGGACGAATGAAAGGGAAATGAGTCGAAATTAGAGCGAACTAATTATTCAAAATCAAAAGGGTTTTTAAATTAGCATAGATTTTTTTTTAAATCATTGATAAGAAGAATTATTCAAAATTGGATAGGATTATTGAACACATTTCACATCAGATTATCAAATACGTACAGTATGTCCGCACATACTGTACAATATCGTATTAAAAAATGTCAAACTATACAGTCATAGCACATGCATATTCAACCAATCAATCAATTTATTTCATTCATTTTTAAAATAAAAATAAAATAAAAAGCAATATTCAAATTCAAAGTAAAGCAAAAGAATGAAAGGGGACAGAAAGAAGTCAAACTTGTTTTGTCTGCCCCTGATCAACTAAAAACAACAAAAACGCACAAAAACATTAACATCACAAATTTAATGACAACGAGCGGTCAAGACGCTTTCAGTTACAACAAGATCATTCAAAATAATTCAACTGTGTGTCCTTGTGCTATTTTTAATTCCTTTTTAAAAGAAAAAAAAGACAATATAAAGCAATATTCAAATTCAGAGTAAAGCATATTAATGACATTAAACAATAATTAAGACAATAACTTTAAAAAAGAGCACCAAAGCATGTTGTCAATTACATTGGACCATGAATAAGAAATCTGAACATGACCCCAGTAGTAATGTTAGCAGGGTTGATTTATGTGTCGTTGAAAAATGGAGTTTACTGTACCTGCATTGCTGCCGCACTGTGCAAAGTCAAGCAACGGGACATGCAACGCGCCTTCGGGAAAGTCTCCCCATCCTTGCCATCATCATCATCATCATCATCATCACCATCACTGTGGTTGGAGCCTTGGAGAAGCTTTTTGGTGCAAGCACCAGAAAGCAAGAGGAGCACGAGCAGAACGATTCTCTGTGGCATGGCAGCCTGCATTCTTGTCCTGGTTGTGAGAGAGCGGCGAGAGAGTTGTTTGATAGAAACGAGCTTCAAGCAAAAATTTATAGCTGGGGGAGGAGTGCCATACATGCGGGAGGTGTGGACATATCACCAAGGCATTGTGAGTCAAAGTATCTGAATCCATTTACACACTATTATGTGGGCCGGATGCATTTTTGTCGACCTATAGTACATTTTTTTTGCTCATCAAGAACCTTTTAAGTCTGTAATGTTTTTTAACCTTTATCTCATTTGAGGATGAGAAAATTCCTATAGTTGCTATACGTTTTTATTCATTTATTTATTTATTTTTTGAAAGAATGTTACATTCAATTTTAAACTTCAACAAACAAAACAAATCCAAAATGGCAACCAATAAGTTCAGCTCTTCAGCCCGCACAAATCCAACCTTGAACCCAACCTACTTGGTCAAAACCAAACCTTGGGTAAAAGTCACCCAGTCTGCCACCAATCCATATCTACCCAACGAGTGGGTTAGGAAAACAACCCGGCGTTTATTTTGTGAAAACAACATGGAAAGGTCTAGATGAGTGAAGAACTTTGTGGACGTTCTGACATGTTTCCAGTAGTTGTTTGCAGCTGCAGCAGATGTGTTGTTGAGGAGCGGAAACCTTATCGCACCTCATTATGTTGTGTTAAAGAGCAGGATGTGTTGGGTAGATTTACTGTTGTAAAACACACAACGCAGCCAATTTTACATTCTGCGGCCATTTTGCAGGGAATCCCTTCTGTAATGTTTACTGGAAGCTGCCAAATATCTCATTAATGGATTCCACCTATTAATTGCAAACATATCAGCCACTAGCAGAAAAGGTAGCACCGGTTTCCTCACCCGGAGGCAAGAAGGAAAATGATGCATTGGAAAATGTGAGGAAATCCTCTTCAGGTTCGGGGCCCGCTTGGACGTCCCACTGTGCTTATGAGGAGCCAGCATGGCTTCGCTTTTCCAAACCTACGAACTCATGCTGGGGTTCCACTCACACAATTTTACAGCATTGTTTTTGGCTTAATGAGGGGGCATACATGAACAGTATCATAATAAAGTGTTTGCTTATTAGAGTGTAGTCTGAAAATTAAAACTGTGATGTGACAAAAACAGGCAATTTTGTTTTACTTTTGGCCCTACCTACAAAGAATACGTTATTCTACACATATAGATAGATAACATAACAACACTAACAAGCATATATTCTTTATCGTCTGCAAAGAAAAACTATTACTGAAGGGTTTTGACCAGCTCCAGGCATCTGTGTTACATTGCCCTCAGGTGACCAAGGAACACACACCACAGGGATCAATATACTGTGCAGTGAAATCAAATAAAATACAGTATGTGGCAAGGATTGTGTAATTATTTACATTTCAACACCATTGTTGTATGTTTTATTTAATAGAGTAAAATACTATTGAGTGCTAATTTTATTATCAAAGACACATTATACAATGTTTGGGGTGGTTGGAACAGATTGATGGCATTTCCATTCATTTCAATGGGTAAAGATGATTTGAGATACAATACAAGAGTTTTGAGTTATGAGCATGGTCACGGAACAAATTAAACTGAAATATCAAGACACCACTATAGTTTGTTTTTAAATGGCAACTGAGATGGTTAAGTGCAAAGGCGTTTCAAATCCCATCTGGATCCTTCTTTTGAAGTCCCTAAAAGTGAAATTGGATGGGAAGAAATTGACATCTGGTCACGCTATGACGCTATGAAAGTAGATTTGCACTTCCAAAATTGAAATCTATCTTCTATCTGTGATTCTCCGATTATGTGTGCCTCTAATATATTAGAGCACCACAAAGCTCGCATTTTCAATGGATAATGCGTTTAAAGCTTTTATCGTGAATTTCATGATTCATTTGTTAATATTGTATCCCACCATGCACATAATATAGAGACTGTAAACGTTGGTGGAATCCCAGCAATTGGTGTGGGGTCCTTCAGGCTCCGGATGATTGTTTCCACTTTCCACAATGTTTGCTGGGGTCTCGCCACTGAAGGGGAAGCTCCAGTGAGTGTGGCTTACTTCGTAAAACAATGAGGTGGGGGTCTGTGTGCAGTTTATTGGAGTGCGTAGTACTCGCACTGTATTTCCATCACCAAATGTCACGTAATGTTTGTGATGTTTCTTTGGCTTCGTATGGAGCAAGTCAAAGATTTCACACCTTTTTTAATTTTGGGTTGAGTTGTTTGAATCGTTTATTGTATAGTTCCAAATAAACATGGGAAAAGTTCTAACAAAATTAATATGGGTGTAATTTTTTTGTATCACAAAAATCTGGCGTTTCAACAGGGGTGTGTTGACTTTTTATATCCACTGTAAATGTCAAATCTCTACACTGCCTAAAGTCCTTAGGCGTAAGGCGGGAAATTACATAATGGGACTATACTCTCCTTTTTGTCTGATATCTAAAACATTTTTAATAGTCTGAGTAGTTGGAACAAATGATATATTGTTCCCATTTAGTGAAAGAGGCATTTGCATGAGTGACAAGAGCAAAAAGCAAACAGCATTGACAAAAAGGGTGCCAGTGTAAATAGTAAAGCCGCTCAATTACAGAGGTCCGTGCTGCAGCAAATGGCGAACGCGCCGGGCGTTTTGATGAAGCCCTGACACACAGCCATGTTCATGCATTGACGGAAAGATTGGCCTGCAAATCAATTCCAAAAAAAAGTTTCAGATACACAACTAATTATTCAATAAAAGTCATTTTGACAATATGGTCAATTAACTCATTCACTGCCATTGACGCCTATAGACGTCAAAAATTAATTTAGACTAATTTTTTTTATCCACTTTTGTTAATGGTTAAAGTATGAAAACCTAGAGAATTTTTTTTATTGCACATACAGAACAATTTGTTAATAATCGTGAGTTAACTAGTAAAGTCATGCAATTAATTACAATTTTAAAAATGTAATCACCTGACGCCCCTAATTTTTAATAATCTTTTTTTTAATCGTGAGTTAAATAGTGAAGTCATGCGATTAATTACAATTTAAAAAAATTAATCACCTGACGCCCCTCATTTTTAATAATCTTTTCTTCTTAAAAAGAAAGATTTAAAAAAGAACAGATTATTGTAATTAATCGCATGACTTCACTAGTTAACCCACGATTTTATATCTGTTCTAAATATCCCCCCCAAAATTCTAGGTTTTCATACTCCTGTTAACAAAAGTGGAAAAAAAATGTTAAACTAATAGAAATAGTTCAAATGAAATTTTGACGTCTATAGCCGTCAATGGCAATGAATGAGTTAGGGATAAGCACAGTGTAACAATTATGTGAATACTGACATACAAGAAGCATTCATGCGAATGTTTATTGTGTATCCAATATCTTTTGTCAGTGCATTGACATGAAAACAAAAACACAGGATTAAACCACTGATACAATTAAGCGTGTAAAGTCCTGATTGCATTGTTTGAAAAAATATTTGAAAGTTATAACCCTCCCACACTTTAAGAACGTTTAAACTTGTTAAAACTCACTTGATTTAACTAGCTTAATGCTAACATGACGTGAAATGCAATAGACTAGCTAATGGAAATTAGCACCGATAGCATATGGTAATTACAAACCGTCAAACTCCTACTTTAACAGACACATCGCAGCAACACATTCTTTCTGTTCTGTGGGAAAAATGACTATTATTCAAGTTTTGTTGGAGACCTTTTCTGCCCCACTCCCAGCTATGGCTTTTCATACTACAGTGTATGTTAGCATTAAGCTAGCACACTTTTGTCATGATATGGTTTCGTTGAACATTTCAATGTTTCATTCTCTTATGTTTTAGGTGTCTGTCTTAATTTTTTTTTTAATATCCTAGGTTATTATTTGTTTGGAAATACTGACCTATTCACAATTTTTGGTATAAAGCCAAAGGGATAAAAATATGACATTGGAGTCACATTGTGGCATCTTTGTGACAAGCAACAATGTAGAATTGAAATGATGAGCTTTATTTAGACAAATGTAGTGCTTTGACAGCGTCTCGAGGCATCTTGATGCCAAGCTACAACGCTGAAATGGGTTGCGGAGTTTCATTTAGACATAAGTAGTGCATTGCCGCCATCTTATGGCATCTATCGGCAGCTATAAACCTTCGGAGGAATGTCAAGTATTTGCAGATGTTCACTATTCACAGCAAGGCTTTGCAAATAGCAGGGGAACACTTCTTTGCTCGTCCCAACAGGGGTCGCCATAAGCAATAGCCGAAGTCAGGTGCTTCTGCAACTAAACAATTCGTTTCTTCTTCTGTGAGAGCATCTCAGCAATCACGCACCATTTCTGACCACACTCAAATTTGCATTGCCACCTACAAAACTGAACTTACTCAGAGGGCTTTGAAGGATAACTGCAGCGCAGGCATCAGCGGATCCGGTACAGGTCTGGGTGCTGGTCGGATTACACAGATCGCTGCCCTTTGAGAAGCAGTAGTTGCACTTCAGCGCCTTAACTAGAAAAAAAAGAAAAGACAAAAAAGACGTGACTTGATGACGATGTGATGACTTGATTTTTGCGTGACGGAACGCATCTAATGGCCGCTGGAACACGCACACCGTACCTTGAGCTAAGGCCAGCCAGAGGAGAACGGCACACACGGCGGCCTTCATTGTTACACCTGACGGCGCAAATGTAAAACATTAAAACGCCACACGCCAGCATATTGTATCTCATCACGTATTCGCCAATTGCTCATGAAAGGGCTGCTCTTAAGGATTTAGGGCCTAATGTGGTATGCCTACTTAAAAAATAATAATAATAATAATAAAATAAAGACTGGTAAAAGTAGGACTCCCAATTCACCTCCTGCACGATTACTCAGAATATCACATAACTTTTTTTGTGTTTTTTTGTTGTTTTTTTGACATGACTTCTCCTTTAGATGCAGCAAAAATTGTGTCCCATTGTTCTTTGTGGCTGGACTTTATTTTACTTCCTTTTTCTGATTTCTGCGGTCTTTTTTTTTTTTTACTTTTGTATTTTGTTTTGTTGAATTGTCAACCACAGACCTACCATTGTTTTCAATTACTGAACAACGAAGCATAAGTAAACCCACATGGGTTTACTTATGCAACATTAGGTTGCAGTTTTGTCGATAAAACTAGACATGCACTGATAAGAAGAGGAAGGAGTTTTAGCCACATCCTTAATATGAGCCTCATGGTGCAAAAAAAAAAGTGGATTTGTAAGTTTACACAGTTGTGCAATTTAAAGCCGTATATTTTTTAATTTGAAAACCTGAAACTGAGTGCTGATAAAGAAATATAGCATAAAGTCAACAGTAGGAAGTTCACAATAAATGTCCATGGGAAGTTAAAATGGGGAATTTTAAAAACATTTCCAATTGGGAATTGAGGGAAAGATGTAATTAAGCATAAACATCTTGTTTTGTTATATATGCAGACACGTGCAATGTAATTAAAACATGTTAAATTACATTTTAATGTAGTTTTTATTAAGTAAAACATTTTAACATTTATTTAACAATTATTTCATTGAAAAAAAGCATCACCCCCCCAAAAAAAAAAAACTGACCAACGTTTTCACCAACTTCCAAGCCTAACCTTAGCATTTTTTTTACTTTTTTTTTTTTTTTACTACAGCCTTTAACAGCTTCTTTTTTTTACTCAGCATTATGCTAAATCTTATATCCCTCAACTATATTTAAGCTGCCTGCCTGTACAGTAGTTGTGGTTTAATGCCAATGTCGTCACACTGACGCCGCACGTGCATACAAGATACCACAATATGTAACTTACCGCACGTGCAATTAAAAAACACAACTTTGAACAACAATGTGTTCTACATAGATTATCTCAAAAAACAACATTCATAAATAACAAAGACTTAAGGAATGCAAAAGATATATGAAGAGTCAATACCTTCGTGAGACCCAATGTGCAATGTTGCTTCAAGTTGCTTCGGCCCTTTTCTCACTTCTTTTTATACCGGCGCTCGCCAGTCACCAAAATTGCAGTTACTCAGCACCAGGAAACTTGCAACATACACTATCGGGGACTTCAGCAATGCAGAAAAAATGGAAATTCCTCTCATGTGACCGCCCCCTTCTTTCTTCATGTCTGATCTTGTTTTCCCCCGTCGTTGTTAAACAACAATACCGTTTTTGTCAAGTACTGGAATGTCCCAGGAAGTTAAATATGAATCTGATCAATTAAAACGGCTTTTCAAATCTCAATCCTGAAAAATATTGAACACTACTCAACCATTGCACCTCTTTTAGGTACTGGAATACCCTTTAGTGGTAGCCAGGAAAAAAATGAAAAAACGAAATGATTTTGGGACTTCTATTACTATTAGGCTACCACCTCATTTGCTAATGTAATGACTTGTGATTGATTGGATGGTCACGGATGCAGAGGTGCAACCTCCGCCTATGCATACAGGATGCGACGGCTTTCCGCCGCACGCTGCGCAGGCATCAAGGTTTTCAGTTTCATGATCAGAAGGCAACTCCGGACTTTGGGACGCCTTATAGCCATCCCATCTATTAAGTACAGTGCAGACGTTTGTTCTTGAATTCTTGGCAATCCATTTTAATGGACTTGTGATTGGAGTCAGCAGAAAGCGCAATAGCAAATTTGTCCACAAGATGGAGCCATGCGATTTTTCTCTAGGGAAACAAACCTGGCGTCTTGCGGTCACGGCCGCATTTATTTTTTTTACCGCTTAACAATGCTGAACAAGCGACAGGAGATGATGGTGAAGAAATATGCAAAAGTCTCGCCTTCACTTGTGGAACACCGCCAGAAAATCACACTGACTTGTAAAAATGACTGTTTGTCCAAGGAGTTTGGTGCAGCTTTCCATCTTGAGCGTTTTGCTACATTGACTTGTGTGTCCTTTCAAAATGACACTTTTCTTCTTTTTGCATTTTGTATTTACCTTCTTTCTGGACTTTCCCTCAATTGTCCACTTTGAACACCTCCAGATAAATGACACATCACAATTGAAGAATGAATATTTTCCCTTTGTGAATTTCATTTCATTTTTCATTAGCCCGATAAGGTTTTTTCTTTGTTTTTAAGCATGAGCACATTTATTTTATTTTATTGTTACTCAGTAAAGGGTCTGTTCAAATATGTCTCTATAGTTTTATTTTCTGGATGTATTTCTTTTATTATATTAATATTTAATTATTCAACTCTTTTTTTTTACTCTTTTTTTGTTAACATTTTTTTAGCACAGTTATTAAAATTATGATGTTTTATTTCTTATATTGATGTTTAGCTTTTATTTACTTTTAGTTATTTTTATATGTACTTTTCTTCGTGGTTATCAATGCAACCCAAAAGTGATTCAAACAAATTATGATGAATCCCGTCATTTGAGGGAATGAGGCACCAAAAGCAGGCCGAGTTTGGAAGCAGTCACCTGCGGTCAGAGACGGTAGTTTGACCGGAAGTGACGTCATGTGACCATATGCAATGTGCATCACCAAACATATATGACTTGGTCAAATTGTACATTTTTTGTTCTATATTCAATGTTTTAACTGATTTGCTCGCAATGAAAGTTACAGCAGCTGCTTATTCATTCACAGGAACAAATGCAAAAGTTTGTATTCCTCAAATTAATGTTTTCAATGTTATCTGTCTGTCTGTGTACATCATAGGAGAAATTGCTGATTGGAGGAACTGCAGCTAGCCTTTGCCAGCAACACAATTGGTTGACACCAAGACACCAACAACACAGCCGTTAACACACACACAGATGATCTTTAGCAATGTGGTACTGAGCCACAGCAGATTTGTTTTTCTGGGGTTTGAACAAGAAAAGACAAAGAAATAATATTGACAAAATGCTTAAATGAAATGAATTTCAATGCTGGTAAATGTATTCAAATGACTGTAAATTATTGTTTTGAACAATTGTACATGCTGCAAATTTTATAAACAAATACAATTTATTTTCAGATTAAAATTAGTGTCTGGCCTGCATTTAAAAAAAAAGGAAAAAACATTTGTTACACTATAGTGTACTGTAAAATTAGGTAATTTACAGTTAAAAACCACATTCTATCTTTACAGTAACTCTTTACTACTGTAAATGTGAAATACAGTTCTGATACTGTAATTTAACATTACAGTAAATTACTGGCAACAGTGTCAGGTCAGTGTAAATTGCTGTAAAAAAAAACACTTAAAATGTCTGACAGTGTATGAGGACATAAATGCTGAGCAATGTCATCAACATTGAATGGAGTGATTTGGAATGCCTTTTAGTTGCCCTGCAGCGTCTCCCTGAGAGCAGCACTTGAAATGCACCTACCAACTTTTTCCCGCCTAAAAATAAAAAACAAACTACTTGGCTTTCGAAGTCACCATTTTTTTTATTATTATTATTCGTTTTTATTCTATGGCTTTCTACTCAAAATGAGGCTCAGCATGGTGACTGACCCATTTATGACGTGTTAATTTTTGTTCTGTCTTTATTGCATGATAAAGAAATATGAGAGCAGAGCGTTTTGATATTTTATTCTATTAATATATTTTGTATTTCTGCATATATAAATAGTAGTTTTATATTTTTTGATCGTATTATTTTATACTTTTATCTATTTATTAATGTATATTTTTGTTTATTTCTGTATATTATAATTTTTGAATGATATTTGTATATTTGTATTGATTTTTGACTTTTTTTTATTTTGGCAGTTTTGATCTTGTATTTGTGGTATAATCAGGACCCTCCTGCTGCTCAACATCCGCCAGGTGGGAGTCACACACTGCAACCTACATGTTGTCTCCTGTCGTAACACACATGAACGAAGGTTTGCTCATTCTCAATCGCCATCTTGCTTGCAGGCGAGAGTGCCAAATGCGGCTGGTGGCCGGACAACCCGTCGAACGACTTCTGCTACCTGCTCGACCGTAAGGCCACCAAGACATGGGACGAGGCGCAAGACCACTGCGTCCTCCTCGGAGGGAACCTTCTCAGCATCAATGACTCGAACGAACAAACCTTCGTACATGGTCGGCTCAGCCGGCCCGTCGTCTTCAATCTGAACATAAACAGGTCAGTGTGCTGTTTGTTTGCCAATTCAATGTAAATAAACAACTAAGAATGAAGTATGCGAATTACGCATCAACATGTGTCAATTAACTTATGTCACAAAAGTCTGCATTAAAAGACACACAACTCTTATTACACAACAGGAGAAGACAATTCACAATCACCTTGACGTGAAATGTTGTAATTAGCGATCAGCGACACCTTGAGAAGGCTTGAACTATAAACAAATGCAGCTTTGCATGCTGGAAAAGTCCTCGTAAATTTTTAAAGCTCTTCCCTTCTGGGAAATATTTGTCAACCCAATGGAAAGCACCAAATGAATCTTTGTTCATTCGCGGCTTGCCATTTTCAACTCTATTCACACATTTCACATTGAATCCCTTTTCATAGTTTATTGTACAGTCATCTCAATACATTTGGAAAAATGTAATCAAATAGATGACAATACTTCAAAACAAACTATGTCATGATTGTTTGGGGTGAGCGTTGTAAAGCACATATGTTTCCATTTCTAACTCTTTTCCATGTTTTCCTCGGTTCCAAAGGTCTGACCGCTCTTGAGCCGACCTTCGCTACCTCTCTGTGGTTGGGCGCCAACGCCTCCATCGGCGACGACGGCGCCAAGTGGTGCGACGGATCCCCCATCACTTACGTCATCACTTCGAAATTGTTCTGTACAAAAAAAAAGCATGGCATCTCAGTAGCAATGTAAACTAGCCCCCCTTCCTTATTTGCCAGGTCAAAAAATGGAATGCACTTTGACAACGTGATCACCACTATACTGTAGTGAGCCACTAGATGGCGCCCAAGCTCCTGTCGTGACTTTCCTAATGGATGTGACAGTCCGCTTCCCAAAGCCAGAACAAATCTTGAGTCATCTATCGAGCTATTTATTACAGGATTGCGCTCATGTTTTGATACAGAACGAGGCTCGCTCGGTTACACCTCTCTCTCCTCTCGGCTCATAACATATGCAGTACACAAAACACCTCAGTACGAAACTAAAATACAAAAGTAGTAATAATCCACAAAACAATTTAGTACATTGCAAGTAAATAAAAATACACATATCCAAACAACGTGTTACAAAACTATATTACACAAAATCCACTTTCAAGAAGATGCTGAACTATTGTGTCAAAGTCAACTACAATCCTGAAATGACTGACCGTCCTTCTTCTGTGTGGACAGCAAGACCGAAAAACACATTTCATATGAACTGTCTGATAGTAATTCACAAGGATGTAAACGAAGGAGATTGTTGCTATTATTTTAGTTTTCTAAACATAAGATGCAGTTTCAGTTTTCTTTTCTTAAAGGAAATTAAATTGTAAATCCTTCACACAACAGTGACATCAGACTGCTGAACAGGTCGGCCACCTTGAAGATCCCGTTCACGGCCCGTCTCAAGCGCACCTATGGCAACAGGGAGAGCAAGTGGGTCAGAGTCACCGGGACCTTCCATTCCGAAGAGTTGAATGAGTTCACAGCTGAAATCGAAGGCTGTGACCCTAAACCTTGTTAAGATGATGCGTTATGAGCAGGGACTCGACGGAAAACCGCTTTCCCCTTTTACGCTTGCAAGCAGAGACAAGTAAGCGTTCAAACAATTGACAAAGAATACCAATGAAGTCTAGTATGCTCATCAGTCCACTTTTGTTGGTTTATCCTTAAGTAGTGTGCCAATAATCAATGTGTGATGGTTGAAAACTGTTGCTGTACGTGGATGGATGGATGTGTATGGTTTGTGTGTGTGTGTGGTCTCTCACATGAACGCACACTCAGTCAGGAAAGCACGGAAACAACTTGGAAGACTTAACGCAGAATAGATCTCAACTACAGCTTCAACTGCTAGCTCCCGCCTTCTCCCTCTCCTCCTCCCCCTGGAGACGGGGTTTTTGCAGAGTAGAGTAGGGTAGATACCATCAATGGAAACGTGGCTTAAGGGCTACACGTAGCCGGGTATTTTAAAAACGAATATTTACCCCCTCCCTGTGTAGAAAAAAAATATATGTCCACATTGCCTCGTTTGTTTAAAACAAAACACAGCCACAAAATTGCACACAAACGGAGAAGTGTGTTTATAAGCTCATTTACATTCATGCCAAGCCTCTAGACTGCAGTAGTTAAGACAAATACTGCTCGTCTCTTGACGTCACTTCCACATTATACGTCCCACAAGCACGGACTGTCAGCGCAAACGACTTTTCTTTTTTTAATCAACCAAATATGTAAACACCCAAAGAGTGAGTACATCATAAAGTGTAGAGGATAAAAAAACCACAATAAATACAAATACAATTTAAAAAAGAAGCTTGGCTTGTCTTTTTCAACAACTTTATTCATGCAACTTACAATAACAAAACCCATTGTGGAAGCTTTTAGGACCTGGGGGGCCGTTGGTGTTTACTGTTCTGACACGTTTTCATTCCACTACACGTAAAAAGAAAACAAAAAAACCATTGGTGTCTGGAACCCAACGCCACAAAAACGAAGGCTTTAAGAAGCTAAAATGCTAAAATCGCACCCAGGCTTCGCTGAATCGCTGCAGCCAGCCCGAAGAGGTGCTCTGTGCCCGGCATGCTCTTAAGCATTTCCCCCACTGGCACGGACCAAAATCTTCACTTTGGCCGGAGTTTTTTTAAACCTTAGTTTTTAATGTAGAAAAACAACAACCCGGGGACGTGTGGACAGGGCAAAACGCATAAAAATACCTCACGTTAGCAAAAAAACCCTGTTACGTGGAAACGGCGTTAAAAGAAGCCGTTTAAGGAGGCGTGTACTAGATTTAAAAAAACATTTTTTTTATTGAAACTCTGCTTTTAACAATCACAGCATTGGAACATCAGACATCAATTCAAAGTTTCCATCTTTGCTTATTAACATTCACAATTATTGTGAAAATACAAATAAAAATAGGCGTGTACTAGAATGAGTTGGTGGGTAGGGGGCGACTACGTCATGCGGTGCAAGTGACTAGTATGTATCGTCTCGTGTAATGAGAGAACAGCCGAATGACGTGTACGTTTACTGTGATGATTGTCTCCTTAATGTCTATCATGTTTTGGCTTTTGATTTCAATTTGTTAAATAAAGCACCAAAAAAAAAAGAAAAGAGAGAGAACCAACAAACAAATTGTGTTTAAACACACGGTTTTTGCCCCAAATTCAAGCTTTAAACAAACATGTACTAAAATGTAAAAATAACGACCAGGACATGTAGACAGCATTTGTAGACACCAGTTTATACAGTTTATCAGCAAAAAAAAAAGAGTTGATTAAGTGTGGAGTTCTGCTTTAACCAGTGGATTAAAGGCTAAGATATGTTGTTATTTTACGTGTAATTCTCCTAGTTTAATGTTTAGTTTGAAAGTCAACTTCGACTGGGAGTGGCAATGAATGGCACATAGCATTTTTTATTTTTTAAAGAATTGGTCTCTATTTGCTGCTTATTGTGATTGAATTGTGTGACTGCCACCATACAGCTCTCAGATCTCAAATTTGTTTAGTTCTTGTTTAGTAATCTTCCAAAAGGAGTGACAAACCGCATGAAGCAAAACTGCCTTATTTGGACAACCATGTGAGTCCAAATGTCAACGACCTCCCTCCAGTGATGGTGAAAGTTCACCTGCAGTGACGTGGAATTGCTTGTAGTTAAATATTTACGCGATGGAATTTGAAGTAAGCAAATGTCACTGCTGCATTGCCCCTACTATAAATGATTTATTCTTCCATTCACAATCACACATTTCTGACGACACTGATTATAAAAGGCAGTGATACGTTGTGTCGTAACAATAATTGCGAGTAGATTAGGTCAGTGAATCAATAATGTGATGGGAATTATATCCTGGTGTGTTCTTGAATATGCGCTTCTCCATCTGGTGACATTTGGTTCTGGTTTCTGATAGATTCAGACTTGGACAGACCAAGGTCGGAAGGTCCCAGGTTCTGCAGGGGGACACTGACACACAAAAATCCACTGCTGCTGATTTCCACAACAACCAGAAATAACCAACATTTCTGTCTGATGATTAATTCAAAAATATTTTACCAGTTTGGTGAAGCGGTCGTTGCATGCATTTCGTATCCGCTCTGCAGAGGCGGGGCTGTCCAACCTGAACGAGCCTGCGATGCCCGACTCAGCCCGAGCTGCACTAATGGCGTCTTTGATGGCAAAGAAAACGGATGATGCGAGGAACAAAGGAGGCTCGCCCACAGCCTGATGAAAAGAACACATCACATCAATCAACTTGGACCGGTGACTGAAAGTACAGTTTGGTTGTATTTAACTTTTAAACTCAATACTGTCAAAAATTCATTTTAACTATTGCAATTAGTTTAACATTTGTTCCCACTTTTGTTAACAAGAGTATGACAACCTAGACATTTTTTTTTTATTGTACATTTAGAACAGATATAAAATTAGTGATTAATTGTGAGTTAACTAGTGAAGTCATGAAATTAATTATGATTACAAATTTTAATCACCAAATTTTTAATAATCTTTTCTTTTATTTAAAAGAAAAAAGAAAAATATTATTAAAAATGTTTAAAAAAAATTAAAATTTCTTAAAAAAACGAAGAAAAGATTATTAAAAATGTGGGCGTCAGGCAATTAAAATTTGTCGTAATTAATCGCATGCCTTCACTAGTATGTAAGTAGTATGAAAACCTAGAATTTTTTTTTGTACATTTATAACAAATATAAAATTTGGGATTAATCGTGAGTTAACTATTGAAGTCTTGCGATTAATTACAATAAAAAATTTAATCGGCTGACGTGATTTAAAAAAAAAGAGATTACAAAAGATTAGGGCCGTCAGGCGATTACATTTTTTAATTGTAATTAATCGCATAAAATCCCGAGTAAACTCACGATTAATCACAAATGTTATATCTGTTATAAATGTAAAATTTTTTGAAAAAATAAAAAAATAAAAAAATAAATTTACAATTAAAAAAAATCATACTCTTGTTAACAAAATTTAAAACAAATGTTAAACTAATAGTTAAAATGAATTTTTGACGTCTATAGCTGTCAATGGCAGTGAATGAGTTAAGAATTTATTAATTATTTAAAATAAAAAAATTGGGGGTGCAATACATTTGAATGCAATCACTGAGCACACATTTTTTGCTTGCTAGAATGGCACAAAAAATACAGATTTTTCTTCCAAAAACAAAAGGCACAAAAAAAATTAGATTTTCAAATCTTGTCAAGTCTTTCATAAGTTTTGCCAAACAAGTCGCAAATCATAGAATCAGCGACTCGAGCCGACTCGAGTCCAAGTCTTCAGGCTCGAGTCCCCCGCCTGCGGTGACAGTTACCTTGGAGGCGAAGATGGCCTTGTCGTGCGGTGCGTCACGAAGCAACGACACGGTTAGTTCGGTGGGAATGTCACCAAAGCCTGGGATCTTGTACGAACCCGGACCCCGGGTGAGGAGGACGCCTTGGGGGGAATAATGAAGCTCCTCCAGGGTGAACAGACCCAGACCTTGCATGAATGCCCCCTCCACCTTGAGACAAATAGACAACATTGTAACTCCACACAAGGATAAAACATCTTCAGTTTGTTGACCTGCTAACTTACTTGTCCAATGTCGATTGCGGGATTGAGGCTCACTCCGACGTCCATTACAATAGTAGTGCTCAGGTTCTAAATCAAGCACAAGTATAGTGTCAGACTTGAACCCCAACTACTCACAGGAGATCGGCACCAGCCAGAAAATTTCAAAAATCCACATATACACATAGAATGTTTTAAACCAAAAAAGTTGATAAATATTCAACATATTTTTTCAAAGAATTTAACAAATAGGGGGGAGGGGGGGACTGCGAGTATGCAGGGGTCCACTCTACTGTTAAATGAGAGATCTGAACTCCCCCCAGCTAACCAGTATGGCATTAATATTAGTCATTCTTCGCAGAGGATAAAGAATTTGACTGAGTGCTGTTGTGTTGTCTTGCCTGTGTGTATTGCTGGACCGTTGTTCATTCCATTGTTTAAAGGGTTATAGCACTGCAACATAAATTCTAATTAGCGGTAGCATTAAGCTAGTGGGATGTCAGACTCAGTTACTGTATCCAGTTGTTTTTATTTTTTAATTAATAGTTTTAATTCTTTAATTTACACTTTAATCATTTTCTAATTTCTCAATTGTTTTGACAGTCAATCAAAGCAAATTAAAAAAAAAATCTGGTGAACGATGGCTCTATTTAAAAAAAAATTAAGTTGGGTCCCTTGTATCTCAAGGCACCACTGTATATCCTTGCTATACTGTACAAGTGAACAAGTCTTCTGCATAGGTTTGTGAAAGTGATAAAATGACACAGCGTATAGTATATGAAGATAAATAAAAGAGTTATAAGAAATCATTGCGTTTCTGTTTGTGACCTTGTGAGCTCCAGTCAAACAGTCGACCTCTACTTCGGAGCAGGCGACTCCATAGCTGAAATAGTTGAACAGGCGGCCAGAGTTGGTTTCAAAGTTGTATCCTAGATCTGGAGTCCTGACACAAAACAGCCAACAATGAAAGCGGACCAATCTAAATGACTACAGCAGACCACCCAAACCGGGACCCACTTGAAAAATCCGTTGGCACTCAGATTGACTCTGTCAAAGTACGCCGCTTTCACCTGAAACACAGTAGCAGCAACTCAATGGGAGCAAACATTTCCGCTATGTGATGCCCATAATGACCCTCACCCAGTCTTCCCACGATCCTTTGGGGTTTTTGTTCTTGTAGGGTTCTAGGCGCTCAATGAGGAGCTGGCAGGCATTGCTCACAGCAGCTCCATTGAGGTCCGAGGAGGCCGAGGCAGCAGTCGGACTTGTGTTAGGCACAGTTTGGGTGCTGGTCTCCGATATGTGGATCTTTGAGCAGGGAATACCAAGAACCCGGCTGGCAACCTGGAACAAACGTATTTGAATTTGTTCAAATTCAAATGCCTAAATGATTGTAATAACTGCAGTTCCTCTACGGTCTCTAAACTACCTGGACCATTTTGGTGTGGAGTCCCTGTCCCATTTCTGTCCCACCATGAGTCACCAGCACTGATCCATCTGTGTATATGTGTACAAGCGCCCCAGCCTGTAAACACAATATAAAAATCCATCAAAGGTTAGTTAGTGTGAGGTTATTGTATATTATTTGTTGTTACTCCATCTGTTTTTTTTACAGCGTGTATATATACTAGAATCTTGTAAAAATAAATAAATAAATAATATAATAACTCCATCCGACTATATATATATATATATATAAATATATATATATTAGTGCTGTCAAAGTTAAAGCGTTAATAAAAAAAAATGTTTTGCATTAATCATGAATTAATGCAGATTAATCGCACTATTAATTTTGACCATATATTAGCCTTTAGCGTGAAAGCGGATGGCTACGTTTAAGGTAGCACAGGTTGTGTTTAAGCAATAAACATAATTTCATGCATTAAAGTACAGCATTTAATGAATGTTTGCGTATCACATTTAGAGTATTTGTTCTTGTCAAAATATCGGGGTCATTTATTTCCATTTAAAATTATGCAAGTAATTAACTGATCAGAAAAAGAGGAGAATGAACGTGTGCAGTGGATCAAGAATTTTTGAAGACGTCCTCATAACATTAAATGTCAAAATAAATAACACATAACCGGTGCTCTTCAAATTTGGCGGGGAAAAAAGTGTAGACAAAAAAGGCTTTTTCATTAAGCGATTAATCGTGATTAATCAAAATTCTAAGATGATTAATCTGATTAAAACATTTAATCATTTGACAGCTCTAATATATATATATATATTAGAATCTTGTAAAAAAAAATCAATGAAAAGATAAAAATAAATATTATTATTGTTTTTATTAATAATAATAATAAAAATAATAATAAGAAGAAATCTTATTTATTTGAAAGAAAAGGGATCTAAGAGACTTGTTCCTTTCTAAATCTAATTTGTGGTATTTTTTGAAAATCATTTTGTGGATTTTTAATTTTACAAAAAAATTACACTGCAGATTTTTTTTCAGCATTTTTTTTTAATTATTATTATTTTTTTTTTAACAAAGTGATGTTTTTAACTAAATGTTTTACTTTATACCAACAACCTCTAATAGATTGTGAGAATTTTGTAATTCATTGGGAAAAAAAAAGACTTTTTCTTTATTTAAAAAAAATGTGGAAACAAAGATAATATAAGACAAATATCTATTCTTTTCCAGAATAATACATATTATATTTTATATTTTTAAGAGAATAAAAATGTTTTTTAGAATTTGTTTTACAATTTTATTAGAAAATATTGTATTTATAACACATATTGTTACAATCCTGAAATTTAAGATGTATTGTTTTTGAGAAAATAATATTTTAAAGCAACATTTAGATTTTTGTTAAAAGAAAAAACTGTAGTTTGTTGTTTTTAAAATAATTTCAAAAAATTTAATTTTATAATGACACGCAATGTCCTCATTAGAGTTGCTGGCAAACTGGAGTCGATCCCAGTTGACTTCAGGCAAGAGGCAGGATACACCTTTAACTGGTTGCCAGCCAATCACAGGGCACATATACACCAACAGGCATCACATTCACACTTTAGTACAATGAAGGGTCTCCAATAAACCTAACATGCAATATTTTTGGCATGTCAAAAGAAGCTAAAGAACCTGAAAAAAAACCCCGAAGCATGAGGAGGACATGCATATTCCACACAGGAAGACCGGAGCTCGGATTCAAATCCCCTCAGAACTGCTAAGCGGATGTGCTAATCATTGTCTCGTGTCAATTGTGCATAAGCGGATCATACCTGGTTAAGAAAGGTAGCGGTGAAGCTGATGCCGAACATCGTTGGTATGATGGCAAGGCCTCGTTTGGTCCACCGGTTCCGTCTGGCAGAAAGATACCAGCTTGTTTTAAAGGCTGTAACTTTTTAATTGACAATATTGCCTTCGCCATAATGGCTATCCCACCTGTTGTAGAGCTCGACAGCAGCTCGACGCTCCTGGTACCGTGAGCGGGACAAACATTCATCCCAGCAGACATCCAAAGTACACTGTTCCAGAACCTGGTTGTACGGTGTCACTTCACCTTGTTTATACAGGTTGATTCGTCGAACCTACATGAGGAGAGAGAGCCACTCAGCAGTTCCTTCCCACGAGTTTGCCATTTTCATTCAGGAAATGTGCAGACCTCGTCGGCCGGCCGGCCCAGACTCTGAGCCACGTCATTTATCCAGTTCTCAGCAACCAGCATCCCTTGGGGACCTCCAAAGCCTCTGAAGGCCGTATTAGATGGCAGGTTGGTGCGGCACAAAAAGCCGCGACCACGCACGTTGGGAATGCTGTACGAGTTCTCCATGTGGAACAGAGCGCGTTCCATGACCTCAAAGACAAAGAACAATCAAGGAAATTATGTAAATGCAGCATCACGAACGTGTGATGAAGAATACTCACTGCCGTAGAGAGATCGCGCGAGTTTCCAACATTGCTGTACAATGACACGTCCAGGGCTACCAACTTCCCGCTCTTCAGGAAGCCCACCTTGAGAAGGAAGAGAATGCTTAAGTGCTTACTTTATAAGGATTGGCATTTAAAAGACATTTTTCAATTTTTGGGGGTGTTCAATTTCGGACCACAGGTCATTGCTAATTTCCATGCAATTGAGTTCACAAAAGGCAGCAGTTTGGCAGCTAGTGAAAAATTCTTCAAAAATGAGACTTCAAGGTGTTTTAATGCCACTGCCAGTTAAAGTTGACTGTCAAATTTGACATAAAACAAAAGGAGGATCAGCGTGCATTTAAAACAACTGTTAGCTTAATGCTCCCTTAATGGCAAATGCCATTGACAGTTATGACAATTTAAGCAAAGGATATACAAAGCAACATATGTACACATATAAAATTATATATATATATATATATATATATATAAAGTAATGTTTTTTTCCAGAGGACAAAGAATATAGGCCTTATTTTATATGTGTACATATATTACTATAAACTATTAGGCACGTACGCCAGAATCAATTAATTTCCTTGAAGCAAAAACAGTGCAACAAAAACTGTTTAAATCTTTACTTTCTATTGAATTATGTCACTAATGTATGTTATAAGAAAGTACAATATTATAGAGTGCTATTTTTCTCATTAAAAACACATTACAAAAACAAATTAATGGCAAACAAGAGGACACCCCTATTGAAAATGGATGGATGGATCTTTATTGATCCCCGGGGAAAATTCATTCAGGGAAATGTTCCAGCAGCATTTTAAAGAAGAAAAAAATATCTCTAAACTGTACAAAGAAATAAACAATAATATTATTTTTTAAAAAGAAAAAGAAAAAAGGCAAGACTGGAATTTGCCAAACTGCATGTTGACAATCCACAAAGATTGTGGGAGAAAATCTTATGGTCAGATGACAGGTCCTTGCCTGTTTTTGTCCATGAGCTGTCATTCTTTTGAACCACAATCCCAAAGCAATGTCTGATTTTCATTAGTGAATTTTCATTTTTTGTTTTTTTTATGTATTATTGCTTTTGTCAGATTGAAGCTTTTTATCTATGTGTGTACAGTATGAACTTTATAATGTGTTTTTTGACCTGGTCAATGTATGAAGTGCCTTAGAATAAATAGTGCCTTTTGTACCTTATATTTTCCATAGAATGGGTGTCTTCCTCCAGTGATCAACATGTCTTCATCTCTGTCCAACATGCACCTGACAGGTCGCCGCAGCCTGGTGCACAAGCAGAAAAACCTTATCGGCATGAATGTACAAGCCTGAATGAGAAGTGATTAATAGACGTACTTGTGTGCTGCCACGGAGACCACAGTGGCCAGTAAAGTGGCCCGAGTCTCTTTCCCGCCGAAGCCTCCACCCATCCTTTTTACTCTGGCTACCACCCTGTTGGCAGGAACGCCCAATGCCAAGGCCACCAAAGACTGACATGGAAACAATTAAGGCCTTAATCAAATCACAATCTCACAAAGTTTTGCCTCACCTGTGCCTCAGAGGGATTCTGAGTGGAAACAAAGAGTTCCATTTCACCGTCTTCCCCTCGAGGGATAGCCACAGTCACGTTGGTCTCCAGGTAGAAATGTTCTTGACCGCCGATGTGCATGTCACCTGTCAGTCAGTCAGTCAGTCAGTAATGTGAGCAGTTGGATCAAGCCCATTTGCATTCACGAGCTCACAATTGCACCTTCCAGGATGTGATCTGCCTGTTTGAATCCGGCCTCCAGGTCTCCCTTCTGGAGTGTTCTAATGGGCTGGTAAAAGGACTGGGCGGCAATAGCTTCCTGTCAAGCAGACCAGAAGCTTCTAAGAAGAGCATTTTTGAAAGGCCAGAAAGAATATTCAATCCAACATGGCGTTTATTCAGCAATGCAATTTTGACATGGAGCCAGTCACAAGAAGGAGTCATGCCAGGCGGTTTTTAAGTTGTCCTGCCCCCAATTTTAATCACAATTTTACAATAGTATGGGCAAATAAATCCAATCCACACATATTTGGGACAAGGTAAATCAAACAATACGTGACTTCTATGCAGGCTTCCCTAAAATTATCACTATCAGAGCGCAATAGTGCTATTTTATTTATTTCATAAATAATTCCAGTTGCATCATTTCAAACTTAATTTCAATTTTCAGAGTTTCAATTTGACACCGGTTGACAATAGCACAATCTGTTCTGAGTGAACACACAATTCAGCGCACTCCAAAGTGATTTCCATTAACGAAAAAAAAAAGAGAAAACTATATTAAAAACTAAATGAAATTACATGTAGCAAGTGGTACCTCAAGGGGTTGTTGTAGCCCTTTAACCAAATTAGGGTTAAAAGAGAGCAGGTACTTGTGTGGTGGTAATGCTTGATTCAGTTTTCGTCTTTGATAATTAATTTAATGCATGAGCCTTTGGGTTTAATTTCAAATGTGATTTAAGTATACTGTATCTATATAACCGGAATAAGAACGTTTGAAAGTGTGCCACATAGAAGTGACGCCATCTCGAAGCAGCCAATAGAAAAGCACCTTCAGATGACGTCGCTCCTAGGCGACAATTTTGCTTCTGCTTCTTCATTTAATTCAGCCGAAACGCTATTTATTAAATCTTGCACACAAGTAATACACATTTTTTTAAAGCCAATACTAAAACTAAGCATTTTGGAAATAACTAAAACCAATTTTTTTTTAAACGAACAGAGCTGCCCTGAAAACTAATTAAAACTAACTAAATTTAAAAACAAACTCAATTTAAAAAAATAAACTATCATGAAAATTCCAAAACAATAATAACCCAATACTGGAAAATCCATCCCCATGAATTCTAACCTGTATGGTGATAATAGGCTGCAACTCCTCATACTGGATCCTGACAGCTTTGGCGGCTCGCTGGGCATGAAGCTGAGTGTCCGCCACAACGGCGCCAATGATGTGACCCACACATGTGACCTATAATGAGAGTTGACACCTGAACAGCGGGATCATAATGCAAGCCTTGCGAGTGACTAGAAAGAAACCTACCTGGCCATCAGCAAGGACGGTCTCATCGTGCATTATCCCGGTGGTGTTGCTGCCAGGAATGTCGCCGGCAAAGACACAGCAAATGAAGCCGGGCGAACACTCGGCTGCTGACGAGTCAATGGAGCTGCGACACAAACGCGCGGTCGTGAAGAGTTGACAGTGGGAGCATTCGTGTACAGCAGTGGTCCCCAACCACGGTACCGGTCCCAGACATTCGGTGGCGGACCAACAGACCCACTCTGGGTGTCACTGTCTCTCGTTACCCCAAGAAGGGAACAACTAGTTGAAGACAAATGAGCAAAAAGCTTCCACTAACTACAAAAAATACATTCAGTGTAATGGTGAGGTGTAGTTTGATTAATTCACTTCTATTTGTTTCAATATTTATTGGTCTGTCAAAATATTGCTTTTGGTGTAACGGGTCCGTGGTGCCCAATAATGGTTCGAGATAGCTGTCTCAGCGAAAGTGTGCAAGCGAATGTCTTACATGATGCGAGCGTGCGCCTTGCTGCTGGTAACGAGCGCCAAGTACACCTCGTTCTCAAACAGTGGTATGTCGTCGCAGTACACCGCCTCACCCGTCGCCTGCTTCAGAGCTGAGAGGTGCATCATGGGATGTCCCAGCACGTCATCTTGGTTCTGGGTCTGTGGCACCTCCTGCAGATGAACGCGTTCATTTGCTGTTTTCTTGGCAATGGGAATATATGCCAGGTGTTGGTTGGTTGTACCTGGTAGATCTGAACGCTGGATGGCGTCTCTTGATGGTAAATCTCTGTTGCACTCAGGAGATCAGATCGGACCTCTTCCACATTCAGACCCTGACAGACAACCGCACTCAAGTTCAGTCTTTTAAAGATGATTGACTAGATGGCTGTTTTGCTAGTTTCATGTCGGTTAAGTTATACAACAAGAATTCATTGTGGTGATTTTTTGTCAGTACGTAGGCTATGTATGTCAATTTCGTTAACAAAAACTAAACAAAAATATTTTCTTTTTCTTTTTCTTTTCACCGGATGAAAACTTGACTAGACTAAAACCCTAATTAATAAACAATAACAGGGACTAAATCAGTATGCATTTTCATAGACTAAATGTATTTCACTTGATAAAAACTTTTTTTTGCCGAGACGGAGTAAAAAGAGACAGTAGTGAATGACTTATGTCATTGTTGCAGGAAAAACTAGAAGATTCATGGTGTCATGAGTCACTCTGTTTTGATATTCGAACAGCGTGAGCAAAGACGATGTCACGCAAATAGACGAATTTGATTGGCCGGCCTCGTTTTTGGCCGAATAGCTGTCAATGGACGCCTGTCCAGATCCAATTTCTTTTTCAAGAAAGTAGGTGTGGCCTGACAGGCTAGTGTGTCGCAGCAGTGGCCGGTAACGGTGTTGGTATGTGACTTACGGAAGCCGTAGGTCCATGGTATTTACCCCATAAAATGTTGTTCTCTTGGACTAAAATAAAGACGAAAATGATAGATTTATAGTCGACTAAAAGTTGACTAAATAAACACGGGGTGAGGTTAACTAATTCCATCCATCCATCCATTTTCCTAACCGCTTGTCCTCATTACGATATAAAATCTAACAAGAGTGATTGAAACTGGACTTAAACTGAAACAAAATTAAAAAATCCCTCCATCCATTTTCTTAACCGCTTACTCCTCACAAGGGTCGCGGGGATTCTTGAGCCTATCCCAGCTGGCTTTGGGCAGTAGGCGGGGTACACCCTAAACTGGTTACCAGCCAATTGCAGGGCACACAAACAAACAACCATCCAGATTCACAATCACACCTGGGGACAATTTAGAGTGTTTAATTAACCTGCCATGCATGTCTTTGGAATGTGGGAGGAAAAATCAAGGACGCATCTTTCGAGGAAGGACGCATCTGTACTTTTTCCTGCACTCGCTCGTGACTTCTAACTATTTTGTTGACATTGGGATTTTTAACTACATTGTTGCAATATGCCTGGCGGGAAAAGAGCTGACGAATTGAGGAGATAAAATCTTCTCTTGCAAAACTCAAAGAAATGGTCATCAAAATACTTGAAATGAAAAAGAGCATCGAGCCACTTCTGCAGGAAATTCAGCAGTTGAAGAAAGAGACACAAGAAAAAGATCGACACATTGTCACCTTTGAACAAAAAGTGGATGATTTGGAACAGAATCTAGTTACAGGTTACAGATTAAACCGCGCCGCGGCCCTTGGGCGAGAGCTGCGGCCAGCACAAGTACAGTTGATTCTGACCAAGCTTCAGCGAACGAGACTGTCGAACAGCAAGTGACAACTTGACTCAGAGATTTGGGATTAATTGTGGATCCAGCGCACATTCAGATGTGCTTTTCGCTTCCTACTGGGGGGACACGACCACCGGCAGCTCTGATCAGATTTGTTGACATGAAGAAAAAGATTGCTCTTTTGAGAGATTGCTACAAGCTTAAAGGTAAACATGTCTACGTCAATGAAAATCTCACAAAACGAAATGCTGACATTGCCAGAAGGGCGCGACAATTGAGAAAGAATTGATCTTCATCCAAACAAAAGAAGACTCATCTTCTCAGAATAAAATAAACAGATCTGAAAAGAGTGGAAGAATTGGCGGAGTTTGAGAGACAATAACTGCTATCACTAACTCACTTCATTACATTGTGGATTATGTTTTACCCAAATTAAATTAATGTAACATATTACTAATTAACGCAAAATTGGAGCTGTCATAATTTTAATTATATAAATATAGCATATGATTACTTGCTGACACTGCCATAGTTAACTCTTGTTTATACACCTGCATTGATAACAATTATTGCTGTTCCTGTAAGAATGTAAACATTGTCTGGCTCTATTTCTCTTTGGACATTTGTTGCAACATGCAAGGCTGTCGTGATAAGGTTGTATTGTGGCTGAAATGTATCTGCTGTAAATAGTTACAATGAGGTTGGTGAACATGGTTCCGGGATGCGGCTAGCGGGGGCTACTCCGCTGGGTAGGCTGGCCTTGGTGAGCGCTCAGGAGTATCAAGATCTAAGCATCATCGGATGCTGGCAACAGTAGTGGCTGAACTGGCCAGAATGGAGTGAACATTGCTGTGGACGCAATAGGCAGAATGCAAACCGATCTACTCTTCTGGAAGCCACAACATGTGTGAAAACTGATCCAAGGTCAGCGAAGACGCTACTGGTGAACGAGCATTACGCTCGCCTTGGCTGCTCGCCTGGTTGGGTGGGCCTGTTGGTGGCGTCCGGCAACCGATTTACCAATTCCAAATGATTGGTACTAGCTTCAACTTACACACAGACATTACTCAAGATTGAACTGAGCGAGGAGTGTGCAGACATAAGTCTGGGATTGATAACGATATATGAATCAATGACCTTTATAATCAATGGATATGACTGATGCGTATAGTAAGAATTGATGGGGACGGGTTACTAATAAGCCATGGCTTCTACCCGTCAGCCCTTCTTTTGGATGTCAATGTTGCTAATGATATGATGTGATCGATGTAACCTGTAATAATGTGTCAGAAGGGAAAAAAACGAATGAAACAAAACAAAACAAACCGGAGTACCCGGGAAAAAAAACACGCAAGTACGGGGAGAACATGCAAACTCCACCCAGGAAGCCATAGCCCGGACTCGATCTCATGTCCTCAGCACTGGGAGGCGGACGTGCTAACCAGTCAACCACCGTGCCACCCGAAATTTAAAAATGTCTGATAAAATTAACACTAGTACAGATACAGAGAGCAAAATGGCTACTGAGTGGACTATAGTAGATGCTATAACCAAGCAAGTTTGTATGACTTGAATTTTGACTTGTTTGAAAAGCAGTAGGAACATAACTTCAGACTTATTTGAAATTTGAAGGCTAAGAATTAAGACTTATGTCTTACACAGATGTGAGTAAGACACCGGTTACCTGCCCTCGGAGCTTATGCAGTACTGTCAGGTAGAACTTGTAGAATAGACTGAGGCTAAGAGTTCGCCGGTATGTCACCATGCCCCCTGGCGCAGAGGGGTCGAGGGTCAACTCCTCTGCCAATGAGGAGCAAGCTTCTTCAAGCAACTCCTCCCCCCAGCATCTGGATGATATCAGAGGGTGTTACGTTCTCTCTCTTCCTTCCTTTATTCATTTCTATTATTTTTGCTTATACCTTCCCAACAGTTTGTTTGCTGTATTTTTTGCAAGCACTGTGGTCGCTGACATGCCGCCATAACTTAGCCTCAGATCCTCCACGACGCACGTCCCGGGCGTGAAAGTGACACTCATCGCCGCGGTGACAATGCTGATGTCGTCCTCTCGTCGAGGTGACTGTTTGAAGGCTGAGACAAATTGATTCTACAGAGGATAAACAGAAACATTTAAGTAACAGCACAGAGTTATGAATCAGTACAGGAACTGAATCAGTACTTCTATTTTTACAACTTCTATTTAAGTATGAGTGTGAGCATATCCTCATACTTACTGACACTTGGTTACTCTTTCAATTGCATTACTCTTTCTCCTATTTCATTTAGACTTTAGTTTCAAGGTGACAGACAATGGTTAGCTGATCTACCTTCCTGCTATAGGGAATCTGGACGGACAGCAGGATTTCTTGTGGTCGCAGCACAGTTCTCCTGTAAGCCACAAAGAAACTGTCGTCCATCTGAACCACACGACTGCCATCTAATGAAGAGAGAGGATAGGATAAACTCACTTAATTGTCTTAGTTCGGAAAACGTTAGTTCGTGAATCTTAAACTGTGTCTAACCTTTGTCCATCAGTGTGAGTTTGCTGTTGGCCGCCATAAAAACAGGATTAAGGTCTGATATAGGGCTGGCAGTCATGATGTTCCCACCAATAGCCTGAAATGCAGCAAACACACATTTGATTAATGTCCGGAAAAGTGAATAATGACAATTCAATAAAAGGGGAATATGTTATATGCAGCCACACTAATATAAACACGAAATTCTGATTAATATTGCGTGTATGGATAACTTAAGAAGCAAAATCTACCTGTTGTTATCCATCTTATGGGGTGGGGGGGGTGCATTTTTTCACTTGCTGTCGACTAAAAATGCCATCACAGTTGCTCAGCAAATGACAAAATGGCCGCCCCCCTGAGATGGATAGAAACAGGTGGACTTTGCTGCTTAATTCATATTCCATAAAAGCAATATTAATCAGAATGTCGAGATTAAAGTAGTGGGGGCACATACAACATATTACAGCAAAGAACATTTTGAATTTTTCATTAAGAAAAAAATAATAATAATGTTACTTTAAAAGGAACCATGACTGTAATGACAAGTTTGCTCTATATTATTTAATTGGTTGTTACTAACATAACTATGAGATTTATTTTTCAAAACTCATTTCCAGTTGAATACATTTTGTAGAAACTTTATTTGGATGTACACCGCCATTGTTATTTACGTCTCAATGCATTCAGTGCGTAGTGACGTAGAATGGCGGTTTTCTCTCATCCGTGCAATGTGAAATGCCTATAAAGAAAACATGGTAAGCCTCCGTGGCGTTTCTAAAGGGACGATCAAAACTCTTGAATGCGTCTGGTGAATGACGAGAGCACGGCATGGACGAAGGTGACTCTCCCGATCGCATGTTGTTTCTTTAGGAACGCTGCGATGCTTATCTTGCTTTCTTTATAGGCGTTTCACATTGCTCGGCAGCAAGGTTATCATAGTTTTGGAATTTTCATTTTAGTTAGTTTTTATTTCATTTTGAGTTTGGTTTTTTTTTGTTAGTTTTAATTAGTTTTCTGGGTGATTCTGTTAGTTTTTATTAATTTTAGTTTTTTTTTTAATGCTTAGTTTTAGTTAGTTTCAGTATTAGTTTTTGTTGTTTTTTTAACGTGTATTACTTGTGCGCAGAGGTGGCAAATCCAGGTCCAGAAAGTAAAAAACCTGCCACAATTTGGCTTTAGCCGTTGATGCTCGCTAGCAGGTAAACGAGCACCATGGGAGCTAGTCAAGGAGCTAGCTAGCTAGCACCTGGGGTTAAAGCCAAACTGTGACAGGGTTTTTACTTTCTGGACCTGGATTTGCCACCTCTGCTTGTGCGCAAAATGTAATAAACACCATGGTAAAATGAGAAAAGTAACTAATTTCTTAGCTAGCGTTGCATTTCGTTGTCGCCTCGGAGTAACGCCATCCAAAGGTGCTTTTCTATTGGCTGCTGCTAGATGACGTCACTTCTGTGTGACACTTTCAAACGTCCTAATTCAGGTTAAATAAATATACTTAAAATCACATTTAAAATCATCCCCAAAGGCTCATGCATTTAATTACCAAAGACTAAAACGAAGGACATTCTTGCTATAATTGTAGTTAGTTTTAGTGTATAAAATGTAGTTTCAGTTAGTTTTTAATTTTAATTTTATTTCGTTAACGAGATTGTGTTTTGAATTTTTGTTTTCGTTTTTTCATTAGTTTTCGTTAACTAAAATAACCTTACTCGGCAGAGAGCCTGCCTCCATTGTATGTCACTACGCACTGAATGCGTTGCAATGTAAATAACAATGACGGCGTACGTCCAAATAAAATTTCTGCAAAATGTATTAAACTGGAAATTATTTTTGAATAATGAATCTCATAGTTATGTTAGTAACAACAAAATAAATAATACAGAGCAAACTTGTCATGACAGTCGGGCTTCCTTTTAGTTTAGTTGTAGTTTTGTCTGAGTTTGTGAGGGTTTTTATTTTGATATAAAACAAAAATTTGGGTGATCTTGTTATCTTGCTCGCACTCACCGCAACGTTGCGTATCTGCTGACCCGCAAACCACCGCAACTGCTCCAGGACGGCGAGGAAAACCTCGGTCTGATGTGAAGGGAGCTCTTCCACCGCCTGTTTCAGTACCTCACCCACTTGGGTGAGAGTGCACGCTGCGCCAAACACGATACCTACAAGCACGACCCACACAGACTCGTTTTCATAATCACATTTCCTAATCTATTTTTAATAGGAGTCACGATCTGTCTCAGTAGTCACCCTCATCAGTGTGTGTCACTCTGTGGAGTTCCGGGATGAAGGCTGGAGCCAGAATGACAGGATACACCATGTTCTTGAATTTGACTTCTATACCTACATACGCACAAACACAGTGAGCAGGTGGTTTGAGATACTCAGTGTGTTTGTGTTTGAGTGAATGGGAGTTGACACGTACCCACTTCAGTGTTTCCCACCACCACTCGAGCATCAGGATGCTTCCATTTCAGACTGAGAAACTCATCCAAGTTGGCAGGCTGCAGCCACATTGCCCTGTCGTTGCAAAAATGCAGCGAGCGAGTCTTCGGATTTTTGCTCAGGGACTACACGGGTGTAGACATGTAAAAAAAGTGAAAGTACTCACATGGAGTAATTAAGTTGAAGTACAAATATTTCAAAGTCCAAATACAAAGACACACAAAATGCAGGGTTGTTTTCCTAGCTGTGGATTTTGAGAATAATGGGAAAGTGGATTATTCTTCTTAAAAAATGTTGGTAATAAAATGAGTATTAATATATCCAGACAACCACAGCATCTTTGCTTCTACTTAAATACAGAACGAGATGTCAGACGTGTGGCCACGCGAATGTACGCGTGTTTTGTTTCTCACCATCAGTTCTGGAGGGAAGATGACTTCCTGCGTGGGGTCAAGCGGTGCAAAGTCAGCAGCGTTGAACAGCCTCGAGGACACCTAAAAATGTTTTGCACACGCTGTTACTTCACTTAATAACGCCGTCTTGTTAAAGTGCGAAACACTTACATCCAGTTCCAACTCCTTCTCCTCTGCATTGCCATTTTTCATACAGCAGCCGTTGTTCCGTCCCTTCCCACCACAGCATCCACCCTCCTAAAGGGACAACCTAAACTGAGTGATTCACAGACTATAATAAGGTCTAATCCAATGCACAATAAGAGAATAATATCAGGTATGCCATAGAATATAAACCCATTTGGTCCGAAAATTATTCATTTACTATAAATGACGTCTCTTTATTCATCTATCGCTGCCAGTAACGTTTTGTGATTAAACACGAGTTGAAAGAAGGATACAGTACAGTTAGCCTGTGTCTCCATTTCATTTGACATTTATGTTTGGATGTGTGCATATTTTCTTTATCCTCTGCACACAAAAACAACAACAACAACTACCGGTAATAGTATTGCAGTTATTGAGGCAAGTCGTCTGTTCGTATCTTCATGACTGATGGCTTAGTTAAATTAATCATCATCACAAATTGTTTAATTCTTTCCATTCTATTCAATTACGTTTAAAAAATAATAATAATTATAGAATGCAATTTTCCTTTTTATAACAAATCACTTTTGATTTGATGCTTGGAACATATTAATGACATTTCTATTTATTTTAATATATTGCAAAAAACTTAAATTTACCTGTAAAATTTTGAAAATTCAGAAAATAATACTTGGCCCATATCAACCACAGCGGTCTTGAAAATAGTATTTATTTTAGACTAAAAACAAGTAAATATTGACTTTTTTTCAAGCTATAATAAATAGAACTATTTTCTTAAAATACATAAGTATTTTTTTTATGGTTGGATAACTTAACCTGAGCGTCAAGCAGGGAGGAAACAGGACCCATTTTTATTGCCTTTGATCTGACCCAAACAGGGATTGCACCCACAACCTCCGAGTGTGAAGGTAGGCACTCTACCACTAGACCACTAAGCTGGTTTTGGAAGAAGGAAAAATTAGCTTAGTAAATATAACAAAATAAACCACTTACGTTATATTGCACTTTTGTCTGTTTTCATACAATTTTTTCCATTTATCTTATTACTAGATTATGCCAAATCTTAAAATAAGACAAATAAATTTATGAAACCTCAGTTCAGGGCCTTTGATGTTGATTAGTTGTCATCTTAAAATGTGGAAAATGCTTGTTTTAAGCCTCACAGTACTTAAAACTGGCTGTTAACACTCAATGCCAAGACTGCTTGATCAAATAAGACAATTAAGTAATAAATATTTTAAAATAAGCATAAGGATCTTGCCTGACAATTTCATTTTAAGTACATTTAGGTTAAATCTAAGAAATTATATTTTACTTAAGATTTCAGTTTTTGCAGTGTAGTGAAAGCCAAGATGATTTGTGTTTTGAGTTATAAGTGTGGTCTTGGAACAAAATTAAAGTACTTTCTGTATGAGCCTTGTGGCTCAATAAAGGTTGAGAAACTGGTCTAATCTGACTGTTTCTCACCACAGTAAAGGTCTTGTAGGCCTCCAAGATGGGCCGATATCCAGTGCAGCGACAAAGGTTTCCTTAAAAAAAAAAAAAAAAAAGAGTATACTTTGTTGAAATTAAACACAGAATATGCAGCATACAAATTACATGTTAGGGATATTTCATGTTTGTAAACAAGAAGCACCAGGGTACTTCCTGGTGGCAAAAGTGAGTGGCAAACGCTGCTCTGAACTGAAACAACAAAAACTTCTAGTAGTGCACTTGGTAGTGTTGCCTGATACAGCCCACAGCTATCCTTTGCACTGTCAAAAAGACACATCTGTGCCATTAATCTGAGCAACAGAAGCATCTGCTGCGTGTCCAAAAGTTCTTAGATTACTTTTTGTTCAGCAGATAGTGCCAGTTTCTGGCAGACTTTGGTTAGATAAGATGGATAATAGACTGCCAAAGCCTAAGAGATAAGAGATGTAAATCAAACAGCAGTAAGTGACCGAAAAAAAAAAAAAAAGGCTGAATGGTAAACTAGGCTCATTTGGTAATTATGCTAGTATGCTAGCCTTGAGGCTATATCTACCATGATCAAGTTTAAGGCCCTTTATTTTTTGGTATCTCCCGAACTAATTAGCTAGTGCTTCAATGGTCATGTTAACTTGGGTCCATACCTTCGAATAAGTTAATCAGTTGAAATTTAAATTATGGCCACCATTTTGTCACTTATCTCATCATAGTATAACATCACACATTCAAATTACAACTGGGCAGCAGAAAGCTAAAATAGTCATTAATCGTTTGCAAACGCTCTGCTTTGGCCAAATATAAATTTTTGTTACACGTTAAGCTTTTGTCACCCGGAAGTACTATGCGCGTAATGTGATGGTGAACCGTTCATTACCTTGGAAGGCCTCCTCCACGTCAGCCATTTTGGGAATGGGGTTGTTTCTTAACAGTGTGTACATGGACATAACGATACCCGGAGTGCAGAAACCGCACTGCGAGCCATGGGCCTTTGCAATTCGCTCCTGAATACAACACAAAAAATAGTTTTCCTTTTTAGTCACTGTGTCAAGTGTTTGTCGAAACTGGCAGTTCTACTTTCACATCACTTTTATTGGAACTAAAGTCCTCCTTCTGCACATCATAATAATTGTTTTAGTGGCAATTTCACCATAAATTCAGAGGTGAACTCACTTGTACATGTAATGACAGTTTGGCAAGCCTTTTAAGCCTTTATTCAATGTCCTACTAGAGTGCTGAATTGTCTAGGAACTAGTATGCTTCATTCTTACTTGTAACAACTGTGTCTTGCTACTGTTGTTTTCCATTACTGCCTTCCACTGCCGTATTACTTTACTGCACACTATAGTGTAAACCATTAACGTTTTTGTCACTCGTAAATTCTAAGTAACTTATACAAGGAGAGTTTTGAGTACATTTTACAAGTTTATAAAAAAAAAAGCAATGTAAGCGTTGAAGAACAAACTCATGACCTTCAGCTTGGGTGGCCACTCTACTACCTGAGCCATGCCACTCCTTCTGTATGTTAGTGTATTGCTGGAGTCAGGTGGAACTAGTCAAACATACTCACAACTCTCCTTGTAACATTTACTTAGAATTTCTGAGTGAAAAAAACTTTACTAGGTAAGTAAATATGACTCATTTTTACAGTGTAGTAAAGCAAATACACTTTACTAGTGAGGCAAAACTGTGCAAACGGCCAAGAGTGGCATGGCTCAGGTGGTAGCATGTCTATCTACCAAACTGAAGATCATGAGCTTGTTCAACACTATATATGTATATATGTATATATATATATATATATATATATATATATATATATATATATATATATATATATATATATATATATATATATATATATATATATATATATATATATATATATAAACTAGTCAAACTTACTCACAACTCTTCTTGTAACATTTACTTAGAATTTCTGAGTGAAAAAACTTTATAGGTTTTTTCAAGTAAATATTACTAATTTTTACAGTGTAGTAAAGCAAATACACTTTACTAGTGAGGCAAACCTGTGTTCTAGTTGACAACAGCTTGCTACTAGTACTACTAGAGAAATTATACAATTGTACTAGTTACCATCGAGAGCTTAACTTAACTAGTAGAACAGGTAACGTGTAGATATGAAATAGTGTACGGTTTTGCCTCACTAGTAACATTAGTGCACTGAAATGTCATACAGTAGCGGAAAAACCTCACCAGTAAAACAATCGTTCTACTAGTGTAAGCTAATCCACTCTGCTAATGTGCAGAAATATCTTACAGAACTGAGGGGGGGGGGGGGGGGGATCTCACGACAAAGAAATTGTTCTTATAGCACATCCTCGTCATTCTACTAGTGCGGAGAATTGCCATACAGAAGTGGAAGGCAATGGTAGTAAAACTTGTAACAAAAGACATAGTTTATTCTACTAATGCACTGAATTGTCATAGAATCATGGAAGGTAGTAGTGGAAATTAGGTTACTAGTAAGGCATGGTAGCTCTACTAGCGCACTTAATTGTCTTGGACTTTTCAGCACACGAGTAGGTCATTTAAATTTTTTTATAAATGCCTTTCCATAGGACAGTTTGGGATCCGTTACCTGTACGGGATGCAGCTGCCTCGCAACACTGCCGATTCCTTCCACTGTGGTCACAGCAACCAGATGCAAGGAGCAGATCGGGGCAAGGCAGGCGTTCACAGCATAATGACTGAGCAGCGTTAAGGACTCTGACATATTTTCGTAGAGAGGCACCCGTGCGCTCAGCGTGCAGCTTCATTTTTGTGCCGGACCAAGTCTAGTTTAGAGTTTGCGAATTTGACAGCTACATCTTGATAGGCATCGCACGCCACCTTGCGCTTCTGGCAATTTGTTGACCAAAGGTAAACTAGATTTGTGACTAGCTAAAAGGACGTCTAAGTTGTGGTGCAGGTGGTGTAATGTGATTTTGATGGATTTGATCAAGGCGCAGGCAAACTAATCCTGAGCTCTGCGGATGTGTGTGGTGGTTGTCATCGTATGTCATTCATAAATATGACAGCATGGTTATCAGCTTGAAATCAGTTTGCTCCCGACGTCAGGTGGCAAAACATGAGATGGCAGGATACAGCGGGTTTTGCGTGTGAGGTTGGTATTTGGACAACATCACTGTGCACGCACCACAGCCACCTTCGGCACAACCGAGCTTGGTCCCCGGTAGGCCCACTGAAAGAAAACACACATACAAATAAAAAATGTACACATTCCATACAAAGCGTATAAAGTCCTCAAGGAAAACAATTGATTGATTAGTGTCTGTGTGATGCAGGGGCAGACTAGACTCCAAAGTCAGCCTGGGAATTTGAGTTGTTTTTTTCTCTCCTCCTGCCACTTTCCAACGTTCCAAATACAAAATAAGCAGTGACAGTGAATTTAGGTCTCATCATTTTTGTGGTACAAACTGAAGAGACTCTTATGACGTTGACCTTCAAAGCACTTTAGGACGCCATGTTGATGCCTGCCTTACTAAACATGGTAAAAAAATAAATTTACGTTGCACTGCCACTAAATTTTAAAATAATAATCCTATAGCCTATCGGTGACATTCACACAGAATCAACCAAGCCAGCTACTGTGACTGTACTAAAATGTGAACTACTTTTCAAAACCTTTAACATCAGAAATGGGTTATTTACAAACTCAGTCAACATAATCCAGAAATTTTATGTAACCAAAAGGTGCAAATATCCATGCAAAAAAATAAGTAAGGCACACTCCATCTAAAGGGGAAAATGTAAAAGAAATGAATAAATAAAATGATTGTGCAGTTGAATGCAATACTGGCTCAGTTTGATCAAAGGCAGTCAAATCACATACATGCAGAGTACAAATTATAATGGCTAATATAAAAAAATAAAAATAAAAAGTCCAACTCCTGTCAATTTACAGAATGTCAACCAGATAACCATGACAAAATCTTCAAAACTGAACATGCAATGAACCAAGCATACAACAATTAACCAATAACAGCAGTACTCAAAACAAGAGGAAATGAAAAAGAAGCAGCTTTATCAAACCCAAAATATTGAGACAAAAAAACATCCATATCCCATCCTGAGTAGTTCCACAAAATTGTCCACCACTCCAACGAGCCTCTCGTGGAACACATCAGTGACATATCTTACGATCACAGCACACTGATCTGTGGAGGTCATATCTTGTTTGGTGTCAATCTGCACAGAAAACATTCCTGCCTCCCTTACTTCTTTAGAAATTGATTCATTTATTAAGCTGCTGATTACGTCAATGACTTTGTTGGCATATGGAGAACAACGTAACGAAACAAGTGATCGTCCGCCTTTAGTCCCGGTCTCATGTTGGCTTTTGCTTTTCTGTATGCATTCATGAACATGCTCTTTGAGAGTCACATCAAATGTGGCTTCTTGGCTTAGCTGTCACAATACTGGACTCTGCCTCTGTCTGTGGTGACACTGATCTGTATGAGCAAAAACATTGTAGGCCTAATCAATAACATTAAAAAGGAAGATAGACGTCTAATTCATCAGGCCATCAAAACTACTACAATAGTGAATAGGCTCCTAATTCCGGTTTTATTGTACTTGGAACATAAAATTATTTTGTAACAGTTAACTCTACGCATAATACAGGACAATTGCCAACTCAATCTGTACAAGTCTGTTAACTAGTAGCTCCTGCTTCATTTGGTTCCTTCTCCTCCACCTCCTCCTTCAATGAGGCCAACACACCTTCCCCCTCCCCCTCCTCCAAGAACGGCACCACCTCCTCACCACCATGACTGGAGTCACCCAGTCCTTCAATACTTCCTCCACTAGTGGCCTTAACAGCTGATGTTTCTGCTGCTAATGATAAATGTATATTTAATCATAATAATGTTAACTACTGCGTTCCTAATACACATGATTTTTTTTTTATGGTGGGCATTGCAACAATCATTCAATGATGCTCCATAACAAAATCATTTGCATTAAATGTATGGACTACTTGGTCTAATATTGAGCCATATCAAATGTGCTTTCCACCGGGCCTTCCTGTTGACGTGCTGCTGGAACCTGCCTCAGCGTCTATGGGCCCCCTTCCTACATTAAAAAGCTCCCTAATTTTCGCACATTTGGTTGCACTTTCGTAGCATTTTTATTGTCTTCCATCTTATTCTTTCGTCACCACACATTTCCTTCTCACCTGCCTTCTCTCTTTTCTCTCTACTTTCACTAGTTTCATGGTATTCTGGTTAATATTGCATTGGTGGAATAAGAATAAAACAGATTAATCTGTGCAGCATCAACATTGTTAGGGCACAGAGATTTTGTCCTGTACCGAAATGTGCTGTTGACTGAAAGTGCCCTCGAGCTCGCATTGTGAACATCACTTGACCCAACACACAAAACATGTGAGCCGTGATATCCGCAAACCCGGTCTGTGGCATAAAAAAGGTTGGGGACTGCTGTACTGTGCTGAAAAAATATCAATTACATCATTAATCACTTGACTTCCACTTTGTTATAGTGAACTATAAAAATAAAATTAAAATAAAACTGAGTATTTCTGCTACTTTATGAGCGTATGTGTGTGTGTGTGTGTGTGTGTGTGTGTGTGTGTGTGTGTGTGTGTGTGTGTGTGTGTGTGTGCGTGCGTGCGACGTACGCTTCCTCCTCAGATAGGTGAGTAAGGTCATGTCAGGATCTGCATTTGACTCCACAATCTGCACAACAACAGAAAATTTCACTTCTGCTTTGTGCGGTCTTCACATCAATAAGTCATCCATAAATTGCTGAAATAACAGACTTCCTCTCCATGTGATGAAATTAATTCTAAGGCATGATTGTGTTTAGCAGTTGTTGCAGCCCAAAATGTGAGCAGTTATTTATTAACAGCTGCAGGCCTGTTTGCAGACCACACTGTCGGCTGCTCTTTAAAACACAGTCGTCACATTTGCTGTCTTCAGGCATTCGTTATTCACGAGTTAAGATTATCACAAGGTAACAAAAAAAAAAACTTCTCCAAAGAACCATTAAAAAAAAAGATCTCTTATGATACCAAAGCCTGCCAATATATGAATTATTTTGCCAAATATGCTTAATACAGTATATCATGTTGGTATATTTGCAAAAAAAAATGGCCAATACACTTCATATATGACAAATATGTACCGATATGTAGGCATATTTGCAAATGCCCCCTTTAAAAATATATAAATAAAATTACCGGGTACTAATTCTTCAGCTCATTTCTTATTTTACAGATGAAAATGAGCTACAACGCTATAATCTGGTCTTGAGTTTGTTTTCTGGACCTTGTCTCTGACAAATAAACAAACCTCTATTATGTGAATAAACCACTGTATATATTACATAATTGTAATAAATGACATTTTTTACCTTTTTCCCATTGACGAAGAAGACGAGGTCATCAGATGAGGAGCGGGCGCAGTTCGTGCACCCCCTCATGTTTTTGTCCAGTTCCTTCATGTTGTGAAAGCGCTCTGTCCCCTTCAGAGTCTTTTATGATTTCAAGCGTCTGCTGTCTGGAGAGTGTGTGTGGTTGTAGCCCCACCCCCTGCAGCAACCCAACAAAGTTCAAGTTTCAACTTTATTGGTCACATACTCAATTATACACTTAAGCGTCTTTGTTTTGAGGGTGTCAAGCTGAAGTTTGCCTGATGGATGATCTTGGTCGTCATTTAGCTGTGACCTCTCTAAAGCCGATTATGATTTTGGAGACGACGTTGCAGTGACGAGTGTACAGGGAATAGCAGGGGGGGTCAGCACACAGCCTTGGGGTGCCCCGGTTATGTGGGAGGATGAAATGTGGAGACTCAAACGATTCGGTTCAGTTCTCGAACGGAGCCTGAATCGTTGATTTGCTTGCCTAAAGTTAAGTTAGGACTAGATGATACTGGTGCTGGATACTTGCAAAGCTTCAAACAACTAATGTTTCTTCACTTCCAAATAGAAGTCCAATGTTTATTGTTGCACCACCCAGACATTTAGATAATATACAGTAAATTGCTGGACAAATGTTTTGCAGTTATTTTAAGAGCTTTACAACTATTATCCAAAAGATTTCAAACATAAAATCATGCATTAGTGTTTTATTTGACTCACTATAAAATTATATTTTCTATTTTTTTTTCTTAATCCGTTCACTTAGTTGCACCACCTGACATTTTGGGCTTTTGAGCAGCCAAAACAAAGGAAAATAATTATTTGAATCCTAATTAATGGCCTAAATAGTTTTTTTTTTTTTAACAACATTTTTATATAATGATAACATCATTGATAACAAATTTGTATGTTTGTATGTAACGCCTCAAACACAAAGTCTATGCAGGAATGGTGGAGAAAAATGTTGATTTGTTATGATGATATCATGTGTTCTTTTAAGCGCTTTGTTGCAGCTGCAGCTGTTGTGAAAGCGCTACATAATAGTTGTGTTAATTAAAACAGACTCAGCAGATCTGCTACGCAAAATTTTTTTTAAAGGAAGAGAATTTCTATGAATCTTGCTCAGTGGTTGGTAAACATTTATCCAGATCGCTGGATGTGATCTTTGACACCTGGCAAAGCACAGGAAGCTCTTGGGGACTGTATAATTATTTACATTTGGCCTGCTGTCTGGAGGCAAAGGTCCAAATATACAGCCAGCTGTTTATTGTTAATCAGTTTTTAGTTGAGCGAAAGATTTTTAGAATGCCTTTATAGTAAAGTTATGTTTTACATAATGTTAAGATTCAAATTTGTCATCAAATATACTGCTGCTAAGTGGTATTATATGAAACAGTAGTGCCTTGAGATTTGAGTGACCGAGTTTTTCCAAGACCAGCATTTAAGAGGCGTGCTTATTCAGGATGGTCACATGTTGCCACGGGTTGCCACATCAAAATGATGATGCAGCACTTTGTCCAAAATAACAAAAATTAAGCAATATCATAGAGTGATGTACTGTATAAAATATAACACAGCTGTGATTCGATCGTGGATACAAGGCCGCAGTATACAACAGTTCTACAAGCACAATTTGTTAGTTAACAACAGATAATGATTTGTTTAATAAATTATTCGGCTCTGCCAACACTAGTATGACAACTGGTTCCATTAAGATGATACTGCTGTGTTATTTCCATGGTGTCGTTTTGTATCAGCTGACTGACAGTGACAACAAACTGTTGACCGTGTTGTTTGACCCAACTGGTGAAGCATGTAGCATTTGAACGCTATCGCTAGCATTGAGTTAGCTGTACACGTTTGGGACTTGAGGATAACTTCATGGCGTATTGCCGTGGATTTTTATTAACACCTCCACTTTGAGCCATTTTATGCTTATCTACAATATATCAACACTGTGCGCCGCTAACATTAAGTATATCGCTCCTGTAGCCACGTGTCGTGTTTATTCCTGCTTTGAAGATTGAATGAAGTTTGATACATAGCCAGCCGAAATGAAACAGTTAACACATATGTTAATTAACCATAACTAACTATATATATATATATATATATATATATATATATATATATATATATATACATGCTTGCTTCATTTTTCATCTTCTGGCCAAATAAACATCAGCAAAATGCCAGCTGTATACTAAGGGGAAATTTCTATTATTATTATTATTATTATTTGCATGCCTGTTGGCACTAAAGTTAAAAGTCCAAGTGTTCTGCTTTATAACAGCACTCGACCAAAGAAAGTGCTTGGTCTAGACTAATTATTGTATGAATATACATAACTGATTGATTGGTTTTAGCGTCTGATGAAAGTGGCCCTTTGCATCCTTCCATTTTTCTGTATGTGGGCCCTGAAGGGGGGAAAAAAGGACACCAAGAGGCACGACACCATCTGTGACAATCATGCATGTATTTTTATTTGTTGTATAAAATGAAATACGTTTGACTAAATGTGGGCCCTGGGAGGAACCACATATCTCATAGACCTCACGCGGAAAGGGTTAATACGTGATGGCACTGACTTAAAGTGACCTCCCGCGCCACTGTGTCATGCACGGTCCAAATCCATCAAGTTTCACATGTTACGGCAACCCGTGTTCAACTTGTGACCATCCTAATTAAACACGCTTCTGACGCATGAGGTGTCAACGGATACACGACTAGAATTCTTTGTCCAAACATGTATTGTTGCCCATTACTCACTTTTTTGGCTATTTTAATCTTTTATTCCATTAAATTATTGCCATTTACTCTAATTCAACTCGTATTTTTAAGCATGGCAATAAATAAAGTGCACTTTAACATTTGGATCAAATTGGATTTTTCATCTGTTGGACTAGGAAGTGATTTTTCGGGGAAAGTACAATAACCGATTCGAGTTCATTTGGTATTGGCTCATTAAAGTGAACTGTAAACACCAATAGCGAACGTAGATTTTTCTTCCAAATAAATGCCTACGTTTTTTGTTTTTTTGCCTAATCATCTCATGATGCAAATGGTTCCACTTTTTGTGTTTCCTGAAAAATCTGAAAAAATCTGAAAAAATGACTTAGGCGATTAGGCGTCAAAATAAGGAAAAGTGCACTTGCTTCAAGTCTAAAACTCTCCAAGCTGTGTATTTGTCACGCCCAGTTGAGATGAACTATGAACCTGACATAAAACAAAAGCATGTGAAATAGCAAAATATTCAACCAAACCATGTCATTTTGTCAAACAAATGTCTGTTAGCTCAATGCTAACATCATGTAAAGTAATGCAAAATGCCTTTGACAGGCAAAAAAATATGCTAATACTTACCGTATGCTAATTATAAACCTTTAAACAACTGCTAGTGTACCACACATAGAGAAGCATCATATATAACAAAAGAATTAAAGCTACTGGACGCAGAAAATTTTATTTTGAATCGCTACTACCACCTGTGGCCGAAAAATGAAACTGCATTTTCCCTTCTACACATATACAACTAAACATGACATCACATCCGCTGACAGACGGCTGGAAAATCCAACCCGAAGTCTGTCTGAAGACTATTGGCCAGAGGTTTGCAGGAATACCAATTGTAAACAACTTAAGGTGTTAAGCTACTCATTTGAAGACGTTTCAATCATAAAATGGTCAAATAAAAAGGCAATTGTAAAGATTTTGTTGGCTAAATTGTTACAGAGAGCAGCTTTAAGTATTGCATATTTAAACACCAAAATGATTAACCGACCATACAGTACAACATTCCTCTTCTCTGCTGCGTCTACAACCAGTAGAGCTCAACGCAGCACAACGAAGGACGACACAAGAGACGTGCAACTCAATTTGGACTACGAATGCAAATCTGCGACATATAAGTGGCATTCACATTGAAATGCAAAATAGCGGAGTTCACTATAGATGAGTAAGACAAGTACCGGTAAAAAAAATTTTTTTTTAAAGACACCTTTTGGTGCATGTTTATAAAACCCAAGGACTAAACTGTGACTGATTATATATGTCCTCAGAATAAAAACACACATTCATCTTTAGACTTTTAAAGTTGTATTCTTTTCTTTAAAATAAGCCCTATAAAATACATTTGTACATCAAATCATATAACATGATGCAGACATAAACTTTACAGTCATGCATTGTTCACAGATATACAGCGACACAAATACATTTGAACATTTCTTACATAACAATTTGCCAAGTTGACAATTAATATCATTGCTTTATAAATTGCATTCTTGTATCGACACTTTAGGTTTCTTTACTGCTTTCTCTTACATCCGTTTTTTAACTTAAGAGAAAAACTCACTTGAGGAAAACGACTTTGTTGATGCGTTCAAAAAAATAAACACACACCAATACATATTTCACAAATCATAAATTAACTCTAGTAGATTTGTGAAAATATAAAACAAGACTTAAATTGCAGCTCCCATCTGGAGTTTTAGTACTGACAAACGCATAGACAACAACACTCATGGGAGGAGAGAAGCAGACAAGTCAATATGTTGGGAGTTCCGTTTTCCGGAAAATATGCCTGTGAGCAATTTGTTTTGCTGGAATGTGACGTAACAATGCAGCCAATTTATATTAATTAACTCCACCCGCACTGCGTTTGGCTGCTCATGATCCACCATTTTTCGGCACATGGCCGGACTATGCTGTCCGAAACCCTGTCAAAGGCAAGAGGTAAGCACAGCTGCAATTGAGTTTTGTTGGCAAAAAGAACGCACGGAGCAGCTACGTTGAATAAGCCTTTTCACAATGTTTCTAAACATTATGTGCCGGGGTACTTCAAACTGACTAGAACAGAAAACGATGACAGAATTGGTTGCGTCTGGAGTTGTGCCATTGGATTAACACTAAAAATTTGAGGTTTTTTTCAATTTGTAAAATATAAATTAATCCAGCCAAACCTGTGGAACAGCACAGCCATTAATCCTAGCATTAGCAACATAAATGTACTAAATCCCAGTTCCTAAACGATCATGTGACTTATGTCACTTACCTCTTGAAATGTAAATCACGGCCGGCGTTCTCGCTCTCCCTTGGAAGCAATCTACCTCACGTAGCATCTTCTTTTCAAATGACACTTTACACCTTCAAACTTTGGCAGTAGAGAAAAAGGCTAAAATCATCATTCAAGCCATTGTAACCTGTTTTCTCAAGAATCACTCGGTCTTGGCTTGTGGTGACAACAGAGTTTGACATCATGTTGAAAAGGTCCAAAGACTTAAGCATATGAAGTGCAGCCTCTATAAGTGGAAATTGTTTTGTTGTCTTTACAGGTGCTTGCTTTTGAAGCCACTTGCCTTGTCACAACCCACTAGCTCCACCCCCAGTTGTGGTCAGGTTAGAGAAAGTAGGGATGAATCAAAGCTCATTTTCCTAAGTCACAATTGCCCCCTGGTCAGCTATATTGGGTTACTTAGATGCAAGCGTGTCACATGCATTTTAATTAAGACACCCGGAAATTGTTTCAAACTGTGAAAAAAACAACAACATAATAGTCTCCTTTAAATACAAACATGCACAATCAGCAAGGCAAACTGATGCATTTGTGTTTCATCGGAATTCACGCACACTTCGGAGGTAGACTTTAATTCATGTAACTATCCAAATATAATAAATGACAATAATTTAATAGAAATGACCTGTATATGTCTGTTACCTTACTGACATTTAGTCTAAATCAAGTTTAACACTGACCTTTGACCTGCTTTTGCTCACAACTTGCGGCACCATGCTGACAAACATGCTAGAAATGCAAAAAGAAAAAGACAAAAATGAAAACAAATAACTCAACAACAAAAAATTCCCCCATGATAAATCCTATGTAACATCATGAGATGATTTAAACGTAAGCTCTTGCACACACATACTTGCATGCGTTCAGAAATAAACGTAAAGCGGGTTTGGCAGAGAGTAACATGGCACCGAAGAGGTGGAACGCAAAGTGCTTTTAAATAAAGAACTGTGAGACTGGATGTTTTACATGGGTTGGCGTTATTTGATGTTCTTCAGCAGTGAGGTGCGCGCGTTCACCACCGCCTTGAATGCATCTTCACTCCCGGGGGCCACACATTTGTCTGGGTGCAACAGGACCGCCAGCTTCCTGTACGCCTTGTTGACCTCCTCCCTGAATGTAGGAAGGAAGAGAGAGAGAGAGAGAGAGAGAGAGAGAGAGAGAGAGAGAGAGAGAGAGAGAGAGAGAGAGAGAGAGAGAGAGAGAGAGAGAGAGAGAGAGAGAGAGAGAGAGAGAGAGAGAGAGAGAGAGAGAGAGAGAGAGAGAGAGAAAAAAAAAAGATTCGCTCAACTTATTCAATGCCAGTCATTTTCAGAAAGGACAACACTATAGAGTGCTAGCCGATTTCAAGTATTTTGACTTATTTTACAAGACTTTTTAAGACGTTTGAAAATTATCCGTACAAAGAATCTATCTTCTTATTTCACCAGGAAAGAGTTTAACTCGATTTTAGTAATCAACAAAAGAACGTAGCTAAGGTTGATGAAAAATGTCAAAACTTCTCCCATAATTCAGAGGGGAAAAAATAACTATGTGTAAATAAAATATCAAGCAGAACAGTGACTAGATGCTAACTCATTCTATAAAGTATGTAAACCTATTTAGTGATTTACAAGGATTGTGAGTGACACTAACTCACCAGAATGGCACATTAGACATTAGTGGCTGTACACGTGACAACCTCGTCATCCTCGCATTAGTCCCAAGATCATTGTTGTACTTTGTTTCATTTATGACATACATATTAGGGGTGTGCCCAAAAAATTGATTCTCATAAGAATCGCGATTCTCATTAAGTTCGAATTAGAATCGATTTTAAATGTCCCAAAATCGATTTTATTTAAATTATTTTATACTGTCTTGCCTTTGTCTGTGTGCCTTTATTTGGAGCGCTGTTCATGTTGTGCCCAGTTTGACCACTGAGGGGCAGTGTGGTTCCACGTGGTCTAATACACTGTTAAGTTGTAGCCACATTAGAGAGTAGAAGGAAAAAGTCACGATCAAGTTATTCCAATAAAAGTTTTTTTTTCCCAGCGTGGAGCCGTTCTTTTGAGTGATAAAAGTGCCGCGAGTAGCACACTAATTAGCATTAGCGAGTCAGACTGGAGTAGATCATTACAATTCCTTGCACATCTATAGATTGAAGCAAAAATCATTGTCAATCAAATCATTTTGAATCAAAAATCTTTCTTAATCGAAAATGTATTCTGAATCGCATTGCAGACCCAAAAATCTGAACCGAATCAAATCGTGAGACATTCAAAGATTCCCACCCCTAATACACATACTGTACCCCTGTTAACTATCATAACACATACGGTGTGAATTATATACATAAACAGTCAAGCCTGAAATTATTCATACCCTCTTGGCAAATGTTAAATAGGTGGACATTTTAGCATAATAAACTTCCAGAATACACAGCAAAAGCGGTTTAGAAATGGTTCGCGGACAAAAATAGTATTGTCTTGCAGTGGCCCAGACAGTCCAGCCTTGAATTCAGTTGAAAATCTGTGGAGGGAACTAGAGATCAGGGTGATGACAAGAAGGGCACATCGCTAAAGATGAATGGGCAAAAATATCCGCTGGGTCATGCAAAAAGCTGATCAGCAACTATAGGATGTGTTTTATTTGCTGTAATAGCCAGTAAAGGCTTTTCTATTGATTTTTGAGAAGGGCATAAACAATTTGGGATGTGGCTTTTTTTTTTTGAAAGAAATATATAAAAGCTGAGGAATATATATTTTTTACACAGTAATGCCTCTTGTACAACATCCTATTATTTTCTGGGAGACATGTGTCATTTCCAATCCAGGGAAAAAAATGATGGTTGAATACAAGTAACTTTAGATCAAAATTTTCCGGGGTTATAAATAATTTCGGGCTTGACTGTATGTTCCCCGTTCGAGCGTATGATTCCGATTGTCTAAGTGAAAGTCTGTTGAGTGCCGCCATTGCAGCCAAGTAAAGCCCTCCTTCCCAGCTAGTATTCACATGACATTACCGACCCCCACCTATCGACCCAACAGGCCTTTGGGTGCGGGTGCTGCAAATGGCCAGTGAGACAAATGCTGAGGAGCGCTCGTTTTGCTTACTACAAGTTACTTTGATTCATTCATTTGTTCATTCATTCCGAATTTTCACGAACCGCTTCACAATGGTGCAAAAATAGGCCGAACAAAGATGTAAAACAAAGCTTCACACGACGTCATTTGCCTCACATTGTACTGTATGCCGTTTTCGGGTCCATGGAATGTCAATTGGGAACGGACAAAGAGGTGTCCGGAATTGGAAATATACATCGAAAGCATTTCCAGCCGACAAAGTCTACCAAAGTGTGTCTGACCATTTTGATGAAGGTAAGTGTCATTGTAAAATGGTAAAAATGCTTTTACCATAATGCAATGATGGTGATATATGTGAGCTGCTAGCCGTGGCTAGCTCTGGCTAAAAATAGATCTAGTGGTCAACATGTTCGATTTTGAGATCTCTCCAAAGGTCTCTTATTTTCCTTTCCCAGCAGCCCAAAAGTTAAAATTGTTGTTAAAGTGTACAGAAATAAGTGATGAATCAACAATGTTGTTGTTGTTTTGTTGTAACATGCTAGCGCAGTTAACGTAGCTAGCGCGGTCGGGGAACTAGCTAACTGGCCGAGATTCTTCACCTTGATTTCACAATTGATAAATGAACATGGCAACCAAAAAAAGCCAAAAATGACGGGTGTGTCCAAACAGTGATGAATTAATCAATCAATCAATAAATCATTCAGCCACTTTCTTGTGGTGAGTGGTTGCCCGTTTTCATGAGACAGGGTCAACCCCTCAAAACAGACTGAGTTTGGGTTAAAAATGTGTGAAAGCGTACTGTAATTATTTATGGGGGGGTATTTGGATGAAAAGGAAGTCACAGACTTGCTAGCAAGGCACAGAGAACCGTTTTAAATTGTGGGTTGTGAGAAACTTGTGTCTATTTCTATTTGGCCCTCGCCCTGTCAACTCACCGTGTGGCGCCGGGTTTGACCCCCAGCATGTCCCAGGAGTCCTTGCTGTTTCTGATGCGCCTGATAGTGTCTGCTTGCTCTTTGGTGAAGCCTACGCTTACCTCTGACACGGGGCGCTTTCCGCCATTCTCACACATGTCAGTGATGGAGGAGAAGAATGCCTGGGCACAAACAAACACACCAGACTGAGTCGACATTACGGTTCAGAGCCAGGTGAGGCCCCAGTACGTTGTCCCACCTGGAACATCTCGTTGATACCCTCTCCACTTTGCGCCGACGTCTCAAAGTAATGAAACCCCCGAGACTCGGCCCACAGACGCCCTTCACCCTCGTCCACCACTCGCCGTTTCGTCAGGTCCACCTGTGAACACAATCAGGTCACTTCCTGCCTTGGGAGTTCACTGCCAATCAGCCTGACGGGCCAAGCGGGACCTTGTTGGCGCAGACCACGAACACGATGCTGTCCATGTTGGCCTGAGAGCCCATTTCCTGTTTCATTTCGCCCAGCCAGCTATCCAGGGCGTCAAAACTGTCCCGAAGACCGACGTCGTACACCAGCAGCACGCCCTGGCTGTCCTTGTAGAACTCATTCCGCACCTGCAGAAGTAAAGCTGGATTCATCCAAGTGCACCCCCTGCTGGTGTCTTCGCACAATATTAACTACAGTAAACAGAAACCTCGAAAACATGCAGGACTCTTGGATCTTGACACATTGCTATAAGCAATTATAAACAGGCAGTTTACTGTTTGTTTTCAGACTCACTTCGTAGAAGAAAGGATGGCCAGCCATATCGAAGATATTGACTTTGATTTCTCGGTCGCGAACCTGCACCCTGACAACGCATGTCTTCATTAGGGTCATATTGCAAGTACATGCAAATCTTAAACCGCACGCACCAACAAAATTGAACACACTTACTTGGTGACGCCATAGTCAATTCCAATAGTGGCCAAATATTTGGGAACAAACCTCTTCTCACAGTAACGTTTAATGATGCAACTCTGCAGGGAGAAATGAGAACGCCTTACATTTAAATCCATTTGGCATTAGAAATTAACATTGATGGACAAATGATACTTTAATTTGCTATCACATGCAAAGATGGTACTTAAATGTCATACAGGGCTGAAGAATTAATACAATTCAAATTTACATCAAATTGTAGTGGAATGCAAGTTTATTAAATCTTAAGGACCACAAATAGATTTTTTATTTCACAAAAACACAACACAATTACAACCGGAGGCTTTAATTAGTCTAGTGTAAAACTGGCACCGGAATTTCATTTTATAATGCATTTATTAAATTTTAGCCAATGCATATTCAGCAGCTTATTATTATGTAATGGTGAAAAACAGCCAGACACAAATACAAAATGAGAACACTTGCAAAGAGCTGCTGACATCCACAACTCATGTCCAAACGCTCACATGCAAAATAACCCTACACTCTACCGGATTCCAGTTGCTGACTTCACTCACTAGGCCACGCCCTTTATCGGTACACGTCCAAACACTCGAATATCACAGTACAAATTATACTTTACATAGTCCGCTAATTTATTTACTTTTTAAAAACTGTATTACACAATGTAGTGTTAACGTCTTTTGTTTAAAACACGTTAAGAAAAAATGGTGGCTGTTGAATGAAAGTTTAATTACATGAGTGATCATTTACGTTAAACTTACCTTCCCAACTTCAGCGTTGCCGAGGCTTATTACCTTCACGCGGAGAGGCTTCTTGTTGTCTCGTCTCTTCGGCACGCTCGTTTCCATTTTTTTAATCCTTGAAAACTTCAACTTTGGAAGGAAGCAATGAGAAGGACTAACGTGCGGCTAACGACAAACGTTAGCAGTAGCACCTAGCACGATCCATGAACGTGCGACTGAATCTATACGATACAATTACGTTGAATTATTTATGATATGTAATTATAATCAAGTAGGGAACGAGTGACATGATTTGGCGATCTGTCGCAAAAGGCAGCATAAACAGCTAGCGGACTTGCTAGCGCCATAGCCCAAATGCTGTTAGCCGCTGTGGAGATGTACTTCCGCTTGTCCGTTTCACAATAAAACGGCAATGATGCTCAACCGTGCCAAAATTAAATGCATAAATAAGTAATGAATTGATTCCTAAAGACATGTATTTCTCATTTTATATTATATGGAGAACTAAAGGGGCGGGGCTACGTTAAATAATTGATTAAATGCAGGGTTTTCAGGGCTCAAAAATGAGGCAGAGGTGGTATCATCTTGGCTAGGATGGGTGATAACCGATACCGATACTGTCTGATTTTAAGATATCGGAACTCGCGGCGGTGCCCTATACCATTATCGGCCACCCACCTGCAGACATTTTACGATGAGGGACTAGAAATGAGAAATTATATAAATACAAAGTTGCCATTAATTTTTGCCATTTAAAAAAAACTACAATCATTAAAAATTCATCCACAAGTGCATATTAAATTGTAAATATAGTTTAGCATTGTTGTAAAACACTATTATGTTTATTGCATTTACTGTGTTTATATGACTTTGGCGATGGCTGGAGCGTGCCACCTCTGCAACCAGGAAATGGGCGTGCGCAACAGTTGCTCCGTGATCTGTTGCTTCTTTGGTACGTTAACGTTTAAAAAAAGAAGGGGGAAAAAATAAAGCTGTTTCTTCTTTGGTTGTTGCTTCAGGTCTTTCCGGTGAACTGCTGTTGATATAGCGCCTCCATAATGGCGCAACACTGCAACTGCAGTTATAATGCGTTGCTGCCGCACTCAATGGAGTGCTGTGTTGAGCGATATCAGTGGCTCAGGCTGGAGGTGGCCGCCTCTGAATTTTGTACGCAGGAAAAACCCTGATTAAATGAGTCATTAATTAATAAAAAATTAAAATTAAAGGCTAACTCAACAGAATATCCGACTCTTGCTACACCGCTCACTAAGATTTGAAATTGGCGCTCATAGGGGGTGTTGCCTGGAGGACCGTTGGGTTGCGAATGGGGAGAGGTTTGGGCGTGGTCTGGCTGTGATTGTCAACAGCAACTCGCTAAGAAGCCGTTTAAGGAGGCGTGTACGAGAATGAACCGGTGGGTGGCGGGGGTAACAACGTCATGCGGAACAAGTGACGTAGTATGTATTGCCTCGTGTAATGAGAGGATAAACAGCCAAATTGAGTTTATCCCTGTGTGTTACCTGAAGATGGCACCAAACACATGTTTTTTTCCCCCAAATTCAAGCTTTCAACAAACATGCTCTAAAATGTCAAAGTAATGACCAGGACATGTAGACAGAATTTGTAGACATCTGTTTATACAGTTTATCAGCAAAATAATAATAATAATAATAATGATTTGGTGTTGAGTTATCTTTTAAGTCATTAACCTTTTAACACATACACACTGCTCATTTTCCAGAGGTAACCCCCTTAATGTAAATCCAAGCAACCACAAAATTAGAGAGAATTTCAAATTTAATTCACTGTGTGTGTTTCTTTAAAAAGCTAAAGTGCTAAAGTCAAACACAAACACACTCATGAAAGTGCTGCGGTCAAAAAGAAATACATGTATTTACATATTAATTTCACTGATTCATTTTGTATGCATATTGAAAGAAAGAAAAAAGATTCAACACTAGTACTGCCAATGTTTATATGTCATTATACAATTAATTAGATGTGTTATTAATTAATAATATAAAACAGTAGAGGCTGATTTATCAGACATGGAAAAGGGCAACAAGCATGATATCGTTCTAGCGGGCAGGAAACGGCTGCATCTTGACTGCGTCGTAGGTGTCTCTGTTCGCTCTGCTGAGACCCTGAAGTCACATTTCAAACGTGAGATTTCCGTGTGAATGTGGTGGAAGATGAAAATGATAATTATTTACTGAAATTAAGATTGCACTCACTTGGTAAACCTGATCGTTTTTTCGGGGTCGCTGGAAAGCAGCAAATTAATGTGAACAGAAGGAACATGTAAGTGTCTGAAACAATCCCTGTCATTCGTTCACAAACGAAATAATTTGATAATTATTGATTTATTTTTAAAAATCTAACACACATAAAGAAAAAAATGCTAAATCTCTATATAATCTGCAAAAAAACAAAAAATGCAAGTTCAAAACCACAATTGTATCTAATGTTTTGTCCTTCCTTGTTCTTATTTTGTGGCAGTTAGCAAAAAAATCTTAACGGTGCATTAGCGCCACCAACTGATATTGGCCTTCCATTGCAAGGAAACCAACGTGATTTAGGATTTAGTCGAGTTTGCTTCTGCCATACAACGGCGGGAGACTGAAGCATACTCATATCTCAGATTTTTGCTTGTATCTCAAAACAAAAACATATTTTGAAAAACGCTTTACAGTATGAGTACCTCAAGGCACAACTGAATGAAAAATCAAGCATTTTTGTCATTCTTTTGTGCTAGAAAAAAACTAATGATCACTTTTTAAAAATGTTGATTGTCAAATGGAAAAAACGAACGATAAATGGAATGTCATGAACAAATCCGAGACATTGAAGCAGACACTCACGTCTCTTTTTACAGGAAGTTCTTTGTACTCGTCTTCTGTTCTTTTGTTCAAGCCCTGAAATGGCGCACGTGCAGACACACGCACGCGTGCACACAGACACAGTTTTATTTAGTTTTCAAAGGACAAATTTAACTCAGATGTACTGGTACCGTGTATGTCGAATTATCATTTGTCCAGCGGTTCTGTAAAACAGATTAAAGGGAGAACATTGTAAAATATGGTACACATATATATATCTCACTGGTATGTTGAGTTCTTTAGTTTTAAGTTTCTGCATTATTTTACACTGAACATTTGACAGTTCTTGAGATCTTCATATTTAATTTCCATTTATGCTTTTTGCCATTTTTAAGAATATTCCTCAGTTGGTTTTCTCCAGGATACTTACATGTCCTCTTTCCAGGTCTCTCAGCGGCAAGTCCCCGTCACCTCTTTGGTCTCTAACACCCTGATCGAGCGAACGAGACAGCATCGAGATCGTCACTAATCAAAATGGCGGCAGGAGGTCAAGAAACGCTCCACTACTGCTTGTGGGTCTCACCGTGTAACCGCCGTCTGTCACCTCCTTCGTTTTGAAGAACTGCAGAAACGTTTAGAGATGACATGGTTGCAGTAGACCGTGTTGTATAATCAACAGACTGACCTTCTCCTTGATGAACATGGCAGTAATGACCAGGCCGTACAGACCCAGGAAGCCATCCAGGATGTAGCACAGCTTGGGGTCATACAGCGTCATCATGGCATCTACAGATGAAGTTGTGGTCAACAACAATGTCTGCCAATAAAAGCCTCCCTTCTCTAGTTCGAGCAAAGGTCTTCTTTTCAAAGAGGAAAGCATGTTCCTGAGCAGCCGAGGTGCTAAAAACCACAAAGTTGCTTCCTGGTTGGCCGCCTCAAGAAAATCATCTCATACTGTACTTATATGATTACTTTAGAAATTAATCCTTCCATTTTCCAAACCGTTTATCATCAAAATCAGTTTGGACTGTGTTCAAAATGCATAGCAACATTTATCAAATCTAACCAGGTTTCTCTTTTGTTAACACATAAAGAGAAACATCTCAAGCACTTCCTGTGTGCTTCAAGTAACATCCAAGCACCAAATAAAAAGCGATTTTGAGTTTGAGGATTTGATGAAGAGTTTTACCTGCGGGCCCGATCGTCAACACGAGAAGACCCGATGTCCACCAGAACGCAATCCCGAACTCCTTGGAGCCTCTCATACGTCTTAGCCTGTGAAGTGGGACAGGAAGTGGGGAGAAGCTACTGTGGCAGGTGACATCGCGCCCACGTCAACTCACACGCAGTCGTATGTTTATGAGTACTGACAGCATTTGAATGAAATGAGCTCCACCAAGCACTAAAATCCAACGGTGGTAGGCTTTGAGATTACCTCAGTGATACACATGATTACTCCAAGTTGAACACATTTCGTTATTTATTGAACCTTGTATGTATGTATTTTGTTACCTATAAGTATTTTCTAACCATATTTATTCATTTGAATTCCAACGACAGTGCATAGCATCACTTAAAGCTCTGCATTTTCTCCCTCTGTATCTGGATAGTGCCTGTGGTCACAAATATATTCTGATTAATATTACATTGGTGGAATAAAAATTAAAGACCCTTTTAAATAAATAAATAAAATTGGGATTACCGTAATTCAAATCCATCCATTGTCACCCATGTCAGAGCGCAGCCATTTTGTCCTTTACCGCCCCCTGCTGTCGACTGAAATTATATGTGTCCTCACTCCTCGCATTGCGAACGTCACGTGTCCAAACCCAGCAAACAGGTGGTTGCAAACACACAAATTGAAAGAGCTTTGAAATAAGTTATTTTACACGTTTAGCAGGGGTCTGCGCAGTATTAAATGCTATTTTAGATTCCATTTATTTTAGACTGAGACCATATGACACCACAGTTATGGTGTTCAAATAGCAACAGCTTAACTTTGTATTAATATTTATTTACAAACAGGGGAGAAAGAGACATTGTTATATTATACAAACTTTATTTATAAACAACATATTCATGTTCTTTCTAAAAATATAATAAAAAAATCAAACATTCTTGACTAGGGTTGGACTGGCCATCTGGCATCCAGGGAAGATGCCCGGTGGGCCGGCCTATGCAGTGCTTTTTCATGATTATTTTCCTACATTTTACCACAAGAGACTGGCCTACAATTTAGAAGGGCCAGTCCATTAATCCATTTCAAATATAGATAGCAAACTGAAACATTGTCAATAAACATCAAACATGTTAGGCAAGACTGGCTGGGCCGGGCCGGTGGGCCGAAGTCAAAATGCCAGGGCCGTTTTTTTAAAAGAAATTTAAGACAGCCCAACCCTGTACTCGACTAAAGACAGATTCTGTTAGCATTTATATTCAGATCAATTGTAACTTTAAATATTTGGTTACCCTAAGTCAGTGGTGTCCAAACTCGGTCCTCAAGGGCCAGAGTCCTGCAGCTTTTGGATGTTTCTCTTCTCCAATAAACCTGAAGCTCATCAGCGAGCATGGCATAAGCCTGATAACGATCCTGTTCATTGAAACAGGTTCGTTGGAGCAGGGAAACATCGTAAACCTGCAGGGCTCCGGCCCTCGAGGACCGAGTTTGGACACCACTGCTCTAAGTGAATTGTGGCAGGGAATCAAGTCATTTAAGAATACTGCATTCATGTGAAAGTGGCAGAAAAATCACAGGTAGCAAATTCTTCCACTAGAAGCGGAGGTGGCCAGAGGCCACCCCTGGTCACCACGTAGCTCCGCCCCTGTGGACCCATATCATTTTTCAAAACCATCTCATTTCAATTGTGCCCTGTCTTTTAATATTTATAACAAGTCAATCCAAACACTGACACTGCAACTGTATGTATGGCACTTGTAAATGATAGAAGATCAGTGACTTCACTGCAAGGCATTCACAATATGATTCACTGCAAAGAACACCCTCAACCCTCATGAACGTCACTTGTGCATATTAGTTGGGGAGGGCTTGGTAGTATTCATCCGGACTGACTGTCTTTATCCCGCCAAAATAATCCAGCACCCACACCTGCAACACAGAGGGTATGTTTTCGTTGTTTTATTACAGTTCTTGACGATTCCGAGCTTACGTCACAAGTCAAAATGGCGGTCTAATGCTGCATTCGAGGACAAGAGGAAGATGGGAAGTCGGACTTTCCCGACTTCAAACTTCGAGATCCGAGTTTTGAACAATACTATACCTCTTGACCTCGGGTTAGAGCCTTTTGCAGCATGACTTAAACCTACCTGTGTAATGTTGAACTTGGCAAAGAACCAGTTATGATCTGAGGGCCAGTCGATCATTTCGGGGTGTCGAGTGAAGAGGGCTTTCTTCGCAAACTCTGCCTCTGTCCCGTTCACCTGCAAAACAGCAGGGGCATGTGAATGGACTGACATAAAAATAAAAAAAACACCAATAGCGTGAGTGTAAGTGTAGTGTCTGTGGTGCCACACCTCCAGCATAGATCCTGATAGGATGATGTGAGCGCACAGAGGACTCTGAGGGTCGAAGCCCTGCTGCCGGCAGTAGTCAGTCTGAGCCAGAGACATGGACAAAGACGCCTGTTGGTTCACCTGCACGGACACAAGGTTTCAGTTCACTCCATCCAAGCATTATAATGGACACACAACAAAAATAAAAGTGCATCATTTAAATTTCAATTAAGGCTCATTCGATATGGATTTTTTTTTAGGCCAATTGCAAATTCAGAGAACCGAATTATGGGCCGATTAATTCAGAAAATGTATTTATATATTATTTATGTCTTATGTTATAATGTGACAATGTGTTTTTAAAAAAAGATTGATATATCGGTTGAGCCCTACATTAATTTATTTCACTGAAGAGCCAAAACAAGAGCCAATGTTGTATTAACTAGAACTCATCTCCCCAATCCATTCAAAAATTAACAAAAATGCAACCCACATCCAAAAACACAAGAAATTGCCTTGTGAAAAGTAATTTTCGATGTGTTTCATGACTGCACATATGTTGCACTTTTTAAATTTAACTACTGCAATAAATGTACTATGTCCTACAAGATCATAATGTATTGAGATGCATCTTTATTACTCTTATTTAACAGCTTAGTTCATATGACATATCGACTGACTTTTCACCACTCCTTAATTTGACGGCAGTAGAAAAAATAATCTGATCAGGCCATATTTTCACGTGACTGCATCTCCAACATGTGACTGTATGTCAAAACTGCTGAGGCACAGTTGAAAAGCTGCTGAGTCATGGTGACACTTGTACAGTTGCATAAAGTCGTCATGTTACATGTTGACTTAGTGAATACACAAATGAGCAAAAATTGATTACGTTAACATGAGTGTAAACCGTGACTAAGAAACTAGATGTTAAAAATGAGGGCTGTAATGCATTAATCTTAAATTATTGCATCATCAAGTGAGAGATATGCAACATATTACAAACAATTAAGAGTTATATCAAGTCATTAATTATTTACATCCCCCTAAATTGAATTACCGCATACATGAATTGTTCATGTACCAGCCGATCCGCAGACCTCACCCCAACGGATTTCTTCGTTTAGGTGTTGTCAAAGATAAAGTACATTTTTCTAGAAAAACAGCAAATACGCACTGTTGATGTAAATTCTCTAACAAAGTAAAATACCGAATCGCATCTGTCTCGCGCACAGGGCAGCTAAAGCCAAGTGCATTAGGAATTTTTGACACTTTATGTGTCACATTAATCGAAAATTACCTCCAGATCCTGCACGGAGATCTCCATGCGGGTCAAGTACATGAATGGCACGCCAGAGCTGGAGCCCGGTGGCCCGTCGCTCACGGAGAACACATTAGAGAAGGGCTGTCCCACCACCGGCTTGTGGCTGCTGATGGTGGCCAAGGAGGCCCAGTTGCACTGGTGGGTAACGAAGCGGGCGACCCTGGCAACCTGATCGTGGGGGGGCAGGCGGAACCGGGAGGAAGCCGCGGCGAGCCCGAGAAGAAACAGGCAGACACCCCGCAACAAAGCTCTCATGATCAGCTGTAAAATTCGGGGGAATAACGCGGCAGAAAGCGCAGGACAAGCATATAAACAACTGGCTAACTGGAAGATCCGGTCCAGATTTTCAAAGTCATACAAAGTCGCTATTACTTCCGTAAATAAAAATGACGGACATGTAACCAATGGGGAACTCGAAGATCCTGTCCATATTTTCGAAGTAAAAGTAATAATCTATCATACTCGTTTCAAAATAAGACCAGTGTCACTGTAGGCTATAAATTGTAGCCTAAAATGGGCATAGCGTAGTTTACAAAATTAATACTGAGCATTTGTATGACAGCTGAGGATTTGTATGATAGCTCCTGCTGCTGTAATTAAATAAATCTTGAACAAAACAAAAAAAAAAGTACCTACAGTTGAAATACTGGTGGGCTGAAGTTTTCTTTTAATCTTTTAGACTCCAATGCAAACATTGTACATGATAAGAGCTAGAAAAAAACAATTAAACTTAAGATCTAAAATGTATTGACAGATAAAAACGCTCTGAACTTTGTTGCCACTTTCAACCAGGCTAATTATCTTTAAACCATTGTATTTGCAGTCAGTGAATCCGTGTTTCACTTGTAAAACTGTATTGAACTCTCAAGTCACCTTCAAATTATCCTTCATCCTTTTCCATATGTCTTCAAAATAAAACTCCCTCTCTCTCTCTCTCTCTCTCTCTCTCTCTCTCTCTCTGTGTGTATATATATATATATATATATATATATATATATATATATATATATATATATATATATATATATATATATATATATATATATACACACGTGTGTGTAGGTGTGTGTGTGGACTGTAATTGTTATATATAAACGAGTGATATTTGAATATGTTTCTAGTATTTACCCTTTTTCAAACTATTTTGAAGGAGATATTTTTCTCGAACGTCAGATGTTTCCCCCCCGCGGTGTGATTATGTCATTATTCAGCACTAAATACTAGTTAGCAGCGTGATTAGTAGCATATCTACGTGATGCTGTATCAATAATTTATTTTAAAAATCGTTTTTTCTTGTATTCGCAGTAGCAACGTCGATATGGTGACGTCAGAACGCGGTCTGACCCGGAAGTGACGCAGGCGGGCCCGTCAGACTGTGTTGATGTTTTGTGCACGAGCTCTCGCCCGGGAAGACGGAGACGTATTTTTTGTTTTTTTCTCGTTTGTTTGTACGCTGTGTTCCGTCCAGACGTCGATGGGAATCGTCGTGGTGTCGACGGGGAACATTCGCTCGATGATTCGCGGCTAGCCAGCCAGCTCGACGCCGAACACAGACAATTTTTTGATCCAAAAAGGCGGACTGACTCGTCGCCCTCTACCCCTCCACCCCACCCCCTCCTCCTCCCGCTCCTGCTCCTCCTCCTCCCCACCATGACGATCCTACCCAAAAAGAAGCCCAGCTCCGGGGTCGGGGTCGCGGATCACGCTGATGACAGCGACCGGCGAAGCGTCGCGGACACTCACCAACATCCGCACCCTCACGCGGGGAGGACCGGAGCCCGGCCGCGGGCTTCTCCGCCGCCGTGGACGTACCAGCCCACACCGCCTTCCGCCAGAGACGAGCGGCGGAGCATCGAGGCGAGCTCCCGGCCGCAGCAGGCCTCTCCTCCGCCTGGCGGCTCGGTGGCCTCCGCAGGGCCGTGCGACGGCAGGGAAGGCGCTGGCGGCGGCGGCGGCTTGGGGGCGACCTCTCGCGGGGACTTGGTGGTGCAGGCCGGGGTTGTGGGCTGTGGCGGGAGTATTGGCGGCTGCTGCTCCGGGCCCGGACTCAGTAAGAGGCGACGGCAAGCGGGCACCTGCTCCGGCTCGGCGGCGCTGGCCGGAGGAGGGCAGGCCGGCGTGAGCGGTCCCGGTGGCTCCAGCCAGGAACCGGACGAGGGAGCCGGTGGCAACAACAGCGAGGACGAGTACGAGAACGCCGCCCGCCTGCAGGCCGTTGACCCGGCCACCGCCGAGCAGGTAAGCGCCACAGTTCCAATACCGTGTGGAGGTCCTGGGTCGCGTCTAAAATGGACGCTACGGTACGTGGGAATGAGTGAATGACAGAATGACGACGATTTTAGGTTCACGTCTATCTTGTCGTCGCCATGGCAACACGTGATTGGGCTTGAATTTAAATACGTTTCTGATAGCTAGTAACGTAGTGCACAAACCTCGTTGCTACATTGAAGTAGAATTTTCTAATCACTTTCGCCCACGACATTTGAAAACAGATATACTGTAGGCTATTTACTTTGTACACCAAATTTACTTTGTCAGATAATGAATGGATGGAAGCCTAAGAGCATAAATAAAATGTGCCAGGGTACTTAGGGTGGCTGAAAGTGATTGACTACAACTGACTTGAGGTGAAAACCATATGGTGCCCCCCCACCCCCACCTTCTTCGAAAGGGACAGAGTGGGACAAACATCCATCGTCAGGCTTGGCATTTCAGGCATTTTCCTCAGGTATATGTCAAATGCTTGGTTGGTGTTGTCATTATAGTAATTTAGCAAAACATAATGGTAGGCATGCTAGAAGACAACAGTGCGCTATTCATTTAATTGTCAAAAGAGTACATCTGTGCAAATTAATCAGCGCAATGGAAAACTCGTGTTAATTATATGCTATGCTCATGACGTAAGTTTCCACCACCTCTATTTTCGAACCAAAGGAGAAGGTGGAAATTGCATTCAGAAGACGTGTGACGTCATGGCGTAAAGCTACGGTAGCTTTTTCAACGTCAACGGATGCCAACGACCTAGGAAAGACGTAAATAGAGAGAGGTAAAGTCAATGGTTGAGATCTTGAATGACTGATTGATTGAAATCTTGGGGTCTTATGCAGAAAAAAAAGAGCCAGAGCAATGACCTGGAAGAATGTGAACCACGAAGCATTAATAACAAGGGCAACAGATTGGGCTAAGCAAGATATTCCCCATCCATGACATTATTTAATAGCACGGTCTATTGTTGTCTGCTACAAGAATGGTTTGTGGCGAATGTGTTACATCTCATGCCAGCCTAAGAACCACAGAGCTGAACTGATTGAGCAGTGCAAATGTGACAATCCAGACTGTTTTAGATGGAAATAGAAAGAAAAACTTCCTTTTAATTAAGTTAATACACTGCATCAACTCGCAAGTGTAGGCTACACTCCAATGCATTTGAATGAGAGACGTGAATATAGCTTTGTAAATGTACGATGAAGAATAAGCACTATATAAGTGCACTCCATTTACCATTTAACATTTTGATAAGTCGACTTGTCATTTGTTGGACTATGACGTGTTTTTTTCTTGGGAAAGCGCATGTTTCAAATCAATTGGCAAATGGAGAATTTGGGTGCGAGCCTGAGCTGTACTTAATGTAAATATGCTCTATTGGAAGTATACAGATTAAATGTGATGTAAGTATGCTACAGTAAAGGTTTGTAATGTACACCATTAAATGTAATTTAAATTAAGACAGCCCAAGCTAACTTAATTGCCATGTTACATTTAATATTTGTATAAATATCTTTTTTTATTATTGTGTACTGAGATATTTTTGTTGACCTGCGTTGGTTCCTGTGTAATTATTTACATGCAATTTGCGTGTCGTTGCAGATGTTTAGTGAATGTAAAAAAAAAAAAAAAAAGGTATTGCGCCACATTATTATAGGCATCTTTGGTCTTTGGCGCCATGCATTCTATTTTAATTGGATTGTTATTTACTGGAATTAGGACATTTTTACTGTGTTAGCGTAGCTTTGTGATAGACTACAGCACGTTCTGGACGCCAAAGGCATAGCGCTATAAATTACATTGCAAAAGCGATAATTTAGTCGTATGTTGCAAACTTTTGACCCAAGGTATGTGCGTTTTATCTGGCCTGTGCAACACCTCTACATGGGAAAAGCGTGCAAGAGCGCTAGCTGGCAACAGCCATGCACTTTGACAGCTCGTTTTTAGGATGTTAAATTGTTGGAACAGAGTTGGGGTGGATACAGAACTTGCTTGTAAACCGAGGACTTTTTATAGTGTTTTCACTCCTCGCTGCTGTAATGACAATCAATAATTCTGACTCTTCTCAGTACTCTTCTGATAATTCGGGAAGTCGGGAAGTTGAATCTCGGATTCAGGAGGAGCAGTGTGGTTTTCGTCCCGGCCGTGGAACAGTGGACCAGCTCTACACCCTCAGCAGGATCCTTGAGGGTGCGTGGGAGTTCGCCCAACCAGTCCACATGTGCTTTGTGGACTTGGAGAAGGCGTTTGACCGTGTCCCTCGGGGAGTCCTGTGGGGGGTGCTTCGGGAGTATGGGGTACCGGGCCCCCTGATACGGGCTATTCGGTCCCTGTACGACCGATGTCAGAGTTTGGTCCGCATTGCCGGCAGTAAGTCGAATTTGTTTCCTGTGAGGGTCGGACTCCGCCAAGGTTGCCCTTTGTCACCTATTCTGTTCGTAATTTTTATGGACAGAATTTCTAGGCGCAGCCGGAGTGTCGAGGGGGTCCGGTTTGGTGGCCTCAACATTGCATCTCTGCTTTTTGCAGATGATGTGGTGCTGTTGGCTTCTTCAAGCCGTGATCTCCAGCTCTCGCTGGAGCGGTTTGCAGCCGAGTGTGAAGCGGTTGGGATGAGGATCAGCACCTCCAAATCCGAGACCATGGTCCTCAGTCGGAAAAGGGTGGAGTGCTCTCTGCGGGTCGGGGATGAGGTCCTGCCCCAAGTGGAGGAGTTCAAGTATCTTGGGGTCTTGTTCACGAGTGAGGGTAGGTTAGAGCGGGAGATCGACAGACGGATCGGTGCAGCGTCTGCAGTGATGCGGACGCTGTATCGGTCCGTTGTGGTGAAGAAGGAGCTGAGCCGAAAGGCAAAGCTCTCGATTTACCGGTCGATCTACGTTCCTGCCCTCACCTATGGTCACGAGCTGTAGGTCGTGACCGAAAGAACAAGATCCCGGATACAAGCGGCCGAAATGAGTTTCCTCCGCAGGGTAGCCGGGCTCTCCCTTAGAGATAGGGTGAGAAGCTCGGTCATTCGGGAGGGACTCAGCGTCGAGCCGCTACTCCTCCACGTTGAGAGGAACCAGTTGAGGTGGCTGGGGCATCTGGTTTGGATGCCTCCTGGGCGCCTCCCTGGGGAGGTGTTCCGGGCATGTCCTACCGGCAGGAGGCCCCGGGGACGACCCAGGACACGCTGGAGAGACTACGTCTCACGGCTGGCTTGGGAACGCCTTGGGATCCCATCGGAGGAGCTGGCTGAAGTGGCTAGGGAGAGAGAAGTCTGGGCTTCCCTGCTAAGCTGCTGCCCCCGCGACCCGACCCCGGATAAGCGGAATTGAAGACGGAACGGAACGGAATTCTGACTCTGTATGTGTGTGTGTGTGTGTGCAGCAAGAACACTGGTTTGAAAAAGCTCTGCAGGACAAGAAAGGTTTCGTTATCAAGAAGATGAAGGAGGACGGAGCGTGTCTCTTCAGAGCCGTCGGTAAGTCAAATGCTTCCTCTTTTGGCCACCATGTTACTGTGGTGTTTGGATAACCAAAAAAGTGGAAGATTATAGTAATGTCTTCCAAGTTTTTGAGTTGACTTTTTTTTGGTTGATGTTTGTTTTGTTGTGTGAGCCAAAATTTAAGGTATATGAGTGACTTTCAAAAAATGCATTTGCTTGTGGGAAAAATGAAGCAAATCAGGTAATGTAATATCCTCGCATTTGGACAATCAGAGCCACAGTCACCGATTCACTTTCAGCGCTTTAATGAACAGGACAAATATTAATATTACATCACGTTTCTTCTACACCATTATTTTCTTTGCCATGAAGTGATGACTTAAAAATAAAAAACAGTGATGCCTTTCTTAATTGGTCAAAACACATCATCTTTGACAGAGCATTTGAAATAAATGATGTACGGAGTGATAGTTCAACTTGGTGCCAAGAAACTATTTTGAAGTGAATCGAGGAGTTCCATTTAGACAAAGTAGTGTTTTGTCACTGTTTGTGGCAGGGTTCGGCCCCTATTGTTGATGAACACTCTTTAGAAATGAGTTTGGAAACTTTTGAAAAGTGACTTAAAACGCTAAAACTGATGCACTTTACCATTAAGCGACACCCCAAAAAAATCTTGTTACACAGTCAACTGACTGCAGTTGATCAAATTGCAAATTTAGAAGCCAAATCATTTAAAAACATTAAGTTCAGAGTCACACATATTCGTATTAAGTTAATACTCGAACCCGTCGAACCAGCACCGATCGGCGAAGGTGAGCACCGCGGTGGGTGCGAGCGTGGGTCTCGCCGGTTAAGACTCGCCAGGTTAGTGATGTTAGTCAGTGCTATGAAGCATTTGCCACAAATCAGTGTGGTGAGTCGTGACACTGCTTCACCACTGCTTTCCGTACCACTGACTGAAGCAATTGTGTTGAAATGCTTCCGTGCTTCAAGGCATATGACACAATTTAGTGTGGCGACATCTGCTGGACAAAAAATATATTTCATTTTCAGTCAGCAAAAAGGGCAAAGCGTCATTTAAAAATAAGACACTGTTGTGTCAGTTTTAAATGAAAAAGTGAAATGATTGTGCAACAGGAAACTGGGGATTTGGGTGTTTCACGAAAAATGTAATTTCTGCAGCATTTGGTTTCAGTCCTATGACCTCTCCAACTTTGAAGAAGACCCTTTAGGATATCTGATTGATATTATAAGATCAGTGTATATAGTGCGTGAATGAATGCCGATAATATGTGCAATTGCGAATTAATATATTGTGTAGTAATCTAATTTCACCTCCACTGTAAACAAAATAAAGGGGGTAGGGGGTGATATTTACTTAGAAAAAACTACTAAACTAGTAAAGTTTTTTTTTGTATACTGTAAATTTTACAAGGGGAGTTTTGGGTACATTTTCCCAGTTTATTTATTTATTTCAAAAGTTACTAAACTGTTGAGCAGCGAACTCATGACCTTCAGCTTGGTAGACAGACACTCTTCATGTGAGCCATATTAGTTTTGTTGCTTGCCATTTATAGGCTAATGTATTTCTGGTGTAACTCGAGCAAAAACGAGAATTTTACCTGACAGCAACAACACAGCAGGAGTGGCATGGCTCAGCTCTTAACGTGGCTGTCACCCATCCTGAAGGTTGTGGGTTCATGCCTCGACCCTTGAGTATTTTTTTCATTGAAAAAACCCTGATAAGATCTACTCGGAAGACTTCTTGTAAAATTTACTTAATTCTGGAGTGAAAACACTCTCCTGGGTCCCCCCCCCCCCCCAAGTAAATATTACTCATTGTTTTTTAGTGTACCCTTCCTCGTTCTCAGTGACTTAATGCACGCAAAAGCTCTCCTCATCTCAATCTTGCCCCTAAGTAGCATTGTGAGTTTGACTCAATCAAATTGACTGACTCGACCCCTCCCTACCTGGAGTGACACGTCGACAGTCATGACCGGCACGCGAGTGACGTAACTTCGCTTCCGCGGTCACGCGATTCTCCATCGAAAGAAGCACGGCCCAGGGGCCCCAAGCAAGAAGGGATTGGGGGCCCTGGCAGATGGGGTATGGGTGGGGGGTTGGCACGGGGCACGATAGACAACCATTGGTCAGATGCATGTTGTTACATTTTAAAATTGCACAACTGCATCTTAAAGAATCAACATGAATTGTGCTTCATTCACATAACTTGTTGAAACAAAATAACAACAGTGATCCAATAGTAAAGTGCACATTGGGGCCTACATTTATTTAAGCTAACAACATTTGAAACCAAAAATAGAATACAGCACAGGGCAAATGTTTGGACACACCTTCTCCTTCAATACTATGCTATGCTTTTACTTTCATAACTATGTACATTGTAGATTCTCACTGGCATTATAGTAGGCAACAAAACTATGACAACGTGAAGTTATGTACTTAACAAAAAAGGTAAAAAAAAAAAATACAATAAATCCGTAAATAAATAGCCACCCTTTTTTCTGCTTACTTTTTTGCACATTCTTGACATTCTCTGGATGAGCTTCAAAAGGTAGTCATCTGGAAGGGTTTTCCAACAGTTTTTAAGGAGTTCCCAGATGTAAGGATCCCCACAGTATGCAAAAAAGTAACCAGAGCAAAGGATGGCTATTTTGAAGAACCTATAATATAAAACATGTTTTCAGTTATTTCACTTCTTATTTTTTTGTTAAACACTGTAGTGGACCAAACATGGACAAGGACACGGGTGCTTAAAAAAAAAATCAATTTAATCAAACCTGAGCAAAAAAAATTAACAAAAAAAATCCAACATCAACTAGTAGCTAAAGTTGTGGGCACAATTTAAAAGAGGGAGGTCAACTTAACATAACACAACTTAAACTGGACTAACCTTCAGACAAATAACTCAGGTGGCTTAAATAGGGGTGGACCAACCTAAATGAACACGAGGGAGGTATGACTACAAATCAAACAAAAAGACCAACTTAATTCTATAGGACAAATTAACAAAACATATATCAACACTAACGAGTGAAAATTAAAGTGCATTTAAACCAAATTAACAAAAATAAATACTCCAAACAAATCATTAAACAAATACATTCCCCCCTCGAGTCTTGAACAATGGCAGGTGTCAAATCTTCACTCCTTCCACCTTCCAGCCTGGTTGCTTCCCTCAAACAAGAACAAATGCAGTAAATATTCAGACAAATATTGACTAAAGTGTGCACGCCTTAGAAAATATGTCTCCAAACCAAACTGCTTACTTAATATTAACTGAAAACATTAAATAATTAAGCTAAAGCAAATTCAAACAATACTGACATTAGATGGTGGTGGTAAGGGTATCCACCACAGTACATAACTTGTTTTGATGCCTTCAGTGAGAATCTACAAAGTAACCAACCATGAGAATAAAGCAAATGCATTGAATAAGAAAGTGTGTCCAAACTTATGGTCTGCACTGTATATTTAATATTAAAGTTATTAAACTGCGCAAAAGTCAAAACTTGGTTGATTCAACATCGATTTAACATATGTTCGAGACATTTTTAAAAGTGGTGCTTCCTTGATTTGGCTTGTGCAAAAAACAGTTATTAGGCTTTATGTTCACGATTCAGTGGTCTCACTCTGTACTCGATTGGAATTGAAGCCAGCCCTGAAAGCCTAACACAGACAGTCATAAACAATTCTTACTTACAGTCACCACTGTCTTTTCTTTTCTCTTCTCCCTCTTTTTTTCCTTCATTTTTCACTCCCAGATGGATAGTTTCTCTTCATCCTGTCAGTCTTGTCGGAGAATCTCCTGTCATTCTATTTGTTCACACGCAAGCTGCATGTGTCTCTAATCAGCAACAAGTGGGGGATGGGGCGAGTTTGGCTCGCGGGGCCCCTATAGGGAATTTGAGATGGTCAATTGTCATTGCACTTTGGCACTCCTAATGTGAAAGAATAAGATATGCGGTTTGTGTGAAATCTGTTGACCCTCTGACTAGGGGGCCCCAAGCAATTGCCTGGTTTGCCTAATGGCAAGCTACGCCTCTGGGCATCGGAACAACGCATCGAGACACATATTGCCGCGAGCGCTCGACATTTGCCGAGCGTCTGCTTCGAGCGTAGCATCACTAGTATTAACAAGCACATCCTCACTCAATGCAGATGAAATCAAGCTCGCCTTGCAAAATTTTCCAACTTTAATTTTCAAAACTTGCATTTCTCTGGTGGCTTGTTTGCTAACTTGAAGTGATGCGTTTAAATAGTTCCACACTTGCAGTTAAAACCAAACAGATATAGAGACAAATATGTTAGATATAACTAAAACAAACTTTTAATTTGTTGTTTTCTTACAAATACAAACTTAGAATGATAAACTAATATATTAAATATATCATCACGCCATGGCAAGGTCATTTAGCAACCAGCCAGCAACATATCTGGAAAAGGAGTTGGCAACTCTAAATATGTGTGTGTGCGTGTGTGTCAGCTGACCAGGTATATGGCGATCAGGACATGCACGAGGTGGTGAGGAAACACTGCATGGATTATCTGGTGAGTGGCACTTTTGAGTCATTCCTACAGGAGGTTAAAGAAAAATGTGTTCAAATGCATTTATTGAAATAGTATCTAGTAGAAATATGCGAGTTGTATGGATTTTTTTTTTAATCCGACCTTTTCCTCACAGATGAAGAACGCAGATTATTTTTCCAACTACGTGACTGAGGACTTCACCACGTACATCAACAGGAAGAGGAAAAACAATTGCCATGGCAACCACATTGAGATGCAGGCCATGGCGGAGATGTACAACAGGCCAGTGGAGGTGTACCAGTACGGCACAGGTGTCTTCTGTTTGTTCTCATCTCGCTATTAAATTGTTAATTTTAGGGCTGCAATGATTATTCGAGTAACTGAAGCAAAATCTCTGCCTTAAACCTTCACAAAGATAATTATCCACATGGACTGATGTTGCTGCAGTGACACATACCACTCCGTGTAGAAATAAGTTAGCATGAAGATAAAATGCTATATGTACAACAAAAGCACGTCTACGATCACCAACACAAGGAAATGGCTCACACCCACGTCACTGACCAGGCCTGCCTTTTAAAGCAATGCACACTCAAAGATACAGATACTGCAGTAGAACGTGAGGCTGGTGACCAAGTGGAAAAAATAATACTGACACGTCACATACATGTTCATGTGTTATTAATGCTAAATCAATTTTTATCCAATGATTATGTGGTTTAATCTGTAGAATTGTCGAGTCTAATATTCGATATCTGCAGCCCTACTTGGTTTTGTTACGCCCATTGTAACTATCAGTCGTCTGCCTTCACGTTAAGCCCCGCCTCTTCCTGCTACAGAGCCAATCAACACCTTCCATGGCATCCACCAGAATAACGACGAGCCCATCCGAGTTAGCTACCACCGTAACATCCACTACAACTCGGTGGTCAACCCCAACAAGGCCACCATCGGTGTGGGCCTCGGCCTGCCCGCCTTCAAGCCAGGGGTACGAACCTGCATCCTTGCACACACATACAGCGTAGTGTATAGGTGCACTTAAACAAATATGCCACAACTCAAATAGACAAATTACTTCACAATTTACCACAGCTAATGACTGGGATGCATGTGAATTTTAAAATAGACAGGCCAGCACATTCAGAGATTAGTTTAAAAAAAAAAAAGTCAAATTATTTTAATAATGAAATAAATACTTAATTTTTACATTTATTTAATTATTACTATTAAGCAATTATATAATAAAAAAATATGACAAATGCATGTCAAATTGTTTCTATCACTACATACTATTTACAAAATGTGCATTTGTTGCAACTGTCTTTTCCCTTAAAATTAATTGCCTAACCCTCCTTTTATGTTGTATAGATCAAAATTACCCATGTTGAAGTTCAAACGGGGAAAAAAAACAATGTTCAAAATAAGTTTTAATTGGCATGATGTATTAAATATACTGCTCAAAAAAAGTAAAGGAACAAAGTGCTCCCTTAATTGTTTTGAGCAGTGTCTAAATAATTTAGGGAACACTTTTTTTGAGCAGTGTATATTGACTCAGCGGCAATAGGTTGCCGAAATGTCTTAGTTTTATTTATTAAAAATATAATACAACTCATTGATTCTATTTATGGTATTCTCCAATATTCACTGTAACAATAATGAAAAAATAATGGTTAAACATGCAATAGATCACATTGATCCTAGAAGTGTTTGCTGTACCTAATGAAAACAGGTTAAGGTTAAAAATTAAATAACAAATTTTTTGGGGGAAAATAAAGAATTTTAATTATTGTTTATCCACAAACCCTTGCCCTGGTCCATCTTCCATATGACTTTTTTGGGGGGGGGGGGGGTATTTGTAATAATTGATTAATCCATCTTGTCACCTTTAATTAACTGCAATGTTTTAAGTAACATTATTCACATATTATACAGTGATAATTTAATTTAGGTGGTAGTGCTTATTATGCTAATTAACCCTACTATTAGGCCACATTGGGAGCTGAAGTGCAGATCAACACATTTAGGAAAGTAGTCAGAAAACAAAAAATTGACTTGTTTGTATAATTTGACACTTAATGGATAGGCAGGCACTCCTGACATACAACAATGTAGATACAACACATTAAAAAGTAATTTTACATATTATGACCCTTTTATACCACGTCCTTCAAATCAGTACGCGGACCAATCTCTGATGAAGTCAGCCATCAAGACGTCCGAGGAGTCGTGGATTGAGCAGCAAATGTTGGAAGACAAGAAGCGAGCGAGCGACTGGGAGGCCACGTGCGAGGCCATCGAGGAGCAAGTGGCCAGGGAGTCGTACCTGCAGTGGCTTCGGGACCAGGAGAAGCAGGCCCGACAGGTCAGCGCCTTGTCTGCTACTTTTGACTTAAAGGTTTTAGATGCAGAATGAGAACAAGGGTAAAACAAAAGACAATTGCTGTGGTAACTTGATTAACGGGTCATCATTTGTTTTGTTTTTTTGTTTTTGCTTTGTTTTGTTTTTGCTTTTTTGTTAAAAGGTAAGGTAAACAGCACTTAAGTGAAGTAAAACAAATGATACAATTAAGATAATATAATGCCCTTACATATGGGCAAGATGATTTTTGTGCTTAATTCATATTCTGCAAATCCAATATTAATCAAAATACCATATTTAGACTAGTGGACACACATAGAACATATTATTGGAAGAAAAAAAATCCTTTACTTGACTTATGTTTTGCACCAACACATTTAAAATGTTGATAACTCATAAAAGTAAGCAACTTTGCCTACTGCAAGACAAAATAATATGCATGAGATATTCATAAATAGTCTAACTTAGTGCCATGTCTGCCACTTTCTTCATTCAAATCTCTTTGGGCGTGTATTAAAGTAATTCCTACCTATTACTTGCAATCTCCGTCCTTCCAGCCCAGGAAAGCCAGCGCCACCTGCAGCTCAGCCACGGCAGCGGCCTCTAGTGGCCTGGAGGAGTGGGCTGCTCGGTCGCCGAGGCAACGAGAGACTGACCCCTCTCACTCGGACCTCACCAGCGCCCCTTCGACCGCCATCAAGCCGCCTTCTCCCGCCGGCGCCGCCCTCATCCTTAACAAACCGCCCTCACCTTGTGCGCCAGGTAACGCCCACCGGTGACTCGGGTAGCAAAGGGGTGGAAAATTGACAGTACATTTCTGGATAGTGTGGGGTAAATTCAAGTCAGATGACAGATTCTGGAGAAATTTTGTTTTGGTTTCTTGTGCCGGAAAAAAACGGCCTTTTTGGTGAACACTTTTATGTGATACTGCATGATCAAAAAATATCAGTTAAAAATATTCACTATTAAGCTCGTATGAGCCGAAATTCGGAGGACTTCTCCTAATAATTTTGCAACCTGCCTGGGCTACTTTGTGCGTGCGTGTTTTTAACGTGTTAAAATGTGTTTGTATGGTTGCAGGTCCCAGTAATCCGAGTCGTCATCATTTAGAGTACAGAGCCATTATGCAGGAGATGTCACCTACAGCATTTGGTGAGAAAGATTAAGTGTGTCCACTATGTAGGGCTGGGTGATGTTTTTCACAAAATCCATGGTTCGGTTCTCGGTTTTGTGGTCACGGTTTTCGGTTTGGTATGCTTTGACTCTTAAAAAAAAATCAATTATGTTTTGTAGTTATAAGTGAAAGTGTATATTTACAGCACTATTTTTAACTCCTATTATTATTATTGTATTATTTAAAATCTTATTTTGTTCTATCTATGCCAGTAGTATATAGTGGCTGGCATAAACAATAACTGCTCTTGAGTTGGATGGCAAAAGGTACACGAAACCAGTGAATCCATCTATCATAATTCCCTGCAAATACAGCGGTCCCTCACTTTTCGTGGGTTACGTTCCACGCTCACCCACGATAAGTGAATTTCCGCAAAGTAGAGGACTTTTGTTTTCGGTTTTTTTTGGGGGTGGGGTTACGCTTTTACTGAGCCATAACAAAGCCACCACACAGTTCCCACCCTTCTAAACAATTGATAACTTTGTAAATATAATAAAACAATAGCAGCATAAATGAAGAATACATTAAATCCGGGAGTGGTGGATGGCAGTGCGTGTGAGCAGGGGCGCGGGCGGTGGTAATAATCTCTGAGAAACCTGCGAAATAGTACAACCCAAAATAAACCCCGTAATGTATGAATTTTTGACCCAAAATACGAATCTGCGATATAGTGAATCCGCAATAAGTGAACAACAAAGTAGCGAGGGAACACTGTATATCAGCTTTGTGTTCAACTATACAAATTTAGATTTCACACTAAGGCTACGTTCACACTGCAGGCAAATGCGACCCAGATCGGGTATTTTTGCCCAAATGCGACATGTATCTGACTTTTTTATGTCAGTCTGAACGGATTAAGACCTGCAGTGTGAACGTAGCCTAAGTACATCAGTGACTAAACTAGGTCAAGATCTATATAAATATAACAGTTAGTTGGTCTATATATGCCTTGCCGTTTTGAACAATCGGCGGCTAGCTGCATGCTAGCATCAAATATACCTGGATTAAGCCAAGTTCCGGTGAGAAACAAAAAGCCTAACTCATGAACATAATGATTTCCAGCCAGTTGTAATTCCAACGTCTGCGTTATGTACCATCATACCATGTGACATTATTGTAGGTTCATAGCTGTGCTTTTATGATCTTAAACCAGTTCACAAGGAATAAGACAAATATTCTTTATACTCACAGAAATTTTGGAAGTGTTCAAACTAAAATGTAAGGAAACAAATATTTCATCTTGTTTTCCCTGAGGGAGCAGAGCCGCTCACTAGGCCAGGATGCTCTGGCACACCCCTGGCCATGGGGCCTGCTATATGCTTTCACACCTCTCCCCCTCATTCATCTGACGCTTCGGAGGGCCCTTCTGGAGGGTCACACATTGTTGCTGGTGGCCCCTCTTTGGCCAGCCCAGACTTGGTTTCCTCTCCTCCGCAGTCTCTGCTCCTTCGAACCGTGGCTCCTGCCCAGTCGGTTGGATCTACTGTCCCAACAGCAGGGTCGGATTTGGCATCCCGATCCTCGTCGGCGCCATCTGTGTGTCTGGCCGCTGAGGGCCGAGACCCATTGCTGACTTCGGTTAAGCATACGATCCTTAATGCCAGGGTTCCGTCCACTCGTTCGCTGTATGCTAACAGGTGGAAGTTGTTTGCGGAGTGGTGTGCAAGCTGTTGGAGGGATCCTGTGACGTGCCCTATTCCCACTGTTTTAGAATTCCGTCTGTGGGTTGCCCTAGCCTATTGGCCTTCGTTCTAGGAACCCGCCTCAAGTCCCCACCTGGGACCTTCGTCTGGTGCGCGACGCACTGTGCATGTCCCCTTTCGAGCCGTTGACCGAAGGGGAACTTCGCTGGCTGTCTCGTAAGACGGCATATCTACTCGCTAAGCGGGTGGGGGAGCTCCACGCCCTATCTGTTAGCCCCGAGTGTCATCGTTGGCATGCCGACGGGGCAGGGGTCACATTGTGACTAAATGCTGCTTTTGGCTCCAAAGTTTTGTCTGGCTCTCAAGCCAACCACCCTATTCGTCTCGCCTGTTTGACTCCACAGTCAACGGATGGGGTTGACACTCCAAGTCGTTGTTGTCTTACGACGGCCCGAATTAAGGAGCTGCTGTTTCCAAGCAACGTCTCTTCCATTGGATCAGGGATGTGATTCGACAGTTGTACCGGATCATGGGCCGTTCTGAAAGGAGTGTCCTTGGAGGACGTCTGTGCGGCTGCTTATTGGTCGCCGCCTTGCACGTTCTCCAGATTCTACAGTTTGGATGTCACCTCTCCTCATCCACTGGATGTGGTTCACGGTCCTGCGGAGGCCCCTCTGTGAGGTACATTTTCCAGGGTCTTCGTGACATCGCTGGTATTCGGCGTTCCGTGCTGTTTCAGCACCGCCACCTGCGGTCGGGAGGTGCGAAATAGAACAACAGTTACGTATGTAACTACGGTTCTATGAGTCCCGAACGACCGGCAGCATTGCTTGTCACTCAGAGCCCTCGTGTTTGCGCGACAAGGTTCCGGTTGCGATCCTCTTTTATACATGAGGATCACGTCAGCTGGACCCCTGGAAATATCCTTTTATGAATTCTTTCTCGAGTGACGCATGCGCGTTGTGGATTTGACATGTTGAATCGGCATCGGGGCATTTGATTACTGTGATTGGCTGTTAGCTAGTGAATCAGCACACAGGGCAAGAAGAGAAGGTGATGTACTGATGGAAAGCCTTGACCTTTTTTTCCCCGCTCATTTTTCATGGAGTTTACTTTTTTTTGTCAACGCCAGAACGTGTGCCACCAAAAGAGAGCATGCGTCATTGATTTTTGTTTTTGCAACAACTGAAAAAGAAACTACTGTTGTATCGCGCAACATACGGCCAAGAGTATCAGCAGCACTTGATGGCAGAAATATTGTGCGAGCTGCGAAGAAACACAAAGACAATAAGTGAAGGTAATACAATCCGCTTTGAAATAAGAAATATTCAGTACATGCCATACCACGAGATGCAAAAGGAATTTCAGATTTACAAAGAAGCACAGAGATGAGCCACAAATTGGAAGAAGCTTTTATAGACCGATGAGACTAAGATTCATCTCTACCAAAGTGATTGAAAGGCCCAACAAAGTATGGAAAAGAAAGCACCAGCTAAAAAGACCCAAGTTCATCATCAAGGTGTGAGGCAGGGTGGAGGTAATATCATGGCTTGGGCTTGCATGGCTGCTTCTGGAACGAGCTCACAAGTCTTTATTGAGGATGTAACTCATGATGGTAGCAGCAAAATGAATTGTCCAGTCTAAAAAACAAGTTTGTCTGGCAATTTACTGAAAAATGCAACCAAACTAGTTAGGAGAAGCTTTGTCATGCAGCAAGACAATGACCCAAAACACTGACAACAAAACTAAGGATTTGATCAACTAGGGGAAAAAGTGGAAAATGTTAGGCTGACCAAGTCAATCACCGGACCGTAACGCAATAGACCCTGCATTGAGCCTCATGAAGAGGAGACTGAAGGGAGAACCCTTAAGAAACAAACACAAACTGAAAGAGGCTGCAGTAAAGACCTGGGAAATAATTTCAAATAAAGACTGCAACAGTCTGGTGAAATCGACGGGTTGCAGGCTTGATGCATTTCTTGCAAGTAAGAGTAATGCCACCAAAGTATTAAATGTATTCACGTTCAGTTAATTGAATAATGTCTGTTCCAATACTTTTGCTCATTTGAAAAGTGGGTGGCTTAAAACAAGGTTCTCTGTCCTGGGTTGTTTTAACACATGTAAATACCACAAAATAAAAGATGGTATTATGAACTTATTGTGTGTATTCATCTTTTGATGTAAAACCCAAATTGTTGTCAGTACAACAAAAACAAATGAATTGACCTTGCCGTTCCAATACTTTTGATGGGAACTATCTTGCCGTAAACACCCTCCCCCTCCACTCTCCCCCCAGGTCTAAGCGACTGGGAGGACGACGAGATCCTGGCATCCGTCCTGGCCGTGTCCCAGCAGGAATATTTGGACAGCATGAAACATCAGAGCGGCGCCATGCAGCATCGAGAGCGAGAAGCGTCCCCCGACAGCAGCTGATGGACGCACATACATGACCTACGAACCCCTCCCCCTCGTAAACCACTGAAGACAAAGCCAGAAGAAAGAAATGCATTTATTTTTTTCTCTCAAACTGTCATCCATCCTTCCCTCCCTCTTGTCCTTTCCTCCAAGCGGGAACTTGAGCAGATTCTGGCTCAGCGAGCCAGTCGGGAACCTGCTTACCACACAATATGTCACGTGAGAGAGCTAATCCATGGGAACAAAACACGCGTTTCTTCTGCTAGCATGTTCCGCATTATCACATATGATCACTGACCCGCTATGACCACAAGCCAACTCTTGGCCACCGGAAATAATGTCCTCAGATGACCTCACTTTGATTTTGTTTTAATTTATTCTGGTTTGCACAAGTTACACTGCTCTCAAAAAGAATACAGGACTTACGGGTGAAATTTCAGGAAGAACCTAAAATGGGATATAAATTTCCCAGGTGAAACGACATTTGACCTGTTAACTTTTGAATGCACTTGTCCTGTGAGATTCATCCTGAAATTTTGCCCAATATCCCAAATTTTATTGTGAGTTGTGTGTGTATATATCGAGAGGAGTTCACGGCGACCGCCTCTCAGCCATTGCTTCATTCTGATTGGTTGTCGACCCAACTATAGATTAATTTTGTCCAACAGTAGCCAAAACACAAAAGCTTGCAAGGTCATGATGTCATCATTTTAAAGGATAGTTTCTAATTAGCTGCCATGCTAATCTACTGTTTGTGAAAACGAGATTTCCTAGTGCCGTGTTATCTGATAGCAGTTAGCTGGGACAAAGGGAAATTTAAACCAGGTTGAATTGTTTTCAACGTTCAAGATATTTGTTAGGTTCTACTTCAGTGAGCGAGCATAAATCACCTAACTGCAACATAATAATGTCACTTAATGCGGCTCAATTGTAGCGGTTCTTTTTGACAAGTTAGCATTAGCATCCTTTCAGTTGAATTTCTGATGACTGGAAAATTAAGTTTCCCTTCTGGTGGAAAGATTGTTATTGAACATGTAGCACAATAAAGTGTGAGGAAGGCTAATCTGACAAAAAGACAGTGACGCCTCATGCTACACTTAACGCCTGAAGTCTACCCTTCCTGTTGGTGACCAGCTTGTTCGAGTTCCATTGATAGCTTGGAAATCTATTTTCTAAAACGTGTGTCTTCCTCTTCTTACCTCCATCATCATCATCCTCCTTAGCTGCATGTTTGATCATGACCAATATTGCCATGGAGACAAAGCGACAAATGAGAGGCAAAAACAGAATTGTCAACACTTATCCTCTTTATGGTTGATTATTGTTATTATTAATAATATAAGTTTGTTTTTATTTTATTGCTTGGGATGAAAATACCTTTTTTTTCTTGGAATAAAAAGGAAAAATGTTTCAGACAGAATGAGCTGCGGATTTTTGAGTGCATTGCAGATTTTTTTTATTTTATTTTTTGCTTTAAATACAGATTATTCACTGCAGTATGGTACATTTTGTGCTGATTATTTTTCCACATGGACTATTACTGCAGACTTGCGTGAGCCAGGAGGAAAGTATGACTGACAACTTGAAAAGTATAATTTCACACTTAAAGCTAAAGTGTGATGTACCTTTTGGAAAGTATACAACAAATTGTAATCGACAGCAGGTGGTTTGGATAGACGGAAAATCACTTTATTGAACACGCATAATATTGTGAGTATGGCAACTCAAAAGTCAAGTGGAGAAAGATAATACCTGTAGTTCACATGCATATAATTTATTCAGAGCAACCAACTTATAGTGCAGATTGATTTGCATTACTTATATATGTATATATAAATGTATATATATATATATATGTGTGTGTGTGTATATATGTATTTCGCCAAACTATGGGCTTGAGGCAAATTGGCAGAACGAGTGACATTAAAGCAAATATTTAAACAAAGTGTAAACTATCCACTTGACTTGGGTATTGTAAACAAATTGCATACAGTACAGTTTTCAAACAATACAGTCACACAATGATGCTAAGGGTAACAAGTAACAACAACAAAGCCGGGAGTGCTGAAAGTATTTGCGTAACTGCACACCTTAAAGCTTGCAAGCATTGTTTAAACTGCTTTCAGCCTTAAGTGACAAAACTACAGGTGCATTTTGTGCCATTTTTAACTGTCCTAATGGACTTTATAGGCAGCAAAAAAACGCCATTGCAAAGCTCGAGAAGACGGAAGTGTACGTTTGTAAACCTTTTAGTTTTAGTTAGTGGAACTCAAGTTTTGTTTTGTTTTTAAATGGCTCATTTTATTTTGGTTTTTCCTTCCTTTTTTGGCTCATGGAAATTCTGATTGGCTGGTAATTTTAGGCCACTAAGTTGGTATAATTTTTGTTTTAATTTTTTTTGTGTGAAAGTAGCCTCCAAAAAAATATTTCACATAGGATATCGATCAGTTGCTGCTAGGGTATTGTATTCAACACACACACGTCAGAAATTCATTGATTGGTGATTGTGTAGGGACCATAAATGTTTATGGCGGCCACATTCAACCATAGAAATTATGTCTTACAATAATTTCCTAAAGACACTATTTATCAGTTAAGAACTAAATATTTAAAATTACATATATACATGAGTGGCTTCATCCGAACTTTTTCCAGTTAAGAGAATTTTCTCTGCAAGATGTTTCTTTTGGTGTTGTTTTGAACGTTACAAACGACTCCATGACTAATAAGCTTATCCTAGGGGGAAAAAATCTCCACAAACATAACATTTTAAGTCCCAACGAGTTTGTTTCTTTTTCAAAGACCCTTACACTTATAAAAAAATATATAAATGCTTTTAATCTTATTTGCATAATTGACAAATACATCTTATGTGAAAAGCCCTAGCTAGTGTATTTTTATTTTATTCTATATCTATATTGTATACTGGTTCCTGTTTGAATTTTGTAATTTACTATAATAAAAGCCATAATTGCTGTGTTTGACACAGATGTTCAATATAAAAATAAAAAAAATCTATTTCCGAACGCGCCCCTTATATCAGGTGAACATGTCAGCAGCCAATAAGACTCCTTCCAACTCAACAGCCAATAGAAATCCTCTATGAGACGATCAAGTATGTGTTTGTTAGTAGGATGAGGATCTGCGAAGAGGTCTCACTCTTGTCAAGAACTTGTCCACTTTGTTGATTTGCATAGGTTCATCCAAAGAGTTTATCTAGCGAGAGTGACACGTTACGCCAAGGTGTTTCGCACTCTCCAACACAGCGGAGAGTTGCCTGTTACCCGAACGTCGTAGTTCCTCGGCGGGTTGCCTCCCTCCGACAGACCCGGTGACCTCCCCGGTGCTGCTGCAGCGCCCTGCCCCGGCTGACGCTGTCTCTTGGACCCAACTCTCGTCTGTCAGCCACGTTCGGACGCCTGGTCGGGCCTCCGTTTGTCCGGACGCCGCTAGTCGCTGCTAGCGGGGTGTTAGCCGGGCAGGCGTTAGCATGGCTGATGGAAAACGCAACCTGGTGGCCGAACACAGGACGAGGCAGGGACACTCTGAAAGTAAGAGAAGGTTGTGGGGGGTGGGGGGAGGCTTTTGGTGTTCCTTTAGGAGTCATATTAGTTGTAGGTAATTTTTGGGGATTTCTAGTGACTGAGTGGTTTTAGTTTGCAGTTCCAGTTGTTGGTGCAACATTTGTATAAATCCCTCAAACGTGACGTCATTGTGGTGCGAAAGTTAGTGAGCAGGAGAGAAAAAGGAAGTGACGTGATCAGGTGCTGACGTGGAGCAGGTACTGCTAGTTGTGTTCCTATGCGGGCGTGCCACGGAAGTGAAAGCAAGTTGGTGTCGTTGCTTTCCCAGTGCAAACATGCGCTGAGTCAATATTACTCTAAGGAGCCTTTTGTGATGCACTCACATCACATTTAAACTTTTTTTTTTTTTTTTTTAAACAAGGCCCCATTCATTCTAGCTCACACTACGCCACGTTTGACGACTCTTTCTGCTAGCACTAGACCGCCATTTTGACTTGTGACGTAATATGGGAATTGGCGATATGAAAAGGATGTAACAATAATTGTTAAGGAAGAAGTTAGAAAGTCACTGAAAAGCTTGAAAAATGGAAAGGCAATTGCTCCTGATCAGGGGCGGACTGGCCATCGAGAATTTCGGTAGTTTCCCGAACAGGTCGGTGCCGCCCCCTTTGTCGATAAATGTTAAGTGTGCTGGCCGTGTACAGCCGTTCCTGGCTGTGAATAACAGTGCCACCTGAATTTTAAATGGTTAAAGAGGTGGCAAGTCACAATAATTTATTACCAAAAGTAGCAACACTAATTTAACACACAACTAGAAACAACAACCCTATTACGCCCTATCTTTACAAAATTACACATATCCGGTATTTAAAAAAAAAAATAGTCACAAATAGGTGTGCACCTATTGATCGGCCACGATTTCCTTAGTTTTAGGGGATCGGCGGATCCCTTAAATATAAACCGATCTTTTCCACCGATCTCATCTCCCTCCTCAGAGGTCTGAACAAGTCAGCCACTGTCCTCTTCTGCTGTGATGACTAATAAGCTTTTCATTTTTATTTCAGAATACTACTTAATTTGCAGTTGAAACAGCCCGTTTGTATTATTTCACAGATATTGTTCAATGTTTTCAAAATAAATGAGATTGGAACTCTGAAGGTGTATGCTGCTTGTTATGAAAAAAATCGAGATCGGAAAAATCGGGATTGGCAGGTCAGATTTTTTAAAAGATCGGTGATCAGCCAGAAAATTGTGATCGGTGCACCCCTAGTCACAAATGTTCATTTTAACTGCAGCAAAGCTTTGCCGCTTCTTAATGGTCTGCTTACAAAGTTTGAGTGGGGTGGATTGGTATTATTGGCAATACTGAACTCAAGGTATCTGTAGCGATTCAATCGAATTCAAGTGCATGCAAACATAATGTTATGACTGGCCATAGTCTTTCAGCACAATAATTGTTTTGTTTTTTTGTGACGTTTTTTTCATGTGTTTGTCGCCGTTAGTCGATCGTGAAGTTTAATGCTTCCTCTTGAGATGCAGCATGGCATTTTCAAAGGGATCCTTCCAACATACTGAGCGTCAAAAGACGCAAAGTAGTGCCCCAGACTTTATGTGACTGGGTTTCAACTTTCAACAAGTAAAAAAAAAACAGGAAGTACCGTATTAATTGCCTAAATGTTGTTGACTCTACAAAGTTTGACAATTCGGCCTTGCGTGAACTGTGAAGTTTCTCAATGCTTGTTATCAACTGACGTTTGATCCCTTTTTGCCCATTTTAACTATTTGTGTTCTCTCATACCTGTTTTTTTTTTTTATGGTCACATTAGAATAAAGTGTAATTAGACATCCACTACATTAAGTGGCAGTGACGCTCCCATTGTCTGTGCGCACAGTCGGGCAGCATAACAGTAAGGGATAGCGCATTTAGCGGCAGCTGCATCTGTTGTGGCATCAGTTACGTCACTTCCGCTTATGGTGCGGCATCAGCCACCGCCTTTGCCTTTTTTCTGACGCCATTCAATTTGGTGCCACTGCCGTTACTCATTCCACGACATCGTGTGCGTTTGTAAACGGATAATTTTTTGGTTTGTGTTTACGAACGACGTGTTTTTTTGTTGTTGTCAATTTGCTAAACACTAAATCACAAGATGTCGCTGTTCCACTTGCTTCCGGCGCCACTGCATTTGGCATCATGCCATAATACATTTATATTGTTTTATTTCTTTATTAGAGATGTTGAATTGTCTCTGGGTGGTTGCCACAAAAAGAGCCAACTTGCTTCAATGTCCCTTTTGAACTTGGTCATATAATGGATAATTTATGTAATATTTCAAAGGTCACTTCCTTCACCTTATAAGTAAGCAAATACTTATTTGGAATACACTAGACCTTTTTCCATTTAATGGCCGTTATAAAACAGTTCCGATACGTCACAACATATGACAATATTCTTCTGAAACGGAGCATGGATTTTCTTGTTACCATTTTTACGTTATGTCAAGCAGAGATGACCAATCTCTGTCTCTAAAATATTGGGGAGAGAAAGAGGACGGGGCAATATAAAAGTATTTTTAAAAAGCATTTTAACACTAGTCGTTATTGCATCAAACAATTTGTACGCTAACTATGACAATATCAGTAGGACAAAATGCCAGTATGACACAATACAATGTTGGATTACAGGTATATATTTTTTTAAACAAAAAATATAAGAGTTACCTCCTGTAAACATCATTAGGCATATCATTTATCCATGAATTTAAGGCAAGTTGTAAAATCCTCTTGTTTATGTTTAACAAATTTAAAACATCATAAATCATGCTGTTTGCACTAAGTAGCGTTTCAAATGTTCTCCAATTTCGATACTGTAAATGTACAGGATCGTATGCTGACAAGGGCTTCTTGGAAGTAGTAATATGGCGGCCTCGCGGCTTCAAAAGTCCTGGCCTATATACAGATCAGTGGCTGTGTCACAATGGCGGACGAGCCGCCATTTTAGCATCTCGCTGGCATCGTTCCATATTTGGACCGGTCCAGGAAAGGAAGTGACGTACTTTCTCCCCTATGGCATAACCCCGACTTTCAAATTAACAACCAATCGTTTTATTTGAATGTGTGGGAGCAGAAAGGAATTACACATCTCCACCATCTCTTCTCAGATAATATGTTTATATCATATACATCCTTGCTCCAAAAAAACAAAATAAAAAACGGAAACTTTTTACATTATTTGCAAGTTAAAAGTATGATAAAGAAACAAATTCCAACACTCCAGGGTACGCTCCAACCGCCTGTTTTAGCTAAAGATATTACCAAGCTTTCTCCGACAACGACAAAAAAACTCTCAAAAATATATAAGTTACTTTCATATACTGATAAAACGTCTTTACCCATCTCAAAATGGGAAACAGACTTGTCTATAGCTCCGGAATCTGACTTTTGGATTCAAGTTTGTGAAAACGTTTTTAAAAGGACAAAACACACAAATTTACAACTTATCCAATATAAAATTATTCACAGAACATACATTACTCAATATATGATGAAGAAAATGGGACTCTCAGACTCCGACATTTGTCTCCAGTGTTTACAAAACACTACAGACACTTATTTTCATGCTTTATGGTTATGTACTCCGGTTATGTGTTTCTGGACTAAAGTCTTAGAAAAACTTTCCGCTGTCTTGGACTGTAGGATACCGTTATCTCCAAACTTGTGTTTGCTAGGTGACTTAACAACAATTGACTTACCACATAAACAATTTCAATCTATACTTGTAGCCCTTACTATCGCAAAAAAAAACAATTCTTGTTAACTGGAAAAATAAACAAACTTTGAATATCGACCAATGGTCTAACCTCCTCATAAATCATATTTTAATGGAAAAAATATCTGCCTCAAATAAGAACCAAATGTCAAAATTTAAAGAAACATGGTCTACGTATATAGAATTTTTTAACCTAAACTTGGCTCTTAATTCTGCCTGTTAGCGAGAGCCACAGCAGCGTTATAACTTGCACTGATGTTTCTGTATTTGGCAATTTGTAACTAATGGTTGTGTTTCTATAGTCAGGAACCCGGCTGCTGCCAGCGGGATCGAGCGGATTCGCCTCCGATGGGCACCAGGGGTTGATATTCGGATTCACGGCATGCCAGTGGGTTAATTCTGTGGGTGCTGTCCCCCCTGGCTGGGCGTGGGCGGGTCTGCCCCTCTGTTGGTTGCCGGGTGGCGGCTGCGTCTTGGCCGTTCCCTGGGTCTCTTGGGGGGTGCTGCGTTGCAGGGCTTTCCCTGGTGTCGGGGGCGGCGCCGTTCCGGCGACGCGGTTCGGGGCCTGTGGGCCGCCGGGGTGCCCGGTGGTTCCCTCTCCCCTCCCCCTTCCTCCCCCTTGCTGCCTCTCCCTCCTCGCCTCTCCCCGCCCGTCCTCCGCCTCCCTGTCCCTTCTCCCTCGTCACCCTTCCTCCTCCTCTCCCCCTCTCCTTGCGTCCCTGCCGCTGCCCCCTGCCCTTCTTGTCGTTTCCTTCCCCCCTCCCTTCCCCCTCCCCGGTACGCCTTCCTTCCCCTCCCCTGGGCCAGGGGCTCCATCCATGGCCCGGGTCTCGGTGCTACGAGGGCCGGCGGGGGTGGCTGGGGTTTGATGTCGTGCCCGCCCCGCTCCGATGGGCGTCCTGGCACCTCGGGCGGGACCCAGTATCCGGGGGGCGAGCCCTATCGCCCCGCCGGACGGGTCCCATATGCCCGCCGGGGTCCCGGTGGGGTGGGTGGGGGCTTGGTGGGCCGGTGCGCCTCCTGCCCCCGCCCGGTTGGGGAGGGCCCCGCTGGTCGCTCCTCTTAACTCATGGGGGATGGGGGGCGGGGGGTTGGGGGCCGGTGGGGTGCCTGGCGGGCCTGCAGTGCCCCGTCCTGCTGCGTTGGGTCGGGGGCGCGGGCCGTGTTGGGGCAGGGGGCGCTCCTGCTCCTGGGTTTGCTCTCTGGCCGGTGGCCCTGGCGGGGCCCGGGGGTCGTCCTTTGGCGCTGCCGCGGCCTGGGGGGCCCTGAGGTGTTGCGCTTGCTCTGTTCCGGCGCGGGTCAACGGCTCCCCTCTTTGGTGGAGATTTTCATGCATGCCAGATCCACCACATCAGCATCTATCGAAACTCAGACACAATCTGTTTCCTCCTCAGGTCATTGAATCGGTGGAGGCTGGTGTCTGTGGATCTCACTCGGCTTCGTCTGTCCTTCCTTCCTTTTCTCGGTCTCTTGAGGCCTCCCTGATTTTGTTTTTTGGATTTGTCGGGGTCTGGATGTTTCTTGGGTTGGGGAGGAGTTCTGGTGGGTGGTGTCTGGTCGGTGCTGGATTTCACCTTCCTTGGTTTCTTTGGTCCCCTCGGGTCTCGGCGGTGTTCGGTTTAGGTGAACGGTATGAGATTTTTTCTAATAGGTTTTTTGGTGAGCTAACAAATACACGCACGCACGCACGCACGCACGCACATACACATACTCACCCACACACACACAAAAAAAAAAATATATATATATATATATATATATATATATATATATATATATAAAAAATAAAGAGCAATGATGATGACATTTCCGAATGAACAATACTGAGCTCTTTATAAAAAAAAAGAAAAAAAAAAAAAGGAAGTGACGTACACAGATGCATATTTAGCCCATTTTGCAGTATATCGACCTTTTGCACGTGACGTCACAGCCCTCATGGGAACGCCCCCTCGGGGACGCTGAACGGCAAAAGAGCCACTTTCCCGCCTGTATTGTAACCATTGAATCTCGTACAGCGTAAAGTCCTTTATCTAATCCCTTATCTTATAAAATGGTCCTATCTTGCTTTGCGGTCGGTTGTACAGACAGACAAAGGAGTAAAACTACATAATGAATTCCGGCAAAGTCGGCGATTTGATTAACTTGGTAAAAATAGCATGCAACAAAAGGTAAGGGGCTGTTTTCAAACCAGCGATCTCCAACTAAAGTAAATAATGCGCTCGTTGAGTCCCAACTAAATGTGCAACTTTTAATTCCATGGCTCGATGGGCAATAATAACTTTTAATTTGTAAAATAACAGTCACTAAGTCGCTCCGGGTCACGTCCACTTTTTTTCAACAATCATTTCCTTCCGCCGTCCGTCATAGGGCAGTCACGTGATCACGTGACGTCGGTGCAAATGGTCAATAAAGATATATTTTACTATGTGTTTTTTTTTTTTTACAAGCTAGAAACGTATTGCTATAATATATATTAAAAACCATAGAGTTTAAAAGTAATATTTAAACAACAAATATACAGTACACCCCCCATTTGATTGAAAATTTTTTCATCCAACTCGACCCCTCCCCTCTCTGCTTTTCCTTACAACGAAGCAGTGCAGAGAGCGGAGCGTGTCATCCTCCTCAGTCCGTTCCCGGGGTATGTCTGTCTCGAGTAGTGAAATCAAGTGTTCCTTACTTACACCAGTATATGTGAAAAGTATTTCACCTTCTACCACTCAACACCAACACATTATTTTCATTACTAGTCTGCTTATTTGCTCCTCAATCATGTTGCTACTTCCTAATGAGGGAAACTTACGTGTGTAATATATTTGACGTGTTATGTGTTGCATTTAAAAGAAAATGTCAAAAACAAGTCCAAGGTCCACTTTTTGTTCAATCTCACTGTAAACCGTGTGGAGCTGGTTTACTCCAGAAACACGCATACTGTCGATGCGTATGTTGAGGAGCTGTTTGTATTAAAAAGAGTACCCATCCCAAGAAATGAGCGTTACGATATGTTTATATGTGAAGTACTTTCCTCCTTTGAATAACTTTTATTACATTCGGTTTACTCACTGACCTCCCATGCAATTTTTGGAGCCAGCAATAAAATGTGGTTATGCGCGCTTCGGGGCTTGATGACGAGGATTTCTTGACAGAAGCAATGTTTTGTGTTGTGTTTGTCTGCGTGTGTTGCTTTCGGCGTCAGTGTCAGTCAACCACAAGCTGAAGTACATAAGTCTGGCTGTGCTGGTGGTCCAGAATGCCTCACTCATCCTCAGCATCCAATACGTGCGCACGCTACCCGGCGAGAGATTCCTGGCCACGTCGGCCGTGGTCATGGCGGAGGTCCTCAAGGTTCTGGCGTGCCTTGTCATCATCCTGCTGCAGAAGAGATGTAAGTCTCAGGTTCCTTTTGATCACAATTATCGATGTTGCTAAAGTCGATGTAAACACAAATTACAGCTACACGCACTTCTATCAACAACAACAACAACTTTAGAAATGGTCTGCTCATTTCTGCCGAGTAATAAAACTAATGATGTCTCATGTTTCTTGTGTGCGCACATGTGCTCAGTCAACGTGAAGGAGGCAGCGTTGCTCCTGGTGGACACCATCTTCTTTCAATACAGGGACACGTTGAAGCTGGCTGTTCCGTCGCTCATCTACACGCTGCAGAACAACCTGCAGTACATCGCCGTCTCCAACTTGCCCGCCGCCACCTACCAGGTCACTATATGAAGACAAACGCAAAGCTTGCCCTGACTGATAATGGCAGCAGTTTAACCCTCGGCCCTCGTTGGACTTGACCCCGCATTCAGCTTGTTCTTGGCCGTTTTTGGCAATGTACAGACACAATTCATAGTGTTTAATTCATTAATTAATGTTGCTCCTTTTACAGCTTAGTTTTAGCATACGTCCTGGATAGGTGTATAAAATAAATAGCCATTCATTTTTGTTTTAAGTTTGAACCCGTCAAATGCCAATTGGTTTTCACATTGCGCATATTGTAAAACTTTTTTTTAAAGAAATTTGTAGATATTCTCAGGTATGCCTTTACTACAGTATTTGCAAAGATATATATATATATATATATATATATATATATATATATAAATTAAGCTTTTCGAATTTCTGGAATTTGCCAACCCTCGTAGTGAGTGAGTCATCTATGCCAGGGGTGGTTCCCAACATCCGCAGGCCTGTTTTAAAAGATAGTGAGACCTATTGTTAGTTATTCAATTAAACCACTAGGTGGCGCTAAGGACTACACACTGGGGCTGAAAAAATTAAATAAGTGATATCCAGTGGCCAGAAAAAAATCCCAATCAAACTATGGTTGTACTTAGAGCTACAATATAAAAGGGAAGTCAAGTCAAAAGTGTTCTTTGCAATAATATATTATATGTGGCTCCACTAGTGTAAACACGGCATTCTGATTAATATTGTGTTTGTGGAATATGAACTCTGTGGCAAAATCCACCCAATTTTATCCATCTCAGGGTGTGGACATTTTGTCTTCAAAGTTTTATAATTGCCTTTAATTGTCACAAGATGGCAGCAAAATGCCAGAAGATGGCAAGATGGATTTTATGTTGTTTTCAGGTTTTGGCCCCGAACCCAAAATTGAGTCAAGTTATTTAATGAATAACGTAGGATAGATGCACATTTCAATTCATATGCAAGTAAATTGCATCAGGAGGTTGGTCACAAAATGGATTAAACTTCTATCACAATTATTTTTTTCCCAAGAAAATAGTTGCAGGAGTGAAGTCATATTTATTCCCAAAACCAAAAGAATCACTTGTAAACTAACAAGAATTACAGCATGTTTGTTTGAGCTAAACTGTTTTGTACTTCTGTGGAGGTGGGGGGGGGGGTCATATTTTCTCAAAAATTAAAATACTGTATTTTAATGGATCGCTCTTTGTATTACAAAAATAGAAATTGTATTTTTTTTCTCTCGCGCTGGTGATGATTGTGACTGCGGTGTTTGGTTCTCAGGTGACGTACCAACTGAAGATCCTGACCACAGCGCTCTTCAGCGTGCTGATGCTGAAGAAGTCTCTGTCCAAAGTGCAGTGGTTCTCACTACTGCTGCTCTTCATCGGTGTTGCAATTGTGCAGGTAGGCCACCTGCGCACCTCCAACCTCATTTTATGATATATATATATATAACTGTGTCAATATATTGTTCCCTCAAAATACAACCATTAATCTGGCAACAAAAGTGAGTACACCCCTAAGTGAAAATGTCCAAAATGAGCGCAGTGATTTTCCCTCTCCGGTGTCATGTGACTTGTTGGTGTTACAAGTTCCCAGGTGTGTTACATTTGGTATTACAGCTCTCACACTACCTCTGAAATTTCAACATGGCACCTAATGGCAAAAAAAATCTGTTGCTTAGCAGTTTAAACGGGACAAATTCCACTCAGGACATGCCCTCTTCACCACGTGTGTCCGCTCCATTGGTCTGCAGGTGCAGCAGGGCGGCAGCAAGGGGACGGAGAAAGACGATCAGAACTATGCGGTCGGCCTGGCGGCCGTGGTCGTCAGCTGCCTGTCGTCGGGATTCGCCGGCGTCTACTTTGAGAAGATCCTGAAGGGGAGCTCGGCGTCGGTGTGGGTGCGCAACGTGCAGCTGGGCATCTTCGGCACGGCGCTGGGCACGTTGGCGCTGTGCTGGAACGACGGCGCCGCCGTGTCTCGCCGCGGCTTCTTCGCGGGCTACACGTCCATGGTGTGGTGCGTCATCTTCAACCAGGCGTTCGGCGGCCTCCTGGTGGCCGTGGTGGTCAAGTACGCCGACAACATCCTCAAAGGCTTTGCCACCTCCTTCTCCATCATCGTCTCCACCGTCATGTCCGTCTACCTGTTCGCTTTCCGCGTGGACCCGCTGTTTGCCGCCGGCGCCGGGCTGGTCATCGGCGCCGTCTACATGTACAGCCTCCCTAAATCGTCACCCAACCTCAATTCGTCTCCCGCCGCGCCGAGAACTGAGGACGGCGTCAAGATGGAGGCCTTTCAGACAAAGTCAGTGGTGGTCAAGTGACCCTTCAAACCCCTCCCCAACCTCCTTGTCTCTCATTGGCTGTGTTCAAAATCACTCACATATTCCCTACTCCTTTATGTCTACACTGTTTCAGATAGGGACCAAGCCATAAAAAGCCAAAAATGTGCGAGTAACACCTCCCCAAAGAAGATTATAGTTGTGTATAATGCCACAAGATGGCTTAACTAAAGCTTAACTGGCAATTTGAGGAATTTACTCCGTTGAAAGTTGTCTCTTCATGCAGTCGGGGAAAATGTGAGCATTTTGGATCACAGCCTCGCACTTCCTGTCTGCTTGTGACCTTTCCCACCTAACACACTAACTGGCCGCACAAAGCACACGGGAGGCCGAGAAGCAGCCTTAAATAGAGGGGCCTTATTGATCACTGATTTTTCCTGATCTTTTATGCACCACGCGCACGCCAATTATTGAAGGCTTGATTATCGGTAGAAGTGTGTTCGGAGGACTGAGTGCAGATCGCCTGCGGACTGCAGACTGGTGCCTTTTTCTTCTCGTCTGGACCCGAGCCATACCGTTGGGTCACGTGACCCGTGGCAGCATTATCCGCTCATATCACAGCCACCTTAATTAACTGGTAGCTGGCAGCTGTCCACGTGAAATATTCGTCGTCGTGTCCATGCATCTGCCAAGAACGGCAGCGCGGTGGCGCAGTGGGCTACTTGACGCCCTGCTCTAAATTGTTCAGAGGTCGGATTGTGGGTTGTTTGTTAATGTGTGTCCTGACATTGACTGGTGACAAATCCAGGGTGGACCCCCGGCTCCAGTTCATCCGGCTCCAGCTCATCCGGCTCCAGCTCATCCGGGACCCAAATGAGGACATAAAAATGGATGCATCGATAAAACACTCCTTTATTTTCCTACAATATATTTCTATCAAGTGAATGCAAGAAGGTTAAAAAAAAAAATCTAAATGGTGTCATCAATGGGATTTTTGTTTTTATGTATGATTTGTATTTAATGCAAGTTTGGGATTAAGTGTATGGGTTAAAAGAAACAACAACTTGTAGGGCTGGGCGATATGGCCTAAAAATACAATCTCCCAATTTGACCCCCCCCCCCCCCCAAACAAAAATCCATTTACCGATTTGTATCTGTTTCAAATGTATAGTCTTGTAACTGCATGGATCCAATCAGTCTCCACCACCCTCATAAATTGTACAGGTGAGGCAAGGTGAATTGGCATTGATGACTTGGTTGCGCGTACCTCACACACTGTCCTTTCTTCTCGGCAGCCATATTGTCAGTGCTTCTTTTTTTTTTATGTAAGTTTTTTTGTTGTGATTTTTTTTTTACCCAACAACCTGATGAATAATCTGTAGTGAACGTTGAAATCGATCAATCGCCCAGCCCTAGCAGCAGGTTGGTTGCGCCATTAAATTAATCATGTTGATTTCTGAACAAAAGTAACATGTTTGTTTCATGAGTGACAGACACCAGAGCAAAATTCCAAATTGACAAACTGATGCCACCACCTGCGGGTTCTTCGGGGAGTTGTGCGTGAAGATGAACATTTGGCAATGTTGAATGCCGCTGTGGGAATTGGTATCGGTGAATTTGTACTCGATTGACTTGTATGTGTATATATAAAGCAAGAATGTTGATTGCAACACCGTTTCCGCTATTGTTGTTACTTGTGGTGGAAGTCAAGAATGTATTGTTGTTTTCCTGATTACTTACTTACTTACTTACTAATATGTATTAACACATTCTGTATATTGATACCATAAGAGAGAGTGAAGGAAGAATTAACGTGCATGCATGAGCTTCTGATGATTGCTCAAAGACAAAATAAAATAAAACTTCCTGGGGCAGATCAATTTTGGTATTCTTCTAACCGTGAACCTCTTCTTCTGTTCTGTCTCCGTCGTGCAGGTGCGACAGGAAGCAGAAAGGATCTTGAGAAGCAACCCGTCACACACGAGACAGCACCCTCTCGTGGTCTTTTGAAGGACCTGTCAAATCTTTCCTTTTCACTTTGTATTTCCCATGACTGAATATTTAGCACCGCCATTTCAAAGGTAAATTAAAAGTAGTATTTTGTTACATGACTGCGTGTTGATGCAGATGTGTTTGTATGACAATTCCGAGCTTACGTCACAAATCAAAATGGTGGCCAACCTATTTTGAATTCAAAATGTGATGAAATGTCGTTTGTCAACTGTAATAATTTGCCTGGTTTGTATGCCAGTCACAGGCAAAAGCAACGCCCTTTGTTTTCAACGTTTTCAACATGTAAAAACAGCATTTGCCTTCCGTAAATATCATAAATGCCCGGATGTTCGGAATTGTCAGTATAGTGACCCAACGGGATGCTATCATGTTCCCGTTCGCTTTGACTGACATTTGAACCCCATTCCTCATCATGTCCAGAGTTTTCACCCTTTTCTCTTCGTGTTTATGATAAATACTCTAACTGTAACTAACATTTCCCGTCATTCTAAAAAAGAAAAAGAAAAAACGACCCCTTACATCAGTGGTGGGCAGTGTCCTTTAGGTTTTGTATGTTTCCCTTCTCCAACACAGCTGGTATATGATCAGCCCATCAACAAGCTCTACATAAGCCTGATAACAATCCTGTTGGTTGGAATCAGCTTGTGTTAGAAGAGGGAAACCTCCAAAACCTGCAGGACTCGATCCGGCCCTCGAGGACCGAGTTTGCCCACCCCTGCCTTACATCCACGATTTCGGCACGTGTCTCTACTCTCTTCTGTAGAAAGCGACTCCACAAGGGGGCGCAAATTCCCCTCACGAATGCCAACGATTGTCCTATTTCAAGCCAGGGTTAGGATTTCAAACAAAGGGACAGGGTTTTTAAAGTAGTCTTATAGCTACAGTTATGGATTCAAGGCTAGTTTAATGTTTTCGAAAAGGGATCGATCTTCTTTTCAAATGAGGGTTTCCACTTCAAGCACTTGGTTAGGGTTTTGAACAAGGGTTGATTCATTTTGCGGTTAAAAGCCTGTGTTAGGGTTAGAGTTTTAACAAAGGGTTTCAAATTTGCATTTCAGACCAGGGTCAAGCTTTTAAACTAGGGTTAAGGTGTAAAACAAGTACTAGTGTTTCAAACCTGGGAGCGGGAGGACCCCGTCTCATGTCTGCCGTAATCAGAGCACATGGTTGTAGTTTGCTACTGCGTCCACCAGAGGGAAACAAAGACTTGGTTAATTATGGACGAGGACAACAAATCCAATTAGTGATTACGTCACTTTAAGCCCCGCCCCGCCGTCAACTGCTGCGCTTTTGATGATCGGTGGCACGATTACGTTCATTCAGTCAAGTGATCCATATTGAAATAAATACTTTGATTTATATAAGTCCTTCAAGCGAGCGTGCATTCCACACCACCTATGACAATCCTCTTGCGCTGCCATTAATGAGGCTCATTCATTCATGCTGCCCTTCAGTAGGGAGACCCTTGCCTGTGACGTCAGTAACGGTGGGGGGCGGGGCGGGCGCAGTGACGTCACCCTGAGCAGCATCCCCTTTAAAAAGCTCGCTCTGGCCGCCCGGGCGCTCACAGGATCAAGAGCAGGATCAGCCAACCCCCACTCGGCCTGCGTCTCGTTACAAGAAGACTTGCGCGTTCCGGTGCAGACCCCCGAGCACCCACACCACACGGACTGGAAAGAGGACTCGGCGACCCCATGCTCGTCGGGTGGTGACCCCCCTCCCTCCCCTCAGTCTGCCCGCTGATGAGATTCTTCAAGCTGACGTTCAAGTGTTTTGTGGATTGTTTCTGAACGTCGACGTCGGAACCTTTTGGACGTTTGATTTGGGTTTGATTCTTTTGGAACGTTTCCACCTTGATTTGATTGACAGCTAAGACTTGATAGGGGAGAAGGGAAAAAAAGAAAAGAAAAAGCTTTTGGATATTTTGGACCGAGCGTCTTTTTGATTGATGGACAGGCAGAGTGCGCCCCCACTTCCCTCCACCTGCTCACTGCTGCCCCCGGAGGAGACCAGGGGGAGTCACCTCGGGGGAGAGCTGATGGCGGCGGCGGCCGGGCCCGACGGACCCGGGTCGGACGGACCCGGACCCGAGGGCAAGAAAGGCGGCGTGGTGGTGGGGGGGCCACCGCCGGTGCGTCAGGAGCGCGAGACGTGGAGCAGGCAAATGGACTTCATCATGTCGTGCGTGGGCTTCGCGGTCGGCCTGGGGAACGTGTGGAGATTCCCCTACTTGTGCTACAAGAACGGAGGAGGTGAGCAAAAACTAAAAAGTATTCAAACTTTTTAAAAATAATAAATAAATAAACATGCCGCCTTGCCACTTGTCTCCGAGCTTGGCCTGCCTGTATGCCGACGCACTGCAAACAAGTACAGGACAGCACTGGCTTTTTTCCTAACACAAAATTCGGAAGAAAAACATATTTTTTTCTCTCAATAGATAAACAAGAAAAAGTATAATAAATCGATTGTATTTTCCATAATACGTATTACAAAATAATCATAATAATGTAACAATTCACAGTATAGCAAAATTAACAGAATTAAGTCATATTTTTCACCAAGATGATGTGTTTTTGCAAATAAGAATTCGTTTTGACACTGGAAATTAAGTCATGCATAGAAAAAAGTCTCAATGTTGCCAAAACGAAGTTCTTTTTTAAAGAGACATACAGTATATATAAACTATTACCCAAATGATGCTTTTCCAAGAAAACATATTCAAAATAAAACGATAACAATAGTAACAGAACAAATTCATACTTTCACTTAGATGAGAATTTGTGAGAAAACAAGACAAAATAAAAGCATCATTGTCACCAATCAGTTTGTATTTTTCCCAAATAAGAATTCACAATAAAACAAGAAAATAAGTCATATTTTTCAGATATTTTCGGTGTAACTCCCCCCCCCCCCCCAAGATAAAAACTCTAAATGAAACAAGAATAATAAAACAATATAATCAGTATAAAGTTGCATCTGCAAGAGCGAGACAAATTATTAAGAAAATGAAGTTTGTTTGTTTTTGTTTTTTGCTTCAACTAACAACATGGCTGCAAACAGTCAGAAGCCACTTAAGAAATGATGACAAGTGGAAGATAATTTGGCAATTTTGTTGCCTTTTTACAGTGTTTGATGCAAAAGCAAACATTTATGAACGTTAGAAACTTTTGTACTTTGTGCAAATATTTTGCCCTGGCCGGTCACTTTGCCTCGAATGGACGCATTTTGACACTCTTAGCCGTTTGACGGCCATTTTGTGATGAGGAATTATTGACCCATTAAAATGTAAATTTTTATTATCATGCATAACATAAATGTTTTGACAAAAGTGGGGTAAAATTGAGATCGTATGTTGGATTTCCAAAGTAAAGTTTAACCCCGCCCACCGGCAGCGGCCATTTGCTTTGTCTTTCACGACTTGGTTGATTGATTGACAGATTGGCAATTGTTACGCCCCCATTGCCAATGTTCATAAACTCACTCACACAAACACGCTACACGTACACACAATCACACTCACACACTTATACAAACTCGTAAAAACTCACCTATACCACATGCGCATGCGCACACCATCTGCTGAATCAGCGGCGGTGTTTGGGAGAAGGACAAGTGATGGCTGTGGGCGCGATGGGGGGGGGGGGGGGGGGCGAGGGAGGAAAAGGTCCACTCGCTCTCACAGGATGCAGATGAAGGTGACACTCTTCTTTTGTGTGTGTACTGTACGCTGCCGCCTCCAACCAAAAAGTGATCGCTCACCTCGCCAAGACGGCGCCGAGCTCGTTACACGCATGAAGGTCACTTGAACGTAAAGTTGCCGTGCGTCGCCGGACGCCCGCTGACTTTGGCGCCGTTTGAAGGTCAAACAAACTCCTGACATTTGTCAATGACTCAATGGGCGGCCATGACGGCTCGGATCTTTGTTAGTGCTCGATCTAATTTCTTTCCCTACTACCTTAAATTCTTCCGGCGTCTCCTCCTCCATCCCGTCACATTGTGTGTTATAAGTGTGTGTGTTTTGTGTTGATTGATTGTTTCTGCGTGTGTGTTGATTTGTGCATTTGTGGGTTGTGTGTTTCTGGAGAGATTCCAGGATCTTTTTTTGGCTGAGTCATCAGTCTGGTTGCCAGGGTAACATGTCTCTTGCCCCGCCCTCTCTCGACTATTGATGGTTGGTTGCCATAGTGACTCGGCGCAGCGTGCTGCAAGGTTGAAAGGCGTGGGATATTTTCAGTGTGTACAAGCGTGACGCGGTCATCCCTGACGCCACGTGCGCCACAGTTAAGCGGCAGTTGACAATAATCCTTTAATCCAATTGGCCGAGCCCCAGGTGCCGCTGCCCGAAATTGGTGCGCGGCACCACCTGCTGGCGGGGAGGCCCGACGTACACGTCAAATCGCATTGATGACAGTTCACCAAGATACGCCAAGTCATTTGTTTGCTTCTGTGAATCATCCACTCGTTGGCATCAAATCACAAAGACTGCGACCTGTCACACAGGTCGGGGTGACAGAGTCGCTTATTTACCGAGGGGATAAATCGTTGGGTTCCAAACCAATACCCTCACTAGTGCTGACCTGTAGCCTATGTCAGTGTTTCTCAACCCGGGACCTCGGGGCACACTATCCGCTGATCCCAATGACAGCTCAAAAGCGAGCTCTGGAGAAACCTGATAATGATCCTCAGCTGCGACCAGGGAGACATGAAAACCGGGATGGATAGTGGGCCCCGAGGACCAGGGTTGAGAAACACATATGTGAAGGAACTAGAGGTTGAAAAAACTATTTTAGTTTATTGTCGACTACAATGTGATGAAAGTTGAGTCAAAGTCGTCTAATCTAGGATGTTGTTAATACTTTTCAGGACAGTACAGCCAACCTTTCCTTTTTTCCCCCCACCAGTTTCATTTAATGATATATATACAACTTCCAAACCGGACTTTCCTCTTGCCTTTGTGCTCTTTTCAAAGCTTTATGGAACAGCAAAATGTCCAGCTAACAAGTCAAGTCATCTTTATTTACCGGTATATAGCGCTTTCAAACACACAACATAAAACATTAACAATAATACAATCATAACAAAACAACAAATCTTCCATTCCCACAAAGGCGTTGATGTTTGAAGCAGTTAAAGATGAAAGAGGATTAAGTCCTTCCAACAAGGCGAGACATTCTTCATAAAATGGTGGCGGATGGGAATAGCGGTTAGCTTTGCTAGCTTCAGCTATTACGATCACTGCTAATCTTAAAATATTCATATTAGCGGCGGGACTGGCAGCAGGGAACAGAGCAGTGGCACAAATGGCAAATTTCTAATGATTCACAGTCACAGACAACAACTGTGTGTTAACGAGGACTTTATTTGCGACAACATTAACACTGAAAGCGACTTTCGGAGACTGGCGTCATAATGTGCTGTAAAATGAGACAATGCAAGCAAGCTCCTGAAAATTACAATCATTCCTCTGTTTCTATTTCACTTGTCTGTTTTTGTTTGTACATTGACATCAGTGCAGTGTATTTTGCAATGCTGTGCGTCAGCATATAACTTCTGTAATGGATCAACTTCTTGTTAGCACACAGCTATCTGCGCGTTATTAATGTTAAGTTATTAACATTGTTTTTCAGTTTCAATTTATATTTTAGCCGTTTTGGATTTAGTTATAGCAGTATGGCTCAATGAATAGAATTGTATTCTTATCTGTCTCAGATTTATGAGAAGAGAGGGGCAACGGGTTTCTTCCATCTGCTATTTTGAAGGGAGTGTAGTCTGGTACCTGTCGGAAGAGACAGGCTGATGTATGATTGTTTTTCTCTAATCTGATTTATACCTATGGGAACTTGCTGAACTCGCTGAGGGAGTAGAGAGGGATTCTCTTGTATTTACTGAGTTGTAAACAAATGTATTGTGGGCTGATGGGAGGAGACTTTTCATATTCACCCACTTTTCAATAAATAATGATGTGCCGGGGTAGAGAAGACACAATCTGACCAGAACACGGTTTGAGTGTCGTCAGTTTTTGTCATCAGAAGCTTCTGTTTTAATGATACCTTTGCAAAGGGACTTCTTCACCAGAATCTCACCATTCAGTTAATTGAACACGCAAAGAGTACAATACTTAATATTGTCTACTCTAACATTAGCCATAACATTTTGGCAACGGAGATGGAGTTTCACTTGGTGTCTTTGCCCTCGTCCACCGCCAGTACAAGGTACCGCTGGTATCTTTCAAAACTACTGGCAAATAGAAGTCAGAATTAGCTAGGCTAACTGCTATCCCTCCTCACCACCAGTTTATTTTCAACGTATGATGACTGTCGCCTTGTTGGCTGCACATTTTGCTTCTCCTCAAGTTGTACGTCCTTTGTGAATTGGCCGATTTAGACGAGACCCCCTACAAAAACGTGATTTGCGATGAGTTGACTTCAAGCGTTAAACGTCAATGCGGAGTAGTTAAGTTGACTCGTTGACTACTCAGTCACTAATTAATGATAATCACAGGCACAACTTTCTCTTAGGCGTTGTTTTCTGTGGGGTCAAACACAAGAAGGAAGAAGCCAGTTTGTATCATGGAAGCCAAGATGGCTATTTATATCAGTTGAAGAGACGAATTGCGCTCGAGCCCTAACTCAACTGCTATGGCCTTGAGGAGGCGTTACATGAACGTGAGATTGAACCTGGAATTGTATTTCTACAAGACCACAGGGAACTTGAATATTTATATGAACAAAGTAATTTTACACAGTGTTCATCAAAATAAACTGAAGTTCAGTGCTCTTGTTGTACTAAGTTTGCTTGTCTTGTTAATGATATATCAACATACTTTCTGTTCATTTTCTTTTGTAAATAGAGTGTTTTTCTAAAAATAAAAGTAAAAACCCAATTAGCACACTGATTTAGCTAGGATTAGCCAGATTATCTTGCTAACTGTAGCACTGGCTGCAGCTTAGCGTGGTAACACGTTTCACTTTGTGCTCTCCGCCAATCGCGTGCACGTGACGTGATTCCGTAGCCGTCAACGCTGAATGGCAGATTGTCATTAACTCATTCACTGCCATTGACGGCTATAGATGTCAAAAATTCGTTTTTACTTTTGTTAACAAGAGTATGAAAACCTAGACATTTTGTTTTATTGTACATTTAGAACAGATATAAAATGTGTGATTAATCGTGAGTTAACTAGGGAAGTCATGCGATTAATTAGGATTACAAATTTTAATCGCCTGACGATTTGTAATCTTTTTTTTTTTTTTAAATAATGAAAATAACTAGTTAAGTCATGCAATTAATTACAATAAAAAAAAAAAATTGGCTGACGCCCCTAATTTTTAATAATCTTTTCTTCTTCTTTTTTTTAAAAAAAGAAAGAAAATATTAAAAAAAAAATAACAAAAGGGGAATTTTTTTTAAAACTCATTGAAATAGTTTTAAAAAAATTGACGTCGATAGCCGTCAATGGCACTGAATGAGTTAATATCAACAACATGTCCTTTTGGGCTCATTTATGTCCTATTTCATCTGCGTTAATAAAAATGTATAACACGTCTCAAAGGGAGAGATTTTAGCCCCCAAAAATTGTTTTAACTTTGGTTCTTTAAATACATCTATAAGGCTTACATCATCATCTTTACCATCTTCATTTCCATATTCTTGTCCTCATTTTCATATTACTGTCCTTAGCTGGTCTCCTGAGACTGTTGGTCAACAAGTCAAGGCCACTTCACCACCATGTGATCTATTGGCATAATATATTTCAACACAAAGTGTAAATTGTGTGCTTTACACTTACATTATGACATTCATTAATAACAATGACAGCAATATTACTACACTAACTATATTTTTTGTAGGTCTACATGCATACTACTGCATATTGGATGTGGCTTTGTTGCGAGTTAACCGTTATGACCAAAAACGCGTACGTGACAAAAAGTAGAGCACGTTAATGGTTAACTTGACGAGGTCACTTAGAACACTTCTCCTTCCTCTCTGTTCCCGGCCAGGCGTCTTCCTCATCCCGTACCTGCTGATTGTCTTTATGGGCGGGGTTCCCATCTTCTTCCTGGAGATCTCGTTGGGTCAGTTCATGAAGGCGGGAAGCATCAACGTGTGGAACATCGCGCCGCTTTTCAAGGGTAGGCCATGCACCCACTTCTCCTTGTCCTAATTATGCCATCGGGAAGTTGAAGTATGCTTCCCACAAGGAGGACTCGCAAAGTGCTGCACGTGGTAAAAATAGGCCAGAGGTTCTCAACGTGTGATACTGTATGTGTACCACTAGTATTAGTGGACTCCCTCTAGTGGTATGTAAAAGAATCACTTAATTGTGTGACTGCTGACCGCTTATTTGAAATGCATCTCCTTCCACATATTCCATCCGATTCACATCATTCTAATTTCAACATATTCCAGAAATTCACACCTTTGGGCTTGTATTTTTCTCATTCCAAATATTCACGGTTTTCCCAAAATTCTGCATTTTTCACCCAAAAATTCCCCATTCATCCCAATGAGGCCAAGTTTCCCCAAATGTTTATCATTAATTACAATGTCACATTCAACATTACATATTTATATCATTCACATTTGAAATTTAAATCATTTATGCTCATTCCATTCTCTTTGGGAACGATTTTCAAAAAAATACAGCATTCTCACCATTACAATACACACACAAAATTCCCTTTTTTATTTTCAATGATTTTTTTCAACATACCAAACTCATGTTGTTCCCATTTGTCATTCAAAATTTCCTGCTCATTCAATTAAAATGCCCAAAATTCCTATTTACCAAAAATGCAACATTTTCCCAAATAAAGTTTCCACAAAAAAACTCTATTCATTCTCAGTCACATATTTATATTGCAGTTTTCAATATCAATCCACGTGTCATTCCATTTCTCCTGAAATTGCAAATGACTAGTTAAATCATCAAACTGTATAAAATGTTACAGTCGCTTAAACCTTTTTGTTTAAATCCATAGCAGCTCACTTGTTAAGTGCAGTTCAGTTGTATTTAAGTTTTAACATCGATCATTATGTCTGCAAAACGTTTGAAAGCCACTGTCCTATCCTCCTTACGTTTAGGTCTGGGCTACGCGTCCATGGTGATCGTATTCTTCTGCAACACGTACTACATCATGGTCCTGGCGTGGGCCTTCTACTACCTCATCAAGTCGTTCAGCTCCCACCTGCCGTGGTCCACGTGCGGCAACCCCTGGAACACCCACGCCTGCGTGGACGCCTTCAACCTCCACCAATGCAACAACGCCAGCGACAACGCCACCATCGCCGGCAGCAACCTCACCTGCGCCCAAGTGGCCCAGGCCACGTCGCCCATCATCGAGTTCTGGGAGTGAGTGCCATGTAACGTGTCGTGTTGAGTCAATGTTACGTGTCATGTGACAGCGTGACATCTAGTGTAAGTTGTCACATAAAATGTAATATCATGTAGTGTGTCGTGTACTGTCACAGTTATGTCACACAGTTTGCCTTATAACTTTTCATGTAGTGTGTCAGGTGACATGACCTCTATTCTGTAATGCGTCACATAACGTTTGTGTGGTGCGCATGTGTGCAGGAACGAGGTTTTGAAAATCTCCTCGGGCTTAGACGATCCGGGTCAAATCAACTGGGAGTTGATGTTGTGTCTGATGGCCGTGTGGCTGCTCATCTACTTCTGCGTGTGGAAAGGCGTCAAATCTACCGGAAAGGTAAAACACGCCGGCAACATGCTAATACCGCATGACGCAGACTCACACTGCTCGCATCATCAGCCAGTGACGTCAGAGAGAGATGGTTGGACTCAGTTGCATACTGACTCAGTTGCATACTGACCTTGTCTGTGTCCTTCGCGCGAGCGTGTGTGTGTATGCGTGTTTGTATGCGCTGCAAAGCACTCACGCGTGGTCAAAGTTCACGTGATCAGCCGCCAAACCCAAACGAGCCTACCTCGAACCCGAACGTGAGCGGGCACTCTGTCTGAGCGCAAACACACACGTAGTTACATGGCAGACTAAGCGTTCCCATGGCAACGATGCTGGGAGGAGGTCTGAGTAGGGACACGGCGAGGCTGTGATGTGGCGGCCTGTGATTTGTCCTTGGTGAAGGGGGGAGGGGTCATTTATTCTGCAGTGGGACGTGACTGAGACGGTGTGCGTGCGTGTATGTGTGTGTGGCCTAATGTTACATAATGCGTCACATGAAGGTGGTATGTGTATTCCAGCTATGACATCACACAATGGGACAATGTCGCTTTGACTTCTGCATGGGGTGGATGGGGTGGGGGTGGGGGGGTGCTGGGTGGGGGGGTGATACTGTGCCTGTCGCAGTAATCAAACATTTTGAACCATCATTTAAAAAGGGCATTTGATTTATTTATTTTTTATTTAAATTGGGCCGAAACCTCAAAAGTCACTAATTGGTACATTTCTTATTTTTGTCCACAAATCTATACTATTGGTCAGTCCACACGTGTCTGTCTGGGTATTACTTTTGCAAATTATTGACCATTATTTTTACAAATTACTTTTGGGGTTTCCTGAAAAGTGACTATTATGCAGGTACAAAATAATACTGATTATTGTACCAATAACTTGTATTACAATATATCAATTAAACAATTATTTCCTACAAATAAATAAAGCATTGTTTGAGCCAGGCCAGGAGTGAGTAATCTGGCGAATTCCCAGGCTGCATTATAAACTGTTTGGGCCTCTACTCCAGCCAGCACATTAGTTAACATTTCCTGATTACAATCAGCTAATATTAATTCACCGTATGCAATTAAGTACACTTTGCACCTTGTACAAAAGTACTTCCTGCCCACCTTTGTTATTGAGGTTATCACCAAGTCACAATAATTTAATACCTACAGTAAAAGTAGTTTAATACATGACTAGGAATGAACAACACATAACCTGTAACGTCACGGCAATGGCACATAATGGCGACAGATGACTGTCGTCTTGTGGTGATCATAAAGTTAGCATCAGTTTGTCAAATAGCGCACCAGAAGTGGTGAGAATAGGTTTCAAAATAAGAGCACTAACAGGAAGTGCAGTGTTAGCTGGCTTCATTTTGTTGGTTTAACTGCGTTTGATAAATCAAAATGTCTGATCAGATATTATGCATACTTGCCTTTTGGTCAGTTTTTGTCCTTTTACCCATTTGAACTATTTAATTTCTTATATTAAAAACTGATTGTGATCATGTAAGCACATTTTAAATGTGTTTTTTGATCAAATGCAATGTGCGGGAATATGTGAGATTGATAAACTATTAAAGGTAAAATTGTATAACTTCATTAAAATGTTGACGTTCGTTAAAACGTCTGAGCCCTGAAACTCCTAAATAAGTCCCTGGTTCGAGCCACTGACGGCGTAGTGGTGACGGTGTGAATGGTTGTGTGACCTGTGATTGACTGACCGGTCTAAGGTGTGCCCTGCGATCCTGAACCCCACACGCAGGATAGACAGTGGATAGTGGATGGAAACATATACTGGTACACTGGTACTCATTTTACGCTATCGTTTATTTTATTATATCTACAACAATATAAGAATTATATCACATGAATGGAAAAAAAAATTTCATGAATAAATTTTAGGGGGAAAACGCAAATAAATGCAACTAATACTCCAGGACTTTTGAAAAGTGGACATGTTAAAAGGAACCCCGACTGTCATGACAAGTTTGCTCTATATTATTGATTTGGTTGTTGCTAACATAACTATGAGATTCAGTTTTCAAAAATCCTTTCCAGTTGAATACATTTTGTAGAAACGTTATTTTTACGCATGCCGTCATTGTTATTTACGTCGCAACGCATTCCGTGCGTAGTGACGTAGAATGGCGGTTTTCTCTCAGCCGAGCAATGTGAAACGCTTATAAAGAAAGCGAGGTAAGCCTTCGTAGCGTTCCTAAAGGGACGATCAAAACTCTTGAATGCGTCTGGTGAATGACGAAAGCACGGCGTGGACGAGGGGGACTCTCCCGATCGCATGTTGTTTCTTTAGGAACGCTACAAGACTTACCTTGCTTCCTTTATACGTGTTTCACATTGCTCGGCAGCGAGCCAGCCGCCGTTCTACGTCACTACGCACGGAATGCGTTGCGACGTAAATAACAATGGCGGCGTACGTCCAAATAAAACATCTACAAAATGTATTTTGGAAATGATTTTTGAAAACTGAATCTCATAGTTATGTTAGTAACAGCCAAATAAATAATTTATAGCAAACTTGTCATGACAGTCAGGGTTCCTTTAAAATAAACTGGATTGAATGACGGAATGGGCCATGTGCACCAGCGCTTATCTAGAACATCAAACCGACGAGTAATACAATCCATTGATAACAACCTCATGCACTGCATGCGTGTGTGTGTGTGTCTGCGTGTGTTTCGATGAGCGTGTGTGTGTGTGTGTGTGCTCTCACGGAGCTTGGCTCTCAATACAAACATCCCTGATGGCGTTCAGCGGCAGGTGGTGCAAAACTATACGAGGTGCTCGAGGTGACTCGGGTCGTCGAAGCACCCCCCCCCCCCCCACACACACACACACACATTCACACACACATGAGAATGAGAGCAGTAAAAATAAATGTCGTAAAGGATCAAGCCATGTGAGCTGCTTGTTAAACTTGACCTCACGATTCATTTCAAATGTAACCAATGAAAATAGTTGAAGTTTTATGTACCCTGAAAATGACCTATAATCAAATGATGTATTCTTACGGGCCAGTGCAGACGATGTTTACGGGGAGTTTGAAACAGTCCAGAGAACTGTTTTGTGTTTCCACCACATTCACACACAGAAAAGTTTGTCTTTGGTGGATCAGGTGAAATGGAGTTGCGTTCCCCTGAACTTGATATTTGCCTTCATCTTGTTTTAGTTTTTTTTCTTGCCCCACTTTCTCAAGTCATCACGGAACATTCCGCAGGCAGACTGTTTGACGTGTGTCTGTTTCAGATTGTGTACTTCACGGCCACCTTCCCGTACGTGGTGCTGATCATCCTGCTGGTCCGTGGAGTCACCCTGCCTGGAGCGTACGACGGCATCATGTACTACATCAAACCTGATTGGTCCAAACTGGAAGAGGCTCAGGTCAGTCTGGGGTCACTGAGATCAGAGACGTATTCTGTATACACAGAGACACCTCATTGAGTGGATTGGCCCGTTTCTGTGATACAACAATGCGTCTGCCATATTGGATGTGGCAGATCTGCCTCTCATTCTTTAAGACATGATGACTACAAATGTTCACTCCCAATATGTTTAGGATATACAGTAGGTAAGCACCAAACTAATGAAAGACAGACGTTTCAGCCACAAGAAACAAGGTTGTAGCCCTGAGAAAGGTTTCTGATCCAGAGAGAAGGTTGTCAAGGTCAAAGTTCTAGTCTCAAAAGAAGGTTCTCATCCTACGTAAAGGTGCTAGTCTGAAAAGAAGAGCCTAGTCCCAAGTGAAGGTTCTCATCTCAAGAGAAGGTTGTACTCCCAAGTCAAGGTTTGAGTCCAGGAGATGATTCCAGTACCTAGTTAAGGTTCTAGTCATTTAAGAAAATTGTAGTGGCAAGAGAAGGATCTAATGCCCAGGGAAAGTTGTAGCCCAGAGAGACTTCTTCAGTCCAAAGACAAAGTTCTAGTCCCAATTAAAGGTTTTAGCCCTGAGACAATATACTAATCTCTAGAGAAAGTTCACGTCTTTAAAGAGTGTTATAGTCCAGAGAGGATTTAGTCCCCAAAGCGGGTAGTTCCAAAAGAAGGTTTGAGTCCTGAAAGAAGTCTATAGTTGAAGGAGAAGGATCTAGTCCACAGGAAAGGTTGCAGTCCAGTGAGAAGGTTCATGTCCAAAGAGAAGGTTGACATACCCAGGAAAAAGGTTTTAGTCCCCAAGATAAGGATCTAGTCCCCAGGGAAGGTTGCAGCCCAGAGAAAAGTTTTCTGTCCCAAGACAAGGTTCAGTCCCAATTCAAGGTTTTATTCCAGAGAAGATATAATAATCTCTAGAGAAAGTTCAAGTCCTTAAAGAACGTTATAGTCCACAGAGAACGATTCTTCTTCATAGTCTTCATAGTCCCAATGAAGGTAGTCCCAAAAGAATGTTTGAGTCCTGAGAGAAGGCTGTGTAGTCCAAGGAGAAGGATCTGGGCCTCAGGGAAGTCCTCAGTCCTTTTTAGATCCTCATGGAGTTCTTTCCCATGAGGTACCATATTGAACTTCCAATATTTTCACTCATGGGTGTACTCACTTTTGTTGCTGGTGGTTTGTGTTGAGTCATTTTAATTGTGAGAATATTTTCTTCAGTGTTGTCCCATGAATACATACAATAATGTATAAAATGCGTGGGGTTTATTCACAAGATGCCTTATGGATGTATGACTACATTTGCGGCTGAGATGATCAACTTTGAGACGTGAACCCCGCAGGTGTGGATCGACGCCGGCACGCAGGTGTTCTTCTCATACGCCATCGGTCTGGGAGCGCTGACAGCTCTGGGCAGCTACAACCGCTTCAACAACGACTGCTACAAGTACGTGTAGGAGTAGCGGCGGCGGAACGGTGGAACCGGAACGGTGGAACCGGAACGGTGGAACCGGAACGGCGCGCCGCTCAGCGTTTGTGTTTTCCCGCCCTCAGAGACGCCTTAGTGCTGGCACTGATCAACAGCGGGACCAGCTTTTTTGCCGGCTTCGTGGTCTTCTCCATCCTGGGCTTCATGGCGGCCGAGCAGAATGTGGACATTTCGCAGGTCGCAGAGTCAGGTGACCACTTTGCCTCTGGTTGTCACGTTAGCTTGATGCTAAATGCTAAATCTTTGGTCAGGCTTGACCTCGTGGAGCTAACTTTTAACCACGTGGAGTTAACTTTAAAAAAAATAATTTTTAAGCCATTTCCGTTCCCCTAAATGTGTGTACGTGTATCTCAGGTCCTGGTTTGGCATTCATCGCATATCCAAAGGCGGTCAGTTTGATGCCAGTGGCACCATTGTGGGCAGCGCTCTTCTTCTTCATGCTACTGCTGCTTGGCCTGGACAGTCAGGTGACAAACACACACACAAGCACACACACCAATGCGCTATTAGTGCGATGGTCACAACGTCCCGTGTGCGTGCGTTCAGTTTGTCGGCGTTGAAGGTTTCGTGACGGGCATCCTGGATCTGTTCCCCGGTAAATACGAACACCGCTACAAGAGGGAGATCTCCGTCGCCTTCTGCTGCTTCCTGTGCTTCATCATCGACATCTCCATGGTGACGCAGGTCGGTGGCCGCCGCCAGTACATCGGCCCGGCGCCGCGCAAGGCCATGAATCCAATTTGTTGCTATTGCAGGGAGGAATGTACGTGTTCCAGTTGTTTGACTACTACTCGGCCAGCGGGATGACACTCTTGTGGCAGGCCTTTTGGGAATGCATGGTGGTGGCCTGGGTCTACGGTACGAGCATCATCGCTTACATATTACATATAAAAAATGCAATGAAGTCGTAGGCTATCATCCAAATGATTAAGCACATCGCCTTGATGCATAAAAAAAAATAAAATAAAAAATTAACTCATTCACTGCCATTGACGGCTATAGACGTCAAAAAATTATTTTAACTAATTTCTATTAGTATGAAAACATATTTAAAAAAAATTGTATTAGAACAGATATAAAGTTTGTGATTAATCGTAAGTTAACTAGTGAAGTCGTGCGATGAATTACGTTTAAAAATTGTTAGTGCCCGACGTTCCTCATTTTTAGTAATCTTTTCATAAAAAAAAAACATTATAAAAAATGAAATCAATAAATAAATGTTTGTTTGTTTTTAAAGAAAAGAAAAGATTATTAAAAATTAGGGGCATCAAGGGATTACAATTTGTAATCGTAATTAATCGCATGACTTCACTAAATTTTATATCTGTTCTAAATGTACAAAAAAAATTATTCAAAAAATTCTAGGTTTTCATGCTCTTGTTAACAAAAATGGAAAAAAATGTAATTCATAAAAATAGTTCAAATTAATTTTTGACGACTATAGCTGTCAATGGCAGTGAATGAATTAAAAGGGAAGTCAACCTTTAGCATTTCTTGACAATAATATGTTATATGAGATCTCACTAGTCTAAACATGGTATTCTGATGAATATTACATTTGTGGAATATGAGTTAGGAAGCAAAATCCAGCCATTTTTATCCATCTCAGGGGGCGGCCATTTTGACACTTTGTGTCGACTAAAAATGACATCACAGTTACTCAGAGTTTAGGCAACGACCAAATTACAGTTTACCCGTTTTATGAAGCTGAGCTGTGATTGGTTGTTACCCGAGACCTGAGCAACTGTCATTCTCACTCGACAGCAAGTGGCAAAATAATTTGGATAAAAACTGCTGGATTTTGCTGCTTAACTCATATTCTACTCATGCAATATTTAAAAAAACTAAACAAGTGGGGCTGCATAGAACATATTATTGTCAATCATTTTTTTGTGGTTGGCTTTTAAAAAAATTTGCAAATAGATTTAAAAAATGATTAGAATTGTTTGGTTATTATAATTAAATACATTTGAAATAAATAATACTATTTAAAATTTATTAGAAATTTTAATATTTGAATAAAATGCTGTTACTGTAATATTTGTATATGCTTTTTCTTTTATGTAATATTTCTAAATGATTTATTTTTGTAAATAAGAAAATAAATTTGTAAAATTAAAAAAATCATGACATTTTGTATTTGGTTTTTAAATAAATTATTTAATCATAATATATTTAACTATAAATAATAAAAACAATAATAAACACCACCACTGTATCTATTATTATTTTATTCATTATGTTTGTTTCTAGAATTAAATAATTGATTTATTGATATAAAAAAAATAAAGAACATATTAGTACAATTAACAATTTCACATATGCATTTAACATGTATTTGTTTCATTAACTTACTAACTTAACTATACGTTTAAAATGTATTCTAATTGTATTGTAAAAATAAACCATTTTACATGTATTTCTTAATGTTATATTATTTATTCATTTATCTCAATATACAGGTTTTGTATTTATTCTCAATAATAAAATAAAAATGTAATAGTAAAATCAACAATTTCAGATATACAGTATGAAGTAAATTAATCATAAATAATGTTACAAAATGTGAGCGAATTAATCATTTTTGGATGATGTTTTTACACATTATTGACAATGACGAATACCAATGCCGATGACGCCATCTTCCATTGGCAGGCGCCGACCGCTTCATGGACGACGTGGCGCGTATGATCGGCTACAGGCCGCTGCCCTGGATAAAATGGTGCTGGTCCTTCATCACGCCGTGCGTGTGCATGGTACGTCACGCGTGGGATGACTTCTTACGCCAAACGTCTCCTCAGTTAGGAATTTCATCGTCAATGTGGGAACTTGTGGGAAAGTTCTTTAATGCTGTGATTGGGCCCAACGCTTTGAAGTTGGAGATTGATTATTGACTTAAATATGTCAAATATCTGCAAAATGTCTCATGTGTGTGTGCCTTGCAGGGCATTTTCTTGTTCCATCTGGTCAACTACAAGGCGCTGACGTACAACAACACGTACGTGTACCCGTGGTGGGGCGAGGTGATTGGCTGGTGTCTGGCGATGTCGTCCATGTTGTGTATCCCGGTCAGTCTGGTCTACAAAGTGTTCCGCGCCAAAGGCTCCTTCGTACAGGTCAGAGTTCACATCAAACATCTTTATTTGCTGGTCTGGGATGGGCAAATTCTTTGTAATGTAACTTTGCTAAAGTATTTTTCAGAAAATGTGTATATGATATTTTGCGTTTGCAGCGCTGGGCTCATCTGACCACGCCGGTGTGGGGGAGCCACCACCTGGAGTACATGGCGCCCGACGTCAAGCCGCTCAGCTCGCTGTCGCCCGCCAGCGATGACAACAAAGTCATCATCTTCGAGAGCGTCATGTAACACCCCCCCCCCATCCCCCTCCCCCACAACGTCAGCCTGCTCGCTCACTCGCACTTTATCACGCTCGTCTTCCTGTCCGACCCGCCAAATTAAAACACTGTGAAGCAACACAAGAACGTCCCCGGCAGCCCGGAAAGAATTTACCAGCACAGGAAGACAAAAGAGTGGTCGTGCGCGTTGCCTTACGCTGTTGTCTTAATGCCATTTATTGTTCACCAGCCAATCAGCAGACTTTTATTTTGTTGATGCAAACAGGAAGTACAGTATGACGAATTCTCATGCAGTATATGATAAGAATCTTTGGGCTGTGCTTTTATTTTGGTTTTAACACTGACTAAAGGGAATTTTGTTGTCGGTTTAAAGGAGACATATGCCATAAGGCACTTCTCCATATGTCCCCATTAACACCGACTTAAAAGTATTTTGGTTTTATGATTTTTTTTTCTTAACGTTCAATGCTGAAACATTTTCAGTGTTTGATGATTTTAACTCTATTTTTGTAAACTGTCACCACCAAACTCAGAAAACATACCAAATATGGTCGATGTAGGATCTACTTCCATGCGGCGATCCATTAACCCGAGCCGCCGCATCACATGCTTCCTGTCGCCATTAGCTTCTACATCAGTGATGACGTCATGTAGCAATTTTGGTTGTTGACCGTTTTACGCATCACAGGAGTCACATGACCAGCAAGCGGCATGGAAGTTCAAACAAAAACACTTGAAATCCGCGAAAAGAAAATGTGAAAAAGTTGTAAATAATGTTGTGTCGTTTTACTGTGAAAATGTGACTGGCAGGAAGTGGTGTTTAACCCTCCCGGATTCGGGAACAGCAATAATGATTTGAGGGCGTGCTAATTAACCTAAAGTGTCAAAAACGGGAAACGGTTCCACTAAACATTACTTGTATCTCATAATTAACTTAATTACTACTACTAGCAATACTTATAGATGATTTTTAACCCTGAACAAATACTGCTTTTAGCATTGTTTACTAAAAAAACGGGTCAAATTGACCAACAATTTGTTAACCACAGAAGATTAAAAAAAACACAACAAATTGTCACTATTTCAAAATACCAAACATTCGGACATTTCATTTTAAAATCCAAATAATCCTCATAAATCAAATGACAACCATGCAACGTCCAATGCTTTTCAATGAGTGAAGAGTTCTTTCCCGCCATTTTGACTTCTGACATCGTCTCGAAATTGTCAATAGCCATCACTTATATGTGGATTTTCGCCACTTACGGATCAGCCTGGTCTCTTTCCCCCTTGAATAGCGGGGGTCCACCATAGACAAATAACGGGCTGGTCACCAGTCAATGTCACACTCTAAACAGAAAATTGTTGAACCAATTTAAGATTAGAAATTGAATTGTTGATCAACTTTTTTAAAAATCGCTTCAATTGGTAACACACGATTGAATTAAGATAGTACAAAGTAAATATATTAAGTTTAATTATGAGTTAATTTAATACTTTGGATTTGAGTCACTTTGGATAATTTAATTCAAGTGAATATATTAATTTAAAGGAACTCATAATTAAACTTAATATATTTACTTTGGACTAAATTCAATCATGTGTTACCAACTGAAGCGATTTTTTTTTAAGGTGGTCAACAATTCAACATGTAATCTTAAATTGGATCAGCATTTACTCCAATATAGATATTATCCAAAGCAAACATTCTCCGACCTCCGCAGGCCTTCATAAAAGCAGATTCATTATTTTTGTGCTTCATCAAAATAAAAAAACATCAAAATGTATAATAGATTTTTAACTTTGAAATTGTCTAAATGCTGGACATTTCAGATTTTCGACAAAAAATATGTGATTTCTGCTGTCCTCCATGAGCCGAGTGATTATATTTGTGTTGACTCAAAATAAATCAATTGCTCCTATTTTGGAAAACAATGATCAACATTTCCGTTTTCTGTCATGTTACTTACTGAACCACTAACTGAATCATAATCCATTTATGAACAATATAATACTTCATTTAATAAAAAAAATTTAATGTGGGAGGGAACCAGATGAAAACATAATAAGATTGCCTGCGCCCAGATGCAACCCCGAACCCAGAAGTGTGAGGCAGACATGCTAACCACGAGCCTACTGTACAATAATGACCTCACCATCATGTCACTATTGCAGAATTGATGTTAAGTTTTATTTGGCAAATGAAGGCCAACAAGTCCTGTGGTCTCTCATTTGAAACGGGGAACAGAGCATCCGCTCACTAGAAAACATCTTTGATGCCAGAGTGTCGCTTTCTTTCCCAATATGGCGCCGTTCTCAGCAGCAAGGTGGATGACGGTGCCAAATATAACTCGAAGGCTGGTCCAAGTCAGCATTTTGAGGAACAAGATCCTGGAGGAGGGGGTGGTCCAAAATAAAGAAGGCCAACAGCTGCCTTTCAACACCAACTCCACACCCCCCACCACCATGTGCACATTTAATGTACACACACACACACACACACACACACACATTAAGTCAAGACACAAGTTTGTGTCATGTTTTGTATTGGAGATGACACGTTACAGGTTGTGTTTGCAGTTTCCATGGCAAGATAACACAAGTCACATAAGCGAGTATGGCTAACAGGTTATGCTAAAGGCTACGTGCGAGCCGAGAGCGTCAAACACCTGTTGAGTCAATGGCAGCTCGGGTCACGCACTTTTTTCCCACCCCACCATGTTCTTTTTGTGTGTTTTTTTTTAAACCTTCAACAATGGGAATATACGCTCTTATTTTGAAGTGATCAAAGACAAAACAAGCTAAAAAACAAAACAAAAACCATAACCAGGTGCTTTGAGGCGCCAAAGGGAAGTGACATCACACCACAGAGCAGGCCCACCACCATAAAGATGAAGCGCATCCATCTTCATCATCCTCAGTCAGTCTTCTTATCACCGCTGGCCTGCAGACAAAATAAATAAATACACAAATCAGCGCCTCCTGCAGGTTGCAAGTGTTGCCATCAAACTGTGTGGAAAAGTTAAAGTGCGTCTCAAGTATTTTTTTGTTATATCCAAAGAGGAAGAAAATATCATTTGTGTAAAAAGCACCACTGCCACCTACTGTAATGGATGCGTAATTGCGCTTATTTCTACAATGGCAAAAATAAATAAATAAATCCTGAGGCCACATGCCTCGCCCCCTATTTAAGAAAAACTGAGTTAACAGGTAAGCATAGAATGGGTGCAAATTCCTTCATCAAGAAAAGCGAGACAAATGAGAAAAAGAGGGGAATAAAATAAAAGGAGATTGAAGAGATAGATGACAATAAAATGGAATGGAAAAGAGAAAGAGGATAGAAAAAGCTGAGAAAGGGACTAGAAAGAGTAACCAAAGGAAAGGAATAAACAAAAAGGGAGAAAATACAAGAAAGAAGCAAGAGAAATAGAAAGATGGAGAGCAAAGAGTGGAAAAGAGGGAAATTAGTCAAAAGTGGTAGAGGGGGAAAGAAAAGGAGTGAAGGAATAAGAGAAAAATAGAGGGAAATGATTGGAGAGAAAAAAGAGGCAAAAGAAGAGAAGTGATGGTTAAAAAAAAGGAGAGAAAAGAGTGGGAAATTAAAGTAGGACAATCGAGAGAGGAAAAGAAATACAAAAGAGGGAGGAATAAGTAAAGGGAGGAAATAAAGAGAAAAGAGCAGTGAGAAAGGGGGGAGAAAATAGAAGCAAGAAAGAAGAGAGGAAAGGGAGACAAAAGTGCAAAGTGAGCAAATTAATTTCCAAAAAGTGATGAAAAGATAGTGAAAAAAAGCAAATATAATGTCAGAAAGAGGAGAACGAGAGCGAAAACGGGAGACAGAAGACACATGGGAACTTCTCTACAGTTATTAATAACTGTGCCACTTTTCAAACCCTTTTTCCTCTGCAATGACACAATGCATGATGGGATATACGAATCTTTTCCATCGGTTCACTACTTTCCGAGACGCATTGAGGGCAACTTGACGAGACTACGAGGATGATGACACATTTCAACAGCCCCGACAAATGGCCGACTTGCAAAATGGAGGCACGGGAGAGGGCCACGAAGAAAGAACGTGTGCGTGCGTACAAGGAGTTTGCTGTGCTCGTCCAGCAGTCTGTCATACTCCTTCGTTAAGTTGGACGCTTGTTTCTTCATGGCGGAAACGTCGCTGTCAGTCTTGCGCAGGGCTGCAAACGCACACGCACACACATACAACTTCGTTAAAGGGGACACACATGTCAATATTTTCTCATTTGTGCAAAAATCCAGACTTGAGAAAGATCCATCGCGTGGAACCTGGGAATGAGTTTGAACTGCCCAATCAATCAAATTTGAATTGTGATCATGAGTATGGCTGCCATCTTTCTCACTTTTAAAAATAGTGAGAAAAACAAAACATTTGTTTGACTCCTTTAGTGCAACAAAACTGAGAGCGTTCCTCCTGGTCTCACCTTTCTTGGTGGCATCCAGTTCCTCCTTCAACGTCTTCACTTCCTCCTTCAGTGTCTTGTTCTCTTCGTGGACTCCGCCTCCTTTCTTCCCCACCTCTGGCACATCCAAGCCGGCTTCTCTGAGTTTCTGTCAGGGAAAAAAAAGTCATGGTCACGTTTGAATGAGGGTGAGAAAAATAACACCACTCCCTGGAGAGCAACAGGTGCTCAAACCAAACGTCCTCCGACGTTATTGCGACACGAGTGCTTTGTGATGTCATCATAATCATCAAGTGTCCGAATGAGAAGGGTCAGTGAAGGCAACACGGTGAGTGGCGAGAGCAGCTGAGCATCGAAGGAGTCAAACAGCTGCCGACGTCTTCGTCATCATCTCGCTTTCCCGCACTGACGCCATCGGGACTCTGCCCCGCCCACAATGCAGCTCGACAGCCACACTTTTTTTTTTAATCCCCCCTCTACTCTTGTTTGTTTGTGGTTGAGTTAGCAGGTGTGTGAGTAACTTCAACAAAATGTTATTTTTAGCCCAGCCAAAGTCCAAACTATCAAAGTCCTCCTCCTCCCTTTTTAATCTGATCCAACAGCAGTGGGATATCCCCCGCACCACCTTTCACCCAGTGTCTTCCTATTGAGCACAAAGTGACGAGTGAAGCCCCCCCCCACTCACTCCTTGCAGTATTTCGTTTTCATCTATGAAGCTTTTGGCGGCGTTGCTGGCGCCCTCCGCCTGCTTCTTGAAGGCCTCATTGGACGCCATCAGGGAGGCCTGCTGGGAAAGAAGAGTGGCCAGACGACGAAGCAACCTGCACACACACACACACACACACACACACACACACACACACACACACACACACACACACACACACACACACACACACACACACACACACACACACACACACACACACACACACACACACACACACACACACACACACACACACACACACACACACACCCCCACACACACACACACACACACACACACACACACACACACACACACACAAACGCTCAATCTTGTTCCCGTTCTCAACGTAAACGTTTCCACCAACTAGAAACAAAAGGGAACAGACTTGTTGCAAATATGATACAAGTCGAAAAGGTGAAGCTGAGCATTCCTCAACTTCTCTCTGGAACGGTACAGCAAAAAGTTACATTGATTTGCTGTAAAAATCCATTGAGTGTAAGTCAACATTTGTCAGTGTCACCTTGCATTGTTGCAATTGTGAAGGTACAAAACTTCAAAACCTCCAACAATGTGAAGAACTACTGGTCTACACTGAACTTACATCAGCGTTACACTGAGTTTAGATCAAGGTGAGAACTGAATTTAAATCAGGTTAAGATTGACTTTGGATCATTCTTGACTATATTTGCAATGAGACTTAGACTTAGTTTAGACTGTGTTACAAATGAGTTTAGATCTTATTTAGAACTAATTACAAATACGTTTAGATCTGGTTTAGACTGTTTCAAATGAGTTTAGATCAGATTTAGATTGTGTTACAAATTAGTTTAGTTCCGGTTTGGACTGCTCAGAAATGAGTTTAGATCCGGTTTAGACTGTGTTTCAAATGAGTTTAGATCTGGTTTAGACAAAGTTACAAATGAGTTTTCATCTAATTTAGAACTAGTTACAAATGAGTTTAGATCATGTTTAGACTGTTCCAAATGAGTTCAGCTCTGGTTTAAAACTGTGTTACAAATGAGTTTAGATCAGATTTAGACTGTGTTACAAATTAGTTTACTTCCGGCTTGGACTGCTTACATATAAGTTTAGATCAAGTTTAGACCATGTTTCGAATGAGTTTAGATTAGGTCCAGACTGTGTTTCAAATAAATTTAGAATTGGTTTAGACAAAGTTACAAATGAGTTTAAATCTGGTTTAGCCCGAGTTACATATGAGTTTAGATCTGGTTCAGACTGTTTTAAATTAGTTTAGATATGGTTTAGACCAAGTTACAAATTAGTTTGGATTGGTAAAAATTAGTTTAGATCAGGTTTAGACTGAGTTACAAACATTTTTGGGTCAGGTTCAAACTTTAAAATGAGTTTAGATCAGGTTTAGACTGAGTTTCAAATGAGTTCAGATCAACCTTCCATTGGATTTTAAATGAAGCAAGTTTAAAACCGGCGTACGTACTTGCACACATTGGATTGAAGTACACACAAAAAGTTATGCGTGTCGTCAACTTATATTTAGTAACACACACACACACTGAGCTCGTGGTGTTGACACGTGGTACTGATGATGTAAAAGTAACATGACCGAACTAATGTCAGTCATGTAAAGTAACAGACACTATGTGAAAGGACAAACGAACCAGGGTGGTGCGTTCCGGCTTACGTTTATCGAGGAGCCTAAGAGAGTAGGGAGGAAGTGAGTCAGGGCGTCCAAATATGGCGGAGGGGTCAGTCCGGAAATATCCGATCAGCTGCCGACACTTTCCGCTAACTTGTCTCCTGACTCCCAACATGGAAATCCACCAGTCACTGTCTATTACAGCGCTACGTGTGAGTGGCTGTGTGTGCACGCACTCCCCCTGCTGGAAACTCCTCTTAGTACACCAACACATGTTGGTTCTGTTTGAGGCACTGGTTCTTTTAAGCCTCCTGTCATGTCAATTGGAGATGACACGTGCGTGCGTGCGTGCGTGCGTGCGTGCGTGCGTGCGTGCGTGCGTGTGTGTGTGTGTGTAAGCAAAACATATGTGTCCAGTCCATCAAATATGGTATAATATATGAGTTAGTGAATAATATTTTGGAAAGAAAGAAGTGATTTAATATGAGGTCAGGTCAGGCTTGAGGTGTGTTTAGATCAGTTTTAGACTTCGTTTAGATCCATTTTGGACTGAGTTTGGATACGATTTAGACTGAGTTTGGATACGATTTAGACTGAGTTTAGAGCAGGTTTAGACTGAATGGAGATACAGTTTAGACTGACTTTCAAATTAGTTTTGATCGGGTTTGGATTGTGTTAACATAATTTTTCATCAGTTTCATGAGACCTGGTTTAGACTGCATTTCGATTAGGTTTAGACAAAATTCAAAAACAGTTCAGAATTAGTTTAAATCCAGTGTAGACTGCTTTTCAAATAGTGTTTAGACAGAGTAGATCAGTTTTATGTGTGTGTAGATCAGGTTTAGAATTTACTTAGATCTTGTTTAGGCCAAGTTAAGCTTTGGTTTGGACTGTTTAGATACGGTTTAGATAGAATTTAGATCAGTTTTATCTGTGTGTGGATCAGGTTTAGACTGTCTTTCAAATGAGTTTAGATCAGGTTCAGAATGTGCTTATATTTGGTTTAGACCAAGTTAAGATTTGATTTGAACTGTTTGGATAATGGTTTAGACCAAGGGTGTCAAACTCAAACAATATTAGCTCAGGGGCCGCATGGAGGAAAATATATTACTCAGTGGGCTGGATCGGTAAAAAACAAAAGGTATATAACTTAAAAATAATTGCCGTCATTTATACGCATTTGTTCGCTATTTGTGGGCCAGCCCTAAATTACGGAGCTCAACTGTAATAAAAAAAATAACACTAATGCAAGTGGAACGCGGCAACACTTTGCCTGTTTGAGTTCCGGATGTGTTAAATCTACCTGTTTTGCATATATATTGTTCCCAGTATGAATAGCGGGACGCAGTTAATGAAGTTATAGGGATGTTAATCCTTGTCATATGTATTTGTGTTACCAGTAATTGAATGTGTGTCATATTTAAACACGTTTAAGTCGGTCTATGAAAAAAAAAAAAGTTTTTCTAAACAAACCGTGACTTCAGGTTGTGTTTAAAATAATGACATCCAGGACAATTCTGTGTACAAGTCACATTGCTAATCTGTGGACTGCTTGTGAGATTACGAATGTATACGTTTTGATTGTGGTCTTCTGATTAATTGGTCCGACATTACAAATGTTTTTTTTTACTTTCCAAAACTATCTCGCGGGCCAGATTAAACCACTTTGCGGGCCTGATCCGGCCCGTGTGCCGTATGTTTGACATCCCTGGTTTAGACAGTTAACACAGAATTTAGATCAGGTTTTTCTGCGTGTGTGTCAGGTTTAGACTGAGTTTCGATTAGTTTTGGACTTTGTTTATAGATTGGTAATGTGACGACTCAGGAAAGACAAGCTAGACTGTGTGCGCGTGTGTTCTCACAGGCAGAGCAGAAGTGCAAATCCGGCGATGTAAAGATTCCTCTGTGCTCTGAACAGTTTCATGTGAATGTGTTCAATGGCGGTGGGATTGTTGGTCAGGTCCACCTTCTCCGGCACGCTGTACTTCCTCACCTCGCGGAAAGCGTCTACAAACACAACAAACCGAAACACACACACACACACACTGCTATGTGACTTCATCAGACAAAACCAACTAACTCAACTTACTATTTGTCATGTATACACACAGACACACACACACACACTCACCAATGAGGAGGAAGACAAGGATGGCCATGGCCACCATGAAGGAAGTGTTGCCATATAAGGCGATGGTTTGGACCAGCCGAGACCTGAGGACACTGCTCCACCTGGACGCACGCGCACACACACAAAAACATTGTATTATAGTAACGTGCATTGTAATCGCGGTGACTCCTATCGTAATTGTAATGAATTATATCAGAATTGAAGTGAATTCGCATTGCAGAGCTGCCAACATACAATAATCGCAGTTAATCAAATCACAACTGTTGGAATTTGTATCATAATTGTAGTTAATCTTAATCTAATCAGCGTGATTCTTATCATAAGAATAAAATAACGCAATAGTATAATGAATGGAGTCATTCACATTGTAGTATCTTGCTCAATCTAATTGCCAAACAAGCACCTGAAAGACAGCAGGTCACATGATTGCTGCGGTCTTCACAATTTGTCAAATTAAGACAAGAATGTACAGCATTCCATTCGGATTTGCTAATCTGCATATTAATGCGTGTGGAAGCACGCACCTCTTAGCAGAAATGAAGGGAATGCAGAGGAGGAGCACCAAGAACACCTCCACGTACAAGAAGGTGGCCACGGCGGTCCACTGGAGGCTCATCACTGCAACACACACCCACACATCGATTTATCATTAACGCTGAAGAGTTATCAGTGTGCTTGTCCAAACCTAATCTGAATTCAGTCTAAACTTGATCTAATCACAGTGGAAATATGATCTAAAATAATTTGAGACTCAGTGTAAACCGAACCAAAACTTATTTGAAATTATCTGATTTAAAATGATTTGAAACGCTGTCCTTTCAGTTCCATCGTCAATAAAGCAAACTGTCTGCTAGCTAACCAAAGTACAAAGGAAACCCCACTAAACGCTCTCTCATTCTCCCATAGTACACACAAGCAGACTGTAGTAATAAAATGTTGCCCGAGTTGTCCACGACTAAGAACAGGTTTTAAAATACGTACAAGCTAAGCACTCAACAGGCGCGGTCTATTTACTGGAAAAGCGTGCAGGTAAAAAAACACAAAACTGGCTCCAGAGTAATACGGTGGTTTTAAAAAAAATCAAAGAAAAATAATCTCTAAAACTCACCTGCAGATAGAGCACTAATACTAAGCGTAATAAGTTTTTTTTAAAAGTGTGAGTCTTTTACAGCTTTGAGAGGTTTCGCTTGCTACGCAGCCAACTCTTCCTACTTCCGGGGGAAATGCCAGCTCATCTGGAGGACGCCATGTGATTGGTTAGCTACGCCAAAAAGGGAGGGGCGACATATGATAATGATTGTTGCATTATTTTATGTCAACTGGATAATTGCAAGCATGCTATTTTTCGATTTAATAGTCATCTATGTGGAACGTGATGCATACCTATGCACATTTCCATTTGATCACGTACGCGTCGTGTTTTACGTCCCTACGTCACATTGATCACGTCGACGTTTGGATCGCGCCAATGAGCGTCACAGTACTGCAATTCATGTAATATCCAGCAGAGGGAACCACAATCCACACCTTCTATATGACGACCACCACCGACCAATATTTGTGGCAAGATTCATTTCGCTCCCCACCCCCAAATTAAATTGTACTTTTTAATTTATGCAGCCAACTCAATAATTGTTTTCTTTATTACTTGCAAGTAAGGAAATAAAAAAATAAAACATGTTTATTTTAAGATAAATTTGACATTTTATTTTTACATTACATTCGTATTCATTGTAAATATTAAATGTTTTTTTTTATAAATACACATATTATTAACGAAAATTGTAATTTAAAAAGTATTTTTCAGATGATGTGTTACTTTGTTAATATAATAATAATAATAATAGTACAATAAAACGAAATAAAATAAAATAAAATTTCACAAAAATATTTTTCAACATTTTAAGTTAGTTTTTTAAAATGGTTTATTTACTTATATCAAATAATACAACAATAATTATAAAATGAAGGAAACTCAAATTTAAAAAAATATAATAATTGTACAAACTTTGTTTAAATTGTATTTTCTTTTCAATAATTAGTTGATTTATTATAATGCAATAAAATACAATTTTGATAATACGATTAACATTTAAAAATATAAATAATGGTTTAAGTTAACCATTGTGAATAAAAAAGTAAACAATGTTGTTTTAAAAAAAGTTTTTTAAATAAATGGTTAATTTATTTGTAAATTGTTATATATAATTTTATCAAAATGGTCAAATAAACACGGGCTATTTGGTGCCTTAACAACCAGTGTCAGGCTCTGGTCCGCATTGCCGGAAGTAAGTCGAATTTGTTTCCAGTGAGGGTTGGACTCCGCCAGGGCTGCCCGTTGTCACCGATTCTGTTCATAACTTTTATGGACAGAATTTCTAGGCGCAGCCGAAGCGTTGAGGGGGTCTGGTTTGGTGGCCTCAGCATTGCATCTCTGCTTTTTGCAGATGATGTGGTGCTGTTGGCTTCTTCATGCCGTTATCTCGAACTCTCACTGCAGCGATTTGCAGCCGAGTGTGAAGCGGTTGGGATGAAGATCAAAACCTCCACACCCGGTCCTCAGTTGGAAAAGGGGTCGGGGATGAGATCCTGCCCCAAGTGGATGAGTTCAAGTATCTTGGGGTCTTGTTCACGAGTGAGGACAGGATGGAGCGGATCGGTACAGCGTCCTCAGTGATGCGGACTCTGTATCGGTCCGTTGTGGTAAAGAAGGAGCTGAGCCAAAAGGCGAAGCACTCGATTTACCGGTCGATCTACGTTCCCACCCTCACCTATGGGCACGATCTGTGGATCGTGACCAAAAGAACAAGATCTCAGATACAAGCGGCCAAAATGAGTTTCCTCCGCAGGGTGTACAGGCTCTCCCTTAGAGATAGGGTGAGAAGCTCGGTCATCCGGAAGGGACTCGGAGTAGAGCCGCTACTTCTTCATGTTGACAGGAGCTAGCTGAGGTGGGTCTGGCATCTGGTTCGGATGCCTCCTGGACGCCTGGAGAGGTGTCCTGGGCATGTTCCACCGGCGGGATGCCCCAGAGACGACCCCATGATACGCCTTGGGATCCCGCCGGTTAAACTGGTTGAAGTGGATGGGGAGAGCGAAGTCTGGGCTTCCCTGCTAAAACTGCTGCCCCAGCGACCTGACCCCGGATAAGCGCTGGAAAATGGATGGATGGAGTAAAATAACCAAATGTACACTTACATAAATACATTTAGATTTCAAATAATTGACTTTTTGTTGTTGTTGTAAATAATGGAATATTGTAGTGGTAAAAAAAGAAAAAAAAAAGAAGGTACCTGTACATATAACACATAACTTTTACATTTTAATCATTTTAAATAATTGGTTAATTTATTTATTATAAATAATACAATTACATAACAAAATATACAATCTTAAAAATGAATATTTGCCATTTTTTAAAATGAAATGTGTTAAATAATTGTTTAATGTATTAATTGTAAATAATAATAGTTTCACATTTACATCTAACAGTAATATTTTCATAAGGATTTCTACATGCTTGAAATATTTAGTTAATTAATAATTAAATACATTATTATTGTTAATATAATAAAAATGAGAATAATTACATTATTATTAAAATTAACTATTTGTCATATTTTACATGCACATTTTATTTTTCCATTGTATTTTTTTTATCTGACCCATCTACTCTTTACTCCATCTACTGGCCCTCAGCACAAAAAAGTTTGGCCACCAGGGTGCTGTGTGTGTGCGTGTGTATGCGCGTGCGCGCGTGTGTTTTGGGGGAAGGGTGGGGGTATTTTATGTGTTTTTTTAGGACACATTTTGTTCAACGTAAAGCAGTAGCCATGTTGCTGCTCCACTTTTATTTAGCTTGGCTTCTTTCCAACCCCCTCCCCAGCCCTCCATAATCCGACACCCCCCACCCCCAAGAGTGCTGTTATCAGCAACATGCAGCACCCCAATCCTGGCAGTTCATTCTCAGGCTAATGTGGCTTCCTGTTGGGGGAGGGGGCGTCACGGTGCTTGAGTAAAATGATTAAGAAACATCAGAAGGACACACTGACAGGAGACTTGCTAACAAGCTAACACTATTAGCCTTGTTGGCCTTCTGTTTCTCAATTTCACTGCCTATCATTTATTAAACATGGCAGCTGTGGTCATGTGACTGGCCACCACCCAATCATAAATGATGCACAAGACGGACTGGCTGGCTGTTGCCAGGCGGATTAACCATGACAATCCCTTTAACAGGATGGGAGGTTTTTTTTTCTTTCAAAATAAATGTAAACAGCAATGAGCCTTGTCGTTAAAGTACCGTGTAACTTCCTTGCCTCGACAACATAAATTTTTGCGCTGACGTGATGTCATGCTTCTTGAAATACAGGTTACCAGGGTAACTGGTTGCTCCGTTGGGAAGAGGATTGTGACGTCATAATTTTAGTGACACTGTCTATTTGATGGACTGCGGTTGTGTTAAATGTTCTCAAGCCAATGTCAGAGCGACACTGTCTATTTGCTGGGTTGTTGGTTTATCATAAAGCTTTTAATTTATTGTAATGTAAATGTATTTCACAACATTGTAATTACTGGACTGCTGGTGTTTCACAAAAATAATATATATATATATATTTAAACTGCTAACCAACTGTGTCGCGTCACTGTCTACTTGCTGGAGTGCCGCTGTCTCACACACTTTCTGAATTCATTTTTGTAGCAGCAATGTCAAGAGGTTAGTTAGAGGCGGAGTCAGGTGTCGTTTACTCTTTAGTAATGATGTCACAAAGTCCAACAAAGGCAATGGCGATGTAGAAAAAAGACACAGGCTATTACATGGACGTGGTATTCATGGTTACATTTCAAAGTAAAAATCAAACAAGGCAATGCTTTTCACAAATAAACATGTTTCTTTTCCTTCTTTTTTTTTTTGTTCTGATGACATCATGGAGAATCTTCCTGGTCATCAAGTGTTCTGTTCAGGCAGTCGACCCACTTCCCCTGGTTTGGTTTCCTGACGTGACGCCATCAAACACAAGTCACGTGACGCGCTGCGGCATTTGCATGGCGACACGTGTTAAGCGTGTTTGTGACTAATGTTCCCGTGAAACGCCACCAGCAACAAGTTCATCAACACCTGGCTGGCTGGCTGGCTGGTTGGTTGGCACCCACAATAAATAACGTGTAAACAATAACTTAAATAAAAAGTTCATCAATAAATACCCTTGTGTGCATGTGTGTGATTTCAGTAATTGGACCAGACCAAACAGCAATAACCAACATTTTCAAGTCTGATTTCAGTTATTAGACCTGGCCCAGCAAAATGAACTAGCAATTTCAGGCTGTTGATTTCAGTAATTAGACCTACCCCAACTGCACTAAATTTTTCAGATGATTGATTTCAGGAATTAGACCAGATCCAACAGCACTACCATGTTCAGTCTGTTGAGTTGAGCAATTCAACTTGATCCAAAAGCATTAACTAGTATTTTTAGTCTGTTGGTTTCAGTAATTAAACCTGACCCAAAAAGCACAAGCTAACATTTTCAGTCTAATGAGTTCATTAATTAGACCTGACCCCACAGCTTGAACTGGCATTATCAGCCTGTTGCTTCCTCCCACACATACGCACGCACGCGCACACACATACACGTACACACAATACACACACGCACACAGTGGCGTTGGTCCAGTAGTGGCTTTCCTTCCTTCCTGGTGAAGAGCCAATCAGGAGCTTCCCCTTGATGCCGAGCGTAAACGTCATTGTTTTGTCTCTTTGATTCTACTTTACAAGGTCTTTGAAGTTGAGTCCATTTCAGCTTCGATCTTTGATCTCGGCTTTGGTCCAAGTCTGTTCCGGTCTTGGTTCTGGTCTTGACATGGCACTGCTCGCCGGGCACAGTATTGGTTGGCATCATGGCGTCCTGGTAAGAGGGCGAGGCCGGCGCTGGAATGTTCCGCAAGGTGGTACAGTCCAGAGTCGTATAGGGCAACGGGGGGCAGTAAACATTAAAGAGTTCTCCCAGCCAATCGGAGGCCAGCGTGGCTGACCAATGAGGGATGAGGGGACACAGCTGTGGTCGGTTATTGGACGTTCACTTCCTGGTAGCTCATTTTCTCGCTTGTGGTTATTTACATGGCGTGGAGGGTCCTTCGTAGCCCCGTTTAGCTCTCAAGGCTAATTCCACAATTGGGTCCCAGCCCGTCGCTTGGCAAATAAATAGCAAATTCATTGATTGATTGGTACAGTTCAGATAAAAAATAAAAATAAATCAGACCTCCTCCCCCAGTTAGCAGGCGTCTTGGTTTTTGCCTCCTCAGCTTCCTGACATTAAGTTGATGGCTTGTTCCAGTTTGTGGCGCAGTTTGTGTTTGCGGCAGTAGGCGTCGCGGTCCAGCGCAGTCAGAACCTGCGTGATCATCATCGTCATATTAACGTCACTGTCATCATCATCGTCATCATCATCATCATATTAACGTCATTATCATCATCATCATCGTCATTATCATCATCAAAGTCAACGTCATCATCATCATCGTCGTCATCATCATCATCGTCATCATCATCATTATCATCATCATCGTCGTCATCATCGTCATTATCATCATCATCATCATCGTCGTCATCCTCGCCATTATCATCATCATCATCATATTATCGTCATGATCATCATCGTTTTCATCATCATCATAGTCGTCGTCATCATCGTCATTATCATCATCATCATCATATTATCGTCATTATCATCATCGTTGTCATTATCATCATCATCGTCTTCATCATCGTCATCATCATCTTCATCATCATCGTTTTCATCTTCATCATCATCATCGTCATTATTGTCATCGTCGTCATTATCATCATCATATTATTGTCATTATGATCATAGTCGTCATCATCATCATCATCATCGTCATTATCGTCATCATCATCATCATCATTATGTGACTGGTCAGTACATTAGCCAGGCCCAGACCAGGCAAGTAAGTTAATTGTAAAACTTATTATGATTATTGTTATTAACTCACCTCCTCCTTGTACTTGTTGATGTAAAAGTAAAGCTCACTTAGTGCGCTTAGCGTGTTAAATTCGTTGCCATGGAGACGCGACTGTTCCACCAAGTAGGCGTCCATGTCCTGGTCGCTAATGCTCGGCATTTTGGTGATGTCTCTGTAGTACCTGCCAGAAACAAAATAAAACCGTCCACAAAATTGCCAAAAGAAAATGTCAGAAAATTGATTTAAGAAAACGTTCACAAGGTAACCATAAAATGTCCACAAACAAAAAGAAGAAATCCTGAAAATTACCGTTAACTCATTTGCTCACAAAAACATATAAATACGTTCTTAGATGTATTTATACATTTTTATGTTTTTTTTATGCTAGAGCATCCAGAAGGCTTTGATGCAGCCTCTGAACTGCAGAGAACGGCTGAAGCAATGGCAGTTATTACAAAAACTGCCAGCAGGTGGCAGCAGAGTATACGAGATCAACCAGGGCCATGTTGAAAAAAGCTCTTTCTCCCACAGTTTTGAACAGATTTGTGAATAATGATGAAACTTAGCTATATTCTAATGCTAATTGCTGCAAAACGGAAACATATACAAATATACTTTTTGTCCCCTGATGAATGACTGTAATCTTTCTTTTGATAGGTTCCATGTTTTTATAGCAATAGAACACAATATTCTGTGGGCCTTGCAAAATCAAACCAAAACAGCCGGGAGCGAAGGGGGTTGCTTCAGTGAAAATGGCTGGGAGTCAATGAGTTAAAATATCCACAAAATTGCCAAACAAATGAACAAAATGTCAGAAAATTACTAGCAGGAAGAAATGTCAAAAAATAGCCATAAAATGTGAGGGAGGCAGAAAATTATCATTTGTCCATTAAAATTGTCAACAATTTTCAAATCTGACAGAAAGGCAGAAAAGTCTATAAATGTATGAAAAATGACCCCTCCAAAAAGTAGAAGAAAATGAATCTATGTATTGGATGTTGACTATTTTTGTGTTCTGGTGCAGCTCGAAGCTAGCTACCTTTCCACCCAGCTCTTGTAGTTGGGGATGTCTTTAGCGTAAAGCAGCTTGTTGGACGGCGAGTCTTTCCCCAGTCGGTGTTCCGATGTGGAGCACGAGTCCATGAAGGTCTGCGCCACGACCGACAGGCAGGCGTCAGTGATGCTACTTTTGTGGATGTCGAAAACAAACTGCGGATTCTTGATCACGTTAACCCAGAACCTGAGAGGAAGACTGGACACGCAGGAGGACAATGTAAAAAGCAGTCCGTGTATTTATTTTTTTATATGAGGCAGGCTTGGACTCGTTACCAGTTGCTCTTCCAGGTGTGTCGCACGTCCGGGTCGCTGATTTGTCGCTTGTCCGCCTGCTCGTCCAGAAAGTCGAACATGTATTTGATGGCCAGCGGCAGAGCGGATCCTCGATGGGCGGTGCTGAAGACCGTCTCGAACAGGTCGTCCACAAACTTCTGCAGCGTCCCCTGGTGGCGGGAGGAGCAAGGCGCGTGCTCACCATCAATTCCGTACAGTAGGAAATTTGCAATGTTGTGAAAATTGGAGGAGTTGGCGTGAGACCTTGGTGGCCAGCAGGCGCGTCAGGTAGATTTCCGAAACCATTTTGCTGCCGCGATCTCCTTCGCGCTGGTCGCTGTGCTCGTGGTTCTTCACCAGGTGCCACAGTTTCGTTCCTGAAACACATTACGTGGATGAGCAGTGTAGTAGACGCACACTTGTCCTAGCCCACTGTTAGCTTAGCAAAATGGCAGCTACCTGTCTCCTGGTCTGGGGTGATCATGGGCGCTCTGGACCTCAGACTGTCGGGACTACTGGACGTGCGCAGTAACGATTCTGCATACACAAGCACGCTGTTAGTTTTCATGTATGAGGCACACTGCATTAGTAGAACTACACTATAATACAATTGACTCTAATTCCAAAATAACTCAAACCCGATTAGGATACGATTGATTGTAATTATGATACGATTCAATCCGATTACAGTATACGTCACTACAATTACGGATAAGGTTCACTACAATTTGGATCCAATAAAGTTAACTATAATTATGAAATAAATAAATACGATTAAGAAACACTTTATTCCGATTATGATTCGATTTACTTAAGTTATGATTCGATTACTGCAATTATGATACAATTGAATCTGATCAAATTAGCGAATAAAATCTAATAACCAACTAAAGGAGCTAGGTGGACAAGGAAGCTAAAATGCTAACCCGCTAGGTATAGCCTAATATGTGTAATGTCATCACCCTCGTAAAATAATTGCCTAAGTCAGTTTTTTGCCTAAATTCTCTCCTCATGATGCAAATTGTTCACTTTTTTGTGTTTCCTGAAAAATCTGAAAGAATAATTTAGGCAATTATTTTAAGAAGGCGTCGATGTAGTATTAAGTGTGTGTGTGTGCCTTTGTCTTTGCTACATTGTGGGGCCCATGCACGTGTGTTTTTCCAGGTTTAACTACCATTGTGTGGACCAACTTGAAATTGTGAGGACATTTTGGTGGTCCCCAAAAGTTCAGACCTCTTTTTGAGAGTCAAGACTTGGTTTTAGAGTTTAGGTTTGAATTGGGTTATGGTGGAGGTTAGAGTAAGGATTAGGGGTAGGCAATAAATTTTGATGGTTGGGGTTAGGGGGAGGGGCTAGGAAATGCATCATGTCAATGAGATGTCCCCACGATGATACAAAGACAAACATGCGTGTAGGTGCGTATGTGTGGTCTTGTTTTTGTACATAGTGGGGCCAACAGTTTGGGATTTCACAGAATTGTGGGGCCCATTTTGCTGGGCCCCACAAATGTAGACCTCTTTTTGAGGGTCAAGACTTGGTTTTAGAGTTTAGGTTTGAATTGGGTTATGGTTGAGATTAGGGCAAGGAATGGGGGTAGGCAATCATTTTTGATGGGTGGGGATAGGGGGAGGGGCTAGGAAATGCATCAAGTCAATGAGATGTCCCCACGATGATACAAAGACAAACATGCGTGTGGGTGCGTATGTGTGGTCTTGTTTTTGTACATAGTGGGGCCAACATTTTGGGATTTCACAGAATTGTGGGGCCCATTTTGCTGGGCCCCACAAATGTAGACCTCTTTTTGAGGGTCAAGACTTGGTTTTAGAGTTTAGGTTTGAATTGGGTTATGGTTGAGATTAGGGCAAGGAATGGGGGTAGGCAATCATTTTTGATGGGTGGGGATAGGGGGAGGGGCTAGGAAATGCATCAAGTCAATGAGATGTCCCCACAAAGATAGTAAAACAAACGTGTGTGTGTGTGTGTATACCATATCTGCTGAGCGATCTGGTGAAAGTGAAGCTGTTGGCAATGTTGTAAGCAGAAACCTGCTTCTGGACCAGCGCCACCAGGGAGCCGTCTGTTACCTGGCAACACGTTGGCATTCAGGTGAGGCTGCATGCGCCACTTCCTGGTCACGTGACGGGGCGACGGCGAGCAAAACATACCTGATAGTGAGCGAGCGTGTTGAGTCGCTTCCAGTCGCTCTCGATCTTCGTGGTCACGTCTTCGTCCTGCAGGATTATCCGGGTCAGCCGACCTTGACGCCACTCTGAAACACAAAACAATGAAGATGGTGATAAGGAGTCGGAAGCACATTGTATGGAGTGAATCGTACCAAAATCGGAGGGAATTGTATCATAATTGGAACGAAGTGTATTGTAATGGGAGGGAAAGGAGCATTACCGAGGTCCATGTCGTCGGCCTGCGGTCGCTGCGAGAAGGGGATCCCCTTGTAGACGGCGTCCAGCAGCTTGTCTTTGACCTGCGTCACCGTGTCGCAGTTCAGCACCTTGACCGGCACCTCCGTGCCCGCCTCGCCCTCCGGAGGGATGCACATCATTGTCTAACGGGAGATGACACGGTCAGCGGAGGCGTATCTGCGTGCATGTGCAAGCATATGCGTGTGGACGCGTTACCAGCTGCTTGTAGTCAATCTGCTGCCTGATGAGTTTGTCTTCGCTGAGGGAATATCGCGCTTCGCCCGTGATGGCGTCGATGGGCCCTTTTTCCATCTGCTGCTTGATGGCGCAGTAGAGCATAAACAGCGGCTCGCCAGCGCATTCCTGATGGCGAAAGGGAAAATTACATTTTAGTTGATATTAGTCAGTTAGTTACTTCTGCACTAAACTCTTGTGGTTGGCATTGTGTAGTGACTTGAACTGCAAATTAGTAAATCGTATCATAATCAACATGGATCATGTCGTAATTTGAGTGAATTGTGTTGTAATCTGCATGAATCATACTGTAATTAAAGCGAATTGTGTATTGTAACAAGTAAATCGCATCATAATTAAATGAATCGTATCGTAATTAGAGTGAATTGTATCATAATTGCAATTATTTGTGAATCATACCTTGATAATAGTCAATTGAATCCAAATCAGAGGGAATTTACTGTGAGTGGTGTAAATCGTAACATAATTCTAGTAGACGTAACATAATCAAAGTGAATCATGTCGTAATGGTCATAAATCACACCGGAATCGAATGAATCGCATCGTAATCAAACAGAATCATATTGTAAAGTGACTCATATTGTGATTAAATTGAATCGTAAGATAACTGTAGTGAATTGTATCATAATTGTAGTGAATGGTGTCAAAACTGTAATGAATCGTGTCTTAATCGGAGGGAATTGTATTATAATTGTGAATCATTTTGTAATTAGAGTGAATCATACCATAATAGCGGTTAGCATGTTAGCTCCCGTCACCGAAACAAACGCAAGCATGTCAATCACCTTGAGAAAGCGATACAGGAGGAAGGTGAACCAGTTGGTCAGCATCTTCTCAGCCACAGACTCTGTCCTGCAACACACACTTAAAAGGTCAAACGGGGATCTGGAGCGGCTACAAATGGGGGCTCAGGGTGAATGGTCGCCCACTGACCTCCTCAGCAACAGTTTGGGGTGGTTCCGGTTCTCCAGGTTCTTCTCGATCAGGTCCGCTAGCAGCTGCTTGAGCACCACCGTGGCGTACTCCATGCGGCCCTGATGCAAAGTCACGTTAGCATAGCGACGTTGGCGCTAGCCTAAGTTCATGTTCAAAATGCTATGTTAGCTTTGCGTGCTAACAGTGGTCACGGCAGAATTTGATTAGGGCTGGGAAAAGACGTAGAACAAGTCAGATAAGTTGACTTTTTAAAAATAGGTCAACTAAAATTTAGTTAGTGGCTTTTTACTAAAATCAATACAGCACATTGAGCTTCAATAAAACACAGCAAAGGAAATTCTGAACGTCCTAAAAAGCACTTATGTAATTATTCCAAAATACGACCTGCCAATCGGTTTTAGGTGTTCATCACTTAACCAGTAGAAGGCAGTCATGCCCTAAACGTGCCCAGAAGAAGACGGGAACGGGAAGTTATTGACCTCATGTAGCTAACAGCTAGCTCTACTTTTGTTTACTCATGAAATAACGTTGAAGCATTGTCTGTTGGTGACTTTTAAGACACTATTACATGTGTAATGTACGTGTGAAATAAGTAGCATTTAATGTTTGTTGTTGGAATAAATGGTATTTAATGTTAGTAATTGCTAGCGTGCTAATGCTAATCACAATTGCTAACCATTTAGCATAGGCAAATTTTGTTGGTCTTTAATAATGCATATTTATAGAAGATAATAAATTATGAGTACTTATATCCACTCAATCAATTCAATTTAGGTCAAACCTAGTGGATTAACTAACAAAAAAATAACAAACAAACAAACAAACAAAAAACAACAACTTTTTTACCTGTAGCGCAGCCATCAGCAGCGAGGCCACGTTCCCGCGGTCACGCATGGAGAACGACCTCTGAGCCTCCAGCGTGTGGATGAAGGTCAACAGGAACATTTTGTTGTTGAGAAGCTGACTAAAGAGTCGGAGGGCTTTCTCCACATTGGCCGGAGACTGAGATATCAAATACACAGTCGTACACGTCACTCAGTTGCCAACACTGACTGTGCTTTTGTAAGCTAGGCTTCGTGTGTGTGTGTGTGTGTGTGACATACATCCAGCTCCTTGAGTACTGGATGTTCTTCTATTCCCGGGAACATGACCCTCATGGTGTAAGTGCGATATTCCAAGAAGGGAATCTTCACTCCATCCATGTCATTGGTCAGTTCCTGAATATCGGTCTGCAGCTCGGCAAAGGCTACACAACACAAACACACACGTTAATGCGAAACACACACACGTGTGGTGGTCGCGTGTGGGCGTGCGCACGCACCCTCTTTGCACTCTAGCGCCACCCGGCTCTCTAGGTTGTCCATCTGCAGCTGGAGACGCTTGAGCGTGCGGTCGGCGTCGCGCGTCTTGCGCTTGTAGGCGATCAGCACGGCGATGATGGCTACCAGCAGCACGCCGCCGCCCGCGCCGATGCCGATGATGGCCGGCAACGTCAGGGCGCTGTCCGAATAGATGTGCAGCGTTCCTGGCGAGAACTCCAAACCTCCCACCAGGATCTACGGGAAAGTGCAGCTGGAGGTTAAGGCCGACCCACATAATTAATTAATTAATTAACTCACTCATTAGCTGCCATTGACGACGAGAGACGTCAAAGATCCATTTTAACTGGCCTGGCATGCAGTGAATGAATGAATGAATGAATGAATGAATGAATGAATTAATTAATTACAATGTATATTTTCAAGTTGAAATTGTTTGAATCATTGGATAAATGTGGGTGAAAATTATTGGAATAAAAAAACCAGGGAAAAAAGCTGGGTCATAAATGTTATAAAAGGACAAATAGGAAAGTAGTAATTGCTATTTTTAAATACACTAACATCCTCTCATTTGTTCTCCGAACATAAATTTGTTGGTTAATACTGTAAAGCTGTGGTGGGTGGAGAGCTCGCTCACCAGCACGCGTTGCTCTCCGGTCAACTCAGGCGAATCACAAAGCAGCTGATGTTCCGACACGGTCAACAAGCACGGGGACTCTCCAATCAGAACGGTGTAGTTGAGACGGTTGTTGCCGGGGGCGGCCGGGACCAGGTTTTTACCCTGCACACAAATGCGGTTCACATGTTGTGCTCCAAGTCCGGACTTTGTGTGGGGGTTGCTTCTCACCTTCAGGATGATGGGAGAGCCTGGCTTGACCTCCAGGATTCCTGACATGCCCAAGGGTTCGAAGGTCGGGTTGGGGTAGTGTGTGAAGTGGGTGGAGTTAAGCACCAGCAGGGTTGACACCTGACAGCCAAAATGTCATCACACCAAAACAATGAATAACATTAATGCTAATGATGTACCCGTGATGTACCTATACTGCTGGGCCAATGGCAAGCCCACTTTAATGTTAAAAACTCATCACATGCATCACCTGATCCAAGATAAAGCCAAACTCGTCGGCATGCAGCGCCCTGTCTGGTGGGTTGGGTTTGACGTAGACCAGGCCGGGAGCCAAACACGTCATGGCGCTGTCGTTGACCGCCGTGCAGAACTGAGGACATACACCATAGGAGGACGTTATAAGCCATGTAGGGCTGGGGGGGCGGGGGGTGGGGGGGGGGGGGGGAGTCGACCAAGGATGTGACTACTTTATAAACAGGTCGACTGAAAATGCCGCCGGAACCACGTTTGTGTCGCAGTCCATGTTTCTACACAGACCTCTTTTGCAGGCGCACGCAGTGGACAGGAAGACACTATTACATGTGTAAGGTAGAAATAATGATGCATGTGTGAACTAAATGGGGGTTAGGGTTTGTTTACCTTAAAGGGTAATTGCTAGCGTGCTAAGGCTTATCGCGATTGCTAATTGTGTTGGTGTTTAATAATGCTCATGCACAGAAAATTATAAATAATTAGTAGTTATATCCACTCAATTCAACTCATGTAGAAATAATGATGTATATGTGAACTAAATGGTGGTTAATATTTGTTTATCTTCAATGTAATTGCTAGCACGCTAATGCTAATCGCAATTGCTAAAGGTTTAGCATAGGCTAATTGTGTTGGTGTTTAATAATGCATATGTACATTAGATAATAATGAGTAGTTATATCCAGTCAATTGAACTCACGTTGGTTCAACCTTCGCGATTATTTATTGGAATATTCGATAGGATAATCCATTTTAAAAAGATTCGATAGTGGCAGCCCTAAAACCATGTGGTGTCATGAAATGTGACGTCTTAACCATTTCACAATGTGTTTTCATAAGCGCGTGATGTCAATGTTACATCAGCCATGTGCTTTCACAACCATGTAAGGTCCTAACCAGGTGACGGACGGGCACTGATGGTGTAAACATTTGGAGAGAAAAAAAATTAAGACATAACATAGTGGCATCAAAACCATGCGACATCTTAATAATGTGGTGCTATAAAAAGGTGATTTCATAATTATGTGATGGCAAATGTGTGTGATGTCATAAGTTCATAACCATGTATGTGATATCATTACAATTATACGTATACCTAAAATGATGATGTAAACATGTGAGTGGTCTTACGTTGTTGGTCTCCACGCCGCCATATTTGGCTCTGACTTTGGGCTCCTGGATGGTGAGCAGGTTAGTTCCTGTTACTGTGATCACTGTGCTACCACTACACGCACACACGGGGGAGGTGTCAGAGATCTGTGCTGTGATTGGTGGACATTGAAAGTGGGCGGTGGCCTACTTGAGGATCGACCAGTTGGGTTCAATGGAGGTAATGGTTGGATCCTCCGTGTATGTGTATTTGATCTCTGAGCTGGTCACTTCTGCCTTGTCGATCATCAGGCGGATGGGGGCGGGGCCAACTCCGGACGGCGAGGCGGGAGTGATGCAGACCACCTCCCGATTGATACGTCTGGACGAGAAGAAGAAGAATGTTCCACTTCAACTTCTGCTGCCGTGAGGAATGTTTTCTGTTATCATGACTTACTTGACAAACAGACACTCGTCTTTGTCGATGAAGACCGACACGCTGCTGCCGGCGTCCAAGTTTCGACCCGCCACTGTCAGTCTGGTTCCCCCGGAAATTGGACCTCTCTCTGGACGAACGTTACTCAAGCTGGGACTCTGTGAGTGATTGAGTGAGAATGAGAGCGCGAAAGAGAAGAAGTCAAGAGTCTGCTTGGCATTGGCAACAATGAGGAGACGAAAACTCACCACAAAGGCGTACGCTTGCGTGGACATGGTGCGGTACTCCGCGCTGCACACGCCGATACACAGCTCTACCGCACCGCCAGGAGAGTGAGGCAGCAGCGCTTCGGCCATGTCGCACACCACCCTGCATGTGCACGCACACGCAATCACTATAACACACTATTCTAGTGCTTATACTAGTTAAGCAAAATAGCAAAAGAAAGAAAAGTCCCCCCATGCACACAGTTAGTTGTTCAGCACTCACAAATGACCTAAAGTAAGATTTTTCCTTGATTATTTGCGAGAAAAGTGTTTTTTATATTTATGGAAAAATATTCGCTCCATATGTATGTATATTTATTTTATTGTACTGCTCCTTTAATTGCGACAACAATCACTTACTGTCAGCCATAACCACGGCAAAAACTCATCAATCGAGTTGTCTGCACAATCAAACTTCTACGGCGGAAGCACAGACTTGCATATGAATGGACCGTCAATGCCGCTTGGGTGGTGTGAAGCCACCAGCGGCCATCTTACGTTGCCACTTACTAACTTGAATACATTGATTTCTCTGTGGCATTATTCATGTTATTTTGTTTGTTTGTTTATTGAACATGTAAACAAGTAGCAGAAAAATAAAGATTTAAAAGAAGAAAAACCTTATACAGTCATCATTAGTTACGCTTTACATGTTCAAAAGGGAGTAGGAAGAAGTTGAAAACGTATCTAGTCTTATGGGGTAGATGCCACGGACTTCCAACTTCCAGGTTTTACACATCAGCGCCGTTTGCGGCCACTGCTGGCCGCGTTCCAACACTCGCACCCCCAGCCCTGCGCCCACAACCGCGCGCTCCCGCTCATCGGCGGGACGCCGTCTTGGCTATCTGAAATGCTTTGGACACTGAGACAGATACTACACACTCGCAGCCTCGCACCCGTTGACGGGAACCTGCAACCGAGGGGCACAAAGGCGGAAGCGCAAGTACTGGGACGCGGCCCACACGTCTCGGAAACAAAGTTGATGGGTGAAAACCCGGAAGTCGGAAGTCCCGCCTCCTCCGTGGCATATAGTCCATTCGTTGTATGTTTTGACTTAATTCATTATTGATACAATAATAGGTTAATATACAGAAAATGTATAAGCCTGCTCATTGTATACAACTGCACTTTGACGTGCGTACATTTGCCAGCAACATGTACATGAAATTCATAGGCATATACCATAATGTATTTATGAATCATACCCTAATACTCACATATACAACTTCCATTACACTCATACTGATACATCTTTAAAAAAAAATACAACATTTATGTAATTTTACCAGCTCATGTCTGATGTATTTATTTATTTTTACTTTGCTTTTGAACAATGTTTTAAACTCAGCAAGTGACACATCTTTTCAGGTCAGTTCCAAAATGATTCCACAAATTAACACCTATTACAAAAACACACCTTTGCTTAAAGGTCTCATATTATTCAACTTTTCAACATACTAAAATAGTTCTCAAATGTGTAAAAGACATGTCTGTGACATGCATTCGTCAAATTTGACTTTGGATCCAATATTTTTGCTGTCCCGAAATCAGCCAAAAAACGCTCTGTTCAAAACAGCCTGTTTTAGGGGTGTGTCACTTTTATGTAAATAGCTGCACCAGGCCACGCCTAGGACATACCCTTCTCTCTCTTGAAGGGGCAGTGATTTCGGTCATGGTAGCCATTAGTGATGGGCATGACAGTTCTTTTAAGTGAACTGAATCTTCAGAATCAGTTCATTAAAAAGAACCGTTCAAAAGATTCGTTCATCGAATCGTTCTTCTACGCAACCTCCAACTAAAAATACACCAGTACAATGGTAGAAGGTGCACAACTCTTATTAGAAAGGATAGGAAGGAAGGCTAAATCAAAAATGTTAAACTTACATCTTTCCCTTTTGCAGTCGTGTCACACTGTTGGGACCGATCCATTATGTTTAAACGTGTTGCAAATCCAGCTCTGAACAGGCTTTCACTAACAAAACAGTCCTTTGATAAATTATGTCAGTACACGTCCTTCAAAAATAAAAGTAACCACTGTCTTCTCAAAGACTAGGGACAAAGGAAGCAACCACTTTTTCATGGTCATTGTTTTCCCTCTCCACGGAGCATTTGCAGGGGAAGAAATAGAAAGGAGCAGCCAGCTTCTCAAATTTCAGTGGGCGTGACAAACCTTTACCCGAGGTGGTGCCACTAACCACACTGAATACATACCACACGTCCACTATACACTCAATATGTGTCATTCACATCTCAACTACATGAGTACGAGTGTTAAATGTCAACTCCACAGTGAGTGGTGTTAGTCAGCACATTTCAGTGACGCTGCAAAAAAGTACGCTTGTTTGCTTCACACTGACCTCTCTGCGCTGATGTACAGCGAGGGAACCGGGTTACAACGAACGCCGGCCACCTGCACGTGCGTTATCTCCTTAACCTGCAGGCCCAGGTTTTCCCCCTCGATGGTCACTCGAGTCCCTCCCTCGCGAGGTCCCGTCAGAGGAGCGATCTGCGGGATAAAACTTTTAATGGAGAGGTGGGTGCAGAGACGGAGCCTGAGTCGCCCGTGGGCGATCCTACCTTGTTGATGCGCGGGTGGCTGCAGCGCACGTTGTGGCGTCCGTGATGCATCCAGCTGTGTTCCGGCGCCGTGCAGTGCTGACGTAACACGCACTTCCTGCTTTCGGCGCACCAACCGCATTGGAAGGCAGTTGGCGCTTTCAGGCATTGGCCGCAGCTGGAGCGTTGAGCTTCGCACTTGTACAGCAACGCTGAATACGAAACGCCACATGAACAAGGGAAGGGGAGGGGACAATTTTCACAAATTATTATATTTAAATACTACTCTGCATAGTGGCCAGTGAACTTATATGATATAATAATAAAACTGTTAAAACATTAGGACAGCATTAACCACTTTTTTGGATGTATTTGATGTTAAGAAAAAACACTAGGAAGCTAAAATTTTCAGCAAATTGTCATAATATGTAGAAGTTCAAAATGGCACTATGCAGTAATTTCTAAATTATTGCAAATGGGAGAAGGATATTTATACTATGTTTCTTTATAAAAATGCCAATTTTGGTCACATTGATTCCCATTATAAATCATAATTTTTTATATACAAAAAAACAGGGACGCATAAAAATTTCTGCTGTTATGATGTCTTGACTTTTTCAAGGCTGTAATTACGTCATATAAAACATTCCAATTTGAATTTTTAATATATATAAAATATGCAGCATCATTTTGTTCATAGCACAATATTGCTTTTAATGTCCATAGCGAAGGCGTAAAAAAAGAAAAGAAAAAATAATAAACTGATGCTACTGAACATTTTGAGTAACTTGAAAGTAAAAATATATTGATAATTGACTTCGTAATCACAGTTCAAGAACAGAGCCCATTTTGGGTTCAAATACCGCAAGTCTAGTACAAAAATAAATAAAAATACGACTCGAGGGTTAAGCAGCCAGATAATTACATGTTCAATGGTTAAGCCAAAAAAATCAGGAATATTGTTCTTGCCAGTAAGCTTATTGCACACAAAATGGACAGTGAAAAGGTTTTTAATGATTAATCCATGTTTAGTCAAGAAATTGGGGGGTTAGAAGAAGATAGAAAGACAAAATATACAGTATAATTTTTTTTCAATACAATTATAATGGGCGTCAATTATATGCAGATTTTTGTTATTCGTGGGACACCCTAGTCCATATCCCACTCTACTTTTTAATTCCTTTTATCCTCAATGAAAGCACATAAATTATCTTTGTGTTTTTAAGCAAAACAAGTCATTCATGAACATCAGTTTGGACATAACGAAAAGTGACCAACAACTAGAGGGGATAGATTTGGAAAGTCAATTGTCACGCTACCTTTCATAGATACTGGCTTGTCAATGAAGAAGTCTCCATCCCAGACGATGTTGAAGTCCACCGGAAGGTCAGCTGCCTCCGTTCCCTCATACCAGTACTAAGCCATACAAGAACATGCAAATATGTCAACACATTAGCTCATGTCAGAGCACATAAGCACTTACATACACTGTACAAGAAGGGACAATTTAGTGACTTAGCTAGCAAGCTAGCATGCTACGTGTTTTCAGAATGGGGGAGGAAAAATCAATACAAGTAACAGGAAAATGCGTTCTACTTCCTGTTTTTTCATTCTGGGGACTCTATTTGCACTTCAGCCCATCTCTTTGTACGATGATTCTGTGTGTGTGTGTGCCTAATGTTTCCATTACCATTAAAATCATCCAGCTGAGCCAACCGAACGGCCTCAGCACACGCGGACGCATACACATTCTCATGAGACTTGTTATTAGAGACCAAGCGATGAGTTATCTCTAATCAGGATTTGTGGTGGTTGTGCTTTGGTACAAAATAAATTCGATTGTATTGGACGGATTTCAAGTGAACCTCACACATGATTAAACTCCAACAAAAATACACAGACACGTCACAAACATACAATAGGCTGCTTGAAAAAGAAATGTTGCTTGAGTCAGGAATATGCCAGCAATGTCAGTATTGTGGTTTTATTGGACTAAATGTTCAATTTCCTCCTCATTTAAAACGCACACACATCTACTCAACTGGTTTGCTGACACAAGGACAAATGAAGGTCATTGTGCTGAGAAGACTGTGCGTCTCAGTCAGAGACGAAGCAGGCTGTGCAAGACAGTGGGGGATGCGGGGCGTTTTACTGGAACATTTTCCAGTTAGTAGGGCTTGTGAGGGGGGGGGGGTAGATATTGATATTGCAGCATATTAACCGACATCTTTGGGTAATCTTTTTTTATTTCAAAAATCTCCAAAGGCTTGTCTTTCTTGTTTGGGCTCCATGTGCAGAAGCTGTTTTGATGGCTGTATTGCTTCATTTGCGAGCCTGTCGCCACATATTATGCAGAGCGGGGTTTGTGCGTTTGAGTCAACTAGCAATAAACATACCTGAAGTTGGACTGCTGATATTGTCTGATACTGTCTCATTATGTATGTCGCCAGTTTCCCCTTTTCAAGAAAATCTCCAAGCATGTCTGCTTTTTCACAAATTTTTGCCAGCTTCTCTCTGATGATCACTGAAATATTTTTGGGTTGGCCTTGTATCAGTCCGCCGCCGAGTAATTGGGGAAACCTGGCATATAGCATACTGCTTGTGAGTATTGAAACACCCGTCGTCTCAGGAAAGGTTTGTAACTTTCGAGCCACATTTTGATATTTACAATAAATTATTTAATAAGACGAATTCATGAAAAAAATGGCAAAATGAATATAATAAATATTACAGGACTCAATAATTTAACACACACATTCTACTTGTAAAACTACAGGGCAACAAAATTAACAAGTAAACAATAACGATTAATATTGAATTGCAAATTTCCACTTATATTATTTTATCTTTTATATTTAGTGTGTACAAAAGAATATTGTTTGTTTGCTTTTTCAGCAGGTGAATAGCTTGAATGATGTCATGTTATGCAAGCGGTAAGTAAGGGTATTGAAAGTGACGCACTTACCAAAGTCACGAAGCTAGCAGTATTTCCCCTATTACAGAAGGCGTGCCCTGAGAGGTAATTTCATGCCACCATTTTACAGTTGTCAAATCGGCAAAGTTCATGTCGTACCTCCTACCTATTATGTGCTAAGTTAGTATGTAATAACATATACTGTAGGTATTCTGATTCATATGCAGCTTCTGAATTTAACTAGCCAAATTGCTTAAAAAAAAAAATAGTAATCAGATTACTTTTTCAAGGCAACTGCGGCAATGCTGGTGCTGATTTATTTTGACAGTAAGACTTGGAAGCCAGCCAAGCATGCTGGGTAGCCTTACCGAAGTGTTCTGACACTGGATACAGGATGAGTTGAAGCGCACCGCCGGGATTCGCTGGACTTTCCCTTGGATATGGAAAACGCACTCGTAGTTCTTCTGGCCCGACTGAGGCTGCGGTAGGTTGCGCGCTCGCAATGTGATTGGGCGAACCAGACCGGCCGGTACCAGGATGTCGGATGTGGGCAGGATCTGAGGACAGCCCTGTGGACGAAAAGCCACACAATCAGCAAGATGGCGGTTGTTTTTAGCATTAGCATCCCCAGTGTTCATAAATGGTGGAAATGCATTCTTTTTCTTGATTCGTTTTGAAAGCCTGCAAAAAATTTAATTTTGTATTATTAGCAATAGCATCGGCAGCTAACAGGTGGAAATGGATGTTTGTCGGAGAAAAAACACTAAGCCCTATGCATAGGTTGCTGATTTTGTATTTTTTGTATTAAAAATAAAACTCATACCTGACATTTTTGTTGTTTAATTGATAATTTGTGATGATCGATCCCATTGACATTTTGATTATTTTGTTCACTATCTTCCTGATTTCACATTTTCACGGCGTTTCATCTCAATGTGAGCACCTCAATTGTTAGTTTTGACTTTGTGTCCCAGGTGATGAACTCGTATACTGCCAGTTGAAAGGTCATGATCAAAAATCGTCAATAGGCGACAGATCTAAGCTTTGTGACTTTGACTGCAGGAAGCCTACACACAGTTTTTCTCAGAGGACGTTAAGCTTCGCGAACGAGTATCAGCGCAGTAATTAATTGCCGAGTGACTGACAGGAAGCCTGTTAGCACCACATGAAGTGGACCAGAGCACAGCATGCTGCAATGACTGTGGAGAAATGCTTTAAATGCTTTCAAGGGACACCTCACTTATTTGCACACATGCGGGGATAAAGACACACACTTGCCGCACACACACATATCAATCAATTCATCCATTTTCTATAGCACGTCCTTATGGACTTTTTGAGAAGTGCAGACACCCTGGACTGGTCACCACTCAATTGCTGAACACATATATACAAACAACACACTGGTACTAGTCGATGTTAGTGCACAGAGACAATGAGGCAGACATGCTAACCAGTAGTGCTGCTTTTTTTCAAGCATTCAAACATGGATTTATACAGAGTGTGCTCAGTGGAAGCAGCATTTTACCTGGGCTGTGCTGACACGTCCCTCCAGGAAGGAACAGTCCTCCAGATTGTTGGTGCACATGTGACGATATTTGCACCAATGACAAGGAAACATGCTGCCCACACAGGAAGTGCACCTGCAAACAGGAAGTAAAGACAGGTGGCGGGGTTAAAGACAAAGAAGACAACGACAGAGGGGCGGATTGGACGTCAGGCTTACGAGTTGAGCACAGAGCAGTTGTAGAAGGTGAAGTTGGTGCTGATGAAGGTGCGACTGGTCTCGCTGGATCGAAGACTGAGTTGGACGTCTCGTTTCTCTCCTGTCGAGACAAAACCACGCATTATCGCATTTGACCAGTGCATATTTGCGTGTGTGAGGGGCCGTCAAGAACATCATTCAGGATTACTGAAATGCTCTCACACAAACAATTGAAACACTCTCACATACAATTGAAACACTCTCACATATTACTGAAATTCTCTCACATCATTAAGCAAAACATTTTCACACAATATTAAAATGCTCTCATACATAAAGTGAAACACTCTCACACACCACTGAAACACTCACACATTACTGAAATTCTCTCACATTATTAAGCAAAACATTTTCACACAATATTAAAATGATCTCACACATCAAGTGAAACACGCTCACAAACTGCTGAAATGCTTGCACACGCTACTGAATGACTCTCACACACTGCAAGAAAACTCTTAAACACACTCCTGAAATACTCTCTCACTACTGACATGCTATCACACTATTGAAACAAAACACTCTCGCACGCACTACTATAAACTATAAAGCTTTTAGGTACACTACTGGAATACGCACACACACGCACGCACACAAACACTACTGAATTAATCTCACACTGCTGAAACACTGTCACACACTACTAAAACACACTCACTAATGAAAGGTTCTCACACAATCAAAAAAAATACTCTCAAACAATGCTGAAACACTCTCACCTGCAACTGAAATGCACTCAAACACTGCAAGGCTCTGAAACTACTGAAACGCTCTAAAAAAAAAAAAACTCCTGAAACACTGTCACACACAATACTGAAACACTCTCACAACCTACTAAAATGCTCTCATACAATCAAGTGAAACACTCTCACATACTACTGAAAGACTCTCACAATCTACTGAAACACTGTTACATACAATACTAAAGCAATCTCACACAAACAATGGAAACACTTTCACACTCACCACTGAAACACTCTCATTTACTAATGAAAATTAGCATAAGGTTTCAGTAGCCCGTGTGAGAGGTCATCCAGAATGTTGTCCCTGATGGCTCCTCGTGTGTGTACGTGTGTCTGTGTGCATATGTGTCACCGTAGGAATGTGGCGGCAGGTCTCTGAGGGTGGGTGACATGCACGTCACCTGACCGTCTGCCCCGACCTCTGCCGGGGTTTCGCTGATGTCCTCAAAGACGCAGGACACGCCCCCTGACAACGCGGGCACGTGGTGGACTCGTACGCTCAGCTGCACACAGACAACATTGAAATCTGTGATGTCATCGACCGAGGAGCCCGAAGGCAACAGGACGCACAGACATCATACAGTATATATGTAGATGTTGCTTTAATCACGGAAGGATTCGTTTGAAGCAGAATCAGGACCATCAGAATTCCGTCAAATGGGTAACTGTTTAATAAATCAGTGAATGAATGAGAGGCGTTCAGTTAGATTGTCACTTTCTGAACTAGTTTACAGGAAAGATTTGCCACATCGAATGTGTTTGACGCACTGGTGTATCGCAGACACAAGCCAAACTGCACAAGGCATGTTTGATGTCTATGATGGGACGTACCTGCGTTGCCGGGGCGGTGATGGACATGTTGCTTGGGGTAACGGAGATGTTGACACACTGGTCCAGCTTTGTGTTGAAGTGCTGAGGCTCCTGCCACTTCTCACATGCTTCCTGTCTGGAACATCTAGAGGGGTCACATGACATGGTTATCATTTCTGGCCATTTTTCATGGAAAATTCATATGAAATGATTTTGCGATTTTTGAAGAAGTTCTTATTTTTGTTTTTTATTATTTCAAATATTTATGAATTCTTATTTGTGGCAGAGCTTGATGGTTATCCTCTGCGAATAGCAGGGGTTCACCCCATTTCCAGGGTCCATATTTGAATGAACTCCTCTAACTAGTGACTCAGCACAAATGCTAGATTTTCATTCACACTCTTCCACAATATCCATAGCTTTTTGCAGAAGAGCACACATCAGCAAGGTTGCAGTGTTGTATGCATGATCGTATTATGAAGTGATAGCAAACGCACTGAAGCCTGAATGAGTGCAGCCATTTTTCTTCATGAGCACAGAGAAGGGCTCTTTAATTTTGAAGGCCAACTTGATTGATGTTACAGCAAAGAGGAAATGTCTCCACCTGGACTCTCAACATCAAAGAGGCCCACAAACTGTGTGTGCGAGTCAGTGTGTGTGTGTGTGTGTGTTCCCATGTGGCTTCATTAATGTTTCTATAAATGCCCTTCACTCACACATGCACGGCAGAACATCTGAGCTAATCAGAAGCAAGCATCAGTTCTTTGCAGAAAATTCAGCATCGGCACAATTCTCATCTTTTTACATACAGGCTTTTTTCGTGGAAACTGCATGACTTTTTTTTGCGTTACGTTTGAAAAAATAATCATTTAAAAATGTAATTAAATCAGATTTTAGAGGAAAGTCCAATAAATAAAGAATTACAGGACACTTGATATGAATGGTTTGTTTGTTTTACCCAAGCCTATTAACGCATTCAAACCCAAAAACGTGTAAATAAATGTTTTAACACTTTGTCTTTCACTTCCAAAAATGTACAGAAGGCTTTGATGCAGCTTAAAGAGGTGGCTTAAAGCAATGGTAGTTATTACAAAAACAGCCAGCAGGTGGCAACAGAGTATAAGAGATCAACCAGGGCTATGTTGCAACAAGCTCTTTTTGACAGTGTTTTCACCAGGAATGTGAATATTGATGAAACGTAGCCATATTCTAATGTTAATTGCTGCAAAACGGAAACTTGTTTTCCCTGATGAAAGAAGAGACTGTAATCTTTCTTTTGGTAGGTTACATGTTTTTATAGCAATAGAACACAATATTCTGTGGGCCTTGCAAAATCAGTCAAAATCCAGTATGACAGCCGGGAGCAAAGGGGGTTGCTTCAGTGAAAATGGCTGGGAGTGAATGAATTAAAGATGCAATTAAAATTGGTGGTGACTAAATGCAATCTTTTTAGATTATATGAACAAAAAGAGCATTTGCCTAATCATTTAGAAATAGTAAGATATCATAGTGTATGTCTTACTTGTTGTAAAGGACACACCATCCACAGTGAGGGTCTCCTGAAGATAAACAGCCTGAACAAGATTGATACTGCTCACATGTCTCCACAGGAAGTCTGGTCACCTGAAACGACAACATGGCCGAACATCTCAGACGCGTGTACGTGTGTGACTGTGCCTTATTGCGTGTGCATGCAAACCTGTCTGTCACTGAGCAGGTAGATGTAGAGGTGGTCCGGACTGAACATCATGTCTCTCAGGATGGGCTTTCCTTCCACCACTGTTACACTCTCGTACAGCAAAGCATTGTGGGATGGCGGCGGGAGTCCATCTACACGGATCTTAAACACACACACACATATATTGAGGAATTTAATGACCAGTCCATTGTTTACTTACAATATGTGCACTGACAATGACTGGTGACCAGTCCAGGGTGAGCCTCGCCTTATATCTAAAGAGGGGTACACACATGCTAATCATCAGGCCTAATTTCACAAATTTCTTTTTTAAATATTTTTTTTCTATTTATTTATTTAAGTATTGTCCCTCCCCCATCTGCTTGGAAATCACAAATGTTAAACTTATTTAATAGTTCCATTGTCATGTCCATCAAGCCATTCACCACAACAGCAAACGCAATAATGAAGTTACAGTATCAAACAAGATAACAGCTAGCATAGCCAAGTTCTTATAGCCTTTTCTACTATTACTACTTCTACTTTGTACAACTACTACTATTGCTACCGCTATCTATACAACAACTGCCACTAACACTACTCTAACCAATAGTATGCTTTCATCTTCTTTGTGATTTGTGTCAGCCTGAATGCCCTGTGGCACTGTTCTGCCTCTCACAGATCAGTCTGGGTACTACAACAAACATGGTACAGATAATTGAAGTGTGTGGTGTTTGGTAATGTGTTGGCTCTCTCATAAAAAATAAAAAATAAAAATAAAAATACAAAACACAAAAAATAAAAAATAAAAAAAAATTAAAATTAAAAATACAAAAAATTAAAAACATTAAAAATAAAAAAAATCGGTTGGCATGTTAAAATCAGGGTGTGTAGTCAAGAAATAAAAATGTGCTTCATTATTTCTTTAAAATAAAATCCATGAATGATAATTAGTATTTTATGTAGCATTACAAATGTAATTGTAGACAGACAACTGTGGCATAAATATTGTAATAGAAGGTGGTCTAATAAATTTGCTAAGTATATTTTGTGTATGCACTGTCTATATACATATAGGGAATGGTGTCTTCTTTTTGAATAGTGAGAAAGTTGGACTTTTACAAGAAAAAAAGGGGAGAAGAAATCTTCACAACTTTTAACTGTAAAATATATTGAATTGTTCAACACTGCTATTGTTTTTCTTTTACTGTTGTTCCATAAAATTTGCATGCATATTTTTATAGTAACAGCTTTTTCCCCTTTAGGAGTGCTGTTGTTTATTGTTCTATAAGGTGCTTTTATGTGGAACTGCCATCATTTTTGTATGTACAGCACGTGTCTGTCTGTGTGTATAAGGACATCACACATCGATGCCACAGTACAGTAAAATGAACCGTGGTACTGATGTCTTCCACACTCAAAAGCTTGGTATCCCTCTTCTGAGTGTGACCCAAAAAAACAAGACTGACGAGGGTGAGGGGTGTGGGCTGTGTCAGGTGGGGGTTAGTGTGGTGGGCTGAAAAGAGAGAAGCAGGTAAGAAGAGAGAGTGAGACTGTGTAGTTGTCAGTGTGTTAATGAGCTGTCTGCTTGTTGTGCATTTGGTCCTAATTTGAGCTGATGAGCCCCCCCCCCCCCTTCACACACACACACACACACACACACACGCACACACACACCCACACACACACACACACACACACACACACACACACACACACACACACACACACACACACACACACACACACACACACACACAGAACAGAATGGAAGAAGAGGAGGAAGGGGCTTGAAAGTAGGACACTGCAGCAGACAAGAACGATACACACTCTTGCTCACACATACACACACATGCGCACACTCACAACACACAAACGCAGAAAACCACAACAACATTGCTAGTGGCAAACATGCAGATGTTTAAATTTCACAAGGCAGCTGACATGACACTGGAGTCGCCACCCGATCCCCCTCCCACCAGTACGACCCATGCAAGAAGAAGAAAGGAGTGATTCAGGAAGAGGTGACCTTTCACCTGTGACTGACTCAAACCCTAAACACACACGCTCAAAACCGCGCACACACTGACACATGAACTTTAACCCCTAACCTCCAAGACAATCTGGGCGAGTGTGTGTGCGGCCTCCATCTTATGTGTTTTGAAGTCACCACCCCCCGACACCCTCACAAGGGTTCCATCCGAATTGCATATGTATATTTGTGTGCGTGTGAGTATGTCTGGGCCAGTGATTACGTTCAGACCCCCCCACACACACTTGCACACATCATCGTGGGGACATCTCATTGACATGATGCATTTCCTAGCCCCTTCCCCTAACCCCAACCATCAAAAATGATTGCCTACCCCCATTCCTTACCCTAACCTCAGCCATAACCCAATTCAAACCTAAACTCTAAAACCAAGTCTTGACCCCTCAAAAAGAGGCCTGAACTTGTGGGGACCATCAAAATGTCCCCACAATTTCAAGTCGGTCCCCACAATGGTAGTTAAACCTGGAAAAATACGTGTGTATGGGCCCCACAATGTAGCAAAGGCACACACGTGACCTCAAGGTAGTGCTCAATGGTGAGGGAGACACAGTGTGTGCATGCGTGTACACTGTACAGCATATAAGTTGAAGGTGGTAAAACAGTTAGCTTTTATAAACATACTACAATTTTATAAAGATACTAAAATTAAGTTGCATTTTGAGTAAAAGATGAGAAAATGTGTTTCTTTTTTCAAGTTTCATGTTAATAATCCATTCCAGCACCCCAACAAACACTATAAAAATGTTGTAACAATGTTTGTTGTGCCGTGTTATTAACCCAAAATCAATGCTAATTTTGTTAGCCTGTCTATGGTAGTTTGCATTGTGCGTTAGCATTTGCGGACTATCATTAGACAAAGTTCATGTGATTTGGTTCAATATACAACATATCATACAACTCTTTGTTTTAGCTTTTCGCTAAGGTTTAGCTTTAAAGTAAATTTGAACTAGGCTTGACAATAAACCTCTTGAAGCAAAAAATCAATACATCTTGAAAAACTCATAAGTCTGCTCACTTGTAAGTCTTCATAACCTCATGAGAATGAAGTCAGTGAAAGAAAAAAATCTTAATATTCTGAAAGTAAACTTGCACCCCCCCCCCCCAAAAATCAAGAAAAAACATCTGTTACTTTTTTTTAAAAAAAAAACATTGGGAGAGAGAAAACGATTCATATTACCGGGAGTGCTACTGCATAAATCAATTGACAGCAGAGGTTTTAAACGCCATTTTTTTCCACAGTCGAATGCACAAGTACTTGCATATAGATATGTCTGTTAATTCTCTATCGAAATTAAAAAAAAAACACACACATCGTTCACGGTTGTCATGATGACCACAATAGAAAAACATGGCTGGATATAAACAAGGAATTTTGTGTGTGCATTTTGCTGACACACACACTACACATTGTTCATTGAGCCATCAGAGCCTGAGGGAGGAAGACGAGAAGGAGGAAGGCCAGTGAGGGGTGACATGAGGGGGGGACTGTTAAGCTTATTAGCTCTTTCCCATCCCCCTAACACACACACACACACACACACGCACACGCACCCCCCCCCCCCCCCACACACACATACACACGCACACCCCCACACCCACACACACACACACACAATGGATAATATGCAAGACCACCAACTGATGCTTGCCACCCTCCAGTCACACAACAAATATGCAATTTTTGCTTGTTTTCTTCAAACTTCCTTCAGTAAGCAGCAAGCACTTTATTCTAGTAACGCTCAAATGGCCACACCACCTTTTGTAAAATTGTTTTGTCATCTGCGTGTAACACATGACTACCGTGAGAAAGCTGCCAATTCAACCCTCCTGTTATGTCGCGGGGTAAATATTATGAAAGGAGAAAAATGAACGGCCGTCACACTTCTTTTTTTCCCACAGCAAAGTACGAGCCACAGGAATTCTCCAAATATGGCTGCTTCAAATTAAAATGGCTGACTTCCTGCTTAATATTGTACATGGATCATAAAGACTCATTTGTTTTGATAAACATGTCACCCAATTTTGTGTCCATACAGTAGTGGAGTTGGGGTGCTAATTTTTGTTTCGAGGCTTCTTTCTACTGGGTACTTTTGAGCCCTTGTGTAGGTGACCCCTTAAATGTATACATTTTCACCAAGACACGCAAACTTGCAAACATGTGTGAGTTTTCGGGAATGTTGAGACCGGCAAAAAACAAGTCAACCTGGCAGCCACCGTTGTCACCTCACCATCATGTCAGAATTACTATGGTAACATAAGGAGAGACAGAACATGGTCCAATGTGAAGAGTCTTCACTGACACATCCACTAATTCTTCCATCGTCTCCATGGCAACAGCATAATAATTAATCCTCAGTGTTTGTGCCAGTGTATGTGTGTTTCAGCAGGGAATTCTAGGAACGCTAAGTAATACACTTACTGGGACACGATCTCTTACAAACACACACACAATGGGAACAGGAAACACAATGTTGGACACAAAGAAGTTTTTGTCAAAAATACACACACACACACACACACGCTCACCGGCTTCGGTCATAACCATGATAACAACAATCCCATTCATCCATCCATCCATTTCTATAGTGCTCATTAGGAGCCTATCCCAACTGAGTTTGTGCAAGAGGGTTTATGTTGGAATGGTTGCCAGTCAATTGCAGGGCACATATTGATAAGTAATGGACTGGTCGCCAGGTTATGCCATAGCAAATATAGACAAATAACAGATTGGTCGCCTGTCAATGTCATGACAAACAAGCAGTCCAACTCACAGTCCTACCTATGGACAATTTCTTTATTTTCAATGAGGCTAACATGTTTTAGAATGTGGGAGGGAAAAAAACACAGGAGCAACATGCAAACTCAACACAGGAAAGTTTGAGAACATCAGAACTGTGAGAAAAAAATGAGCGAGTAGTCCACCAGGCTCTATCACTTTTCTGTGAATGTTTACGGGTTGAGACTGCGACCAATATGCTCGCAAATGCAGTCAACTTTTAAGCATGTGCTGGTAAACATTTCCTACTTGTGTTTAATGCTCCCTTTGCCGTCTCAATGTTTAAAACGTGGTTGAAAGTCACCATCTTTTTCACTATTTTAGCCAATCTCCTCCTCCTGCATGCTCCAATTGCAACCAGACAGCACCGTCTCGTTATCTATGGGTGCGTTCGGAATATACTCTGACCACGCTCTGCTTCATTCCAACCATACGGAAACTCAAAGGGTTTTTCAAATTTGCCATTTGGTTACTCAGAGTGCCACGGAAAAGGAGTGACGAAAAGCGGCAATACAGATGGTAACAGTTCAAGCATGAGCATCTGATCACATTCTGATATGATAACCGTGTGCCAAAATATCGCAATACCACGGTATTAAAATGACAGCTATAAAATCATCTTTATTTTAAATATTTGTGTCACTAAAAACAGCTTTTTTCTCTCTTTTGAATATATACAAAATATAGATTATTTGGTAGAGAAGAAAGTGAACCATGTTATTTTTAAATAAATAAATGCTAACAGTCTTCTTAGTAAGTCACAGAGTCCCATCACTGGTTAGCTATTTTTTGACCCAAGGGAGACTCATGTTGTCCTTGGGGCTAATATATATATATGCGTTTTGCTCTGATTAATGTGCATTTTACAATTTTTTTTTAATAATATATATATATATATATATATATATATATATATATATAATTTTTATTTTTTAACCATCATTGTTTGCAGTATACCTCATCTTATGAGACAAGACCAAATTTGGTCTTGCTCCCTCTCTCTTTTGTGCGTAACTGCGGTTTCTCTGCTCTTCAAGAAGGAGGGAAAAAAAGTTAATTGGAGATAATTAACTTCAAAAGGCGGCTCCTTTACTCAACTCTGCAATCAGCCAATTGTATTGTACCCTGCTTAGATGTCCCCTCAATAAAAAGATAAGAAGGGCTCATTACCAGTATTAGTGGTTATTAAAACATCACATTTTTAACCACGGTAAACCCTCAAACCGGCCAAGTCATAACATAGGATTCGTTTGGAACTGAATGAGAGGGGAACGTGCTCTGCCTCTCTGAACGACCCTTTTTATTTGGGTTAGACACCACCCGCCACAAAATGTTTAGCTGGCTGCTGCTTCCAGATTGGATGCGTGCAGTCGTGTATACGCACACCACATATACGCATCACAGAACGAAATGACAAGACGCGTTTTGCTAATTAGAAATCAATGAAACGGTCCACCATTTATTTTATTTATTTTTAACAAAGAGGTGGATAGTAATGATGGTGAGGAAAATGTGCCGAATCAGATGGTAGTGATGATGAAAAGGACAGGGAGACATAACAGCCAAGCAGCACGTGAAGAAAAAAAAAGTACTGCTCGATTGCAGTATGCCATATTTTATGTTTATTATCTGTTGCAGGCCAGTTCAAAGCTTGTTACAGCTTGTTGTCAGAATTAGGTTTGATATTAGAGCATGACTTCATACTGATACTAGAGGCTCCATTATAGCAGCTGACCCTTCTCATTTGAACAAAATAAAATTCACATACAAGCAAAGCCTTTGTTTATTTGTCTTAATATTATTATAAAAATAATCAATCTGTTTTATCAGCCAGTGCTTGTTGTATACAAAGTTTTAGTTCCAGTAAAATATTTTGCAAATACCATATCTGAGTCAATGTCAAGTTTTAAGTCATATGACAAAACTTTTACGACAACATTTCATCCATCAGTAAATATGATCATGCTGTACTTCCTGGAAAAAAAAGGTTGCGACCAACTGACAAAGTTGGTCATACAAGTGCTTACCAGTGTAAAAATTAACATCGAGCCCTGATGTCATAATTCAAGAAAAAAAAAGCTTTCTTCTGTGCTTCCACGCTAGGCTAGTCTAGCCGCTAGCTTTATTGGCCCTGCGGCACAAGGGAGCTGCCAGGCTAGTAGCATGCTACATTAGCGCGGTGACGCCATCCGCGATACTAGCGTGTGGCAGGCACACACTGGGTTTCCTCCCATGTTCACATTTAGACTGGGTGTGTCAGCCCGCTGACCACACACTCGCATGCACACACACACACACATGTATACGCACACACACACACACACACACACATACGCACACACCATGAAATGCTTAGTTTTCTATTCAGACCACACACACTTTTATGGCAGTGTGTGTTTGTATGCGTGTCCTTGGGGACGATGTTTATGGATTTAAAAAAATGCTGTAGAAGGACAGAGAGAGCGATGGAATGAGCCATGAGGATGAAAAGAACGCATGTGAATGTGTGTGTGTGTGCTGCATATATGTTTTTATGACAGACATTTAATGCTAGCAAGGGCACATAAAAACACAAACACATACCTACACCCCTGGGTAAACATTTGTTAGCAACCACCAACTTTCCGGCACATGTCATGAGGATGCGTGTATGTAGTCACATGACCATGACAGTCACATCATAATGCTGGTGTTTTACATCAGTCAACCAAGAAATACATTAAATATTCCACCCAAGTTGCCCTTCGCAAACTCAAATGTGCGTGTGTTTGCGCGTGTGTGGTCAGTAAGACGGGTGTTTGTGCGAGCATGTGTGTGCGCGTTTTCAGTACAGCGTGTCTCCTCTCTACCCTGTGCTGTTTGTTTTGAAAAGATGAGTGTGCACAAACACATGCACACTCGCACAAACACACACAATCTCTCAGAGCCAATCAGCTGACAGCAGAGTACAAGTCCTTTCACTATCTGTCCCTCAAATACATGTACTCTATTGCATTCGATTTGCGCACGCACACACGCACACAATCACCTCTTTTAGATTTTTCAAACATCGGGTGTGGATGAGCAACATCAGGTTTGATTTCCCACATAGCACTTACTTGCTAATGCAAGCACACATTGAGTTCCTCCAAATATTGACTCAGTTCACAGGCATATTACGTTCCCCTTCATCTGACCATTAGAGTGGATTTTAAACCTATAAGGGCCAAAACATGCCTTAACAGATGTGCTGCGGCGATATATTGCGGCAGTTTTAATATCGCGATATCACGATATAGCCGTTATCGTTACATCCCTAGGAAAAACCCAGATAGTACAAATCATGTCCTTGCATCAAAATTATAATCCCTCAAAAAAGCACTCACCTTCTTCAGCTGGCCGCTGCGCGTCCCCACAAAAACCACCGTGTGCTCGCCGTACGTGTACGCCGCTACGGCGCCCATGCCCTCTGTGCGGTCCTCGAACAACGGACTTCCTTCGATGACCCGCAGACCCCCCAGCGGCTGATTCAACACCAGACCACAGAAGTCGTCTCCGATCTGCTTCGGCTGGCAAAAAAATAACACAAAAATTGTTTAATAATAGGCACTGGTCCTTAAACAGGAACATAAGATGTAGAAGTGATACTTAAATATGTCGTATACAAATAATTGCGTGTCTGGAGTGCCTGCTGCTCACCCAGCAAGTAAATCTTTTGTACTTCCAAACAAGTGCATGAGACGCAAGTCCTTCTCTGCTGGCCTTAACACCATCCGAAGCACTGACCGACATTCTGTTAATTTAATAACTGCCCATTTCATTTTTAACTAGTTGTCACAGTATCAATAAAAATAAAATTACCACTGTGCTTGCTAAGAATCGTTTTTGTTTGTTTTGGCTGGGTACATTTCCAGGCATTTGGATCATTGTAATTCAAAAAATTTAATCAAGGCAAATCCTTTTCTTGATTTAATTTGTGGTGGGGGGTTTCCTGTTTTCTGAAAATGTTTACGCTAAAGATTTAAAACATAAATGTGTTTATTTTTTCATGTAATTATAAAAAAAATATTACTAGTGTATTCACTACATTTCATACCATTTATTTTGGGTACACTCCTTCAAGTACATATACGTCGATGATATATATATATATATATATATTTTTTTTTTTTATATATATATATTTTTTTATTCCGATTTCAGCCTCTGATGTGCTTTCATGTCAATCTAATCTGCCCGTGGCCTTCAGAATCAGTAGTGTTGACCCAAGTAACTTAAAGCTAATTAGCAATGGGGCTATATCTTGAACCAATCACATGTCAGCATTTCTCCATCGTGTAATTGGTTAGTCAGAGTAAAACTTTTTCCCACCATATTCAACTAGCAAAGCATGTCTGTAACAATTTGCACACATTAATGCATTTAATAATCAGAATCTCTAGTGAGTGCAATGTTTTGGGTCTTTAAAAAAAAATGTTTTTGTCATGTTATATTGATAGATATTGATTCTGAACTGCTGCATAAGTTGGACATGCCACAGTTGAATGTTGGTATACCGTGTACTTGTATAATGGTTTCTATTATTGTGACATGACAGTGATATATTAATGTGGATTAAGGCAGGTAAATCCCCACTGAAGGCCCAGGTACCAACACACCTTTTTATTTCAGTTAGGCTGGTCAAAAAGCTTTCAAGTAACTAGACTGAGAAGCAATATTGCGTCAAAGATGTCATTTGGCAACCTGGTGTTTAAGTGCTGCCTCCTTGAGTGAAAACGTAACACCACAAAAACAGGCTAGTTATGTTGCAAGTTGATTTTGCCTCAAGAATGCCAGCAAGCTTTTATTATGGTAATTAGGATTTTTTTGTGTGTGAAAACAAATTGTGCACACCTGTAAGATTTTCAGTGAGCGTGGGGATGTAGTTTGATCAGATGTGACGTGACTCACTGTATGGATACAGGGCAGCTCCTTGTTGAGTAACCATGGCAACGAGAGGCGGCCTTCCCCACGGTAGCAGGAGCGAATCCTCTCTCTCATGGCCAGGTTGATGTCGTGCAGCGTGAACAGACACAGGAGCGTCTCTCTTGGGGGGTTTGAACGGTTCTTCTGACCCTGAACAACATACACACACACACACACACATGAGAGTGGCCAATCAAATGGAGCGACATCATCTGGAGGTGGAGCATGACTAAGGAAATCAATTACGGTATGCTTAGTTTGAACATTTACACTGTGTTTAATAGATGGGGGGGGGGGGGGGGGGGTCACTGTACACTCTAAAACCAGTTGGTTCAAAAAATAACCCAAATTGGGTCAAGAATGGACCAACCCAGCTTTTTGAGTTATTTAACCCAAAACGTTGGGTCAAATGACTCACCGACAAAACAAGCTGAAAATCAGTTATTATAAATGGTTTATTAATAAAAAAATAAAAAATAAAGTTTAAATTAGTAACCCACAAATCAACCTAGTTTGCTGGTGTTGCTTTGTGGGTTATTAATTTGATCCAACTTTTTGTGTCGATTAAATAACCCACTTGAATTGGGTCAAAATAGAGCCGAGCCAACTTTTTGAGTTATTTAATCCAAAAAGTTGGCTCAAATTAAATTAATAACCCACAAAGCGAACCAATTTTTTTACAGTTGTTTGTGGGTTTGATTTCACCCAACTTTTTTGGTTAATTGAATAACCCAATTGAATTGCGTCCAAAATAATTGGAACCAACTTTTTGAGCTGTTCAAACCAAAAAGTTGGGTCAAATTAAATTAATAACCCACGAAGCAACCCCATTTTTTTTTTAGGATGTTTGCGTTTTATTCATTTCATCCAACTTTTTGGGTGAATTGAATAACAATCACAATTGAATTGCCTCGAAATTGATTGGAACCAAATTTTTGAGCTAGTTAACCCAAAAGTTTGGTCAAATTAAATTAATAACCCACAAAGCACCCCACTTTTTTTTTAGGTTGTTTGTGGGTCATTCATTTCATTTAATTTTTTGGGTGAATTGAATAACCCAGTTGAACTGCATCAAAAATGATTGGAACCAACGTTTTGAGCTGTTTAACCCAAAAGGTTGGGTCAAAATAAATTAAGAACTCACAAAGCAATCCATTTTTGGGGGTTGTTAGTGCGTAACTTATTTGACCCAACTTTTTTAGTTAATTACAAAAAAAGTTGAGTCTGTCCCCTTTTAACCCAATTTGGGTTATTTTTGACCCAACTGTTTTTAGAGTGTATGATTAAATGATTAAATTAAAATGTAATGCAGATAAATATTCATTATCTTTAGCAAAATGAGGCTGCATTCATATCTTACTAGGAAACTCCACTTATGAATGTATTGTACTTCAAAGTAAAATACAACTAAAAAATAATAATCCACTGGTCTGTCCTTAAGTGTTTGTTTGTTGTAAAACGACGTTTGAGATGCAACAGTTTTAAGCAGTCATTGCTCAGAACTTTGCCACATACAACAAACTTGAGTACAGAAAACATGGGAATAAGTACGGTAATTTGAGAAAGACTGAAATAAGTCACCTGAGAGAAGATGACAAACAAGATATCGTCGTCCTCCGACAGGCCGAGCGCCTGAGCCAAGCGTCGCCCCGGTTTCTGCTTGTAGGCGGCCTGAACAAGTCTGTACTCCACACCGTCCTTGGTGCATCCTAGAGGGAATTCCACGTAGGAGTAGAACTCTGTGTCGTTGGAGCACATCCTCACGATCTTGGAGGTGAAAAACTTCTCTCCGCCGGCGTCCATCTGTGTCAGCTGTGTGTCCAGCTGCAGCGTCAGGAAGTAGACGTAAGTGCGGCTGGAGAAACCGTAGACATAGTAGATGTCGAAGGCCGGGTAGAGGGACAGCGTGTCTGACGGGATCTTGATCTGCGATGACACAAACTCATCTTGGTAGACCAGCGAGAACATGTTAACGCTCTCCTCATCGGTCACCAGCTTCCTGCTGGACAGCGTGGGGAAATACTCCGACTTTCCGTCGATGGCGGCGCCGATAAAGAGGCGGCTGCCGCCCTTCGCTGTTTTCTTTCTCTTGGGGTCATTGGTCCAGTCGTCCTCGCGGACAACCACACCTAGAGAGAAGGGTTATGGTTACCATGGTAACGCCAAATGGTCAACACATTGGTTTGTCTTTACTTGTATTAATGTACTCTTATCATCTGACAATGTGACTGCACCTACTGATGTCATCTTCTAATTTTACTGAAGATTAATCCATCCTTGAATCCATTTTCTATATTGCTTATTCTAATTAGGGTCGAAGGTTAGTAGGAGCCTAACCCAATGCATGTTTTTGCAAAGTGTAAGGAAGCCGAACAACCCCAAATACAAGGAAACAAAAATATAAAGGAAGTCTGAAGACTGGATTCAAACCCCCAACCTCAGAACTGTGTGGGAGGTTGGGCTAACCGCTCCTCCACTGCGCCATGCTGACATCTCATATCACAATAATGTCATTCATCTTGGTCAATCCTTGACTTCTGCGTGCCATCTCCCTTATTTTGCCAAATCTTTGGAACCAGTCATGACACTTGTCCCTGATCTGGCTGCAAAACCCGAGCAGCCTTTCAACAGCTGCTCATGTGAAGGAGGTGTGAGAATCCCCGCCTACCTGCCATGCCATCAGCCTCTCTGGCACCAGACAAGTAGTGCTCCTTGCGGTGGTGAGGCTCCCCCAGTTTGAAGAGGTCCTCCAGTCTGAGAAACTGGCAGACGCCCTGCCAGATGGATCCGCACGCCACCAGCCTGTTTCCAGTGTAGTCCACCAATAGAAGCTTGTTTACGTTGTCCAAAGAGTCCAGGCTGGGGAAACGTACAGGTAAGCAGACAGACAAACATACAGACAGACAGTTGTGGGGTGAGACAAACCGGTGAGCGCAGGCCCTGACGCTAGGTGGCGGGTAACACTTGGCGTTGTCCTCCACCGGTCCGGTCATGTGACTCCTCATCTCGGTCAGATTGGCCGACAGCTTGAGGACTCGGTTGACGGCTCCGACGAAAACCTCGCCTGTCCTCTTGTGGACGGTCAGGTGGGTGAGGGAGGTGTCAAACACCCGGTACGTCGCTCGGCCACCTGCCGCCACCAGGGGGGGAGGCGGTGCCGCCGGAGCACAGAGGAGGAGGAGGGGCCAGGAGAGCAAGAGGAGTGAGAGGATGGGGACGGGAGAGGGAAGCATGGTGGGAGATGGACAAGATGGGAAAGGAAGGAGGAGTTGTCCACTGGTGGATGAAGGGTGTCAGCAGGTCATGACTGAAAAACAAACAAAACAAAAGATTGCCACCATTAGTTAAGTCAGCGCAGTCATAGTAATTAGTAGGGCCCGATCAATATGCATTTTTGGCAGGAAAAAATACAGATTACCGATTCATAAATACCGATTATTTAAATATATATATTTAATGACCCCCCCCCCCCCCAATTCATTTGAATGGGATCCTCCCTTTGCTTTTAACAATAGGGCTAGGCTAGCGATGTTTTAAAAACAAAAGATGTTTTGTTTTTATATTTAAATATACAGTGGATGTAATTCTTATTGTTGTGTGTTTAATTAACAGTTAACTCCAACTGGGGAGTCATGTCATTAAACATCACAAAGGACGCTTAAGGACAACAGAATAACCAGAATAACATACACTACACACTTGGTAGTTGCTAATGCTACACAAGCAAAATGGTGCATTCAGGGTACTTTTCACAGCGTTTCGTTTTTTTCCGATGATAATGTTTTAAGGGGAAAATAATCGGCCATTTGGCCCAATTGGCCGGTGTTTGAAGGGCAATAATCAGCCGCTGATTAATCGGTCGTGCCTAGTGCTTAGTGAGAGATCATAAGGTGTGTCATGGGAAATTATCCAACTTTACTTTATTGGCCCAAAAACTATTATTTACTAGGAATAATGTGTATTCATTCATCTATCTGTGCCAGCAACATATAGTGACAGGCAAAACATTGAAACACGCTTCCTTTACAAGTTCCACTTAACCGGTATGCACCCATTGCCATTCATGCAACATAAAAACAGCCTTGGATTCAACTAAACAGTATTTCTGAGTCCTTTATTGAGTAAAGTGAGAAAAAGCTCATTATTATTTTAGCACATGTCCTTTTTGTGACGTTGTTGAGTGAATAATCAGAGTGATAGCACCTTCGCCTCAATTGAAAAAACACATTAGGTATGAACGTTCAAGTCTGCTGAAGGAGGAGCTACAGAAGAAGCGCAGAGTACAGAGAGGCAACGGTGATGCCCTTGTGGTAATCGGAGCTGTCGGGGGCTGTGACTCCCAAACTGGCAAGTGGCCCCAGCAGATTCCAAAAACATCCGAGACCTCTGCAGAGAAGAGTACAGTCCTTGAAACCTTGAAATCCATTTTCAGTTGTGCTTGTCCTCATTAGTGAAGCGTTTGAGCTCAAGTTTATCTCGGCTGAATTTGTGAGAGAGGCAGGGTAACCCTGGACTGGTCACCCGTCCAGCAAAGGGCAATTACAGTATAGAGCAGCTGTTGTTGTACTCACCACTCCTTGGATTCAATATTTCTACACTGCGCAAAGAGCTGAAGGTATTCATATAATTTGGGGAATAAATCCACCTGTTTTAATCCATCTCAGGGCGGCCATTTTGGCACTTGCTGTCGACTGAAAATGGCATCACAGTTGCTCAGGGCTAAGCTTCAGAAAACAGGTCATTTTTAAGTTTATAGCCAGTGGCAAAATGGCCGCCCCCTGAGATGGATTGTTACCTAACTCATATTAATTAGAATCCTGTATCCTTTCGACTAGTGGGGCTGCATAGAATATTTTATTGGAAAGAAAATTTGACTTCCTCTTTAATTCTGCTACATCATTCGGAGAGCAAGCAAAACTTTAGTTCAACATTATTATTTTTATATTGATGATATTACTGTACCTGCTTTCTCTAAAAGCGAAGGGGGGGGGGGACCAATTAAATCAGAAATTGTATTTGTGTCAAATTAAAAAGAAAATCTGAGATTAAGCTACTGTGATACTGACCAGCCTCACTGTTTACTCTTAACGCCTCTTTGCATCTGAACACTTGTTGTGTAGGTGGGCGTGACTAAAAAAAAAAAGTCCTCACTGGAGGTAAATACATAAAAAAATAACAAGTGTAAGTTTGCAGGCTGATGGATGGTCAAATGAAATTGAAGAGCACTTGAAGAAACACACACACAGGTCCATCTGTCGACCCCTCCTCTCTGGTGTCCCCCTCAGCCCAGCAGGCTAATTAGTTAATGTGCTGATCTTTCACTACTTGTTGGGGCTTCAGTGTGTGCGTGTGCGCGGCCATGACTGCTGTGCTGGACTAAAAGTTTATTAAGGCGATGTGGTGGTGGATTCCGTCCCATCAACCACTAATCATCACGAGTGCGATGCAAGCAAGCAGGAGAGGCGCCAGACAGTGTACATATGTTAACTAGCGCTCCAGCTATGAGGGAAATCGTGATAGCTTGTTATTTATGCTTGAGTCTAAATGTGGCCTGGGCAGACTTTAGATTTTCTTTAAATGGGACAAAGAGGCCAGGACATTTAACATAATATCATAAAATCCATTCATATTTTTAATTGTACCATTTATAAATAACATATTTGTGTATGTGTACATTTGCTTAACCTGGTTATTTAACACATGACTGTTTCCAAATAGCAGATAAGAATTGAGCAAACTTTAAAAAAAAGGTTTAGTTGTTTTTTTTACAGTGATTTCTCCTGTCTGGAATGCCTGGCAACTGTTGCTATGGCATTGGGAACCAAGGTAGTCCTTAAGGTCAGCAAATGGGACTCACATAACACACGCACACACTTCACTACAACACACTGTCATTGTCATCACAGGATGTGCGCCGACTTCGAGCATATCCAGTTGGGCCCGATCCAATTAATCGGGCAAAATCAGCGACTAAACGGGTGATGTTTGCCAATTATTTTTACCATTATGAACTCTAACCACTTACAACAGTTGTACACAAGTGACACTATTCACACCATTTATAACACATAAATCAACCTTACATCGCAAAATACTGAATATACTATATTGAAATTTGTTGAGGAGGTGTGTGTGGTGGACCTGTCATTCAAAACAAAGCAAATGCTCATTTTTACATTTAATGCTGAGGTTAGCATTGCAAGTTGTGCAAGTAATTGACCTGGGTGTCACTACAACTTAAAATCTGATCTGCATTTCACAAACTTTACACATGAGTCAGAGTTTGTAAAAAATAAATAAAAACGAGTGCAACATAAATCACAAATGAATGTGCTAAATATGACACATATTCAACTACTGGTAATCCAAACACACATATGAGAAGGATTAATGCCCTTTTAACTTAAGTAATTGAATGCATTGCGCCACACAATGCATTCTGGGAACCGAAAAGGAAAGTTATTTTTTTAACAATATATTTACAGTTAGCTCCTGCTATTCACAGGGAATAGGGAAAATCCATGTATAATTGACGCCCATTGAAAGGCATTAGATTTCTGTTTTTTTATTAATCGACCGATTAATCGGTAATCTGTATTTTTTTCTGCCAAAGATCGCTACTAGCATCTGCCTCAAGAAATACTTCACATCCAGAATAAGTATGCATAGGGCAGGGTGTTATCGCCCAAAGATTAAATCTCCTTTTGGTTTTACCATAATGACATACTAAAATCAGAAAACTTAATACACAACTTGAAATGCATCGCACAGAACGCTGCCAGGAAAGTGTGGGATTCCTGTTCCGTGCTTGGCTGTCATTGGCCACTCTTGACTTGCTTTTATGGGGCATGACTTTCAACACACCAGTTGGTGTGAGAAGTGAGTGTCAGGTGTTAAAGTTCACAACTCCAGCGCTTCCCTTTCACACAGACGCCATCTTGCCTCTGATACAATGCGCAGCCTTCCCTCCATTTCTGTGGCGCTACCTTTCATAAAGAACAGCGATGCTGGAAAAAATGTGGGGGAAAAACGATAAAAGACGCTTGCTGACTGTTTGCGAGAAGACTGAGGATGGATAAAGTAGAGGCCCGTCTTTCTGACACGAGCTATCGTCTGGCCGATTTTTTGCTTTGATTTGTGTTCAATGCCCTCTCCCAGTTTAATTTTACTGTCACACTAAACAATCAATAAAACCATATGTTTGCCTAAGTTAAAAGATACTGTCCAACGTTTTTCCGTTGCTATTTGTAAACGCAACATTCAAAACAAACTCGAGGAAGCCGAGGACAGCAGCCAATCAGGAACGGCCGTGAAACCAGCCCACTGACAAAGCGGGGGTTCGTACAGCCGAATTTGCATATCAGGAATCAAACTCGTAAAACAGTCGACCAATCAGCAGTCGGGGTTCGCGCGGCAAAATTTGAATATGCCACTATAGTATTTTGAAGACAAACAGTGAGTCTCCGTCCAGAGATCGGACGATACCTTTAAAGACTGTTAGCTTGATGCTAACAACGCATATTGGCAAATACCCCGGCGGGGCAAATGAATAGCATCATTGTCACGGTAATACAACCCTTCCAGCAAAAAAAAACTTCCAAGTCCCAAAAACGGCAACTTGACTCTGACTCAAGTCAATTCATATGACTCGAGTCCCCAATCTATGAGTGACCCGTCTATACATCTGCCCCAAACAATGGGGCTATTTAACATGATAAAGCATCATCACAACAAAGTGATGAAATTCTGCCTTAATGCAATTGAATCTTTATGGGCACTCAAAGAGTGTGTATTGGGAGTATGGCTAAATGAATGGTAAGAAATGAGGCAATTACTTAATTGCTCAGGGCAGGGTTCGTGGGGATGTTTCTATGCATCACAAACTGCTTTCATTGTTATGGGAGCTCGCTTGTTTCCTACATTGGCCTCTGCTTCCACTAGTAGAAGGAAAGCAGCCGGCAGCCGCAAACACTCGAATGAGGGACAAGAGGGGAAAGACAAACACCAGCACCGACAACGCTGGTTGTCAATCCAACGAAAGCCTGGCTCGCCATTGGCCCAGCAATATGTGGGGCGGGAGGGTGGCCCATTCACGACTCATTCAAGGGACGATCTGTGTTGTTGATATGGCTGTTGTGCAGATTGTTCTCTCGTCCCTCCGTACTTAAACTCCGTCTCTCCATTTGAACCCAACGGAACGAGACAGACGGTCGCGCCACACGGCCTGAGTTCTGTTCGAGGTTTCTTCCTTGGAAGGAGTTTTTCCTTGCCTCTGTTGCCAAGTGCTTATTCATGTTGGATTCAGTTGCTTTTTCTTTCATGTATGAGAAGTGTGCTTCTTGACCTGATCCATGTGTAAAGTGCCTTGAGTTAGCTTCTGTTGTGAATATGATGTATATCTTTAAAATGTTACTGCCTTGACTCACTACATGAGACAGATCTGCAATTAAAACGAGCTAATTTCACTCATGGCGAGATACTGGGACCAAACCCTGCCACAAATAGAGAAAAACTGCCAAAAATCCTCCCGCAGGTGTTTAGCATTGCTAATAATTCAAATCACAAACTATGATCCCAAAACACTCGGATATCATTTCAAAGTCATCTTACAACATCAAGCTTACAAATAAACTGCTAACTCGACAAACAAAGCTTGTTTCTAACAGTCAAGATGACGTCAAGATACTTCCTTGGGCTTTTGGTGGCATCTCAGAACATTTCAGAAAGTGAATTTTCCACAGAAAAAAGGCGTGAATATGAGAATTCATGAATAGTTTATCGCGAATATGTGGAAGATCAATATTGTATGCTGTAAACATTTCTCAATAATAATTTTTGGGATGAAAATTTGATACCTCGAACTGCACGTCTTTAATAATAAAGCTGTCTCACACACAGTCCCCATTGCTGCAGGTCAAGGGTCATCAAGAGCGGAAAAGAAAAGGAGCAAGTGATTGTTTCCTTTCAGTTGTTCAGCACATCCTGTCTTCTGTGTGTGTGTGTGTGTGTGTGTGTGTGTGTGTGTGTGTGTGTGTGTGTGTGTGTGTGTGTGAAATGTTACCAGCCTCACAGCACTGACAATAAGCATGGAATGAGATGAACTTTGACCCCGGCCACCTGGGACATGCTCAATTTGTCTCGCTTTGAAACACAAACACACAAACAATCAATATTACATAATAACTGTGCAGTGACATCTTTCCTATAATAACATGATGAGGAACATTCTGTAGAGCAGACAGAGGAAATCTCATTATCATGACACTGAGATGACATCATACACGCACAAACGAGAGCGTGCAGCGAAGGAAGCCTACAGGTTAAAGAAGCCGAAAAAAGAACATTTGATCATGTTTGTAAACAACAAGCGCCAGGTTACCTTGGGCTGGCTGAACGTCAGTGGTGTGCACTGAAGGCCTTCAAAGCCTCTCTGCTGGCTTAAGCGCTATCAAAAGCACTGACCTACATGTACAAATGACATGAACTGCTGATCATTTATTTCCAACAGTCTTTTGTCTTCATTTCATGGTGTGTGTCTTGGCTGTCCTTTTTTTCTCTTCTTGTCCAATCAGATTTCTGCTTCTATGTGCTGCCATATTAACTCATTCACTCCCAGCCATTTTCACGGAAGCAACCCCCTTCACTCCCGGCTGTTTTACTGGATTTTGAATGATTTTGCAAGGCCTACAGAATATTGTGTTCTATTGCTTTAAAAACATGAAACCTGCCAAAAGAAACATTAGAGTCTCTTCTTTTATCAGCGAAAAAAGTGTATTTTTATCCTTTTCAATTTTGCAACAATTAGCATTAGAATATAGCTAAGTTTCATCATTATTCACAAATCCATTTAGAAATGTGAGTAAAAGAGGGGGTTTTTTTAAACATGGCCCTGGTTGATCTCTTTTGCTCTGCTGCCACCTGCTGGCCGTTTGTGTAATAACTACCAATTCTTCATTCGTCCTTTGCAGTTGAGAGGCTGCATCAAAGCCTTCTGCATGCTCTAGCATAAAACAACATAACAACATATAAATACGTCTTTGGAACACATAAAACATTTAAAATAGAACGTATTTATATGTTTTTGGGAGCAAATGCGTTAATACAATCTCCCCGGGCCTTCAGACTCAGGATTGCTGGCCGATGCCAAATAGACATCATAGAGAAGGCTGTTTTTTTCCAACCTGAAGCAATCAGATTTCAGATTCAATAGAGCTCGCGAGAAGGCTCAGGGTGGTGTCAAGCACTTTTCCGTCCTCTGATTGCTTCCGAGATACCTGAGTGGGATTTTCCCTAATTAGTTGAAGCCGGTGACTGAATAAGAAGAGATGACAAAACATAACACACATGATAAAAAATAATTTTGAAAAGAATGTACAATGTGAGGATAAGTCAGATGTTTCAGCCCAATGACACATTTGGCACTTCAGGAGCGGCAACAACTAACGAGCTCGCTCTGACTACCCAACACAGCTAGCTAAAGAGGATGAATCTTGTCTATGAATAATAAGCCTCTCTGATGGGTATGACATAAAGGTGTTTTTTTTTTGGGGGGGGGGGGGGGTCATGTTTTAGGTAAATCATGTTTGTGAACTGCTATAATGTGTAGAGATTTGGATTTCAAAATTGGACTTTGCAATTAACTAAAATGAGATCATAACAAAAAGCTTTTTTTTCCCTTCCTAAAAATGAATAGTAAAGTCACGTCTATATATACTGTAGCTATTACAGGCATCCTTAAGTCTCCAAAGACTATGGAGTCGCACTTTAGGTGTTTGTTCGTGGCCAGTCCGATGCGGGAGTGGCACTCCCTGTTGCAGACGACACAGATTAAGTCTAACCAGCGTTGTATTACATGCATCTACCTCAGTTTATATATACAGTATGTATCCTCATCACGTACAGCATGTATGTATGTATAGGAAGAAAAGAGACGCAGCCAAGCGGAGACTGCGGAGTATGAGAAATACTGCAACATGTTAGTGCATGTATTTAGTTTATGAAAACTGGTTGGTCGATTAGAAAGCAGAAGTGCTTTAGGTCAGTAAGGTGTGGAGTGGTTTCAAAAGATAACAGTGTTTTTTTGTTTTATGTTTTATGACCTCCCCCAAGCACTGTTTTGTATTGTTTCGATCAAGATTGTTGGTTGACTAGAGAGAAAAAAATAAGCCAGCGACATCAGCTTTGTTCAACCGACATGAAATTGGGTGGACATACCTATCATAACAGAACACCTGAAAAAGTAAAGAATAATAAACCATGAACAAAGTTGAACAGGAAGTCAGACATTTTAGTTTGAAGCAGCCATTTTGGCCCAATTCCAGTATTCATACTTTGATGAACTCCTACTAGGGAGCTGTCCCAAATGAGCCCAAATCAAAAGCAGGTATACCAAACAGATGGGAGACTCTAAATTGTGAAGCTTTTTTTGCCAATAGCAGAAATCTAATGGCATGGAATCAAAGTTTGATCATCATTTTGTCCATGAAAGTAGGATTTTGAAGGCCAACTTATTGCTGCTTGTAGCTTTAATTAAACTTTTAACATGACAGTATGCCAAGAAAGACACATAGTTTTGTACTTTACCACATCATTATACAAATATGTATTTGCATTTAATAACTTTAAATATTCTATTGGAAAGTGGGTACAATCCCATAAATTGAACAGGAAGTGAGTAATTTTGTTTTCAAATAAAAACGAAAAGCACCAACTGGTTGCAGTTTCACCGACCACTACAAAATTGCGTGGATGTGCCATCATTTTCATAACAGGACACACCAAAAAGTCACAAGGTCGTTTAATGATCATTTAGAGGAGTTTGCCAACCTTTATTCACCCAAGGCACATATTTTACATGAGACAAATCTCACAGTTTACCGCCAAACAAACAACCGAGTGGAAGAGCATTTCATTACTCTGCCTGTCACTGTACGTCGATGGCATAGATAGATTAACAGTTATACATTATTTGTTGTAAAGGAATACTTTTCAGACCAATCGACTGAAATTGGATAATTTCCCACAGCACATCCGATGATCTCTGACAACACACTAACCATTAGGAGCAGCCTCAATCAACAATGGCCGCCAACACATGGATAAACAAGATGCTTATTGTTACTGTATTATTTTAATTTATTCACTGATCAGTCAGAGAAAGTTTACCGATTAATTGTATGTGGCAGTGTAAATTGAATTTCGCCTTGAGGGATTATAATCAGT